>NC_058374.1:135028928-135654285 GCF_018350175.1 Felis catus
TTAAAAAAATAGCAAGTCTCCCCCATATTCCCTCTCTTTCTTTTTTCTGCTCTATTTTCTCAATCGCACTAATCTCCACATACAGTTAAGAACTGTACAGCCTGTGTAATTTTACAGTATTTACAAACTAATAAACTGTCACTGTTTACTATTATTTAGTAATAGTCCATTACTGCTTCACGGATGCTGGCAGAAGACATGAAACTCCTGGGTAAGATTTGTCTCTAATGTTTCCCATTACTCATGGTAAAACCAGTAGCTAGGGCTTTATGTTTGTGTGCGCCAGTGCCCCATGTCCCCCGAGCCCTGCAAAGGACCCATCATGGAGGCCCATACACCTGGTGGATGGCAGCCCCGAGGAGGAACACGGGGATTAGAGATTCACTGCTTTTATAGTGAGTGGTAGGCAGGCCTGTTCTTTGTCGGGGATTGGGGGAGATGTCCCCTCATTCTCCAAGGTTGCTGCAAACACAACCCTGAGACAACCCCGGGCAAAGAGCTTTCAGGGCCTTGCCATACCCAGCAAGAACCCGCAGGGATGCTCCAGGGCCCATGGTAGATTGCTTCTCCCAACAGCTATATAATTACTTGCTCACTGTCTGTCTCTCCAGCTAGAGCATAAGACACATGAGAGCAGAGACTTTGTCATTTTGCATGTCCAGCCCTTTAAAAAGTGCCTGGTACATGGTAGTCGCTCAGTAATTATTTGTTGAATGAATGGATTGATTTACATCCATTGATCCTCTCATCATTTCCGAGGGCAGACCCAATGCGCCACCCTGAGAATACAGATGAATCAGACATTATCACCTCTGGGGTGGGGGAGTCAGACCCTGATCACACAGTGTGCTCACTGCTGTGATATCTAGAACGGCAGAGGCATATTCCCATCTAACCTAAATCCTCACTGCGGACTAAACTATATTTTGCTTAGAAAGAGCTGGAAATAAATGACTTCACGGAGTCCCTGCCCCAGCACGGATGGGCTTTGATTCCTCCGGCAGAGGGTGTGGAAGAGACTCGCCAAAAGTCTGAGAGTAATGAGTGCTCTGAACATAAAGTAAGGTGGGCTGGAGGACAGGGCAGACAAGAAGAAGCTATGTTAGGTCAGGGGAGGCCTCTGGAAGAAGGCGATGTGTTTTCTTTGTCGTTTTATTAAATTTGTTTTAAAATTTATTTATTTATGTTGAGAGAGAGAGAGGACAGGCAGAGGAGGGACGGAGAAAGAGGGAGAGAGAGGATCCTAAGCAGGCTCCGTGCCACCAGCGCAGCGCCCAATGTGGGGCTTTAAGGCACGAACCGTGAGATCATGACCTGAACCGAAACCAAGAGTTGAATGCTTAACCGACTGAGCCACTCGGGGGGCCCCAAGAAGGTGGTGTTTGAGGGACACCTGGGTGGCTCAGTCGGTTAAGCGTCCAACTCTTGATTTCGGCTCAGGTCATGATCTCACAGTTCGTGAGTTCGAGCCCCACATCATTGGGCTCTGCACCGACAGTGCGGAGCCTGCTTGGGATTCTCTCTCCTTTTCTCTCTGCCCCTCCCCTGCTCTCTCTCTCTCTCTCTCTCTCTCTCTCTGAAAAAATAAATTAATTAAAAAAAAGAGAGAAGGTGATATTTGAGCAGATGCCTGAATTTAGTGAGAGAGGAGCCAGTTCAGTACGTTGAAGAAGAGGCTTTGGGCAGAAAGCAGGTGCTGAGAGCCTGGGGGGTGGGAGGGTGGGGAGCACCCCTGTCACTTCTGAGGAGCAGCAACGAGGCCAGTGGCTGAAGTGGATGGAATGAGGAGAAACTGGGGAGAATGAGGTCTCAGAGGTGACTGAGGTCCTTAGAGTGTCACAAAGAGATTCTGGCTCCGGTCAGCACTTTCTAGGAGGGGCTGAGCTGAGACCCATTCAATCAACACGTGCTGTGTGTCTGCTTCAGGCCAATGCTGGTGCTGGGCACTAGTGACCCAGGCACCAGAGGTGTCACCCCTGCTTCCGTGATAGAAGGACAGATAGCAACAACCAAAGCAGCACGGTTGGTGAGGGCCGCCCCAGGGAGCGGAGGAGCCCAGATGCATGAAGGGTCCCTGGGGAGCCACGGCTACACTTCGCTGGGGGACGTGATTATTGGCTGTGGCGCTAAGACGAGTTGGTGCTTGTCACACGGGCGGTGCAATACACAATAGTCGTGAGTAGAATCGCACCGTGATGAAGGGTGGGGATTGGCAGGAAGGGCAGACCCAGGCCTGGATGGAAACTCTTGTATCAAGAACACCCAGGGGTGCCTGGGTGGCTCAGTCAGTTGAGCATCTGAATCTTGATTTTGGCTCAGGTCACGATCCCAGTGCTCAGTGTGGAGCCTGCTTGGGATTCCCGCCCCCTCCCTCCAACGCCCAGAACACCCAGAGCTGGCAGGGCCGTCAGACGCTCTCTGGGATACTGTCTCTGAAATCAGCTTCTGTGGAACTCTGTGGAGATACCTCAGGGATGCTGGAGGGGACAAGCCCACCCTGTTATTTCACAGAAGCAGCTCAGGCTTTGTCTCTATTACATATTGAGCTTCCCCTAGTTCTGAAAAAATATCTTTAATGCTCGTTCATTTTTGAGAGAGAGCGAGCGCACGCACTCTCAAGTGGGGCAGGGACAGAGAGAGGGGGACAGGGGATCCAAAGCAGCCTGATGCTGGGCTTGAACCCACGAACCATGAGATCATGACCTGAGCCAAAGTGGGACGCTTAGCCAGCTGAGCCACCCAGGCGCCCCAAGCTTCCCATAGATTTTTGTGGAAATAAAGAATCCTGTGGCTGGTTTCTCTGTGCCCCTTTGTCTTCCCTCCCCCAACTCCGATCTGTTCTCCTACTCCAAACTGTTGAAAAGCGCTTTGGAGGCTTTGCTCACAATTGTCCAATACTGGAAACAACCCAAATGTCCTTCAGTGGTCAACAGATCAACAAGTTGTGGTATACTGATAAATGGAACAGCATCGGTGAGCAACAAAAGCGCTGTGCTGAGGCCCAGACACAAAAGAATGTGTGTTGTATTTGAGTCCATTTACATGGACCCACCATGGTGGGTAGTCAGATTTAGTGCCTGGCACATAACACGTGCTACCTCGTTGTTTGTTCTTACTCTCTGAGCCTCAGTTTCCCTAACTGTAAAATGGGGATAAGAAACAGGATCCATTTCTTTTTTTTTTTTTAATTTTTTTTCAACGTTTATTTATTTTTGGGAGAGAGAGAGACAGAGCATGAACGGGGGAGGGGCAGAGAGAGAGGGAGACACAGAATCGGAAACAGGCTCCAGGCTCTGAGCCATCAGCCCAGAGCCTGACGCGGGGCTCGAACTCACGGACCGCGAGATCGTGACCTGGCTGAAGTTGGACGCCCAACCGACTGCGCCACCCAGGCACCCCTAGGATCCATTTCTTAAGGTCGCTGCGAATGTTTAACAAGATAATGCCTAAAGAGCTTTTAGCACCAGGCTGCATCAGAACCAGCACTCATGTAACATTACATATTGAGGAGCCCTGAATTGGGCTCTGGGGTGAACGAGGAGCCTGCTTGGAATTCTCCCTCTCTCTCTGCCCCCTCCCTGCTCACATTGTACACGTGTGCACGCATGCACTCTCTCTCTCAAAATTAATAAATAAACTTAAGAAATTAAAAAAAAGAGTTGTATTTTACTCCATGTAATTTGTCTTAATACAAATCCCTCTGTGAACTCAAACTCATTCTCTTTGCCCTATATATGCTGGAGAGGACCTACGACCCTTGCAGGGGTCCAGATGGGCCCAGAGCAGGGTGGCAGGGTGTCTGTGGGGTGGGGGACCCAGGGTCCTGAAGGCATCTCCCCCACAGCCTTCCCCACCTGCCTGTCCTCAGATTTCTGGGAGCGGACTCTCTGGGGAGGGGGTTCCTTGAAGCCTCTGGCCTCTGGGGCCACTCTGTCCTCCTGAGACAATAACCACTGCTGTTTATGGGATGCACACTGGGCACCTGACACTTTGCTGACACTCTGTCCATAGCACAGGAGGGAGGGCCCAGGCTTGGGGGATGGACCCCTTACCCCACCCCCACTCCCCAGCTTTGTCACTGAGAAGCCGAATGATCTAGATGAAGGAGACGGTAAGCAGCATCACGTCTCTGAGCTGAGGCTGCCTCGTCCCCACATGGGCTCTCAGCACCACTGAGAGCAGAATGAAGTGATGTGGGGGGGTCCTCAGTGCCTGGGAGTCACAGCCATCTGAGGCTCTATCCCAGCCCAGGGGATCTGGGGGGCTGGGTGAGGCAGAACCTGTGGGGGGGCCTGAAGGCCGGGCTAGGCTCTGACTGTGGCATTGTGACTTTCTTGCTGTGTGACCGTAGAAGATGGATAAATGAATTAATATAAATAAAGCACTGAAGCAGTGTCCACATTGGACCAATGTGTCCGGAGTCCCTGTCTCAGAACTGATTCTCTCCTCTATGACATATGGCCCTTGTTGGCTCTACTCGTCATTACTTCTGTGTCCCCACCCGCTTGCCAGGGACCCTCATCTCTCCCTACCCGCAAACGGCAAGCCTCCAAACCCTCCCATTTATCTCAGCTGGGGTTCCCTCCTCTCCAGACTCAGCAACCACGGGACTCAGCAGCCTCCCGGGTGGTTCCCATTCCTCCCCGAATTCTCCCAACCCTGCCCTGTCATTTCTGTACCACGTGCACAGTGCGAGGGATCCAGAAGAGAAGGCTGGTTGCCAGGGCAACGGAGGATAAAGCCCTCGCTCTGCCAGGCTGCTGATTGGCTGAGACACGTCCCGCCTCCTGCCATCCTGAGGGTCGGGGGCAGAGGGAAGTGTCTCCTGGTGGGCAGGGAGACCTACCAGTGTGCCTTGCCAGCCCAGGACTGCCCCCTCCCAGCCCCGTCAGAGTCCTGGGCCTGAGAAGCTCTGTCTCCCACGGGAGGCAGTGGCCTCGCCCTTTCTCTGCCTCCAGCACCCAGGGCCGCTGCAGATGGCAGTGTCTCTGGGGACAGCAGCTACGACTGAGTCCACAGGCCGACATTGAGCTGCTCAGGCCGAGGCGGTGCGCTCAGCACAGAGCCCCTGGAACAGGCATCTGCAGGTCGTGAGGTGGGTCTGCGGACAAGCAGGGGGTGGGGGGAAAGGGGCACCGAGCAGTGCCAATGCCTTGGGGGGGCAGAAAGAGGGGCTCTACGACCCTCACACTGTCCTGGATGGGACTTTGGCTAGAGTGGGGGCTGGAAAATTCCTTATAGATCATCTGGAAACCCCCCCTCCCACCTTGTCACTGTGCGTGGGGAACCCTGAAGCCCAGAGAGGGTGAGGAGTAGCCCAAGGTCACACAGAGAGCCAGTGAGTGATTTGTCTCAACTAGGAGAAGGTCTAGGGGTCCTCAGTCTGCCCCAGAATGGTTTTTATCGCAGGGCTGGAGAGGTTGGGGGGCCCTAAGCTGGGCTCCACAGATTCACACCATTGCAGCCAAAATTGCTACAACTCTGCCCAAGTTCCTCATTCTCATGTTTAAGCTGCAAGGGGACTGGGGTCCTGCCTGCAGCCAAGGGTGGGACACGAATCTTTTGGCCTCAGTCAGGTTAGTTTGGAGCAGCCTTCCTGCCTGGGAGCCCCCTTTCCCAACTTCCCCTCAACAGGCAACGCCAAGCGATTCTGAACTCTTTGGCTTTCCAGAAAGGCAGATGGTTAGGAGGGCATGACTAGGGCACCTTGAGACATTGTGCTTCGGAATAGCCAACGGGGACCCGGGGGGCCAGGGGCGGGCCCCAGGATGGCTACCCCTGGGAAGCAGCATCTCTCCCCCCCGCCCCCACCCCGGGGTCACAGCCCGCCTTGAAGACCCACCTGGAAGTAATGGGACAAGAGGAGCTGGAGTTTGCAGACAGAGGGCTGAGGAGCTAGGGCTTGTCTTTAGCCTGTCCTGGAGGTCGCTCCATCTGTCCCCTCTCTTCCCTCCCTCAGAAGCCACGGGGGACCTCTGCTTATTTCATTCTGCTCAGGGGTCTTGACCCACCCCACAGGACTCAAACCTCAGGCCATCTCAGGGGGTTTAGGGTCCAGCTCTTAGCTCCCTTCCAATTGGGCAACGTAGGGCAAGTTAGTGAACCCGTGTGGGCCTCAGTTTCTTCATCTGTAAAATGTAGCCATTAACACCTACCCCACAGGCCCCGTATAAAGTTTGTGAACACATTCTAAGAATGTTCTCCCTGCCTGGGCAGGCAGAGGTGGGGCTTCTCACCCTACTCCTTTTATATACCTCAGGAAGGGTTTGAGGGTAAGTTAATGGGTCCTGCTTTATCCCATTTCTGGAAGAGATGGTCTGTGATCTGGCTTTTGAAGTACGAATAGAAGTTTGTCACCTGAACACAGTACAAAGGAGATTCCGGGGAAGATGAAAGCATATGAAAGATAGAGGCTGTATGATACGCAGGTGCACCTAGGTGACTGGCAAGCAGTTCGAGATGATGCCAGGTAGGCCAGGAGATGAGGTTGGGGAGGTTGGCAGAGCACAGATGTGGGTATCTCTGGGTCATTCTAAGGGGTCTGTGTGTATGTAACATTCAGGAGGCACCTTGCACCTGCTGCCCTTCATGTTCCTGCTTTCCTGCCACTGGGTCACTGGAAATAATAGGTAATGTTACATGAGTGCTGGTTCTGATGCAGCCTGGTGCTAAAAGCTCCTTAGGCATTATCTTGTTAAACATTCGCAGCGACCTTAAGAAATGGATCCTATTTCTTATCCCCATTTTACAGTTAGGGAAACTGAGGCTCAGAGAGTAAGAACAAACCACGAGGCAGCACGTGTTATGTGCCAGGCACTAAATCTGAGTATTTTACATAAATTAACCCACTGAACTGTCACAACAGCCGAACGGTCTAGGTGGGTGCTATTTTCATTCCCACTTGCCAGATGTGGAAGCCCAAGGCCCAAGGATTTGGGGCCGGTGCTTGTGTCCGCAGTCTTATAATTATGATTTGGGGCATGGGCCTGAATTCGAGAGCCTGTGCAGACCCTGTTGATATCAACGAGATCCCCTGGGGATTGGGTGTTTGTTCACCAAACCACACCCTGCCAGGATGTGCGGGTGGCTGGGGACCCACTCATCTGTGAGGGCTTGGCAAGCAGCAGCCTCTGAGACCGCAGAGTCAGGGCCGGGAGGGGTGTCAAGGAGGAGGCATAGCCCATGTCGTCCTTTACTGAGGGCTCTGTTAGTGTCCCCTTCCCCAGGGGACGATGACGCTGAGGCCCAGAGAGGTTAGGCAACTTGCCTGAGGGCACATAATGCCTGAGAGGGGATTGAACCAGGCCTGGCCTTCAGTTATATATAAGCTTCTGAAAGGGTGGGTGGGAGCCAGCTGGTCCCCCCACCCCACCCTGTGATGGGGGCAGCTCTGTTCTTGGCAGGGGCAAGGGGCAGGCTGCTGAGCCACTGCCCTCCACTCTCCTGGGCCTCAGCCGTCCCATCTGTAAGGTGATGCTCACACCTCCTGGCTGTGCGAAGCCTGCGCGCCTCCCTCCGGGCTGGCAGGTGGGCCAAGGGGCGCCTCCGCCACCACTCACCGCCCGTGTCTCGGCAGCTGAGGCCGCCGCGATGCCGCACTTCCTGGACTGGTTCGTGCCCGTGTACCTGGTCATCTCCGTGCTCATCCTGGTGGGCTTCGGCGCCTGCATCTACTACTTCGAGCCTGGCCTGCAGGAGGCGCACAAGTGGCGCATGCAGCGCCCCCTGGTGGACCGTGACCTCCGCAAGACCCTGATGGTCCGCGACAACTTGGCCTTCGGAGGCCCAGAGGTCTGAGCCGACCGGCGCCGGGCACCGGGCGCCCTCCCCCGCCTCGCCCAGCCTGGAGACCCTGAGGCAGAGAGAGGACAACGTCTGCTCCTCCGGGCCACCCCTCTGGAGCTGGGCCCTCCCGGCAGAAGCTTCTGGGTGCCCCGGGTGGACACTGGCTGCACCTGGTGAGATAGGGGCACCTGGGTATCTTGAGGTGTCACTGCTGCTGGCCCGGGGCTTGCTTTCCACCTCAAGCCAGTTCTCTCCACACCTGCCCTCCCCAGCTCTGGGTTTATCCCCCGCTGGCCTCCAGTGCCTTTGTGCTGCCCAGCACTCTCGCCCCTCGCCTGGAGTCAGGCACCGCTGCCCCTGCCTGTCCTAAGTGTCTAGATCCCCACTTCCCCACTGAATCCCCCGTGACACTCAACGGCCCGCTCCACCCGGGGAGGCAACCTCCCTGCAGCCTCACATGGCAGGCTTCAAAGCTGACCCAAGGGAAAGGCCCTATTTGGAGGGGTGTCTGCTCCTTCCAGTTCAGCCCCACCCCTCTGGACTCAGACTTGGCAATGGTGAGCGTGTGTGACGGGGTGTGCAGAGGGGTGAGACCACAGAGGACAGAGGGGTGTGTGTGTGTGTGTGTGTGTGTGTGTGTGTGTGAAAGAGAGAGAGTCTGGGAGGGGGGAGTGGGGAGGGGGACAGGCAGGTGTGTATGTGTAAGAGGGAGAGCGGGGGCCCCAAGCAGGGCGGGAGGTGGCGGGGACAGGGCGAGCCTGTGATAGGCTGCCCACAGCGGTTCTCACCTCCCTCCCTGTGCCAGGCTTCCCTACTCTCTCCTTCCCCAAGGCCCCTGCCCTGTACTGCAGCCCCCAGCACCATCCCCCTGCCCACCCAACCCCACCAGGGAGCCCTCCTCCTTTGTGGAACACTGTTGCCTCATTTGGGATGTCGAGTAGCAGCCTGTCTCACTCTCCTCCCCTGGGGCTTCCCTCTTAGTTTCTTGCAATAATAAAGACTTCATGACTATTTCTGCAGGACTGTCTCGTTTCCTGAAGGTAGGGTCAGGCCTGTCATCTCACTGGATCTTCATAAAAAAAAAAAACACAACACATAATAGTGCCATAAAAAACCCTTTGTAGGGATGGGGACACTTACTTCAGAGAGGGTAGGTAAAGTAATTTCTCAGCAGCAGCACTATTGACATTTTAGCCCAGATCATTCTTTTTTTTTTCCATAAAATTTTATTTTTATTTTTATTTATTTTCAGTGAGAGAGAGACAGAGTGTGCGTGGGGGAGGGGCAGAGAGAGAGGGAGACACAGAATCCGAAGCAGGCTCCAGGCTCTGAGCTGTCAGAGCAGAGCCCGACTCGAGGCTCTAACCCAAGAACCCTGAGATCATGACCTGAGCCGAAGTCAGATGCTTAACTGACTGAGGCACCCAAGTGCCCCTAGCCCAGATCATTCTTTGTTGTGAGAGACTGCCCTGTGTGTTGTGGGATAATGAGCATCTCTGGTTTCCATCCACTAGAAACCAGTAGCCCTCCCCCCCTCCCCCTCCTTGGGACAACCAAACCAGTAGCTGGAGCACATGAAGCAGAGTACCAGTTAGGATATGGATTCAGGCCCAGAGACGCGAAAACAACAGGGCCTTAAACCAAATAGAATGTTCTTTCTCACAGCACCTTTCATGGGAAGTTTTCTGGAGCTGGTCTGATGGCTGGTTCCACACGTGTCCAGGGATCTGTGCTTCTCTGTGGCTATTCCCCGTGCCTGGCGTGATGCCTTGGTTGGCAAAATCCAGAGGGCTCGCTTGCACCCCCAGCAGCAAGGTGGGGAGGGAAGTGTGACCCCTTCCTTCCTTGGAGGACACTCCATGATGGCCGTCCCCCTCCCATCCCCTTACATCCTACTGCTCAATACTTAGTCATATGGCTACTTCTAGCTGGAAGGGAGGCTGGGAAGTATATTCTTTAGCCGGGGGGCTGTATGTTCATTTAAAAGGTCCACTTCCTTTGGCAGTGCATATACTAAAATTAGAACGATACAGAGAGTATTAGCATGGCCCCTGTGCAAGGATGACACACAAAGTGTTCCTTATTTTTGGCACATGCACCTCAATGTTTATAGCAGCATGATCAACAATGGCCAAAGTATGGAAAGAGCCCAAATGTCCATCGATGGATGATTGGATGAAGAGGATTTGGTACATAGATACAATGGAGTATTACTGGGCAATCAAAAAGAATGAAATCTTGCCATTTGCAACTACGTGGATGGAACTGGAGGGTATTATGCTAAGCGAAATTAGTCAGAGAAAGACAAAGATCATATGACTTCACTCATATGAGGACTTTAAGAGACAAAACAGATGAACATAAGGGAAGGGAAGCAAAAATAATATAAAAAGTGGAGGGGGACAAAACATCATAGACTCTTAAATATGGAGAACAAACAGAGGGTTACTGGAGGAGGTGTGGGAGAGGGGATGGGCTAAATGGGTAAGGGGCATTAAGGAATCTACTGAAGTCATTGTTGCACTATATGCTAACTAACTTGGATGTAAATTAAAAAAAAAAGTCCACCTCCTTGGGGTGCCTGGGTGGCTCAGTCGGTTAAGTGCCCCACAACTTTTGATTTCAGCTTACGTCATGATCTCCAAGTCTTGAGATCAAGCCCCTCATCGGGCTCTGCACTGGGCGTGGAGCCTGCTGGAGATCTTCTCTTTCCCTCCCCCTCTGCCTGTACCTGCTCGTGTGTGTGTGTGTGTGTGTGTGTGTGTGTGTGTGTGCACGCGCTCTCTCTCTCTCTCTCTCTCTCTCTCAAAACAAAACAAAACAAACAAACAAAAACCCAAACGTCTGCCTCCTTGAAAGGGGGAGAACACACGGTCACACCTACTATTCTATTGTCATAAGGATTTGCTGAGGCCACAGGGCAGTGGGCTGAGATTTGGACCAGAAATCCTGACCCCAGACCAGGGCTCACTCTTGCACAGGCCCCATCTAAGGAACGAAGGAAGGCAAAAGTTGCCTCGAGGGCTGGAGCTGCTCTTCCTTCAGGGGGCAAACCGGGTCTTGTATACACCATCTTGCAGAGCCGGGCTGGGGTGAGGCCAGAGAGGCACCTCGGGCTCACACCCAGGTGCCCCCTTCAATCCTGTGCCCTCGGTGCGTCTCTGGCTTCACCCGAGCCTGGCCCTGCTGTGCCTGCCCCTCCGGCAGGGCATTCTGCAGCTTGGAGAGATTTTCCCACCCCCTCCCCGACCATGCGGCTGCCCCTCACCGCCACCCAGCCCTTGTGCAGGCACAAGACACCAAAGTGAAAACAGCTGAAATAAAAGGGTTCGGTTCCAGACTCACACTTGGCTGGAACCCTAGGGCTCAAGGATGTCGCCAAGACATGCCATCTCCCCGTCTGTCTCTTTGTCTCCCTCAGTCCTGGTTTCCTTTGTGCGGGCATTCTCCACCGGGTGGTAAGCTTCCCCTGGGAGTCCCAGGCTCCCACAGCCCTTGGCGCCCTCATTTCAAGGGAGGGCATGCATCTTGTTGCGGTGAGATCTCAGGGGATGAACTCGCATTGGCCCCCAGGGCACATGAGTTGAGGGCGTGGGATGCCCCGATCGCCAGGCAGCTCTGGTGCCCACCACGGCAGCCAGGGGCAGTCAGCCTACTGATCACATGGTCCGAGGAGGGGGGCAGGGGTAGGCAGTGGCAGTTGCCTAAAAGAGGGAACGGGTGCCAGGTGAAAAATAATGGGACTGAGAATGTTTTACAGAGGAGGAAATAAGTACAGAGAGAAAGAACCCACCCAGGCCATCCAGAGGGTTCCACCACCTGGGTTTGCAGCATGAGGGAGAGGAAGGGTGGACAGGAAAGCCCAGAGTCTGGTGAGCATATGAGTGGGGGCTCTGAGTCTGGCTGTCAGGGCGGGCAGGGTGCGGCAGAAGTAGGTGGGCGGGTGAGTGGGCTCTCTGGGGACCCACTGGAGGGTGGAGCCCTTCCAGGGCCTTAAAGATCACCCCACACAAGAATGGAGGGGGGACCAGCCCCACCCACCGGGTAGCCGGTCCCGATCTGCCTCAGTTTCTCCGGCTGGGCCAGCCCCAATGTATCTGGGCTCCCTTCCCCGAGGGGGTAACCTTCTTCTCTTCTGAGGCTCTGGATTTCACGAGCTAAGTGAGCAGAGGTGTGAGGCCTGGGGCTGAGAGCTGGGGCACCAGGGCTAGAAGCTCAGTGCTATTTATTTATCAGAAAACTGTCTCCCAGCCCTGGTCCGAGGCAGGACCAGAAAGGGCCCAAGCACATGCCCTGTGTGTGAGTGCAAGAAACATCATAGATCCCAACTCCACTGGCTCGGGTAAGAAGGGGACGTTTCCATGAGGACACTGGGGTGTTCAGACCCTGCAGGACAGGAAAGGAGCAAACGTCAGGACGAGAACCAGGCACTCAGACTCACATCATTAAGAAAAAAAAATTTTTTTAATTTTATTTATTTATTTTGAGAGAAAGAGAGAGAGCATGAGCAGGGGAGGGGCAGAGAGAGGGAGAGAGAGAGAATCCCAAGCAGGCTCTGCACTGTCCACACAGAGCCCAATGCCGGCTCGAACTTATGAACCGTGAGATCATGACCTGAGGTGAAATCAGGAGTCGGACGCTTGACCAACTGAGCCACCCAGGCGCCCCATTTCTCACACCATTTTTTATTCTTGCTTCTGCGCACCTATTTCATGAGTCACCACCTGACCCCCCCGATCATGGCCCCCTGCTGTCCAAGTTTGATATCCTACCTGCTCCAGCCATCCGTGTCAGTTATCTGTCCCTCTCTCTGGCCTCAAGCCCAAGTATCTCACGGGAGGGATTCACTGGCTCATTCTAGGTCAGACGCCTATTTTAAACCAGTCATCCAAGGCTGGGGCAGTGTCCCGTGTCTGGCCCAGCTTGGGTCAGGGCCCACCTGGACCAACATGGCCCCAGGCTGGGGTCATCTCAGAACAAGGCAGTTCTCTTGGGTGTTGGCAGAGGGGAGAGTTCAGCAGAAATCATGTAAATTGTCCCCTGACCCCCAATCCAAACACACCAAAAAGGCTCTGTTGGACGTGGATTGGGCTGGACTGGCTGGGCCTGGGAGGATCTCAGGCTAGACCCGGCCTACAGCCAGATTGTTGTGTTACCCACCACAGTGTTTTGGAGAAAAAAAAAAAGAGAGAAAGAAAATTAATTGGCAACATTTATGTCAGGAGATTTCACGTGAAAAATCTTTTTCTGACTCCTCTTCAAAAATAAAACTTCGGGGGCACCTGCGTGGCTCAGTCAGTTAAGCATCTGATTCTTGGTTTCGGCTCAGGACATGATCTCGTGTTTTCGTGGGTTTGAGCCCTGCATTGGGCTCTGGGCTGGCAGCACGGAGCCTGCTTGGGATTCTCTGTCTCCCTCTCTCTCTGCCCGCCCAGCCCACTTGCACTGTCTCTGTCTCTCTCAAAATAAATAAATGAACTTGAAAAAAAAAAAAAAGACAAAAAAATAAATAAAAAAACTTCTGGCCACGCTGGGTCAGAAGAGTGAATGTGTTCAAGGTTATAAACTCATAACCTCGGCAGGGAGGACGTTGACTGTGACCCCACGTGAGGCTTGGGCAGTGGCCAATCCTTCTCAGAGGACGTCTGCCTCTGTACAAGGGCTGCCGAGGAGAAGGCTGAGGCTCAGAGAGGGTCTCCTGCTCTTAAACCTGGGCCCTTTCCCAGTTCCCAGGGCTTCTTACATAAATGTTTATTTACACCTGCTCTTCTCATAAAGAACACAAGAAGATTTCTGTTAAAGAAGCCACGCATACACGGGGTTGAGAAGGAAGCGGTCCAACTCTGACCCATGCTGTCATACTATTACTTATCTCTGAGTTTCCTGGCAGCCAGAGGGAAAGAAGAAACACAAAGAGGTCATTTTATTCTTTTTATGTGACAGAAGGGAGAGACTGAATCTTCACGAAAGACAAATTTGTGGTTCTAGATACTAAAAAGAAATGTCTCATATGGGATGTTGACGCAACAAACTGCATTCTCAGCATTTTTTACAAGGGGGAGGGTTGACCCAGATATAGCAGAGCCTACAGAAAGAGGCCAGTGCACGAAGACAGATTTTTTTCATCTGCCAGGGCATGCTAGAGGACTGCACTGGGAGCACCTTGAGGTCAGGACCTGACAATAGTAAATCCTATAAAACTGTCCATTTACATTGCACGTCCTTGGGCAGGCTTCCGTGGCTCTCGGACACACACGTGAATTCACCGAGCATTTCTGTGTGCCAGGCACTGAGAACCACAGGTGATTAAAGCCCAGATAAATGTCCGCTGCCAGTGCCTGGCATTGTGCTCAGCTCATGGCAGGTTCTCCATGGAAAAATAACCTGCGGGGCGCCTGGGTGGCTCAGTCGGTTAAGCATCCGACTTGGGCTCAGGTCATGATCTCGTGGTCCGTGGGTTCGAGCCCCGCGTCGGGCTCTGTGCTGACAGCTCAGAGCCTGGAGCCTGTTTCAGATTCTGTGTCTCCCTCTTTCTCTGACCCTCCCCTGTTCATGCTCTGTCTCTCTGTCTCAAAAATAAATAAATGTTAAAAAAAAAAGAAAAAAAACGAAAAACAACCTGCCAGTTATTTCCTTATCCCTGCTTCGCCTGCCCCACTGGTTGGGGCAAATGTTAAGCTCCTACAGAGGCATGTCACATACCTGCTCCACCCCAGCACTAGGCCTGGCACCAAGAATACAACGACAAAGAAGAAGTCTCTGTATCAAAGGGGCTCACAAACTGGAGGGGAGGACAGATGTGTAAACGAATTACAAAAGTGTGATTGCAGCAAGAGAAGTATGTACGAGAAACTGAAGACAACTGAAGACATGCCTACTCTCGTGGACGGGGTTTGTCAAGGAAAACTTCCTGGAGGATATAACCACTCAGCTGGGTTTTGAAGGCTGAATAAGAGTTTTCCCTAAGGGGAAAAGGAGTCAGCAAGTGCAGACCCATAGAGGCTTGAAAGAACCCCGTCCTCGCTGGAAACTGTGAGTGGTGGGGCGCCTAGGTGGCTCAGTCGGTTAAGCGTCCAACTCTTGATTTCAGCTCAGGTTCGTGGGATCGAACCCCGCATCAGGCTCTACACTGACATCGCGGAGCCTGCTTGGAATTCTCTCTCTCTCCCTCTCTCTGCCCCTCCCCCTGCTCGTGCGTGTTCTGTCTCTCAAAAATGAATAAACATGAAAAACAAAACAAAACAAAACAAAAAACACCTGTGAGTGGTATCATGTGTTTGAAGCACAGAATGTCAGTGAGTAAGTCAGTGAGTAAGTGGTGGGAGGGGAGACTGAATGAGCAGAAGGTGGTTTTCCAAGTAAGGTTTAGATCCAAGGAGAGAACCTGATGACTTTCCAATGGCTTGCCTCCTCCAGGAAGACTTCCCTGACCCCACGAGTAGCTTTCCCCATTACAGCCCTAATCTCGTAGTGTGATTTTGTTCGTATGTCTGTAGAGAGCAGCAATGGTGCCTCTTCATCTCAGACCACACCCTGCCTGGCACTGGGCAGGGCCTCCATGAAAGCATGCTTTTTGAATGAATGGGCTGGTCTCTGGAAGTCCTGCCAGGAGCTACCCATCTGCTTAAATGCTAAGATTTTAGAATGGCTCAGAGCCTTCCTGGGGGCCAGGGGGAAAAAAAAACCAACTGTTGTGCAGGTTTTTAAATGTTTGGGGGGATTTTGCAGAGTCCTGAGAGCTTTCCTTTCCCACCATCTGGGAGCTGTCAGGATGTGGTGGGTGTGTCTGGGCCAGGCCCAGAACAGGAGGACAAGAGGCGGGAATGTGCAGGGTCCCTGCGTAGGAATGGTTGCAATGTTCGGACTCCGGTCCTGGAGGGTGGTACAGGCTTCTCATTGTTCCACGCCCTCGGCTCTCCACTCTGGCGGGGCGGGAAGGGCTTGGAAAGGCCAGAGACCAGCTTTGGGAGGAGGGCAGAGGCTTCAGGCTTCCTCAAAAGACCATCACACTGTCAGTCAACACACTCACAGAGAACGTTAGGTGGGTAAAGCCCCATTTCTTCCTCCCCATATAGTAGGAGGGGCTCTTCCTCCCTTCCTTCCAGCCACTGGTTCCTTCCTTCCATTTCTTCCATTCCATTTCTCTTCCTTCCATTTCTCTTCCTCCCTCCCTTCCTTCCTTCCTTCCTTCCTTCCAGACACTGGTTCATTGTGTGAATCTCCGCAAGTCCATTTCCCTGCAGCTGTAAGCAGGTGGAATTGATGTGGACGTCACAGGAAATCATAAGGGTAAATACAAAAGGAAAAGAGAATTACAAGGTAACAGTTTTAATGGCTAACGTGGATGGACTTCATTGCACTTCTCACTGTATTCCCACAACCATGCAAGTGGGTCATCAGTCCCGTTCATCAAATATTTCTGGCTCTTCAACTCTCATGTATAGTAGGGTTAACCTCTCTACCTCCTTGTGGTGGGTGGGGCCATGCGACTAATTCTCACCAGTGAGTTGTGATCAGATGTGAGTCCAGGCCAAAGCATTTCTCTTCCTCCCTTCCTTCCTTCCTTTTTCTTTCTTTCTTCCTTTTTCTATATTTCCCTTTCTTTCTTTCTTTCTTTCTTTCTTTCTTTCTTTCTTTCTTTCTCTCTTTTTAAATTTATTTAAGTTCTCTCTACAACCAACGTGGATTTTGAACTCACAGCCCCGAGATCAAGAGCGGCACACTCTCCAGACTGAGCCAGCCAGGCGCCCTCAGGCCAAAGCATTTCATAGCAAGTGCACCGCTCTCCACTCCCTTCTCCCCTCTCCCACAATGAGGAGAAAGGCTCCAGCACAGGGCTGCTCCATCAGCCTGGGTCCCAAAGTCAAGATGACTCAGAGCAGAGCCTCCATGGATCCAAACCAGTGTGGACGTGAGAAATGAACGAGAAGTAAATCTTTGTTTTTATAAGCCATTGGGATTTTGGAATTGCTTGTTATTGCAGTATAATTTAACCCATGCTGACTGATAATAATCCCCATTTCTACAGATGAAGAGCTCAGAGAGCTTGTGACCTGTTCAAAATCACACAGCTATAGCAAACCCAAGTTGGATACTCTAAAGCCTGTGCCGCTTGTCTGGGAGGCCACCACAATGGGTTGGTTTTTTTTTTGCTTGGGTGAAAGTCTGTCCTCTGAGGTTACTGCCAGGTTTGTGGATCTTTCATTTGGTGGGGAAGAACAGCAGTACAGATGTGAGGTCATTGCCTCGTTGGGCCACTAGAGGGCAGCTTGTCATTACTGGGCAGGCCGTGTCCTCCTGGCCCCCTCAACCCTGGAGGACAGAACAGGGCCGATGGGCAGGGGGGAATACAGACATGAACCAGATTCGCTTCTGGCTCTTAAGGCCCTAACAGCCTGGCAGGTAGCTGGAGGGAGGAATTCTAGATATTTGAGCTAGAGGAGATCACATGCAAGCACCTGGGACCTATTTACAAAGGCAACTGAGGCCCAGAAAGGCAAGTGACCTGATGGCAGCTGTATAATGACTCATTTGCCAAAGTGGGGAGAGAATCCAGGACTCCTTACTTCTTCTCAGGATTTCTTCATCTCAGAGATAATGCAATCCACTGGGGGTGACCAGTAAAGTCCCCCCCTGCCCAATCTGTCCATGCAGAACTGTGCTGTCCCCTCCCCAAACACCTCCGTTCTTCCCCAAGTTCGGCTGGTCCCCAGGCCTCAAAGCAAGAAGGGACGGGGCAGGAACTCCAGACAGCTTCCCTCCCCCATCCACTGGACTCCAGCAGGTGTTGCCCTGGTAACCAGAGAACAACCAAGTTTGAAAAGAAAGGCCGAAAGTGAGAGAACTGATGAACAGGGGAAGATCGCAGGTCCACATATTCACCATTCACTCATTCATTCATTCACTCATTCACTCATTCTATAGACTCTTATGAGGCTGACTCTTGCCAGGCCCTAGGACCCAGAGAAAAGAAAATTCAGGCTCCTCAGAACTGTCCAATATGACAGCACAAATTAAAATGAAATAAAATAAACAATTCAGTTCCTCGGTCACTGTGGCCACATTTTAAGTGCTCAATAGCCACCAGTGGCTAGTGGCTGTCACATTGGATAGCGCAGATACAGAACATTTCCATTATCACAGAATGTTCTATTGGCCAGCACGGCTCCAGAAGTTCACTCACGACGGAGAGCAATACACGGGAAAATCGACCTGACCTCACAGCATTGTGTGGGCTGTGGTGCGCTCATCAGCAAAAAGCAGGTGACGAGGCGGAGATTACAGGAGATGCCAGGAGAAGGCTTAGCCTACTTCCTGGCTCAGGGTGAGCGCTGGAAAGATGTCATCCACCGTTACCGTAAGGACCTGTCTATGTCCCCATCTTCCTGAGCGGACTGTGAGCGCCTGCCCAGCCCTGGCACAGTGTTTGGAAGATAGTAAGTGTTCAGTAAATGGCAGCATTATTAGCACCATCATCATCATTACTACTGGTATGATGGAGGCAGATGAGAGCACCGCCCAGCCCACAGGGTGGGTCTCCTCAGGCCCAGGGCTGGGTCATCTTCACCTCTTCGGGGCCTTAGTACAGGGTCCAGTGGGAGCCAGGAGGGGCTCAGGGGACTGGTGTTAAAGCAGACAGCCCCTGCTTTAGCTTGCCCCAGAAAAGAACTCAGGTGGGTGGACAAGATGGCTCAAAGGTCACAGAACTAAACGGGGGGTGGGGGCAACGCGGAAGGAAATCAGGAGTGGGGATGGTGCTGGGACCACTAGAGTGTGGCTGTATTTGGAGTAGCCTTGTTCTTACTGGAGACATCTCTCAGGAGCCAGGGTCTGTGGGAGACAGAGTAGATTTGGGGAGGCCAGGCAGCAGGGCACCATCCCACCACCCCACCCCTCATCCCACCCCACCCCCACCCCACCCGCAGGTGGCCTTGAGTCCAGGGCAGCCCAGCCTGGCCATTAGGAGCCTCCCATGGCCCTTCAGGATTCCAGAGGCTCAGAGCAGCCATTCACTGACGCCCACTGCTGAGAAACCAGCCCCTCCCTGCCCCAGAGCCAGCTCCGCTGGGGATGTAGCTGGTGGGACAGGTCAGGAGAGAGCTGGGCCCTAGGCCTGGGGACTATGGCCTGGGCGCTGAGTGGAGGCCCATGAGGGGGCCAGAGGGAAGAGGCCCCTGAGCTGGTCACACTGGCCAGAGTCTGGGCACAGGGGAGGCGAGAGGCTTGTATCAGCTTCAGCTTCCCAGACTGAGGAGCACTGGACTTCTCTTGTCCTCTGATCAAGGTAGGTGGGTATTTATGTGTGCGTGTTTGGGGGAGTGGGTGGCATAGGACCAAGGGATAGATGACAGGAGTGTAGACTTGGCGAGGGGTGGGGATCTGGTGACACTGGACTAAATGGACCTCAGAAATCCGATCCCCAGGCCTGCTGTCTCTGTGTGGGCGTGCACACTGAGGGTAGACGTTTGGGGTTAAGTGCAGGGTATACGTGCATGTGTCCAGGTATGTGTGGTTGTGAACAAGGGCAGGGGAGCAGGCCTGAGGGACGTGCTCAGTGGGGAGTGACGGAGGCTGGCACAGTGTTGGGTACAAATATGTGGCTGAAGAGGGGCTGGAGTGTCACTGTGAGGGATGAGAAGATCCCTTGCTGCAGACTTTAGGGACCTGGCATTAGGGTCAGTGCGCTCTCCTGAGAACTCCTCCTGCCAGCACCGGCCTGCCCCGCCTGCTGTGTTGAAAGCAAGAGAGGGGAGGGGGCGCCTGGGTGGCGAAGTCGGTTAAGCGTCCGACTTCAGCCAGGTCACGATCTCGCAGTCCGTGAGTTCGAGTCCCGCGTCAGGCTCTGGGCTGATGGCTCAGAGCCTGGAGCCTGTTTCCGATTCTGTGTCTCCCTCTCTCTCTGCCCCTCCCGCATTCATGCTCTGTCTCTCTCTGTCCCAAAAATAAATAAAAAACGTTGAAAAAAAAATTTTTAAAAAAGAAAGCAAGAGAGGGGAGCCTGGGCGGCTCAGTCGGTTAAGCGTTTGACTTCGGCTCAGGTCATGATCTGGAGGGCTGTGAGTTCAAACCCCGCATTGGGCTCTGTGCTGGCCGCTCAGAGCGCAGAGCCTGTTTCAGATTCTGTGTCTCCCTCTCTCTCTGCCCCTGCCCCCCGCTCGTGCTCTGTCTCTCTTGCTCTCAAAAAGAAATAAAACATAAAAAAAAGAAAGCAATAGAAACAACTTTGTTACAACAGGTAAGTTGGATGGAGCCCGGGGTGTGAACAGGATGGCCATCTGGGGGCCTTGGAGCCCACCTTGGGGAATGGCTCATCCACACAGACTACCTGCCACGGTCCTTGACCTCCACCTCTCCCCACCTCCAGGTGGTTTGTCACTTCCATCCCTGGGCTGGGCAGCCTTCTCCAGCCCCACCCCCAGACGCAGAGTTTCAACAGTGTCCCTGCCATTCTCCTGGCCTCCACTTCCGTTCCCCTCTGATCCCTCTGTCATACTGCATGGGAGTGACTGTTCCCACCAGCAGATCTGACGAGGTCATCTTCCAGGGCTGAGCGTCCTTGTGGCCTGGCTTGGTCTTCACTGCACCCGTGGTTTCTATTCCCTGCACCACCGTCCCACCCCCTACAGCCTAGGACTCCCACAGTGGATTTTCAGGAAGATGCCACACCCCCACCTTTGGGTCTTTGGTGTGAACAACCCCTTGGTCCAACCTTCCTCCTCTGAGGCCCCACACTGAGCTAATGCTTGGTTCAAAGCTCACCTCCAGCTTAGTCCTGCCTGCTTCACTGCCTGGCACCGCTGGGGATGTTGGGTTCCCCCCGGGGCAGGGACTGTGGCCTGGTCACTGGACAAGCCTCCTCCTGCGAGCACTTGCCTCTTCACCTCCCCAGCCTCACCTTCACCAGACTCCTCTGCAGCTCCAACAAATTCTGGCTCCAGCAGCCTGGGGCTTTTTCCCGGTTCTGGGCGGAAGCCCCAGAGGCAGACTCTGTTTCCAAGCCAAATGGGTCATCCCTCCGCCTCCTACCTGGATGCCTGGACTCCTATTTTGGCTACCATGGGTGGGAACCCAGAGCACTCTGGCCCCTCCTGAAAAAGACAGGTAGACAGGCTCCCAATAACCACTGCCCTCCTGCAGGGTCCCTGAACAAGGGCCCTTCAGACCAAGGCCCCAAGACTGGTAGTGCTTTTTTTTTTTTTTTAACCTTTAGATATCTGTGTTTTTGATAATTAGTATAAAACCCAAGCCACTGAGGAGCCCATAATTTTATAGCTTGATATATTACAAGTTTTCTTTCTTTTTTTTAATGTTTACTTTTGAGAGAGAGACAAGAGTGTGAGCAGGGGAGGGGCAGAGAGAGAGAGGGAGACACAGAATCTGAAACAGGCTCCAGATTCTGAGCTGTGAGCACAGAGCCTGACGTGGCGCTCGAACTCACGAACCGTGAGATCATGCCCTGAGCCGAAGTCGGACACTTAACCGACTGAGCCACCCAGGCACCCCACAAGTTTTCTTGTAAATGTATTTCTTGTAATATATTTCTGTTTTCTCATTGTTTAAAAATTATATTTAGAGTTAAGCTTTATATATATGCATATATATTTGCCCATTTTTTTCAATTACAAACCGAACAATTTTTGAAACTTTCATACCTTAGTGGCTAGATAATATTAAAATGGTAATCGCGTTTTAATGAACAATTACTCTGTAACATTTCACCTAACTTAACTATTTTACATTTTAAAATAGTGTCTTGTTTCCTAAGACCCTGGCAAACGCCGGCAACTAAAACTTAGTCTGCTACTTAGCAAAGAAGTTTTCATGCTCTTTATTAACTAGGAATCCAAGAAATGCAAGCTGAGCACCTCACCCCTGCTTGGCCTCCTTTCTCTGTTGATTGCCTCAGGGGAAGACCTGCATGGATCACAGCTTTGAGATGCAGCAGCATGGAGCCCCCAGCCCTGGAAACTCCCTCTCTCGCAGCCACCTGCTGGGACGCCCTGCCCGCTCCTCAAAGCTCCCTGGAGGGGTGTCACCCCTCATCCCTGTCCTCAGGAAAACCATCCATCTGGATGCCTTCCCTCAAAGCCACATCCCACAGGCTTCCGGCCGACCGGGCCCGGGAGCCGGAGCCTGGAGTGTGTCCTCACCGGAGACCAAGCCCCGGAAACTCAGCTCCACCTCCTTAACACTCCGTCAGAACAGCCAGGCATGGCCCTTGGGCCCCCTGCCTTCTCACTGGGAAGAGCTGCCCGCCCCGGGCAGGGAGGCTGCCACCCATGGAGGAGGGAGGCTGCCCACCCCAGCCTCACGATCTGTCTCCCTAGTGCCAGGGGGCAGAGTCCACTCTGAGGGCCCAGGGAACCCAGGATTGGCCAAACCCAGCAGGATGCCCATAGTGGAGAAGCCCCTGGTGAGTTCCTACCTGGCCCTGCCATTTCAATCCCGGTTAGCCCAGAAATCACCAGGCCCTGCAGGGCCAGGCTCAGTGGGTCAGAAACACCCTCTCCCAGTGGCTGCCCACGTGACTACCAGAACTTCTCCAGGAAGAGGCAAGCCCCGGTCCAGGGGTATCCCGAGACCCCAGCTGCATCTCCAAAGGGCCACCTCCACCATGGGTCCTGCGACAGCCATGGATTTGGCTCCTCTGGACACAACCAGGCCACGCATAGTCAGACATGTCACTACAATGGTCACCAACAGGCCTAGTTTGACTATCAATCTGGCCGCACCAAGCACATCCACAGTGGATACAGGCACAGAGTTCCCTGCTCTGGATACCAAGCTGGGCACAGCCACGGACTTTGCTACAGAAGGCACAACCAAGTTGGACACGGTCATGGATTTGGCAACCCCAGACCCAGAGAAGCTGGGCAAAGCCATAGCTACAGCAGGCACAGCCAAGTCAGATACAACCACGGGGGGTACAGCCACGGATTTGGTGGTACCAGGTGCAGTCAAGCTGGGCACCACCAGGACAGACACAGCCATGGCTTTGGCTAGAGCGAATACAGCCAAGCTAGACATAACTACGGATTCTTCTGCTTTGGACACAAGCAAGCTGGGCACAGCCATGGGGGAGACCACCCTGGACAGAGTCATTAGCCTGACCACATCAGCCACCTACCCACTGATGCCAAGCAGAAGCACAGACCCAGCCCCGGACCGTGCTACTGCGGATGCTGTGACAGATGGGACCACGGAGCCCATCATGCTGGACCTGGCCAGAGAAACCAAAGGTAATGCAAAGAGCTTGGCTGGGGATGCGGTGGGCTGCCGTAGGGGGTCAGGATCTATTGGCCAAGAGATGGACGCGTCGGGAAAGGGAGGTGGAACTAAGGTCAGAGATGAATGTGCTGGGGGCAAGGGGAATGAGATTGACGGGCAGAACACAGGGGATGCACTCTGAGCTGGGTCCCAACCTGCCAATCAGAGGTGAGGTAGAGCGAAGCCACCAGAAGGAAAGTGTACAGGGGTAACTTGTGGAGGAGAAATTACGCGGGGTCCTTCCTTTGGTATCTTCCATGGTTGTTTCTTTGTTCCCTGAAGAGCTGGAGGAGTCAGGTGATCTGTAGGTGGGTCCAGCTTTAAAAGCAAACCACCTGCAGGAAAATACAGACCAGCACGTCAGGAAGTGGTGATTTGTCCGACAGCCATCACTACAGTGCTCCTCTCGATGTGAGCAGTGACCTCACCTGAGACCTTCTAACTCACGCGCATTCAGCCTTCCAAGAAGCTATCTGTTGCTCGAAAGGTTCCCCACCGGCATGCTCTTCCTTGATCCCTTACCCCTAGCCCTTTAGTCCAAAAGGTAAGCTGGAGACTTGTACGTATGCAAGTCCTGCACAGAGCTTTAAGTAGGCCAACACAAGGGCTAGACGATCATTTGGTCTCAGAGAGGATGTGACATGCCCAAAGTCATGCAGCTGGTTGGTGGCAAGAAGCTAGTGGGAACCCAGATCTTGGAATTCTTCTTTGGGCCATCCCAACATTCCCAACATTGCACAGGCTCAGATTCCGGAGCTTGGAAAGCATCCCATCCGTCAGTGCCTTAACCGGGTCTCTGGGAAGCCAGACCCTCCTCATCTTGCCCCATACATTCAGTCTGGGGCAGCTCTCCCAGGCCCTGGTCTTCCGGTGGGGCCCCTCAACCCTGACAGCCCATTTCTTCCTGAACGGACCCTGCTCCCTGATTTCACTCTCTCAGCTACAAGCACCGGCACCCTAGAAGCCTGGGTTTCTTCCTCTTCATTATCTTTTGCTCTCCTTCACCCAACCAGTCTATTTCCAAGTTTGTTGATCTACCTCCTCAGTACTTGGCTGTCTACCCCCTCCGCTCCAACCCTCTGCCCCTGTGATGCCACAGCTCCCCCCTGCTCCCCCACCTCCCCCAGGGCTCTCAGTCCTCCATGCAACTGCCATAGGGACTCACATATTCCATGGCAGCACTTTCATTGGCTTCCCTCAAAAGTCCAGCTCCTTAGCCTGGCTTCCAAGACTTCGGACTTCTCCAGCCTCTAGCTCTATTTTTCCACCTGGAATTTTCTCTGCTTTGGCTGCATCAGGAGCGGCGGCGTCCACGGCACCATGCTGCTTACCCCTCTGGGTCTGCTCACGTCTGCTGCCCCTGTCCACAGAGTGCCCTTCCCTTCCCTCCCACCAGCATTTATTTGCCTTTCTGTCTTGGCCCCCAGCTTCCCCATGAGCTCTTCCAAAATCCCTCTCTCCCCGGGATGCCCACCCGAGTACCCTGTGCGTGTACCCCCTGCCCTCTCCATTAGGACAGTCCAGCTTTCCTGTCTCCCCCGCTGGAACTAGAATGGTCATCTTCGTCCCCGTGGCCCCCAGGGCCTGGCACTGCACTGTCCATTAATGGTGACTGAATGCATGACCTTTTTTTTTTTCCTGATGGATAAATGGAGGCTCAGGAAAGTTCCCGACCAGTTCAAGGTCACAGGGCTCACCATCCCCAAGCCGGGCCTGGAACCCGGGTCCCTGACTCAGGGCTCCGCAGGCGCCCGCGCCTGGGCAGAAGCGCGCTGAGCCCGCGCAGCATCCCCACTGACCGCGTGACTCGCGCGCGCATCGCCCGCTCGCTGCAGCCACCGGTCCCCGGCGCCCCCCGCCCCGCCCCAGCCTGGAGGGTAAGAGGCCGGGAGCGGGATGGGGCGGGGCGGGCGGGGCTCGGGACTGGGATGCGGGCACCTCCCCCCGGCCGGGCAGCCCGAGTTGCAGGCATAGCGACCCGCGCGCCACCCTCTCCCCCTCCCGTCGCCCGCAGCCGGAACCCGGTACCCGCTCCCGCGTGCGGGCTGGGGGAGCGCGGGTGCGGGCGCGGGCGCAGTGGGAGGGGGAGGGGCCCTCGGCGGGGCCGACAGGCGCGCGGGTCACGTGGTGCGGGTGGCAGCGGCGGCGGCGGCGGCGGCGGCGGCGGCGGCGGCGGCATCCGTGTGCGCGGGCAGGGGCAGCGCGGCGCCGAGCGAGCCGAAGCGAGGTCCGGGGCGGGCGCGGCGGCGCGGGGCGCAGGGACGGCGCGGCCGGGCCGCGGGCCGGGCGGGTGGGCGGAGAGCGCGGAGGGGCGAGGCCCGGCTGCGGGGGCCGCTCTGCCCAGGAGGAGCCCGCGCCCCGCTCAGCCTTGCAGCCCCGCGCCCTGAGCATCTCCCGGGAGGAACAGAGACAAAGGAGGATTCATGTCCAAAGGTAGGGCGGCCGGCCGGGCCACCGGCGCCCGCTGGGAGGAGGCTGCGGCCCCGGAAAGCCCGGCTGGAGGTGCTGCCAGAGGGAGGGTTGATGCGCCGAGGAGCCCACGCACGGTGACATATGCACGGACACACGCACACACTGTGGCACACACCCCGAGATATACGTGCCCGAGGAAATGCACACACGGGATCGCGGGGAGATGCAGAGGTCCACGGACACACAAGCGGGGACCCAGATGCACACAGAAAGCCCCACGCTAGAGCACACCAAGACACGCACACCACGCACAGGTTATCAGGGCCACCTACAGCCAGATGGGAGACCTGTACTCTGACACAGAGACCCTTCCCCCACACACAGGCGCACACGGAGAGAGGCAGAGGCACCGAGACAGCTGGTGGTCTCCAAGGGAACTCATTGGCCTCCAGAGGCCTGGGAATGGGGGAAGGGGGTGTCCCAGGGCCCTTTGCAACTGTGAATGGGAAAGGACTAAGATATCTTCTGTGATTCGTTTTC
This sequence comes from Felis catus, assembly GCF_018350175.1. Taxonomy (NCBI): domain Eukaryota; kingdom Metazoa; phylum Chordata; class Mammalia; order Carnivora; family Felidae; genus Felis; species Felis catus. Next base: position 135,054,933 of record NC_058374.1, read on the forward strand.
TGGGAGCGGGGCTGGAGCTGGGGCGGTCTGAAATTGCCTCTGCCAGTGCGGGTGGGGTCTTGAAGGCTGCTAGGGCTGGGAACAGGGGAAGATTCCAGTTCAGGAAGGGAGGGAGAGACCCTTCAACCCCCTCGCCCCCCAGGCAGGTGCTGTTCTGGAAAGATCCCCTCCCCCTGTTGCCACCTTCCCAACAGAGGGGTGGGGTCCCTGGGCCAGACAAAGACAAAGCCATTTGTTTGTCTGTAAAAGAAAGCACCAGGGGTCCTTGCTTGGCATTGGGGAGGGGGGTGCTGTTTCTGTGGGGGACTCAAAGCTGAGTCAGGTGGACAATGCCTCTCCCAGAGCATTGATGGGGCAGGTGGCTCCTGGAGGGGGGTCGGAGGGTGGGGGGTGCTGACAGCTCCTCTTCCTCTCCAGAACCCCGGGAGAGCTGGGAGCTCAGGAGGAACCCAGGGACCATCTAGGCAGGATGGCACTTGAACTATATCCTGCCACCTTCATCCTGAGCTCTTCCCACCTTAGGGGAACCCCTCCCCGCATCCTTGTTGCTGGGGAGGGAGAGGGTCTCTCTTAACAGAGTCTACCCCTTTGACTGTGGCCGACACAGGAGCCATTTGCTGGCTGGGGGGTCAGCTGCTCTTTGAAGGGAACAGCATGTGAGGGAGAAGAAAGGTGATGGTTCTGAAATGACAGGTGTCTCCCTGTGAGGCATTCATTCAATCATTCATTCATTCATTGCTGAGTGCCTGTGTTATGCTAGTTTCAATGAGGCACAGAGATCAATGGGACATGGCCTCTTCCCTGAAGAAGGGTGGGAACTAACCTATGTTCGGTGCCAGGTAATTTATGTCCGTGCTTTTGCATAACGTTCACAGCAACCCAGCAAGGTAGGTACTATGCCCATTTTCCTGAGGAGACAACTGAGCTCACAGGGGTCATCCAGGTGGGAGTCAAGCCTGGGCCAGCTGCCCATCTGGGGTTGGCATGGTGGGACCAAGGGAGCTGTCCACGCAGAGGATGGAGCTATAGAATTCAACTCCAGTCCTGTTCCTGGGAGCTGTCGGGCACCCTCAGCAGACGATGGACCCTCAGGGGCAAGGTCCTTGTTTGGGGTCCAAAATTCTCTTTGGTATTAAGTCTCGGGTTGGCTGGAGTAGGCTCCCATTTGGCAGCATATGAAATGTCCTGGAAGGGATGAATGAACGTGATGAATACAGGGTATTCAGGGGGGACAAGGAAGCACTGAACAGGGGCACCCATTTCAGGGAGGAAAGCAGAGGTTGTCCCAGAGGTAGCCCTTGAGCACAATGGTGAAGACGGAGTAGGAGTCAGCCACGGGCTGGGGTGGGGAAGGGTCGTGCAGCAAAGGTCGTGACATAGTGACCCGCCACACGTTTGCAGTACTCGTGGCAGATGCGTTGTTGTTAGCATGTGGCTGGCATGTGATTGGCATGTGCTTGAGAGAGGTAACATGCCATCAGGTGCTCTATACGGTGTGCCCACGGGGGCTAGTAGGTGCTTGGTGGTCCTAGAAGTTGCCTGGGAATCTGGTAGGCAGCCCCTTCTTGCCACCAGGGTCTGTCTTCTGGGAATGCTCTTTTAGGATGCTGCCATGGACGGGCCAGAGCAGAGCAGGCCATAGTTAAGGGCACGCACTTTACGAGGATACTAACCAAATCCCCCTTGAAGAAATACAAGACTCACTTTCCAAGTTGGTAGAACAGGGTAAGACCCGCCCGCACCCCCAGCCGCCCCCAGATGGATCTGTCTCACAACATAGGTTGTGAGACCGAATGGGCTTAGCTGTAGAGGCATGAGGGAAGGGGCCTGGGCCAGCCGTGGGAGCAGCTGGGCAGGGAAAGTGGGGCATGGCCTCCAGTGCAGGTGTGCGGAGTGGGGCCTGGGAGCCACGTGCAGCGAGTGGAGGAGCAGGCCAGGCTGTGAGAGTCAGCTGCCGCGGGGCTGAACCAATCTTGCTGCTGCCTGGAGCCACCTGGCTGGCAACAGCTTCCTAGGAGGTAGGAGGGAGCCACGCCAGGCCCTGGGGAGGTCCCCAGGCTTTGTCAGATTTGGCTGCGCCCGGGAGTGACAAGGAAAGAACAGTTTCCCATTGGGAGAGAGAGTCTCGCCAGGGCTGGTGGAAGGGCCAGGTGGTGGGGGTACGAGAACAGACTCCTGGCTGAGTCTGGGGGTGGGGGAGGGAGGCACTCCTGTCCCCCCCACCCCCCTCTTGCCCATCTGCTGCTCCGTCGGTTCTCCCTGTGAGCCTGAGAAATCTGCAGGAACCACAGGATTCCAGAAGGGCAAAGCTGGAAGAGGTCCTTAAGGGAGCGTGGAGTCCAATAACTATGCTGTGTAATTAGCATTGCTTTCACAGGCCCCACTTCATTTTGCCCTGCTGACGAGCTGGTGAACTTGAAAGGGGCAGGGGCAAGAGGGTCTGGGAGTGAGTGTGAGGCACTGTACTGGGGGCTTCTAGGCATCATGGCTCATGCGATGCTCACCACAGCCTTAATCATGATCCTGTCCAGTTTCCAGATGGGGAAGCAGGCTCACGGGGGGAGCGGGGGGTGGAGGGGGATGATTTGCCCAAGTCCACACGTCTGGCAAGTAGCAGGGCCAGGCTCGTTCCGCTGTACCACACGTACCCATTTTATGGATGGGAAAATGGAGTTGCTCGATACGGAAGCCTACCCTGGTAGACATTGGTCCTGCAAGGAAACACACAGATTTCTCTTGTGTGTGAACATACCTGTGATCTGCCAGACCCAGAGGGATGTTGGCCTTTCCCTCCTAGAGAAGGGCTGTTTCCTCAGCCTCCTCTTTCTTTGCTACCCATCATTCCTTTGCTACCCACCATCCCATGAACACACTACGTCATCTTAGGCAAGTGACTGCTCCAATCTGGCTGCGTCTCATCCTCTCCCCACTGGTTGAAAGGGGAGACTTATTCCTTCCACAGATTTAAAACTATGGCTAGGATGATGTCTGGGACCCCTCAGGGCACAGACACCCCTCCTTTGCGGTGGTGCTCATGGAACAGAGGGGACACGGAAGCTGGGGGCAAGGGTGGTACTCCTGCGGTGTGAGGGGGTAACCCTATTTGCTTCTAAAAGACAGAGCAACTGAGGTCAGGGACAGTTAATAGATGTTAGGTTCAGTATCCTAAAAGGTCTTAGCACTTTATCTGAGGAGGCATGAGTCAGGTCAGAATAACCCCAAATATCTTTTAGACTGGTGGTTCGCCACTAGGGTTATGCTACCCCCGGGAGACATTTGGCACTGTCTAGGGATATTTTTGGTTGTCACACCCGACGTCAGGGATGCCACCAAACACCCTACAGTCACGGGACAGCCCCCTGCAATAATTATCCAGCCCCAAATGTCAATAGGGCCAAGGTGGAGAAGCCTGGGACTGGACACACAGACATGCTTCGGAGCAGCGAGTGCACAAGAAAGTGCCCCAGCGGCTGGAGAGGCTGGGCACTGATCCCAGTCTGGCGTCTGACTTGCTCTGTGTCTTAGGGAAGGCCTTTCGCCCCGGGCCTCGGTCTCTCCGTGAAATGAGGTGCCCATACTGGGTGACACCTGAGGTCCCTTCCAGTCCCAACTCTTTGTAATTCTGTATCAACAGAACAATACCGTAGCTTCTGTGCGACTTTTGTTTGCCTCCAGCCCACTTCTCCCACCTTGGCTCTGCAGGGCTCCCGGAGGCCAGGACGGACGCAGCCATGTCAGAGCTGGTGCCTGAGCCCAGGCCTAAGCCGGCAGTGCCCATGAAACCCGTTAGCATCAACTCAAACCTGCTGGGCTACATTGGCATCGACACCATCATCGAGCAGATGCGCAAGAAGACCATGAAGACTGGTTTCGACTTCAACATCATGGTGGTCGGTATGAAAGGCAATGGGGTCACTGGAGGCCACGGTGGCGGGCAGCGCTGAGGATCCTGTCTCTTTCCCTAGGATTGGCCTCAGCCCTGGCTTCCTTAGGATGAGCTTTTTCCGGGAGGAAAGATTTCACGATGCTGATCACGAAAGCTTAAGCCTCTTCTCAAGACTAGTTGATCCAGGGGTGGGAACTTTGGGTGGATTGTCAGCCTGGCCCCGTCATGGGTGGACGGACACAGGCAGCCTCTTAGGCATGCTCAGCCTGTTTTCAGGTGTGCGGCGTGGGGAAATCGTCAGTGTCCTTTCCCGCTGGTGTCAGATAGAGGGTGATCTTACTCTTTTTTTTTAGTGTTTATTTATTTTTGAGAGCGAGAGTGAGAAAGAGCAGGCATGAGCTGGGGAGGGCCAGAGAGAGGGGAGACAGAGGATCCGAAGCAGCCTCTACGCTGACAGCAGTGAGCTCCATGCAGGGCTCGAACTCATGAACCACGAGATCACGACCTGACCCAAAGTCAGACACTCAATTGACTAAGCCACCCAGGCACCCTGAGGGTGGTCTTGTTTCTGCTCTTTTGTAGTACTTTAAGGTTTAAAGAGAATTTCCAGGACATCGATTGGTCACTGAGTAGTGTCGCTGGGTCACAGAATGTAAGAGCAGGAAGGGACCCTTGCCTGATATCAGTAGGACATTCACTCAGTTGCTGAAACAGGGACCTGGGCATCGTCTTTCTTTCTCCTTTCTCCCCCAGTCCAATCAGTCATCAAGACCTGTCAGTTTTGCCTTGTGAATCTCCCTTAGGTCTGTTGACTTCTTTCCATCTCCACCGTGACCACTCTTTGTTGAACTAGGTCTCCCACCTGGATTGCCACAGCCACTGGACTCAGGGCTGCCCAAAGATAAGGGGCTGGCTGGAGTTTAAATCATCTGACAAGTCTTGCTATAAAAAACATCAACTGAAGGGCGCCTGGGGGGCTCAGTTGGTTAAGTGTCTGACTTTGGCTCAGGTCGTGATCTCGCTGTTCGTGGGTTCGAGGCCCGCATCGGGCTCTGGGCTGACAGCTGGGAGTCTGGAGCCTGCTTCGGATTCTGGGTCTCCCTCTCTCTCTGCCCCTCCCCTGCTTGTGCTCTGTCTCTTTCTGTCTCCCAAAAATAAATGTTAAAAAAAAAAAATGGAAAAATGCCCCATCAACTGAATAAACAGCGTGCTTCGTGTGAAGGTCAATTTACTTTCTGGTGCAAATTTCGTATCTCAAGAATGAGTAGCAAATGGTTCACGGACCTCGGCCCCCAGGCCACACTTTGAGGGGCAGTGACCCTCCTGGTCCTCTGTCTTCCTTTTGTTTCAGTCCATTATCCATCAGTGACTGAATAATTTTTCCAACCTGCAGAACTCCTCAGGTCACCCAGCCTACTTAAAACCCTTCAGTAGATTTCAGGACTTAAACTCCTAGCCTGGTCTGGGTGCTACCTTGCCACTCACCTGTCACCACCTCCAGCCTGGCGTTCTCCTCCTCGCTTGTGAAGAAAGTTTCCCTGGACTCTGCTGTGCTCTTCCCTGCCTCTGAGCCTTTGACTATGCCATTCCCTCTGTTTAGAACTCCCTTCCAGCTTCTCCTGGGTCTTTCAAAGTTACTCTGCAGGTTTCAGCTTCGTTGTTGCTCCTACCTAGAAGTCCTCGATTGCGGAAAAACTGGATTACATTCCCTCCAGTTTGCTGCTGTAATGCCCCGGGGCTATCTCTTTCATAGCAATTATTGTGACATACCGTAACCTCCTGCTTATTATGTTTTGGTCTTCCTCATGCTAAATGGCTTCTTGAGGGCAAGGATGATGTCTTGTTCACCTCTCCACCTCCAATTCTGGCACAGCACTTGGCACTCAAGAGTACTTAGTGAGCAAGAGACCTCAGAAAACAACCAGACCGGGAATGAGAAAGACATACAGGCTCCATGGGCTGCCTCTCCATCCGCGCCGTGGGGAGAGGCGCTGCCGATCGGCCATGGCTCACGTTCAGGACTGAGCTGACGGGTAGTCTTTTTAACATATGGGTCTTGGTGGCTACTACCGATTGAGCAGCTAGAATGAGAAATGCAGCTTCTTTGCTATCTCAGGTCTCATCAGCTCCCCCGCTTGCCACCCGCGTTGTCGGTAAAGAAACCAGGGGAGCAAACGCGGCCAGTCCAAGGTGTTCAGGGAAGGAGCACAGTTGGGTCTGGAGCTTTAGGCTCTTCCCCCCCCCCCCCCCCCCAGCCTGGTCCTTTTCCGAATATACCACAGGGATGCCCTAGATCAGCGCTTCTTTTTAAAATTTTTTTAAAAAATTTATTTTTTTGAGGGAGAGAGCATGTACCTGAGTGCGAGCAGGCGAGGGGCAGAGAGAGAGGGAGAGAGAAGATCCCCAAACAGGTTCCGCGCTGTCAGTGCAGGGCCGACGCGGGGCTCGAACCCACAAACCGTGAGATCATGACCTGAGCCGAAATCAGGAGTCAGACACTTAACCGACTGAGCCACCCAGGGGCCCCCAGGCCGGCACTTCTGACTTTACTGTGCACATGATTCATCTGGAAGTCCTGCCTAAGTGCAGATTTTGAATCATAGGGCTGGGGCGGGGCCCGGGACCCTGCATTTCCTACAAGCGTCCAGGTGATGCTGACACCATTCAGCAGTTTGCAGGGCCTGCTTGTGTGATCCTTGTGCATGTAAAAGTTTGAGGAGCACGGGGGCGCCTGGGTGGCTCAGTCGGTTGGGCGTCCGACTTCGGCTCAGGTCACAATCTCAAGGTTTGTGGGTTCAAGCCCCGTGTCCGGTTCTGTGCCGACAACTTGGAGCCTGGAGCCTGCTTCAGGTTCTGTGTCTCCTTCTCTCTCTGCCCCTCCCCAACTTGTGCTCTGTCTCTCTATGTCTCTCAAAAAAATAAATAAATGTAAAAAAAAAAAAAAAAAGTTTGAGGAGCACGGCTTGGGCCAGTGGTTTTCAAGTACCCTTTAGTTGCAAAACTCCTCCTTGGAATGAAATCTGCTGTGGCACGATGTGTGTAAAACAGGTCAAAATGGGGTGCCTGATTGGCTCAGTCAGTAGAGCATGTGACTTAAAAAAAATTTTTTTTTAATGTTTATTTATTTTTGAGAGAGAGAGAGAGAGAGAGAGAGCCTGGGAGGAGGGGCAGAGAGAGAGGGGACACAGAATCTAAAGCAAGCTCCGGGCTCTGAGCTGTCAGCACGGAGCCCGATCAGGGCTCAAACTCACGAACCGCGAGATCATGACCTGAGCTGAAGTCGGACCCTCAACCGACTGAGCCACCCAGGTGCCCTACCTTGCACATATTTTATTAGGTGGGGGCTAATCTCTCTAGGAGCACTTCAGCTGGGGATAAAGAGAGCTCTGCCATGGGATTCACAGGGCTGTGGGATTCAAAGGCAAATTTTGCTAGCAGATGTTATGTATGCACTGAGGCAGTGTCAGAGGGCCAAGGAGTTCCGCCGTGACATTTAGATTATTAAAGACTAAAAACGTGAGTGGAGCAGAAACAAAACAGAATGTCACTACACTAGACAAATACAGAGGGTTTCCCCCTTCCCAGTGGTCCTGGAACTCTGGAAAAGAGGAAAGAATGTGGAATTCAACTGATGTCCCAAGTCCCCCTCCAGTACCAGGGAACTGTTCCCACCTGCCTTCTCTCCCACTTAGTCCTTTGCCCCCAGTGAATGGTGAACTGGGGGCATGGCCTGGATCAAGGCTCTAGAATTCTGTAGGCTCATGGGAGAGATGGCCTGCTCAGGAGGTGGACACGGGTCTTCCCCACCGTGTCACCCTCCTCCTGTCTTGTGGCAGGTCAGAGCGGACTGGGCAAGTCAACGCTGGTCAACACGCTCTTCAAATCCCAGGTGAGCCGCAAGGCCTCCAGCTGGAACCGGGAGGAGAAGATCCCCAAGACTGTGGAGATCAAAGCTATTGGGCACGGTGAGGACCGGGCAGGACCCCTGTGGCCGCTGTTCAGAAGGGTCTCTGCCAGAGAGGGAGAGGCGAGCAAATGAAAGGCAATCTCAAGACAGAAGAGAACAGAGGTCTGAAGTCTGTGAAGCCAACTCCTTGGCTAGAAAAGGGAGGGGGGATTAAAAAGGAAAGAGGTGGGGCTCGAGCTGGATGCTAAAACGAGGGTGGGATTTAGACAAGCAGAAAGAAGCCAGGAGGGCCCGGCAGGTGCAGGGAACAGCGTGAATAGAGCTATGGAGGTGGGAAGACCCAGAACTCAACTTTTCCAGTAATTGGTCCCGAGGAAGGAAGGAAGGAGCCTGGGTCTCCCTGACCGGTAGGAAGCAGGGTACCCGGCATCAGCTGGAAGAGTGACCTCCCTGGTGCCTTCTCTGTTCACCCCCCCCCAGTGATAGAGGAAGGCGGGGTCAAAATGAAGCTGACGGTCATCGATACCCCGGGCTTCGGAGACCAGATCAACAATGAAAACTGGTATATGTCTGCCTGTGAGATTTCTGCCCTAAAGACTCTGCAAGGAAGACGCTGAACACGGTTCAGATTCATTCCCATCGAGAGCCATCTGTACCCTTCATGCCGAGGGGTTAAGTGGGAAGGCTTACTAACGGACCGCAGAGGGGCTTTATGAAGAGGCGAGGGAAGAGGCTCTGGTGGGAGGCCAGTGCAGAAGGAATTTGGGCTGTGGGGTTACCTACAGGTGGCCGAAGGGCAGGGTGGACAGAACAAGGGGAGGGTGGTAGGCTGACCTGAAGGCTGTGGCAGAGCTTGGCCTGTGGGCAATGTCTTAGCCTTGGAAGAAGAGAGGAGGGTGGGCCATTTCTATGAGGAGCGAGCCTCTGGGACTTCACCGAGCAAAGCTGCAGTGCGTATGCAGCCAACGAGGGCTGTGCAGAATGTAGATGGAAAGTTCCAGGCAGAAGTTTGCGCCCAGATAGGGATGGAGACCGTTGTTCCTCTGTGAGGGAGCTGGGTTCTGCCACGGATAGGCAGGGCCACTGGACGGCACAGCTTGGAGCCTTCTTGGAAAAGTGACCGAACGTCCTCTTTCCTGGTGTTTTGAATGCTCCTTGAAGGAGAAAGGTGACCGTAACATTGGCAGCAGTCAGGGTAATGAGTTGTTGCCACGTTGAATATTTTCTGTATGCCATTGCTATGTTAAGGACCAAACCTCTGTTCTTGTGCGTGCCTCTGGGCAGCCGTGGGTCCTCCCATTTTAGTTGTGAGAAAACAGCCTCAGGGAGGGTAGAGACTTCCTCAGAGCCTCCCAGCTAATAAGGAATGGAGGTGGGGAGAGTGTGTGTTGCTTTCTGGAGTGGGGCGGGGTTCTGCAGGAGCCTCTGGCCCAGTCAGAGGACCGGGTCTCCATCGGGGTTCTAGCCTTGCTGATGAGGAAAGCCGTCCGTGGGAGCCTGAGGGAGGGTGGGCAACCCACCCCAGGCCCCCCAGGGGAGGTAGAAACGAGAGGGATGTGAGGGCCCTGCTGCCTGACCATGTCTAAGGTGAGCCCCCAAGTCCTGTCTTTCTGAGACATCCGTCTGCTTTCTTCCCACCCTCCAGCTGGGAGCCCATCGAGAAGTACATCAATGAACAGTATGAGAAGTTCCTGAAGGAGGAGGTCAACATTGCCAGGAAGAAACGCATCCCTGACACTCGTGTCCACTGCTGCCTCTACTTTATCTCCCCCACGGGACACTCGTATGTACCAGTCCCGTGCCCATGGCCACACCTAGCTGTGGTTTGCGTCATTCTCCAGTGTTTAACTAATTCCTGGATTCAGCTGGGGCCCCGGATGAGCCCCAATGTAGTCATGGCCCTGTGATCCCCTAGACTTCCCCCCCAAAAGGCTGACTTTCTTACCAGGAGAGTAAAGCTGACCAACACCAGCCCCCCATGCTGCCCACTGGGGTTCTAGCACAACTGTGCCAGCAGAGAGGGGTCAACATGTGAACACAGAGGGCTCCTCGCGTATTCAGTAGATCTCTGCTTTGCCCAAGGCTGGGGGTGGGGGATGGGCAGCAGAAGAGTAAGAGGGGAGCAGGCAGGGCTGTTGAATTGGGGTGGGTGTTTGGGGTGGGCGTGGGACCCGGCTGTAGGCATTTGGTGGGTGGCCAGCCCAGCATGTCTAGAGATGAAGGCTGCCAACGAGCAGGGCATGCTGGGAAGTCCAGTTGTGAGTCGCAGATGGGACAGCACGATCAGGAGTGCGGACCTGGGGTAGAGAGATCCAAGTGGGCACGCAGGCATGCCTTCCGTAGCTCAGTACTGAGCCCGTCTGCTGGGCCAGAGTTCAGTTCTTGAGAGGACGACACAGGCAAGGCAGACCCCCAGGTTTGGAGGAAGCAGGTAGTCAGCAGGTGTTTGAGGGTGGGGCCCAGGGACTCAATACAAAGGTTTGCTTTATCCTTCCCTGGAATGTGGACCCGAGGTCAGAGCAAGCCAGCAGACAGCCTGACTTAGTAAGTCCCCAGGACTGTGAACTAGAGCCAGACTGGGGCCCCAGAGCCTCCGGGGAGCTGGGCCCTCAGAATGAGGAGAGCCAAGGTCCCCGGCTGGGCCCCTGCAGGACTAAGTGCGGGCTGGGAGAAGGCCCATCAAAAAGTGCAGTCCTGGGGGCGCCTGGAGCCCCAGGCGGAACACGTGACTCTTGATCTCAGGGCTGTGACTTCCAGCCACACATCGGGCATGGAGATTACTTAACAACGACAACAAAAAAGTGCTGTCCCATTAGCAGAATAAGATAAACAGGTAACCGTGACCCAAGGACACATAGGCAGAGACGACAGTCCACAGCTGTTCCCAGGAGAAAAAGATCCCCGCGGCAGGCAAGCTATTCTGAAGGAGCAGTGTGAGTAGGGCTGCTAGAGGAGGGGCAGGATTGGAAGAGAAAGGGAGATGGTGGTCCAAGTGGGGGCAGAGACTTGGAGTCTGTTCCGCAGGCTGTCAGGAGAGGGAGCAGCCCCTTGGCCTCAGCCAGTTTTCCCGGCCCAGTCCCTCTGTCCCGAGGGTGGCCCCGGAGTGGTGGCAGTGGCTGAGTGGGGGAGGGCAAGGTGGCTCTGACACCCCACCTTCTCTGGGCCCCAGCTTACGACCTCTCGATCTGGAGTTCATGAAACACCTCAGCAAAGTTGTGAACATCATCCCTGTCATTGCTAAGGCTGACACCATGACCCTGGAGGAGAAGTCTGAATTCAAGCAAAGGGTGAGAAGGCCCCTCCTCCTTTTCCTGTCCCCACCCTTCCCCCTCCTCTGGTCCAAACCATGCCCTCTCCTTGATTATTATACACCTCCCCTGCCCACCCAGCTCCTATTTAGCCATTAAAGAAGCTGGGCTGACCGTGTCTGTGGACAAAGAGAAGTTTGCAGCCTCAGGCTGCCTTCTTCCCAGCCACCAGACTTACTGGCAGAGACCGCTGAATACATAAACCACCATACACAGGAGAGACCACTCCTCGATGTTAGCTTGCTTGAAGGGCTAAACTAATTAATTAACTTCCCGCTAGTGTTTTATTAGTGTCTTCCATAAGCTCCTCCCTGTGCTGGATGCATGGGGTTGGAGGTAGGGGCATGTGGGTGAAGTATAAAGACATTGCTCCCTTCAAAAAAATTACAATCAGGTAGACCACTGAAGAAGTCCTGGGTGGCTTCCTGGAGGAGGTGAGACATAAGTCGAGCTTTGGGAGAGGGCAGACCTATAGGCTTGGGGTGGGGAGCCCCACTTCTCTTCCCTGCAAACAGGAATATGACACATGGCAGTAGCATGAGCACTGCCCATGTGGAATCTGTACTCAGCTTGTCTGAATCCTAATCTTATGGACCCTGCGATGAGCAAGCTGCACCCCCAGACTGTTCCTCAGCTCAGGCTGGGCTGTAGTGGCTGTATGACTGGGGCTCATGTTTATTAGGATCTTCCTGCTGCTCAGGGCCTTGGAGTTCGAAGATGACTGGATTAGCACAGGCTGATTCATCCCTCTGACTTCAGCACACACGTGCACACACATACACACACACTCACACCTGTGTGAGCGTACCCCACCCCCTCCCCGCATTATCCTGACACTTGGCTACCTTGCTTCTCTTCCTTGCCCCTAGGTTCGAAAGGAGCTTGAAGTAAATGGCATCGAGTTCTACCCACAGAAGGAATTTGATGAGGATTTGGAGGACAAGACGGAGAATGACAAAATCCGGGTGGGTGCCTCGGGCTCTGTTCATCACACAAATGCCCCCCTTGTTACCAGTGGGATGTGGATCGTGTACCCCTCCTGTCTTTCCACCTGCTTTTCCCCTTTCATACTCTCTGCCCCACCTCTCCTGACCCAGACCAGAAGTGACATGGGACAGGATGAGGACTGGGGCCCTTGCCGGGACTGTGAACTTTGCACCCAGAAAGCCAAAGTTCGTGTCCATCCCAGGCCACCCAAAAAGTTCTTTCCCCGGAGGGCCTGGCAAAACCAGGGTGTGGTTGATGGAAGGGCATGGACAGGAAGAGCATCAGGCTGGGGTCCAAGGTGTCTGTGCTCTAGTCAGAGCCCTGCCTCAGTGTCCCCTCCATAAAGTGCAGGGCCCAGGCTAAGTGAGTGGCTTAGAGGCTTTCTTTCCCCTAGAGGAACCGTTTTAAAAAATGAAACATCAGACAGACCTTCTGTATATGAAACATGAAAACAGAGCTGCTCTGGCTCAGCGACACAGGCACAGAGCGCTGTCTTCTCAGCAGTCCCTGGGGTGTCTCCTGGGGATGCTAAGGCTTCATGTGATTTCCGTGGTCCCGTTCAATGTCAAACTTCTACAATTCTGGGACTTTACATCATAATCATGAGTTCTCGTCTGGGCTTTTCTACTAACCACTGTGACCTAAGACAGATCATTTACTTGCTATGGTCTTGTGTCTCCTCCTGGGTTAAGGGTGAATAATCTACCAGAAGCCCCTTACCTGATATAGCTGAGACACGTACGGGTTAATTGGAAAAGCCCATCAAAGTGAAGAAATCATTTAAAAAACGATGCCTACAAATCTTCAGTGTTTTTAAGGAAATATTTCACTAAATGATTAAGTGAAAATAAAACGTATACATCCCATTCATTAAGCATTCTTTTCATATTGAGACAAGGCTGCTTCTTTGAGAATAAGTTCAATCTTAAGACAAGCGCAGCTCACCTTTATCAGGTCTTTCTGAAACTCACGTTTCAGAGAAGCAACTCTCCACGGTCATACGTCCTCAGCTTCCATAATAGTTCATTTGTCCAGTAACAAGGACACATCAGGCAAACAGATTTGGGAACAAACGGCTGTCTTGGTGAACATTCAGCCCATCTGGGGGAGCGGAAGGGCCCACGAACATCAGACAGTGGCCTTGGAGCTCTGAGAGGTCAGCGGACGTGGGCTTCTGCCAGTAGGTTTCAGGCCAGGTAGTGTGAAGCATCAGTTACGTGGTTGTCAGATGGGTAGGTATCACTTAAGAGAGGTCTTTCTATCCTCTCTTAGCTCGCAGAGTTGTTCCAAGCCAAACCAAACGCATTAAAGCAATAAAAAGTACAAAGCGTTCTCCTGGTGAAGGAAGGCCAACTTACCGAGGTGAACCAGCCAGGTAGGGGTGCAATCAGGGGTTGGACCCAGGACTTCAGACTCCTTTTCAGGAGACAAGAGCCTTGCCCTTGCCCCTTGCCATCAGTGGGATCACTGAATGAGCATCAGAAATGTGCAGTTCGAGGCTAGAGGCCCAAGACTCTATGCCGTCCTTGGAGGCCCAGACGGCACAGGAGGTTGACGTGCACATGTGTGTGGTTTGTCAGCAGGAGAGCATGCCTTTCGCTGTGGTGGGCAGCGACAAGGAGTACCAAGTGAATGGCAAGCGGGTCCTCGGCAGAAAAACTCCCTGGGGGATCATCGAAGGTAATCCAATGCATCTTCTTGAAAAACTGGTTGCTGGTCAATTACGCTTATTTATTAAGCATCTAGGGCGCTGTCCTGGCACGTAAGATGTAAACTGAATGCCAGCCAGACCCTGCCGTGAGGAGCTTCCTGTCTAATGGAGAAGATGAATCTCAGAGGCAGGAAGTGATTAAAGGCCAAGTTAGCACCTGACTGGGAGACGCTGACTTTGACTCGTGTGTCAAAGGAGTTGAGAGCATAGAGAGGTTAATGAGCACTGAAAAAACCAGAGAAAAGTTTTCACATGAAAGGGGACATGAGCCGACAGACTGCCGAAGGGTGGTTCAGATGTGGCCATTTTCATTTTGTTATGAATGGACCAATAGCGATCCTGAAAGTTTTCAAAGAATTGCATTAGCGATCTCTTTCAATGTGATAACCTTCTGCAGGGAGCAGGGTGACGTGACTGTTCTCAGAACATGAGCTTCTGAGGGCCTTGAGTCTGAGACAGGTTAAGGGTCTTGGCCAAGATCACATGACTTGTCAGGGGTGAAACTGGGACTTCAGACCCAGATTTCAATTCCACAACTGAATTTATTCCATTTTCCAAACCAAGTTCATCTCATTGTACCACATTGTCTCTCATTTGCCTATGGCCCTGTGTTGGGATTTTTTTTTTTTAAATATCATTTTCTCACTGCCTTGAATTGGAATCTTTTTTTTTAAACGTTTATTTATCTTTGACAGAGAGAGAGAGAGACAGAGCATGAACGGGGGAGGGGCAGAGAGAGAGGGAGACACAGAATCGGAAGTAGGCTCCAGGCTCCGAGCTGTCGGCACAGAGCCCGACGCGGGGCTCGAACTCACAGACCATGAGATCATGACCTGAGCCAAAGTCGGATGCCTGACCGACTGAGCCACCCAGGCGCCCCTTGAATTGAAATCTTTTAATGAGAATGTCTGTCTTGTCCATTAGATTGTGGGACTAGAGGGTTCATGTCTTAATTCCCTTCTGCCCCCATAGTCCTTGGCAAGTGATTTGCAGATAGTAGGTACTCAATCTGTATTGAATTAGATTCATTGTAGTGCATCGCCTTTTTAAGCTGGGTCGATAGTTATTTGCTGTGTGCGTTACTGTCTTCCAATCAGGTTATAAGCTCAAGGATAGGAATTGTGTCTTAGGTCTCGGGCAGATTTTTAGACCCTCTGTGTATTAGTTTCCTTTCCTATAAAGTGGGAAATAAAATTGTCCCTATTAGCTGTTATTTCACAGAGTCTAGAATAGTATCGTATTATTGTAGCTGCTCAATAAATATTTGTTCAGGGGCACCTGGGTGACTCAGTGGGTTAAGCGTCTGACTCTTGGTCTCAGCTTGGGTCTTGATCTCAGGGTCATGAGTTCAGGCCCCACGTTGGGCTCCATGCTGGGCATGAAGCCTACTTAAAAACAAATAAATAAATATTTGTTCAATGAATAAAATCCCATGCACGGAAGTTCCAGGATGAGCAAACCTCTGGAAGCCTTACAATACATTATGTGTCCTGTGGCTCCCTCCTAAATGCCAACATGATCTGAACAGAAGTTCATCTGCTAGGTGTTGCTACATTAGTGAAATGACCACCTGTTTTGTTTTGTTCACAGTGGAAAACCTCAACCACTGTGAGTTTGCCCTGCTTCGAGACTTTGTCATCAGGTGAGATGCACCCCTCCCCTTGGATGGCAGGTTTATTTATTTGGGGTCAGGAGGCCATCTGTTCAGATCTACTTCCTCCGTCTCCGGGATTCTCTGACAGCTCTCTGCCCCCATTCCAGCTCCCATCACGAAGCAAAAGGGGCTGAAGAAGTATCATTAGCTCTCTGGCATGGGTCCCAGTCACTGGGGCCAGGCCATGGAAGTGACATGTTAACCTCGGATGTGGGTCAGTCTCTTCCTCTTCCCACCCTTCATCACATCCCTCTCTCTTCTCACCCTTTGTCCTTCAGGACCCACCTCCAGGACCTCAAGGAAGTGACACACAACATCCACTATGAGACCTACAGGGCCAAGCGGCTTAATGACAACGGAGGCCTCCCTCCGGTGAGCGTGGACACAGAGGAAAGCCACGACAGTAACCCATGACGACCCTTTCTCTATATCATCACACATACCCACTTCTCCACACACGCATCCCGGTACCACCACCACCCACCTTCTTCCTTTCTACTCTGTCCCCCAGGCCTGTCTGGTGTTTGTGGAGTTTGTCTACAGTGTGTGTGTGTGTGTGTGTGTGTGTGTGTGTGTGAGAGAGAGAGAGAGAGAGAGAGAGAGAGAGTGTGTGTGTGTGTGTGTGCACGCGTGTGTATACATGTGCAGGGGTGAGGTATTTTCACTGCCCTCCCTGGAAAGTCCCTTGTAAGTTTGGTTCCTCCATGGCTGTCCATTATCTGTCTCCTTTCCTTGTGTCCCAGAACAAAGCCGTGTGCCTCACTCAAGAGGTCTAGGGGAGGTTTCATTTAAAAATGATGGGGAGCAGGTGAGCCACAGGTAACTCTTTCATATCTCTGAACCCGCCCACAAATTGGAACTGCAGAGACCCTCTGCGGACAGCTTCGGAGCTGGACCTGGCGGGGGTGGGGGGTGGGGGGTGGCAGTCTAGGGTGAGGCTAGGACTGCCTAGGGGAGGGAAGGTCAAGGGAGAGCAGGGTAGACCGGAGCGGGGTTCCTGCAGAAAGATTTAGTGCCCAGAGGTGGAGAAGAGAGCTCTACCCTTGAGTCTGTGTTGCCTTCACTGTCCAAACCCCACCACCACCTGTCACTGTCTGTCGTGGTTGCAGACTGCTGCTTTGCACACGTGCCTCGCTTCACTCACCTCTGCTCCCATTTTGTCTCTTTCTCCCCCTGCCCTCATTCTTTCATCCTGCCCCTCTCTGACTTCTTTCAATTGCTTTGAGTCTAATCCACTTTAGCTACATTTCTATATTTAGGATTTATGCCCAGTCTACTTTCAAAAATGACTTTAGGCCACCTTAAAATAAAATCACAGCCAAGGCACGTGACAGTACAAACCGAAATTACGAGAGAAATCAGATCCACAGGGAGGAGTGGGAAAGAAAGTTTCTGGCGCGCACAATGAACGTGTGTTGGCCCGGGCAAAGGAGGAAACAGCGAGTTACGCAGTTCCCAGTATCTGGCTCAAAAGCACATGTGCTGGTCAAGTGAGACAGTCTTTCCTTAGGCGTTAAGTTCTAGAAGACTTGAGTCTCAACAAGTTTTAAGAGCAATACACGATCTTTGCCTTTCTCAGTGGTTTGGCTTCAGAGACCAATTTTAAACGGCACCTCAGTTTTCTCCATCAGGATTCTTCCTCCTTAACGCTGGCTTCTCTGCTGCTCACTTCCCATATATGCTTGACTCCCTTTTGACTTCTTTTCTGTTCTCTCTCACTGTGCATGTCTGTCGGTCTGTCTGTCTGTCTCTGCTTTTCCCTGATTCCCCTTCCTGACCCCTGTAGACATTCCTAACCATACCCACATACAGTTAGCCTTTTCTTGCCTTGCCCTCAGCCCTGTATTTATCAATGCATATATCTCCCCTGTTTAGTTTACAAATTACTCTTTCTGGTTTAGTCTGGAAGGTGGCTGAAACTTGGGGCTGGGGAAACAATGTAGCCTTAGGTAAGGGAAAACACCAACTGCTACAGTTTACAATAACCTCATACAACCTCCTGTTCCATCTCCTGGTCCAGCCCTAGGTGTTTTACTGGTCCACTACAAATCCCAGCATTTATAGTCTCTTGTCACTCAGGTGCTAGGAAAACACAGACCAAGATTCGGTGGACCAGGAGAAAGAGGTGGGTGACCCCAAACCAGTGACCGAAAACCTATGGTCTCAATCTTTCCTGGAGGCTCTTTACCAATTCCATACACGTCCTCCCCCACCCACAAAATTCTTCCAGGGTAAGCACCTGTCAGCCTAGAACAGCAGCAGGGCTAAAGCCCAGAGGTGGTTCCATGTCAACAGAAGAGGGATCCCTGGTGTATACAGCAGGCAGTCGTGAATGCAGACGTGGGACTGGCCACCTAGGACTAGCAGGGGGAGGTCTGGCGGGGGTGGTGGGCGTTGGAGAGGTTGAGTAGGGAATGGTGCTTGGCCACCCCTAAGCCATGATCTCAGCCTCCCTGGAGAAGCTGTTTTATGTGTCTGCTGCCAGCTGCTGGTCTCCACACCCTCAACCGTTCTCAACCCCCCTGCAGGGAGAAGGCCTCCTGGGCACTGTCCTTCCACCCGTGCCAGCCACCCCCTGCCCCACTGCTGAATGAAGGCCATTCCAAGTGCTGCTTCTCCCTCCATCCCTCCCAGCTGTTATTGCTGCGGGGCCGTGGCCTTTTTAGTGCCGTGCTTGCCCAGCCCACCACCACAGCCCCCCTCAGCTCTCAGCGGGTTGGAGGGGCCAAGCTGCCTCCTTAGGACAGTGGCTTCCTCCATTTATCCAAACCACCCCCTCTCCTCCCAGTGGAACGGAGCTCTCGCCAGCACTGCCCTCCTCCATCGTCCGTGTCAGCCGGTCCCAGCCCATCCGTAGGGTGAAAGAACTCAGCAGGAGCTCCTTCTGCCCTTGCAAACCCATACCAGCTACTTGTAACCATCTCCAAGGGAAATGGCATTGCTCCCCGCCCGTTCATCTGCATGAGCTCCTCTTGGCTTCCTTCAAGGGTCAAGAAAGCAACTTTTCTGCTTGTCAGGTTTGTTGATGTCAGCTGTGTGAGCCCCAGTGTGGGACAAGGGTGTCTCCTTCATTGCCTAAAGCTTATTTATAACGATGGGTCACTACAGATGTGGGGGGAGCAAGGGCTAGGGTCACTTAAAAAAAAATCACCACTTGTGGCTGGCCCAGGATGCAGTCTCTCTCTCTCTCTCTCACACACACACACACACACACACACACCCCTGCCCCCATAATGCAGCCACTTAGGAAGAGTGGTTTTCCTGAAGAGACATTTCTGGAATTGCCTTTCTTATCCTCAAACTTAAAAAAAAAAAAAAAAAAAAAAAAAGAACTTAACAGACAGAAAATTCCAGAACCCCACAGAACGGGACTCTAGGGAGAAAAAAAAAAAAACCCCACCCTTCCGTCCACTTAGCAATAAGAGGGATCCCTTCCCACCTGCCCCGACTACTCCTATCCCTGCCTCCACCCTGTTAATGTGAGTAATGAATTAGCCTGGCCACAGTCGGTCACTGTAGGCTGGTGGAAAATGCCCACTGGAGGGCAGAGCCCCCCAGCAGATGCATGAATGTTTGCGAATGTTGGCTGCCACTGCCCCACATACTGTGTCTTTATGGGATCCCCTCCCCCCACCCACCCACCCCTACCATCTCCACCTGGACACTGCTTTTCTCAAAGGCTGGTGACTTGTGGGCCATTCATCTACAACTCAGTCCTGACGGAGCAAGAGGCCCAAGCCTAGGGGATGCAAGAACGACCCATTTCTTAAATGTTACCAGTCCCAGCCAACCTTTTGGTGACATTATGGTTAAATTTCCCAATTGAAAGCAAGCCAACAGACACTCAAACTGGTTGTGTAAATGTTGCTAGACTTTATGTGTTGTACAACTAAACATTGCTGTTTGAACAATAACTGCCTGGCCTGTGTCTCATTTGTGCTCACTCCTTGGCCAAATTAGCCATTACATCATCTCACCCATGGGCGGAGGGTGAGATAGGGACCATCTTGGTAAGAAGTAGCCACAGAAATTATGGATGGAAAACATTTTGTGAGTCCAATTTTTCTTCATTTGGCTTGAGGATGGACTTCGGTCATTATTCCATGTGTATGTGTAATGTTTATTTCTTTTGAGAGAGAGCGGGGATGGGCTGAGAGAGGGGGAGAGAGAGAGAATCCCAAGCAGGCTCGGCATCATGCGCGTGGAGCCCAATGTGGGGCTCAATCCCACAAACTGCAAGATCATGACCTGAGCCGAAACCAACAGTTGGATGCTCAACCAACTGAGCCGCCCAGGCGCCCCTCCCTGGGGTTTTGTACCCAACATGGGTGATGGAGCTAGTATGCTAGACCTTGAGGGATGCTGTGCTCTGTGTAATCTGTCTCCTTCAATGTAAACAGGGTTTATTTTCACTTAATGAATTTCCTAGCTTTTCCCTCCTTTCTCCAGAAGGCAAGAAACCCAACGCTATGGAAGGAGTGGACCCATCTTGCCTAGAGACCTGCCTGCTCTACAGTGAATGCTTTAAGAGTAAGAATTTAAGGGGCACCCGGGTGGCTCAGTCGGTTAAGCGTCCAGCTTCAGCTCAGGTCATGATTCATGGTTTGTGAGTTCAAGCCCTGCGTCGGGCTCTGTGCTGACAGCTCGGAGCCTGGAGCCTGCTCTGGATTCTGTGTTTCCCTCTCTCTCTGCCCCTCCCCCGCTCACGCTCTGTCTCTCTCTCAAAAAAAAAAAATATTAAAAAAAATTTTTTTAATTTATTTTTTTCAACATTTTTTATTATTTTTGGGACAGAGAGAGACAGAGCATGAACGGGGGAGGGGCAGAGAGAGAGGGAGACACAGAATCGGAAACAGGCTCCAGGCTCCGAGCCATCAGCCCAGAGCCTGACACGGGGCTCGAACTCACAGACCGCGAGATCGTGACCTGGCTGAAGTCGGACGCTTAACCGACTGCGCCACCCAGGCGCCCCAAAAAAAATTTTTTTAAAAGAATTTAAATTTTAAGCACTAGCTTCTCTCTTGTGTTTTCCAAACTTAAACCAAACTTCCTCTCTTTGAGGTTCCTGGTCTCTTCTGCGGCCAGCAAACAACACCACACGCTATTTTTCTGAATTTGAATGTGATGACCATATGCAGTTGTGTTTGGAGCCTCGGTATTCTGTAGGGTGAATGCAAGGTATAGAAGAACGGTGGGGTGGGGGGGGGGGAGTCATTCAGGTAAAATGATGAAGACTAGAACCAGAGGGCAATTGCCACATCAAGATGGAGAGGTGGGAAGCTTTGAGCGACAGAGTAGTTTTGCAAACTTAAAATATCACAGCCAAGGGAAAACAGTTCTTTTAGTCCCATTCTTTCATACAGATATGGAAACAGAAGTCCAGAGAGCATGGTTGATGCCCAAAGTTGCACACTTAGTTACCAGTGCAAGACGGGGGCTCTATCTCAGTGGTCTTTCTATAGCTTCACACCATTCCTATTTTGTTTGTTCCAACAGTCTTAGGTTTAAAAAGAAAATCATGGGGGGGGGGGGCGTCTGGGTGGCTCAGTCGGTTGGGCGGCCGACTTCAGCTCAGGTCACGATCTCGCGGCCCGTGAGTTCGAACCCCGCGTCGGGCTCTGTGCTGACAGCTCAGAGCCTGGAGCCTGTTTCCGATTCTGTGTCTCCCTCTCTCTGACCCTCCCCCGTTCATGCTTTGTCTCTCTCTGTCTCAAAAATAAATAAACGTTAAAAAAAAAAATCATGGGGGTGCACCTGGGTGGCTCAGTCAGTTGAGCAGCTGACTTCACCTCCGGTCGTGATCTGGTAGTTCTCGAGTTTGAGCCCGGCGTCAGGCTCTGTATCAGCACAGAGCCTGTAGCCTGCTTCAGAGTCTGTCTCCCTCTCTCTCTTTGCCCCTCCCCCACTCACACTCTGTTTCTGTCTCTGAAAGATGAATAAACCTTAAAAAAAAACTTTTAAGGGGTGCCTGGGTGGCTCAGTCAGTTGAGCATCCGACTTCAGCTCAGGGCTCAGGTCATGATCTCACGGTTTGTGAGTTTGAGCCTCGCATCAGGCTCTGTGCTGACAGCTCGGAGCCTGCTTCAGATTCTGTGTCTCCCTCTCTCTCTGGCCCTTCCCCTCTCGAGCTCTGTCTCTCTCTCTCTCTCTCTCTCAAAAACAAATAAACATTAAAAAAAACTTTTAAATAAATAAAAATAAATAAATAAAAACCAGCTTAGGGCACCTGGCTGGCTCAGGCAGTACAGCATGCAACTTTCGATCCCCAGGGCATGAGTTCAAGCCCCGTATTGGGTGTAGAGATTACTTTTATTTTATTTATTTATTTATTTTTCAACGTTTATTTATTTTTGGGACAGAGAGAGACAGAGCATGAACGGGGGAGGGGCAGAGAGAGAGGAAGACACAGAATCGGAAACAGGCTCCAGGCTCTGAGCCATCAGTCCAGAGCCTGACGCGGGGCTCGAACTCACGGACTGCGAGATCGTGACCTGGCTGAAGTCGGACGCTTAACCGACTGCACCACCCAGGCGCCCCAGAGATTACTTTTAAAAAATCAGCTTATAGCTGATGACGTCTTTATTTGGCAACTTTTTTCCCCTCCGTGGTACATTTAAAAATGGTTCATCTTATAATTGACAGCATCTTAAACTCGATGAAATACGGTAATCCAGACGTTACCATCCCTTTGCTTGAAGCCCTTTGGTGCTATTTTGTGAAGTCTAAAAGAAACAAGAAGATGTACAACATTTTAGTCTTCAAAGCAATTCCAGTATGCTGTATCCCACCGGATCCTCACTCTCACCCTTTGGAGAAGGCAGGGCTGGTATGATGGATGCCAAAGGTTCTCTCTATCTTGGAACCGGCTCAGACTCCCCCCGACGCAGTTCATTCACCCTTTCCTGGATGCTAACCTCACAAGAAACCAGCTCAGATTCCAGGCTTTCTCAGGTGGGGAAAAGTTGTTCTGCTTGCCTTTAGGAGAAGCGAGAAATCTTTCTGGATCCTTTCTCCAAAATGCATTAGCCTTCTGACCCAGGCCAGGGGGGCACGCAGGAAAATCCTGCTTCTGATTCCTGACCCATTCAATCCATTCCCGAGGGCGGCCCAGCAACCAGCTACCATGCTGTGGCCAAGAGGGTAGGTGTGGATCCAGGAACCCACTCACCTACCACTCAACACCCCCGCACTCTGGGGCGGGGTCAATTCCCCTCCCCCCATCACCAGCTGGAGTCCCAGGCGGCACCACACCTGGTTCTCTGACCACCGCCCCTCACGTGACCAGCCCCTTCGCCCACTCAACCCCTCCCCCTTGTCTTTGCGCCATAATCTCCGTCCTCCCCTTCAAAGCCCCGCCCCCTGGTTTGGCGCACCTCCCCTTTAAAGCCCCGCCCCCCGGCTTGGCACAGGCCCCGCCCCTTTCCATCTGAGGGGCGACAGAAGGGCGCCTGGGGCAAGATGGCGGTGAATCAGAGCCACACCGAGAACCGCCGCGGGGCTTTCATTCCTTCCAGCGACAGGTGCCCGAGGGGAAGCTGGTGGGGAGGGGTGCTGTCAGAGCCGGGGATAGACCGACGACGGGTGGAACTGGCGGCTTGGAAACTCTTAGCCAATCAGGGCCTTTCCCGCCTTTTCCGGCCTCGGCTGGCTGAGCCCCGCCCCCTCCACTGGCGCGCTCGAGACCCCGCGGGCTTTCCGGCGCACAGAGTGGGCAGAGGCTGGAGCCCGTGGCCTCGCTGAGGTAAAGGGCGGGCGCGCCGTGCGAGGCGCGCGTCGCCCCAGAAGAAAGGCGGGAGGGCACTGGCAGTGGTGGGGTGTCGCGCCGTTCCTCCGGGGCGCCGTTGGGAGCACAAACCTCCGTGGGGTGACGGCGACAGGGGGGCCTTGGGTGCGCCCCGCCCCTACTCCCGGGGGCGCGGACCCGGAAGGGGCGGCGGTGTGGATCCCTCTGAAGGATCCCGCGCCATCGGGGGGGGGGGGGGTGGGGGGCGCTCGCCGAAGCCCCCTTTCTTTTCGCCCCGACGGGGAGCTGATGGCTCTTACTTCCCTGTAAATAAAGATCGGGACGGAAAGAAGAGCCGTCTAGGGAGAAGGACGCTCGCCGGGCCGCGCCCGTGGCCGTGCGCGGGGCCTGCGGGGCCCGCCGCTCGCTCGCCTTCCCGCCTAAGGCCTCCGCTCCACGCGGCCCCTCTCGTCGGTTCCTCCCGCCCGGCTCTCCAGACTCCGGCGCGGTCCTCCCCAGCTGCCGCCTCCGCCCCCACTTGTCCCCGTTTTCCTTCGCTCGCGCGTGGCGGCGAGACTGAGCCTTTGTCGGGAAGATCCACCAAGCAGCCCCGAAAGCCGATGTCCGGATGGATCTTCTTCCTCTGCTTCCTCCCCCGGGAAAGTGTTCTTGCCGGGTTCCCACGGGCGGCGGAGGCCGTGCGTCTTCCCCGGCTCCGGAAGGACCTGTGCTGTGCCGCTATGCGTAGTTGTGTCGTAGGAGAGCGCCGGCCACCGCCCTGACCGCTGGTCCCCTGCACACCCGCCTGGGTGCCGGCGGCTCTGTGCCCTTGGGGCCACTTCTGATCTGGGGTGTCGGCGTCCTCTCCCTCGGCTACGGGTTTGTCTGTTTCCCTGCGTGCGTTGGAGGCGGGGCGTGAAGCTTGTTTCTAAAAAATTACAACACGCACGCTGATCCTATGGTCCTTCGAATGATCTTTATGGGGTCCGTTCTGTGCTCTTGAGCACGTAATCGTCTCCACTGGTTAAGAGCTTTATACTTCTAGGGGCGCCTGGGTGGCGCAGTCGGTTGAGCGTCCGACTTCAGCCAGGTCACGATCTCGCGGTCCGGGAGTTCGAGCCCCGCGTCAGGCTCTGGGCTGATGGCTCAGAGCCTGGAGCCTGTTTCCGATTCTGGGTCTCCCTCTCTCTCTGCCCCTCCCCCGTTCATGCTCTGTCTCTCTCTGTCCCAAAAATAAATAAAACGTTAAAAAAAAAAATAAAAAAAAAAAGAGCTTTATACTTCTAACTGCTCTATCTGCAGTGAGGATCCCCTTATTTCACAGGTGGGGAAACTGAAAGAAAGAGAAGGAGTTTGCTTACAATCGTGTGGTCCCTGCATGTGGAAGACCTTTGATTGGGGGTTGAACTGCTCAACTCCAGCGGTCCCGCAGGGAGGAAAAGGACCGCTTCTGGGCTTTCTCTTCATCAGAGATGCCCCACCCTGTGGGGGCGCCCGCTTCCTGTGTAGAAATGCTGTATTCCTCTATTTTTATTTTATTATTACTTTTAAAATTTGAGTGTAGTTGGCACACAATTCACGTTAGTTTCAGGTGTACAACATAGTGAATAGATCTCTCTGTAAGTTATGCTATGCTCACCAGAAGTGTCACCACACAGTGCTATTATGACAACGTCACTGACTGTTCCCTATGCTGTGCCTTTTATTCCTGTGACTTGTTCATTCCATAACTGGAAGGCTGTATCTGCCACTCCCCTTCCCCGATTTTACCCACCCCTGTCCCACTGACAACCATCATTTGTTCTCTGTATTTATAGGTCTGAATCTGCTTTTTGTTGGTTTATTCATTTGTTTTTCTCTTTTTAGATTCCACGTGTGAGTGAAATGATATGGTATCTGTCTTTCTCAGTTTGATTTATTCCACTTAGTGTAATATCGAGGTCCATCCATGTTGTTGCAAATGGCAAGAGCCCATCCTTTTTTATGGCTGCATAATATTCTGGTGTGTGTGTGTGTGTGTGTGTGTGTGTGTGTGTGTACATACCACATCTGCCTTATCTAAGTGTCAGTGAACACTTAGGTTGCTTCCATATCTTGACTATTGTACATAATGCTGCAATAAACATAGGGGTGCATGTATCTTTTCAAATCAGCGTTTTCATTTTCTTTAAGTAAATGCCCAGTAGAGGAGTCATTGGATCACATGGTATTTCTCTTTTTAATTTTTTTCTCGTTTTAATTTTTTGAGGAATTTCCATACTGTTTTCCACAGTAGCCGTACCAACTTACATTCCCACTGACAGTGCACGGGGGTTCTTTTTTCTCCACATCCTCTCCAATATTTCTCGTCTTTTTGATTTTAGCCATTCTGACAGGTGTAAGGTGATATCTTGTTGCGGTTTTGATTTGCATTTCCCTGATGATGAGTGATGTTGAGCATCTTTTCATGGTCTGTTGGCCATCTGTAGGTCTTCTTTGTTGAAATGTCTACTCAGTTCCCCTGCCCATTTTTAAGTGGATTATTTGGGGTTCTTTTGGTGTTGATAGAAACTACTTTAAAGAAATAGGTTGATGGGGCGCCTGGGTGGCGCAGTCGGTTAAGCGTCCGACTTCAGCCAGGTCACGGTCTCGCGGTCTGTGAGTTCGAGCCCCGCGTCAGGCTCTGGGCTGATGGCTCGGAGCCTGGAGCCTGTTTCCGATTCTGTGTCTCCCTCTCTCTCTGCCCCTCCCCCGTTCATGCTCTTTCTCTGTCCCAAAAATAAATAAACGTTGAAAAAAAAAAAAAAAGAAATAGGTTGAGAAAGAGAAGATTGGTTGTTTTTTGACTTCTCTTGCCTATTCATAATACATATTTGAGAAACTCATCACACTGGCTGTGTTCTGTGGAGATTTTTAAATCCCAGCTGAGAATTCATAATTGTACAGATAGGACTCTACTGGTAAATAGGGAAGACGTTGAGTTTTCTTTTTTTAACCAATATTCTAAAACTTGTACAGATAGTACCATATGTGTTTATTGTAGAAAAATTGGAAAAAAATTTAAATCGCCCCAGACTCCAACATCTAGTGCTTTTTACATTTTGGTATGTGTCTTTCTGCACTTTCCTCCATGGAAATATATGCAACTCCCCCACACTCAAGACTGCTTTGTAATTTGTTTTCCTCATTTACCAATATATTGGGAATACTCTCCAGTATCAATATCTACATCATTATTTTCAATGACTGGTATTCCAATATGCATGAATCTTTGCTCAAGCCTCTATTCGGGATGTTCAGGGTGTAGTAATTTGTCATTGCCATAAACATTGCTTCATGAACATTTTTGAAAACTAATCTCTGCCTACCTGTCAAAATGTTTCTCGGGGATATGTTCCTTAAAGTGCAATTGTGGCATCAGAGGACATAGACTTTTTTTAAAAGATTAAAATGTATTTTAAGGGGAACCTGGGTGGCTCAGTCAGTTGAGAATCTGACTCTTGATTTTGGGTTAGGTCATGATCCCAGGGTTGTATGATTGAGCCCCTTGTTGGACGCCATGTTGAGTACGGAGCCTGCTTAAGATTCTCTCTCTCTCTCTCTCTCTCTCTCTCTCTCTCTCTCTCTCTCTCTCCCTCTTTCCCCCTCTGCCCTTCTCCACTCCTGCTCTCTCTCTCTCTCAAAAAAAAAAAAAAGTACTTTAAAAAATATTAAAAATTCTAGGGGTGGGCCCCTGGGTGGCTCAGTTGGTTGAGCATCTGACTCTTGGTTTTGGCTCAGATCATGATCTCACAGTTCATGAACTCAAGCCCTGCATCAGGCTCTGTTCTGACAGTGCAGAGCTTGCTTGGGATTCTCTCTCTCCCTCTCTCTCTGTAATCTTTATTATTTATTTCCTTCTGCTAGCTTTGGGTTTAGTTTGCTCTTGTTTTTTCTGGTTCCCTTGTGTGGAAAATTAGATTATTGATTTGAGATCTCTCTCTCTCTCTCTCTCTCTCTCTCTCTCTCTCTCTTTTTAAAGTAAGCTTCATGTCCAGTGCAGAGCCCAGTTTGGGGCTTGAACTCATGACCCTAAAATCAAGATCTGAGCTGAGATCAAGAATCAGGTGCTTAACCAACTGAGTCACCCGGGTGCCCTGAGATGTCTCTCTTTCTCTCTTTAACATTTATCCATTTCTTGAGAGACAGAGAGACACAGAGCACGAGCAGGGGAGGGGTAGAGAGAGAGGGATACATAGAATCTGAAGCAGGATTCAGGCTCTGTGATGGCAGCACAGCACAGAGCCCTACATGGGGCTCAAACTCACGGACCCTGAGATCATGACCTGAGCCGAAGTCAGATGCTTAACCGACTGAGCCACTCAGGTGCCCAGAGATCTCTCTTTTTTTTTTTTTAATTTTTTTTTTTTATTAAAAAAAATTTTTTTTTCAACGTTTATTTATTTTTTAGGACAGAGAGAGACAGAGCATGAACGGGGGAGGGGCAGAGAGAGAGGGAGACACAGAATCGGAAACAGGCTCCAGGCTCTGAGCCATCAGCCCAGAGCCTGACGCGGGGCTCGAACTCACGGACCGCGAGATTGTGACCTGGCTGAAGTCGGACGCTTAACCGACTGCGCCACCCAGGCGCCCCGAGATCTCTCTTTTTTAAAACTTGCAGGCGTTAAAAGCATAAATTTTCCTCTTAAGCACTACTTTTGTTACATCTCAAAAGTTTGGTATATGTATTTTCATTTTTATTCATCTCAAAATTTC
This sequence comes from Felis catus, assembly GCF_018350175.1. Classification (NCBI taxonomy): domain Eukaryota; kingdom Metazoa; phylum Chordata; class Mammalia; order Carnivora; family Felidae; genus Felis; species Felis catus. The sequence goes on from NC_058374.1 coordinate 135,082,843, forward strand.
TAATTTCTAGTAATTCAATTCTGTTTTCAAATTTCACTTGTGATTTCTTTGTTGACCCATTAGTTATTTAAGAGCATTTTGTTTAATTTTTACATTTTTGGTAATTTGTCTGTTATTATTTCTAATTTCATTCCATTTTGATCAGAAAAGATACTGTATTATTGCAATCTTCATAAATTTAGTAGGACTTGTTTTGTTGCCTAATATGTGGTCTGTCTTATAGACTGTGCCATGTGTATTTGAGAAGAGTGTGTATTGTACTTTGTGGGTGAAGTGTCCTTATATGTTAGGTCTAGTTGACTTTTATTAGATGCATTCATGTTTATATTTGTAATATGTTTTTGATGATTGGTCCTTTTATCATGATATAATATTGTTTTGTAGTAATTTTTGTTTTAAAGTCTGTTTTTTCTGAAATTAGTATAACCCCTGAAGCTCTCTTTTGGCTACTGTTTGATGGAATATCTTTTTTACATCCCTTCACTTTAAACCTGTTTGTGTCTTTGGATCTCAAGTAAGTCTTTTGTAGACAGTATATAGTGGCATCATGTTTTCAAAAATATATATTTTGCCGATCTCTGACTTTTAATTGGAGAGTTTAATTCATTTACACTTAATGTGATTATTGATAAGGAAGGACTTAACTTCTGCTCTTTTGCTCTTTATTTTCTATATCTCAATTCCTCCATTAATGCCTCCCTTTGTGTTTAATAGATATTTCCTAACATACTATCTTGATTCCCTCCTCATTTCTTTTACTGTATATATTTTAGTTATTTTCTTTGTGGTTGCCCTGAAGATTACATTTAACATCTTAATTTATAACAATCTAGGTCAAATTAATACAATTTTGTTTTAATTCTATGAACAAATTTTGTTCCTATATAACTCTTGTCCTCTTATACTGTTATTGTCCCAAATTACATCTTTATACATTGTGTATGCATCACCATAGATTTATTGCAATTGCCTTTTAATTCATATAGGAAGAAATTAAGAGTTCCAAGCCAAAAATACATCAATACAGACTTTTATGTTTACCTATGTAGTTATCTTTACCAATGTTCTTTGTTTCTTTGTATGGGTTTGATTTACTGCCTAGTGTCTTATTATTTCAGGCTGAAGGACTTCCTTTAGCATTTCTTATAGTTCAGACCTACTAGTGATGAACTCTCGGTTTATGTTTACTTGGTGATGTTTTAATTTCTCCTTAATTTTTGAAGGATGGTTTTGCCAGATATAGAATTCTTGGTTGACAAATTTTTTTCCTTTAAGCACTTTGCATGTGTCATCCTACTACTCCTGCCTCCATAGTTTTTGATGAGAAGTCAGCTATTTGTCTTATTAAGGATTCCTTGTGCATGATGATGATTTTCTCTTGCTGCTTTCAAGAGTCTCTGTACTTGGCTTTCAGCAGTTTGATTATGTGTCTTGGTGTGGATCTCTTTGAGTTAATCCTACTTGGAGTTTGTAGAGCCTGGATGTGTAGATTCGTGTCTCTCATTAAACTGGGGGAGATTATGGCCATTATTTGTTCACATTTTCTTTATGCCCCCTTTTATTCTCTCCTCTCCTTTTTGCAGTCTCATTATGCATATGGTTGTATGCTTGATTTTGTCCCACAGGTCTGTTAAGACTCTGTTCATTTTGCTTCATTCTTTTTTCTTTCTGTTACTTAGGTAGTGACTGTTACTCTCAATGGACCTATCTTCAGATTCACTGATCCTTTCTTCTGCCTGCTGAAATCTGCCATTAAACCCACCACTACTGAATTTTTTGTTTTACTTACTGTAGTTTCCAACTTCAGAATTTCTATTTGGTTCCGTTTTCTAATTTCTATCTCTTTATTGATATTCTGCTTTTTGAGACATTGCTCTCATTATTTCCTTTGGTTATTTAGACATGGTTTCTTTTAACTCTTTAAACATGTTTAAAATAGTTTATTTAAAATCTTTGTCTAATGGAGCCCCTGGCTGGCTCAGTAGGTAGAGCATGCAACTCTTGATCTTGGAGTCATGAGTTTGAGTCCCACACTGGGGGTAGGTTTCCTTTAAAAAAAAAAAAAAAGAATAAAGTCTTTGTGTAGTTAATCCAATGTGTGGGCTTCCTCAAGGGCAGTTTTCTATTAATTTCATTTTCTGTTTACAGAAGAACATATGGGCCATACTTTCTTGTTGCATGCCTCGTGATGTTGTTGTTGTTGTGGAAAACTAGACATTTTGGGGTGCCTGGGTGGCTTAGTCAGTTAAGTGTCCAACTTTGGCTCAGGTCACAATCTCATGTTCATGGGTTCGAGTCCCACATCAGGCTCCGTGCTGACAGCTCAGAGCCTGGAGCCTGCTTCTGATTTTGTGTCTCCCTCTCTCTCTGCCCCTCCCCTGCTCATGCTCTCTATCTCTCAAAAAATAAAATGTTAAAAAATTTTTGTAAACTAGACATTTTGAAGATTATAATATGGCAATTCTGGAAATCAGATTTTCTCTCTTCCTCAGGGTACATTGTTGCTGCTTGCTGTACTTATTTTTTGTATGTTTAGTGACTTTTCTAAATTATAAAATTTGTAAAGCTTATAGTCTTTGTCACATGCAGCCACTGAAGTCTCTTTTATATTAACTTAGTGGCCAACTAGTGATTTGACAACTTTCTTATATATCTGGAACCAAAAAATAAATAAATAAAAAATTCCAGCCCTGTAGATGGGCTCTGCCTGTGTGTTTGGAGCATGTCTTTATCACTCAGCCAGGCAGTTTACAGCTCTGTCTTAGCTTTCACTTCCTACTTGAACAGAGCCTCATTGTCATCCAGAGGTAAAAGTTTCGGACCTTCTCAGTTCTCATCTGAGCATGAACCCAGGCCTCGGAAGGCATGCATGTGACTTTCTAGTTTCCCATGAATACGTCAGAGCTATTCAAAACCTTTATTCCCCAAAGTATCTCATTCTCTAGCCTTTCTTTCCTCCCTAACTTTTCAGTTTATTTGCACTAAATGTCATCCTTTGCCCCAGACAGCAGCAACTAATACATTTACCTTGAAATGTTTTTGACAAATGGACCTTGAGTAGTCACCTCAGTCCTGGGAGAGTTCTGAATTAGGCATACACCATTGGAGCCTGCCCTTCAGGAAGCCACCAGACAAGTTGTAAAACAAGAGTTCTTTGAGAATAAGGTCTATTCTGCTCCCTTTGGTGTTCAGTAATTACACCAGGAATGTGGGTTGTTTTTAAGGCTATTGCCAAGCTGGGGATTGGAAGATGGTACTGGGGTAAGTGTCACAAAGCTCTGTTATCAGACTCAGCTATTTTTTTCTTGACTAAACATTCTCTTAGTTGTTATAAGGTTTTGATTAGATTCCAAACTTCTGGACTGACTTTTGGAGTTCCCTATTTTTGCTGACATCATATTTTCATTGTCTTAAAAAGCCCTTTTTATCAGCATACCACCACCCTAGTTCCAATTATTATTACCTTACATCAGGACTATTTTAGGGATTGTTTTTTTTTTTAATTTTTAATGTTTATTTATTTTTGAGAGAGAGAGATACAGAGCGTGAGTGGGAAAGGGGCAGAGAGAGGAAGACACAGAATCCCAAGCAGGCTCCAGGCTCTGAGCTGTCAGCACAGAGTCCAATGCAGGGCTTGAAACCACAAACCGTGAGATCATGACCTGATCTGAAGTTGGGCACTCAACTGACTGAGTCACCCAGGTGCCCCTCTTTTTTTTTTTTTTTTAAAGTAATCTCCACACCCAGTGTGGGGCTCAAACTCATTACCCTGAGATCAAGAGCTGCCTTCTCTACTGACTAAACTAGTCAGGTGCCCCAATTTCTTAACCTCTAATAAACCACCACCTCCTTGATTGATTCTCCTTGCCTATTAAGTGATATCTCCAGGCTCTGGTTCCAGCATAGCTTTCGAGCTATATCTCACTATTCTTCCCACCTTCACCTCCATGCTGCTTTGATGAATCCACACAGGTGGGCTGCTCCCAAGTGTGCAATTTGCTTTCCACCACGTACCTCCATTAATGCTGCTCTTGCACCTCCGTTCATGCTGTTTGCTCCCCATCTGGATCATCCCCTACCCTCACCTCTGCCTACTGAAACACTACTCTTCTCTTAAGAATCAGGGCTGCCTCAGTGGGTCAGTTGGTTAAGCATCTGACTCTTGATTTCTGCTCAGGTCATGATCTCATGGTTAATTTAATGTGTTCTATTGGTTAATGTGGGGCTGTTGGGCTCTGTGCTGAGAGTGGAGCCTGCTTGGGATTCTCTCTCCCTCTCTCTTTCTGTCCCTCCCCAACTTGCGCATGCATGCGCACTCTCTCTCTCTCTCTCTCTGTCTCAAAATAAACAAATAAACTTAGAAAGAATCAACTTCAACCTTTCTATAAAGTCATTCTTAGTCATTTCAACCAAAGCTAATCCCTCCTTCCACTAAATTGCTATGACATTTTTGTGCCATTAACGTGATGTATGTGATATTACTGCTTGCATTATTATGTTTATTCATGTTTTCACTCATTCATTCTTTCGATAAATATTTAATAGCGCCCACTGTTTGCTAGGGCCACAGTGCAAAGGCAGGATCATTAGTTAAGACATTGAACACATAAACATGCGTATATATTATAATAATTACTAAGAAAGAAAAGAAACCCAATAGGATTCTATGAGTGGGAATAGGATGAGTCCAAGTTTCTCAGGTTAAGAGTGAGGGGAGAACACAAAAGGCAGAGGGAATAACATGTCAGAGGAATCTGGAGTACTCTGTGTGTCTTGCCATTTCTATGAGAGTCAAAGAAACATTTCCATTAGCACAGTGCTTTATACTTCTTGCATATGAAGAATAAGAATTATTATTATTATTTATTATTTTTAATACATTTTTTATTATTATTCCTTAAAAAATTTTTAACGTTTATTTATTTTTGAGAGAGAGAGAGAGAGACAGAGCGCAAGCAAGGGAGGGGCAGAGAGAGGGAGACACAGAACCAGAAGCAGGCTCCAGGCTCTGAGCTGTCAGCACAGAGCCTGACGCGGGGCTCGAACTCACAAGCGGTGAGATACTGACATGAGCTGAAGTCGGATGCTTAACCGACTGAGCCACCCAGGCGCCCCTATTTGTTATTCTTAATAAACATTAAGAAGAAGGTAGGCTTGATAAGAAAAAAAGAATCCAGTGGTAAAGAGGGAGAGGAGTAAGTGTGAAAAGTCAGAGAATAAGATCTAAATTCCTTTCTATTTCAATACAATAGTGATAGTAGCGGCAGCAGCTAACATTGAGTGCTTACTCTGGGCTTGGAATTGTGCTAAGAACTTTATGTGCGTCGTTTCATATAACTTCGAAATCGTGTGGTGTCTGCCCTTTCTTTTCTGCAGTGTCTTGATGCAGTCTCAGGATGTGGACCTCTCCTTCCCACAGCAACCAGAGAGATCCAGTCTCTTCAGTGGTACAAAGAGGGGGACACTGTTTCTCACTTCATACCGGGTAATTCTACTTCTACCTTGACCTATTACCACTACATTTGTTTTCCTTCAAATGGAGAGAGAGTTAACATTGACTTTCAAAGTTGGCATTTTATGATTTTCCATGTTGGAGAATATGGAAGAACACGGGTGATGTTTCTCAGTCAGGCCGGAATGTCAAACAGCCTCGACCTTAGAATTGGTCTAATATGTCTCAGTCCGTGGACAAGCTGCATGCCTTCTCCGAAGTTTCTTTCCTCTCCTAGGTGATCTTCGTGACTTCGCACTTAGTCAGTGATCCCATGTTTTCTTTCATGATGCCATTTGATCTGATGAGTAACTGCACCGTTGAACAACCGGTCTTTGCTGCCAACTACATTAAAGGGACTATTCAGGCAGCTCCGGATGGTGAGTGTTCCCCCTCAGAAGTGTATTTTTTTCCCTCAAAAGCTTCCAGAAGGTTTAAGATTCAGACTTGGTTCATGCTGGAATTCAAAGAAAGCTGCACTGCTCTGTTGGGTAGTGCTTCTCTCTCTGTCTGGGGCTGTCCTTCTCTGACCAGTGGTGCCAGCATCTTAGTGTGCCATTTCTTCCCCCAGGTGGCTGGGAAGGACAGGCTACTTTTAAATTAGCCTTCAGAAAAGGAGGTGCCATCGAATTTGCCCAGCTGATGGTGAAAGCTGCCTCTGCTGGTGAGCAACGCTAATGAAGACACTAAACACTTTGGGGTTTTGAGGCCTGTGGAATTGAAGTAGGACGGCTACCCAGCCACGACTTTGGTCTCTACGTCAGGCAGTTGGTAGTTGCACACGTATGCAGCAGGCATTTTCTGAGCCTTCCTACTATGGCACAAGTACCATATTACATGCTGGGAACAAGATTATTCAGTCCCTCGTTGTCTTAAAGGAGTTTGCAGGCTAGCAGAAGTTTATACTCAGACACTTGAACCACTAATTATACCTGATAATCTTTTGTCCATTTTTAAATGTTTTTTTAATGTATTTTTTAAAGCTTATTAATTTATTTTGAGAGAGATAGAGACAGCGTGAGAAGGGGAGGGGCAGAGAGAGAGGGAAAGAGGGAAAATCCCAAGTAGGCTCCACTCTGTCTGTGCAGAGCTCAATGTGGGGCTCGAACCAACAAAGCTGTGAGATCACGACCTGAGCTGAAACCAAGAGTCGGACGCTTAACCGACTGAGCCACCCAGGCGCCCCTCTTTTGTCCTTTTAAATGTTGGTCTCATACATCATTGAGTACTCTCATTTTCAGATCAGGAATCCCCAGTTGCCTGAGTTCTTCTTCCTTTGTCACGCCTTTTGTCTTTTTTCCTCTCTGGCTTTGCCTTTGCTTCTGTTAGGTTTAATCCCCGTCTTCCATGAGAAGAGGGAAGAGGTACTATCCAGCCCTACAGCACTGATCTAACAGATGTACCAGAGAACTCTTTCAGACTTTGAATACAAATAATCTTTTTGTGATATATTTTTATTCAATCTAGTCTCATTTCATGCCCCTACTCTCTCAGCTTTTGTACTCCAGTCCAGCTGGACTTCTTTGTGCCCTGTTCTCTCATCTCTGAGCCTTCATGCTATTTGCTCTACCTGGATAACTTTACTTATTAATTTGTTTAATTTTATTTTTTAAGTAAACTCTACACCCAATATGGGGCTCGAACTCATGATCCTAAGATCGAGAGTCACGTGCTCTACTGACTGAGCCAGCCAGGTGCCCTGGAATTTGCTCTATCTGGAATGCTTTCTCTTTCTCCCTTGCCTCCACCCCAACTCCAATCTAGTTGAGATGAACACAATCTAGAAGAGACAGACACATGCAAATATTCCAAAACAGAGGCATGGGCAAAGTGCCGGGGACACACCAGAGGGTGGAATGAATTTTCTAGCTCAGAAGACTGACTGGATCATGATACTATAAACCACGGTTAAGAATATAAGAGACCATCTAAGTTGGAGAGGAAACGAGTTCAATTTTAGATATAATACTAACATTTATTGAATGCTTACCATACAGTGGGCAGCGTTCCAAGCCCTTTACATGTGTCAATTTTTTTAATCCTCACAAAAACTTAGGCTGTAGGTACAATCATTGTCCCCAGTTGATAACTGGGGAAACTGAGTCAGTGATGGTTCTACAGTTTCCCAAGGCTATACAGGTAGAAACTGATAGAGCTAGAATCTGGACCCTAAACATACTCTCACTCTCTTTTTAAACTTTCTATTAAAAAAAATCGTATTTAGAAAAGTTGCAAGAATTTATAATGGACTCTCATGGACCCTTCATCTAGATTCACCCATCATTAACATTTTCCCACATTTGCTTTATCTTACTCTTCGTTTGTTTTTGTTTTTACTGAACTATTTGGGAGTAAGTTACAAAATTCATTTCATTCATTCCTAAGTATTCAAGTGTGTATCTGCTAAGAGCAAGGGTATTCTTTTATCTACCCTAAGTCTACTTATCAAATTCAGAAAATTTAACACTGAGACAATGCTATTATTTAATATTTGGTTTATATTCAAATTCAAATGATTAACCCATCACTCTTCCTAATTCTTATGGCGCACTGTTTATTTTTCCAATCCAGGATCTAATCCCAGATCACACACTGAATTTAATTGTCCTATTTCTTTAGTCTCTTTTAGTCTGGACTCAGCCTTTCTTTGTCTTTCTTGGCATTGACAGTTTTATTTATTTAAAAAGCTTATTTATTTATTGTGAGAGACAGACAGTGAGAGTGAGTAGGGGAGGGGCAGAGAGAGGGAGAGAGAGAATCCTAAGCAGGCTCTGCACTGTCACACTGTCAGCGCAGAGCCTGACGCAGGGCTCAGACTCATGAACCATGAGATCACGACCTGAGCCACAGTTAGACCCTTAACCTGCTGAGCTACCCAGGCGCCCCAACATTAACATTTTTAAAAGAATACAGGCTTATTGTTTTGTCGATTTGGGTTTATCTGTTTCTTCATGCTTAGATGCAGGTCCTGCATTTTGGCAGAAATACTGTATAAGTATAGTATGTAAGTGATGCTGTGCTCTTTTGATCCTATACCCTTAACCGCTGGATCATATTGAAGTGAGGTACACTGGAATGCTAGAGGCCAGCGGACCGGCAGCTCAGAACCACAAAGATGAACTGTATCTAGAGACTCATTTGGAGATCCTCAGCACACAGGTCATCTCTGGAGCCATGTGAGTGAAAGGCTTATTCAGTGACTAAAGGATGGTATTCCAAGGTCCTCAACATCGAAGGGATGGGTAGCGTGGGGCTGACTGAGGTAGGAGGAGAATCGAGTTTATTATCCCAGAAGTCAAGAAAGAGAAATTTCAAGCATTCCTGAGTGGTCATCTGTCAGCTGCTGCAGAGATGTTTGATAAAATGAAGACTGAAAAGTGTGCATTGCATGTGGAAATTTGACTTTGTGGTGGTCTTAGCAAGACAGAAATGCTAAAGACAGGTGGTGGAGAAGTCATATACAGGAAATTGAGGAGTAAGAAAATGTTTAATATTACCTTTAATGATACAGTGCAAGATATGAAGACCAAGGCGTTCACATACTGAACCCAGCCAACAGCTCTTCACTGTCCAGAAGGCAGACAGCATCTAAAGCCTGACGTTGGATAACAAGGTGTCCTGGCTCACAGAGTATGGCCATGTGGAACCCAGAGGCAGGGGATACTTGGAAGTCCAGTTCTTCTTTGCTACAGATGTCTGGAAAACTCAGAATAATTGCATACTGGGTCCTGAATTTGCCCTTATTTTTCGCCTCACAGTAGAGAGAGCTTATTTTTAGGATTATGGGCTAAGGATCAGGCAACTTGAGGGAAACTTCTTAGTGCTCTTATTAAAATATGCTTCTAGGGGCGCCTGGGTGGCTTGGTCGGTTAGGCGTCCGACTTCAGCTCAGGTCATGATCTCGTGATCCGTGGGTTCGAGCCCCGCATCGGGCTCTGTGCTGACGGCTCAGAGCCTGGAGCCTGTTTCGGATTCTGTGTCTCCCTCTCTCTCTGCCCCTCCCCTGTTCATGCTCTGTCTCTCTCTGTCTCAAAAATAAATAAACGTTAAAAAAAAATTAAAAAAAAAAAGTTATGCTTCTTGGCTTGCAAAGCTAGGTACAGAGTCCTAGCAGTTACATAGCCTCTTGGAAAGGGTTTAGGCAACTTAGGTGAACTTGACCAAATGTCTGAACCTACTCTGGGTCTGATTATATCATGGCTTAGGTGTGGGAACCTACCCCTGCTTTCCCAGCAAGAGTCAGGGATTGTGAGATGGGCTTCCATGAGGCCTTTGGAATTAACTACCCATCATACTTTATGGTTTGACTCTTTGACCCTTATTGTATACCAAGCACTATGGTATGATTGAGATGATTGAGAACACAATAGTGAACAAGAACATAGTCCCCCGCCTTTGTTAAATTTACAGTTTAGTGAGAGTCATATAAGAAATACACAAACGGGGTGCCTGGGTGGCTCAGCTGGTTAAGCATCGGACTTCGGCTGAGGTCACGATCTCATGGCTTGTTAGTTGTGCTGACAGCCCAGAGCCTGGAACCTGCTTCGGATTCTGTGTCTCCATCTTTTTCTGCCCCTTTTTCTTCCCCACCCCCTCGCATCCTGTCTCTCTCTCTCAAAAATAAATAAACATTAAAAAAAAAAGAAATACGCAAACATATAAGTTAGTAAAATAATATTTCTGGGAAGGATACTAATAGGATATTGAAAAGGAGGATAAGTTTAGATTTAGATAACTTTAGATTTAGATAAGTTTAGATTTAGAGTGAATTAGTTAAGATAATGCTAGTTATTGAAACAGATAAACCCCAAATTATCAATAGCTTAAGACAATAGATATTACTGCTTATATAAAGGTCAATCAGCAGGGATAAAAGGGGGCTGTGTTCTACATAACCCTTCAGGGACTCAGGGTGATAGGGTCTATGCCATTTTTAACACATGGCTTCCACAGCCTCTCTGGCTAGCCAGCAGAGAGGGAAATAGAACAAATGTTTCACCTGGAAAGCTTGCATGGGCCAGGCCTGGAAGCAGTGTTATTACTTGTGGTCAGATGCTAGATGCCAGAAATTAGTGTAGTAGACTGATAATAGCTCCCAAAGATATATCCTTGCCTAGTCCTCAGAATCTGTGAATGTTCCCTTGTTTGTAAAAAGAATCTTTGTAGATGTAATTCATTTAAGGGGCTTGAGGCTATTACCCTGGATTATCCAGGTGGGCCCCAGATGCCATCGCAAGGATCTTTATGAGAGAGATGCAGAGGGAGACAAACAGAAGTGCTTTCTTCTGTATCACGTTGCCATCACATTGGTTTTTAATAGATGTATCTTGCCAACTTGATCGAAGCCTCAGTTGGAAATTTTTTCTGAATATTTATTATGGTAGGTGCTATCCTAGGCCCTGAAGAAGCACAGGCAAATAAGACACAGTCTCTGCCCTCAAAAAGCATACAGTTCAGGACAAGGGAGGTGTATGTGTTTTATCTTATATCCTAGGAGCATTGTTGGACACTTGTGTAAGATGATGGTTAATACCCTATTAATTGGTTGGTAGCTGCTGTACATCTGCATTGAACAAATTAGAGTCTCTATTTTGCCAAACTTGTCTTCTCAGCTGCCAGAGGAGTTCCACTTGGAAGTGCAAGTTACTGGTTCAGCCCTCCAGGACTGCTTGTAGTTACTGGGCAGGGGAACATGATGTGCACGCAACAGATGCCTTGTCCAGGTAAGGTATGGCAGGGAACTTCTTGTTGGGAGGTGGAAAAGTATGCCAGGGGCTCAAAGATCCTTTCACTGCTAGTTTGCTTCCAACTCTGCTGTAGGAGAAACAGCAGAGGTTTAGGAAATTGGAAAATGGTGAAGTCCATGACTTTGTTTCTAGACTGAAACCCAGTGGCATGTCAGCAAGTGACTGGGCTTCAGTTTCAGGCTTACTTTTAACTGTAACGTACACATACAGAGTACAGCTGGGCAACTTCCATTAGTGGGAGCAGTCCCTTCCTGCATATAGCCTGAGCAGAAAATGTGTGCTCTTGCCCACTTCCCCCTTCCAGCTTCACACACGTATAGCCATCAGGCTTATGCCATGCCCTTCAACCTCACTGAGGACTCCGGCTTTATGCTCTGTACCCTCTAACAGTTGTGCCTGTCCACAGTGATTCTCAAATGTGGTCCACAGCCTGCTGGTGGGCCACAAAGGGTTTCCTAACAGGCTGCCGATGGGCCCCCAAACGCGGCCCTTCCTTGGGTTCTCCTTGAAGCATGACATGCATGTCTGTTGGCTTTTTGTTTTGTATACTAACTGATGTCACAGAATGACGTGTTTTTATGTTGTATGCCTAAAAACATAATCTAATAATTCTTTTAAATGCATTAGTCTCTTGCATTATGTAGAAAACAAAAAATGGAATTATAAGCGATTGTTAACAGTAATATTAGCTTTTATAATTGTCCAGTGATTTACCTTTACTGAGATCTTCATTTCTTCATATGGCTTCAAATTTCTGTCTGGTGTGCTTTCAGGTCACCCTGCAGGACTCCCTGAGGCACTTCTTGCAGGGCCAGTCTGGTGGTAATGAACTCCTTCAGCTTTTGTTTATCTGGGAACATCTTCATTCTCCCTTACTCTTGAAGGAGTTTGGGCAAATAGAGGACTCTTGTTTGACAGTTTATTTCTGGCCTCCAAAGTTTCTGATGAGCAACCTGCTAATTGTCTTATTGAGGATCCTTTGTATGTGGGTGATTCACTTTTCTCTTGCTGATTTCACGATTCTCTCTTTATCTTTGGTTTTTGGAAGTTTAATTAGAATGCATCTCGGTTGGATCTGTATGAGTTCATCTGACTTGAAGCTCATTGAGCTTCCTGGATGTTTATATTCATGTTTTTCATCCAGTTTGGGAAGTGCACAGTCATCATTTCTTTAGATACTTACTCTCTCCCTTTCTCTCTCTCCTCCTTCTGGGACTTCCACAGCGTGTATGTTGGTCTGCTTGATGGCGTCCCACAGGTCCTTCAGCTCTGTTCACTCTTCGTCAATATTTTTTCTGGCTGTTTCTCAATCTCTGCTGTTTCTGTTGTTCTATTTTCACGTTAACAGATTCATTCATCTGCCTACTCAAATCTGAATTTGAACCCCTCTAGTGAATTCTTTTCAGCTATCATACTATTCAGCTCCAGAATTTTGCTTTGGTTTCTTGTTAAGTTTTCCACTTCTACTGATATTTCTGTTTGGTGCATACATCATTTTCTTGACTTTCTTCACATTCTCCTTTAGTCTTTGAGCATCTTTAAGACAGTTCTTTTAAAGTTTTTTCTAATTAGCTCAAACATAAAAATGGATTACAGCAAAATAACTCGACAGTTGTCCATTCATTGACTCATTAAACCACTTTGGGACTGTAGCCAAGGAAATAAATACAACCCATGATTATTGTAATATGAATCAGAAAGTTGGAAACGACGCACTCTTCTAGAACAGGGGAATTACGTAGCACCTATCCATGTGATAAAATGTTGTTCAGCTTTTAATTTATGAAGTGTTAATAATGTAAAGACTTTTTTATAATGCCAAGTAAAAAGAGCCAGATAAAAAGTTGTATGGTTGTTATGATTGTGATTGTATAAAAAATATTAACAGACCCTACAAAGAAATATACCAAAATACTAAGTTTTTGTCTTTGATAGTGAAATTATAGGTAATTTTTAAATTTCATCTTTTCTCTATTTTCCAAATACATATTCCTCATTGAGCATGTATTACTTTCTTCATAATCAAATAAAATTTATTAAGTAAAATATGTATCTGAGCACAAGTATAAGTAATGTAGAGATATAACTGTAGGGATATTTTCATGTTAATTTGAATCCCTCCACAACAGGAAATGATAAAGCCTTCACCTGGTGACGGATCTGGCTTTAGCATTACTCTGCCTGAGTTCTCATCCTGTGTCAGTTTGCTTCAGCATAGTTTTTTTGTCTTTCTCCTTCTTACCTATTCCTTGTCCACTCTAAAAAATGAGTAACTGATTTTTTTTCCTTCTCAGCATACCCATTTGTTGTCTATGGATCCCCACAGGCAGGATATGGACCCCCACAGGCAGGATATGGACCCCCACAGGCAGGATATGGACCCCCACAGGCTGGATATGGACCCCCACAGGTGGAATATGGACACCTGCCATGGGGATACGGACCCCCACCAGCAGGATACGGACCCCCACCTGTGGGATCTGGAGCCCCACCAGGAGCATACAGAGCCCTGCCTGTGGGATACGGAGCCCTCCCAGCTGGAAACGAAACCTTACCGACTGGAAGTGAAAATCCAGGGGCTGGAAATCAAGCCCCACCTCCAGGATATGAAGTTTCACCTGCTGGAATTAGAGCTGGGTCTGGCAAATCTGTGGCAATCCAACCTCCTGGGTATGAGGCTTCTCTTCCCCCTGCCTCATCTTCTCAGAGCCATTCACCATCTTCCAGGAATTAAACCTTGAAGACTCGCCAAGCAAAGTGGCACCCGAAAACCGAAGTCAGAATAGGAAGGTAGACTCAGGTATGTGATTAAAGGTGTGTCTGACGTAGTGTTGCCCTGTGGAAGGGCAGTCTTAGGGGGAGGCTGAGTCAACTCTTGATTAGATGGGCCAAAGAAGAAGTAGAATTAGAGCTAATTCCCCAATAATTTGGTTGACATTGGGCTGCATTGTAATTTTTTTTTTTAATGTTTATTTATTGAGAGAGAGCATGCATATGAGCTGGGGAGGGGCAGAGAGAGAGGGAGACAGAGGATCCAGAGCCAGATGGGGGCTTGAACTCAGAAGCTGTGAGATCATGACCTGAGCTGAAGTCAGAAGCTCAACCTACTGAGCCACTCAGATACCCGATGGGCTGCATTTTTAAACAAACCTTGAATGTAGGGTGGAAAAGGCTTCCTGCCTTTCTCCCCTCCCCCTCTAGAAATTATTTGTTGCGCTGTTTGCTAGGCCTGAAAATATGTTAAAAATATCAAGTTGAGGGGCACCTGGGTGGCTCAGTTGGTTAAGCAGTTGGACTCTTGGTTTTGGCTCAGGTCATAATCTCATGGTTCATGAGTTCAAGCCCCTCATTGGGATCTTTGCTGGCAACACAGAGCCTGCTTGGGATTTTCTCTCTCTTCCTCTCTCTCTGCCCCTTCCCTGCTCAAACTCTCTCTCAAAATAAATAAATAAACTTAAAAAAATGTTTAAAAAGAAATATCAAGGAGAATACTCAGTTGTTTTTCACAGCATTGTTTATATTAGTGAAAGGATGGACCAGCCCATCACTAAATTTCCAATAGTGAGAGAGAATTTCATAAATCATGGTACATCCATATAATGGAATATTATGTGTCCATTGAAAATGATATCTAGGGGTGCCTGGGTGGCTCAGTTCGTTGGGCATCTGACTTCGGCTCAGGTCATGATCTCATGGTTTGTTGAGTTCGAGCCCCGCGTCAGGCTCTGTGCTGACAGCTCAGAGCCTGGAGCCTGCTTCGGATTCTGTGTCTCCTTCTCTCTCTGCCCCTCCCCAACTTGTGCTCTGTCTTTCTATGTCTCTCAAAAAATAAATAAATGTAAAAAAAAAATTAAAACAAAAAGAAAATGATATCTAGATTAGGAAAAGCCTTCTTTAAGAAAATCAACCCCCCCCCCAAAAAAAGAAAATCAAACCCAATAATCCAATAAAGGAAAACGGTGATAAGTTTGACTATATCAAAAATTTTAACATCTGTATGACCACAATTAAAAGATAGAAAACAGAATAGGAGAAAGTTAATCTCCGACATATATGTTAAACAAATAATTTATAGTTAGAATATATGAAGAACTCCTAAAAGTCAACCAAAAATTAAAAATGGACAAAAGATATGAAATCCCAATTAACCAAGGCAGTAGAGTGGCTCAGAAACATTTCAAAAGACGTTCAATCAACTTGATTAGTATTAGGAAAATGCAACTTGACATGAGAAACAATTTTATCTCCAAAGATTTATAAATATTAAAAAGATAGAAAAAGTTAAGTGTTAGGAAGGAACACATGTGGGGAAAGGTTATTTTATACAATATTGGTGCGAATGTAAGTTGAATGCATTTTTAGAAAGAGATCTGGCAGTGCCTTTTAAAAGGTAAAAGATATCTACTCTTGATTTAGCAGCTTCACTTCTCAATATCTATTCCTGAGAAACGCTTGCACCTGTGCACAAAGATGTGTGTGGGAAGATTTAATTACATTCATTGTTTCTAACATCACAAAATTGGAAATAAGCTATGTGGTCATTAATAGTATTTATATAAACTATGGTGCCTTAAAGCTAAATATGCAAAAATTCTGTCTCATTGTTAAAATAAGAAAAGCAAGTTGTAGGGATTATATACTGCAGTGATTTTCAATCCCATCAGACTGCCCCCATAACAAATAATTTGGGTTTTTTTTAAGTTTATTTATTTATTTTGCGAGAGAGAGCGAGAAGGGGAAAGGCAGAGAGAGAGGGAGAGAGAGAGAGGGAGAGAGAGAGAGGGAGAGAGAGAGAGGGAGAGAGAGAATTCCAAGCAGGCTCTGCACTGTCCGTGTGGGGTCCGACATGGGGCTTGAACTCATGAACTGTGAGATCATGACCTGAGCTGAAACCAAGAGCTGGACGCTCAATGGACTGAACCACCCACATGCCCCTCCCATAACAAATAATTTGTAATGTCTCCTTTAGATCATCAGAATGAAATTTGTAGACAACTGCATATGATTCCATACCATTTCAACCAAAATCAATAAATTATGCCATAAATGTGATATAAAGAAATAATATAAAACTAGTTTGTAGTAAAATTTTAAGTATTTTAATATATAAATGTTCAAATTCCACTGTACGAGAAGACATAACAAAGTCAAGTGCTCACCTCCTGTATGTAGATTCACCAAATTCATAAACACTAGAAATGATCCATGTATGTTGTATTGGTGACTTGAATACCATAGTGGCAATGCTATTGGCAATGTCGTTTTCCAAATTATGAACAATCCTTGACAAATTTCCAAATAAAACAAAGTTTTGTTTTCCCTTGATTTACACAGTGGTTGAATTCCTGAAAAGTTCTGCATGTATTAAAATCTTGTAATGCAGGGTTAGGCTCTAGGCTCAAATGATTATAAGCATGTGTTTCACCTACATCGATGGCCAGAGATTCATTTGAAAATCATGAAGGAGTGTAGGACGATTCTTTGTTGTGAGGAACTGCCCTGTACTTTTCGGGACGTCTAGCATCCTTGACCCCTCACCTGTCAGATACCAACAGTGGCCTCTAATTGTGATAACCAAAAATGCCCCCAGTTATTTCATAATGCCCCCTGGGGGTCAATGCCTTCTCTGCTAAGAACTATCATTCTAGACTACTTTAGACTATTCTGAGGTTGTCAGCCTCTTAAAAACTCACTATTCTGCTACCTTGACCGACTTCCTAATTTCATTGGCCTTTCCTTGCTTTCTTACAGGCTCATCAAGCCGCCTAAAAGGAGGCCTTAAAAATATTATATCAAGTGTTTTTAGATACTATATACCAAAAGGTTTTAGAAGCTCTAGTGTATAATATTACCAGACCCAGAAGACATTTAAATCATATATTTTTTCTATGAATATTTTGTGTGTAGTTGAGAACATGTTGTATATACAAGTGTTTCACCTGACACTTTACATTTTCATAACTTTTATTTATTTATTTATTTATTTATTTATTTATTTATTAAATTAAACAATATTTTTAATGTTTATTTTTTAGGAGAAACAGAGCATGAGTTGGGGAGGGGCAGAGAGAGAGAGACAGGGAGACACAGAATCCCAAACAGGCTCCAGGCTCTGAGCTGTCAGCACAGAGCCCGATGGGGGCTCAAACATATGAACCGCGAGATCATGACCTGAGCTGAAGTCAGACGCTTAACTGACTGAACCACCCAGGTGCCCCAGCTTTTTTTAAAAACAGCTTTGAAGTACCGTGGCCTGGGTGGCTCAGTCAGTTAAGTGTCTGACTTCAGCTCAGGTCATGATCTCGCGGTTCATATGTTTGAGCCCCCATCGGGCTCTGTGCTGACAGCTCAGAGCCTGGAGCCTGTTTGGGATTCTGTGTCTCCCTGTCTCTTTGTCCCTTCCGTACTCATGCTTTGTCTCTCTTCCTCTCTCACAAATAAGTAAACATTAAAAAAAGAATTAAAAAAACCCACAGCTTTGAGGTATAATTGATATATTAAAAATTGAATATACTTAATGTATAGTTAGATGAGTTTCATAGGTTTTTAAGAATTATTCATAAGGGGGCGTCTGGGTGGTTCAGTCGGTTGGGCGTCCGACTTCAGCTCAGGTCACGATCTCATGGTCCGTGAGTTCGAGCCCCGCGTTGGGCTCTGGGCTGATGGCTCAGAGCCTGGAGCCTGCTTCTGATTCTGTGTCTCCCTCTCTCTCTGCCCCTCCCCCGTTCATGCTCTGTCTCTCTCTGTCTCAAAAATAAATAAACGTTAAAAAAAATTTTTTTTAAAGAATTATTCATAAATATTGTTAGTGGCTACATGATAGTCTGACATGGCTGCACCATTACATATTTTCTCAATCCCTATTTAAAATATTTTAGTTGTTTCCAGGTTTTTGCTATTACAAACAACATTGTGATTAACTTCTCTTATATAGAGCTTTTTTTTTTTTTTAATTTTGGATTATTTCCTTGAAACAGGTTAGAGTTATTGATTGATCCTCATTGTAACAATTAGGAAGCCAGATGCTCCTATGTTGTCAAGGACAGCCTTTCCTAAGGAAGTTGGTGGATGTTAATGGGTCTTATGTGGAAAAGGTGATTATTGAGTCAAATATATTTGAAAAAGCCAGGTAAACAGATTTCTTTACCTCATGACTTCTCAGCACCTTGAATATACTAGTAAACATAAATCTCTAAGAGGGAGACATTTTCAAAATACACATATTTTTTCAAAATTATTTGACCTTAGTCTATTTTATTCACTAAACATTTTGGAAAAACTATTATTTAGTGGAACAAACTTTGGGAAACACTTTGTGGAATGAGTGGATATTGGAATTAAAATGAACTGTTAAGTGTGTGGGATATGCTGCCCTTAAAACTCTTCCCAACAATGAGACGAGTCAAGGACCATTCTTCTTCCCCTTCCGAGAAAAAGAGCTTCATGTCCAGTTTGTAGAGAACAGGAGATCTTCTTGAAGAAGGCACATGATAATATAGACAGTAGCTACGGATTCCTATTAGAAATTACTGGCACAGAGTCATGGGTCTGGGACACTGGAGTGTCAGTAGTACAGGGACTGCTGGTATGTCCAGGTAACCATGCAGGGAAGAAGTAAAAAGAGAAAACATAGGTATAACCCTTTTCTAAAGATTCCAAACAGAGAATTCAGACTACATGGATCTTTTTTTAATGTTTGTTTGTTTGTTTGTTTAGAAAGAGACTGCGAGGGAGGGGTAGAAAGAGAGAGGGGGAGAGAGAGAATCCCAAGCGGGTTCTTCACTGTCAGTGCAGAGCCAGACGTGGGGCTCAATCCCACGAATGTGGATCATGACCTGAGCAGAAGTCAAGAGTCAGATGCTCAACCAACTGAGCCACCCAGGTGCCTCAGACCATATGGATCTTAAACATGGGTCACAGGCCCCAGATCTCTTTCTCTTAAAAATTTTTGAGGGAAGTGATGAGGATTTTTTTTCGTTTAAGAGTTTCTTCTTTTCTCACTTCTAAACCTCTCTACATGGGCAGAAGTGACAAGGAGAGGAAGAGGGAGGGATTCTCCAAACCAGAGCAGGAATAAAGTTCCCCTCATTCAGCTTTTCGGTTCGTGCTGGAATGTGATGGTGAGTTGGGAATAGGGGCAAGGAGTGAGGCCTCTTTTATGCTGGAATAGTTCTCTAAATAACTGACGTCTAACAGGCATATTCTGGGATTAGAATTCTAAAAGGGTAGCAAGTAGACTTTCTCTTCTGCTCTTCATTCTAGCCGTACATGTACCAGGTAGATTTGAAGTTAGGTCCAACAACCTAGAAGGGTAAGCAGGTCCAAGTCTCCTGAAAGTGGACTCCCCTGCAAAGGGAACTTGTTCACCTGTTTCACCAAGCTGCTGGAATACAACCAAAGGTGGTAACTGTATAGAGGTGGGACCAAGCAGAGCCCCAGTTTGGACCCATTGGGGGCTGTATGGCACACCTACTCTTAGCTCCCACTGCCTGATGCGGAGAGTCAGATTCCTTCTATAACAAGCACATCCTATAAGGAGAGCTTTGGGTCCTGTGTACTCACAGGGATCCGGTTTTGCTCTGCTTAGGACAAATCCAGCGAGAGTTCAGCTAAGCCTGTTATGTGCTGAAAGCACTA
This sequence comes from Felis catus, assembly GCF_018350175.1. NCBI lineage: Eukaryota > Metazoa > Chordata > Mammalia > Carnivora > Felidae > Felis > Felis catus. The sequence continues at coordinate 135,102,718 of NC_058374.1, forward strand.
ATGCTGGGTCATTCGGGTCCCCATTGACATTTTGGATGCTTCCTTCCTGATTCATCCCTGAGCTGGTGGATTCATCTTCTTCCTGTCTCTTCCCCAGCTGCAATACAGAAGCTGCTCTTGCTTTCTGTATTTTGCCTCCTCATTTCCTATTAGGAATAGGAAGGGAAAGGAAGAAGACCTTTTATCTCTGGACTGATAGTGGACCCATAAATCAAGCACCCAAATACTCTTTTTCCTAAGTAGGTGGATGCTTGCCAGCCTGCAGAAACTTCAGGCTTGACTGTCCTGAGGAATCAAGGGAAAAATGTGTAGTTGGTGGGATTTTTCAACCTATAGATTAATATATGCAGGAAATACTGCATGTCTTTGTTTTCTTTTAATTCTGTTATCCAGACACCCCCCCCCCCACCATCTGCCTTGCTGGTGGGCTCCTCCAAACTCCCAAGATTATGCAAAGTTATCCAGATCTTATGTGGCATCAAGATGCCAAGAAGGCCCTTCTAGGCATCAGATTACTTCTGAAACAGCTACTGCCCTGTCCAGGCAGTCACATCAAGTCTGATAGCTGGGTTGCTTCCTTATGCCCCCAGAATCTTAGGTGGGGCCTGGAAGCTGGCTGTCAGAGATCCAACTCCACACCCCTGAGCACTGGGGAGCAGGACCCCAATGCCTACTCCTTGAGAGGACCGCCAGTTCCTTCCCCAACCTCTCAGACTCTCCTGCCTCCATCCCCTCTACTTCTTGAGCAACCATCCTAATCCCAATCTCAGGATCTGGGTTTCCACAGAGGATACTAGAGAGCCTTTGCCTTCGTGTTGACTTGATTTTCCTTGCCCACTGCTGGGTTGCTTGCTTGAAACTCTGTATGTGTGACTATGTATAGAATGGAAACACCCAATTCAAATTCACACTGTACAGGTTACCTAGGCATCTAGTAGAAAGTAAAACATGTGGCAACCATCCCAACCTTTACCTGGAGCACCTTTAGGAGAGGGGAGTTGGTGTAGCACACTCAACCATGGACTCTTAGAGAATAAACTTGTTTTTTTTTTTATTTTTTAAAAAAATTTTTTAACGGTTTTTTTTATTTTTTTATTTTTGAGACAGAGAGAGACAGAACAGGAACGGGGGAGGGGCAGAGAGAGAGGGAGACACAGAATCGGAAACAGGCTCCAGGCTCTGAGCCATCAGCCCAGAGCCTGACGCGGGGCTCGAACTCACGGACCGCAAGATCGTGACCTGGCTGAAGTTGGACGCTTAACCGACTGCGCCACCCAGGCGCCCCGAGAATAAACTTGTTTTTGAAGGTCCCCAAATGACTCCAGAAGAAGGGATTCTGTCTAAGGGAGAGATTTGACCAGCAGTTTGATTAGTCTCGATATGTATTTAATAGTTAATATTTAAAAACTTGTGTAATATTTAGTAATCGGCTTTTTTTAAATTAAACATAAGACAGTATTAATTGGACTGGGTATTAATAAATAATTACTAATATTGAACATAGTTCTTAAATTCCATTTAGGTTCTAAGTACTCATTTGACAAATCTTTGAGTGCCATAGCTGAGGCCCCTGGAGCTAGATTTTTGAGTTGTGACAAAAAACAAGGACAGTTTTATCCTCCATCTCAGAAAGAGGTAACGGTCATCTTGGAGACGAGTTACCAGAATGCATCTTGCTCTCCTCCTTCATCATGTCTGTGTCTGGAATGCTTTCTATTTACCCCTCTCCCTACTGCAATACTGTTCTCCTTTTGGCCTCCTGGCCGAGTCCTAGTCATCTGCTGAGTCCCAACCCAGATGCTCTTTGAAACCTTCCTGAATTTCCCAACCAAAGTCAGATGTTATTTCTTCCTTTGTCCCACTCTATTTTGTGCACGACTCCATTAGAGAGCATTTACAGAGGAATTTTCATTGCTGGTTTATATGTCTGTCTTTGCCCGGAACTGTGAGTTCTCCGAGGACCATTATTGGGCCATTATTTGATGTGAGGCATTACTTCTAGTGCTGTAGAGAGGAGACAGAGTTGTTTCAAATATAGTCCCTGTTTTCTAAGAACTTACTGTTTAGAGCTTTAGGGCAAGAAAGGAACTCGTTGTTGGTAATTGCCTCACTCTGCCACTCTTCCGGAGGATCCGGGGAAAAGAGTTCCTGGTTTTAATATAGGTTTTATTACTGTTCAGGTATGGTAAGGCCAACCAATCAGGAGACAGCTGCCATCGAAAAGATCATATACTTATAGATCTGAAGGCAAGGGCGTGCCACGCCATGAGGGCCACACAGGGAAGCACCAGGGACAAGGGGAAAACTGTCACAGCCTTTATTGTGGTCTCCATGGGAAGGAACAGGTGAGGCAGGGTAAGCAGGTTTAGGATTGCATAGTTTGAATAATGTCAGTGGGCTTGGGGGCATAGAGGCTGTCCCTGGTTGTTTAGTACCTGGCTTGGGGGTGATTAGAGCAGGTGGAGCCTGATAAAAGAGGTGGTTGGAGCAGGAATGTATTATGCTAAGTGAAATAAGTCAGTCAGAGAAAGACAAATACCATATGATTTCACTCATGTGGAATTTAAGAAACAAAACAGATGAACATATGGGAAGGAAGAAAAAAAGAGAAGAAAGTAAGCCATAAGAGACTCTTACTATAGAGAAGAAATGGAGGGTTGATGGAGGGAGGTCGGTGGGGGATGGGCTAGATGAGTGATGGGCATTAAGGAGGGCACTTATTATGATGAGCACTGGGTGTTATATGTAAGTGATGAATCACTAAATTCTACTTTTGAAACCAATATAACACTATATGTTGACTAACTAGAATTTAAATAAAAACTTGAATCAAACAAACAGATAAAGGAGCAATCCGTGTATCAAAAAAAAAAAAAAAAAGAGAGAGAGAGAGAGGTGGTTGGGGGAATGGCCCCAGAATGGTTGGTCTCCTTTTGAAAGACACATTCACTGGCAGGTTGCTTACCATCTTTAGAAGTTGGCTAGCCCAGGGGTGCCTGGGTGGCTCAGTCGGTTAAGGGTCGACTTCAGCTCAGGTCGAGATCTCAAGGTTTGGGAGTTCAAGCCCCATGTCGGGCTCTGTGCTGACAGCCCGGAGCCTGCTTCAGATTCTGAGTCTCTCTCTCTCTCTCTGCCCCTCCCCTGCTCTCTCTCTCTCTCTCTCTCTCTCTCTCTCAAAAGTAAATAAACATTAAAAACATTTTTTTTTAATTAAAAATTTTTAAAAAAGAAGAAAGAAATTGGCTAACCCTGAAAGGGCCAGTCCCTTTAGGGGTTGCAAGTCCCCAGATGTCCTAGTATCAGAATACGGAAAATAAAAGATATGATTAATACAGTTATAAAACTAGGTCCCTGGCCTTCCTCATTGGGTTCCCCTCTATGTGGAATCTCTGAAAAGCAGGATTAAAAAAGGAAAGGGAAGAGGGAAGGAAACTCCTCTCTCAATTCGGAGTGCAGTCAGCTACAGGTAAAGCAACTACACTGTTTTAAATAAATAGGAGCTAATTTTCCTCACATAACAAAATTTCAGGAGGCGGGCAGACCCAGATAGGTGCTGCAACTCAACCACATCATTCGAGGCTCAGCTCCTCATACCTTCTAGTCTGCCAACCCTGATATCCCTAGTGTGTTGGCCAGGACGGTCAGGACAGCTGACCGCCTCCAGTCTTGTGCCCGCCTCCAAGGAGGAAGACGGGGAGGGCAGAGGGCTGTGCCACCTACGATTCTCTTCCCTTCTCTAGGTCCCGGCCCGAGGGCGGGCACCTTCTGAAATGCTAACCTAAAACAATCTAAATATCTCTCACTGGGCAATTTAAAAAAATGTGGTAACTGGAAATGTATTAATAGGGATTAAGCTCCAAAAGATAATAAATGGAAAAAAAAAAGCCACAAAGCAGCATGTTTACTTTGCCACCATCTTCCGCACATGCCAGAGTGATTGAGCCTCGTCTCCACGGGACCCCGTTAGCAGGAGTTGTCTCAGGGCGAGGGAGCTGCATGGCTGGGGGAAAGGATTGAGAGAGAGGATGAATTTTTCCCAGTCTAAACCCTTTTGGATCTTTCGATTTTGTGCTACAGGCCTGTGTACTGTGTGTTTCTCATTTTAAACGTGAAGGATAAATTAATATGCTAGGTTCTACGTTGCTTATAAATTGTGCAGTGGTTCCTTGCAACCTTCAGGATTAAGTCCAAAGTCCTGGTTTACTGTATACATGGATCACATTATGCTCCTTAGTATTTAAGGACCTGCGTGGTCTGGCCCTTCCAGTGACCTCTCCGGCTATGTGATCCAGCTGAGCAGAACAAAATGCAGACGCTGAACTGGGCATGGCCTCTGCCTCTATGCCTTCCTCTTCACTGTGTTTTAGTCATCTTTCAAAATAGCCCAGAAGTTCTTTCTTTTGAGAAGCTTTTTTTCACCTCCCCTTCCAGAGTAATTGCCCTTCTACTGAGCTTGTATTGTTTCTGGTGAAAAACTGTGCCAAACCTATTGAGATTGTTTGTGTGCCCATCTCCCCCATGGCCTGTGAGCTCCTTGGGAACAGAGACTGTATCCCATTGCAGGACACCTAGCAGAAAGCACTGCACAGAGCATGTGTCTAGTGAACTTTGTTGAGGGAATAAAGATGTGAATACATTGTTTCTTGATTTATGATATACACTTATAACACATATATACACCACCAAGTTCTGGCCACAAGTTGAAGATTATAATTTGCAGAATAAGTTTCGTTTGGCAGGCTGTTAGAGAGGATTCGCATTTCAGATTTTAGAGGAAGCTGCCCCTTCTCTGGCTGGTTGAGTTGAACAGTCCTGAAGGCATGGTTATGTTTCACCTCTACCTAGCTCACAGCCATGGTTTACATGGTTCCTACTGGCCAAAGCCACCACTGGCAAGGCGGTTCCATAGAACTCACCTGGTGTTTAAAGGCCTTTGAAAGTGAATAAACATCATTACTAAAGCTGGGTGCTAGGCAATGTGCTAAGGTACTTTATGAACATATCTCACTTAGTCTCCATAGCAATCCAGTCAAGTGGGCACTTTTAATGCCTTCATTTTACAGCTAAGCATACTAAAGCTTGGAGACCTTAGGAAACCACAGAATCCACAATTACTGAGTGGTGGAGGCAGGCCATGAACTCAGGCTGATTCCAGAGCCTGCGACCCTAACCTCTGACGGAGGAACCCACTCCCTAGCATCGTCTTTTCATCCCACAGGTGCCAGGCAGTCGGAAGCGTTTCCTGTGCATGTGGTGGCCTGATCCTGTCTGCACATCTGTGAGGTTCTGGTGAGCTCTGAGTCCCATTCTTGTTGTGGGCTTGATCCCTAGTGGTCAGAGGGCTTAGAAAATCAACTGTGTCAGATATGGTATAGTAGGTCAAAGAGGGCTCAGATTTCTCACAGGACCAGAAGATTGGTTCCAGAGCCTTTGCTGCCATGTAACTGGGGGTGGGGGTTGGAGGGCCTGAGGCTAGCTGCCCTCAAGTCAGCTAAGCTGGTACAGGAAAGAGGGAATCCTGGGACCTTTGAGTTTTTCTTGGCCTTGTGCCCTCATCACAAACCCCTCATTACATCAGCTGCCTTAGTGATGCCCCTGAGCAAAGGGTCCTTATAACACGGAAAGTGAAGAGTTTGAGAGGGGCAGTAATTACATCACTGGGCCAGCCCATTTGTTAACCATATGCTCGTGCCAAGCACCCTGTCAGGCATTTCACAGGCATAATCCAGCAAGGTGAGTGCATGGACCCCAATCTCATAGATCAAGAAACTGGGGCAGAGAGGGAAACAAACTGCCTAAGGCACACAGCGGGCTAAGAAGTGACGGGGCAGGAGATAAGCCTAGGTTTTGCTCCTCATCGACATACACTCATTTACTGAATGCCGTTTGTGTCCTATTTCTGTGCACTTGGGATATCAGTGACCACACAAAAGTCCCTGCTCTTATGGAGATCACATTCTAGTGATATTAAGTTACAGTCAATATATAGGTTATGTGATGTAACTAGGCATATCATACACAAACTGCAGAAAAAGCAAAAACAGAGAACTTGATAAGAGTTACGAAAACATACAGAACAAAGTGCAGGAGATTGGGAATGCCGGGGGGTTGGCAGAGGGAGAAGACTGTAGCAGAGCCTTGTCAAGTAGGTAATGTCCGAGTGAAGATTTGAAGGGTAAAAGAGGTCAGGGAGCTGGCCATTCTGATCTCTGTGGAAGAGTGTAAAGGCAGCTTAATTCCAAGGTGGCTGAGAAGACTCCTGTTCTCAAGGAAGGAAAATGCTTGAAAACAGCCAACCAGAGTGAGAGAGATCCGAATCCGTCCACGTCACACAGCTTGGGGATGGAGACTGATTTCTAGGTTTTCGGTAGAAAACAGGCGTCCTTCCTGCCTATGTCCTGAGGAGAAAGGAGAAGCTAGTGTAACCGAAGAGGCTGGGGTCACCCTGGCTTTACACCCTCGATTAAAGTCTGCTTGCTGTCGCAATACCTGTGGCACGCCCTTGGTCTCTCTGTTTCTGAGGGCATCTGAGATATGCACTGCCTGGCGCTGGGGCCTTGGTACCACCCCAGTAGGCAGCTTGGACATACCTAGACTTCTCAGCTTCCTGGCTGGGCTCTGCGCTTGTCCTGCTTCAGCAGTACATTGTCTGGTTCCAAGACAGATAGATCATCTTAGTGAAGATATCTCTGAATCCCCTTGATGGAGTACTTGCCTAAGCTGGGGAGCCTGCTCTCTGACTCTCCATGGAAAGGGGACAGGGATAGAATGATGTAAGCGCTGTGGGCTGACCCCTTGTTTGTTGTGCTGCCCAATATTGGGTTCTGGGCTTTCTAAGGATCAGTCCAGGCCACATGCTTATTGAGGCTGCTTTATGCCAGCCCTGTGTTCAGAGGAATCTGACACGTCCTGATCTTGAAGCGCACTAAGACTGCTCCGGCGATAGATAGTTTTATTATGCTTTGCCATTGTCCACCCTGTCCTGGACCCCACCCACCCCGAAAATACAGGACAGCAGCAGATAAGTACTCTACCCTCTGTGTGGTCCTCCTGGGGAGGTTGTCTGGATCTCTAAGCTTGTTCTGATGGTCTTACTTTCCTCTGTGTGGGCCTTGATGTATCTCAATTTGAGAACTATTTTAGAAATATTTCTACTCAAGCTTGGGTTCTCCCTTGAACCTATGGCTGGCATTAGACCCTTGGCTTTTACCTGATGGTGAATACGAAAGACACTCTTAATTCCTGACAAAAGTGCAATGATAGAGGTTTGCACGGGGTTTAGATGAGAGGTTCCGTTCAGCCTAAGGTTGTCCTGTAGGCTTCGTGGAGAACAGGATGCCCCAACTGGGAAAGCCTTTGGTCTGGGCATGTGGTCTAGTCTTAGTAAGGAGACCAGTTGTGCCCTTGTGCAAATTTTCTTGCCTGAAAATCCACTTCATAGATTGATTCTTAAATAGGAGACAAAGGTTTTCTGGTCTAGCATGGAAGAGGCTTGGAAGTCAACACTCCCATCCTCACAACAACAACAAAAAAAGCTGAACAAACCACACATCTTCTTAGTTCCATCAGAAAATGGAAGTCCTAGGGCAGAGGGCCACCTGCAAAATTGGAGAGACAGATGGACACAAATAGTCACAACTTACCAAAAGCAATTGGAGAGACAGGTGGACACAAATAGTCACAACTTACCAAAAGCAAAAGCTCAGGTAAGGAACCCCAGTGATGGAGCCAGTACCTGGGTGGGAAGACTTAACAGTAATTGATGAATTGCTGGAGGCTCTGTGTAGACAAACTTGAGAGTTAAAATTTTCAGGAGGGCCTAGTTTTAGGAGGAGCCTGACATCTTTGTGAGTTTTACCTCCAGGAGCCCTCCAGGTCCCTTACGGTAAAGAGTGAAGAAAAATCCTTGTGTGCTGCCAGCAGGGAGAATAGAAAATTAGCTGTATCAAAAGCAACCCAAAGCATTATGTTTTTCTTAACATGGACTGACCTCAAGAGAAACTAATTAACCAGAGCCTAACTGACCCAGGGAAAGGAAATACCGAAGTCCAGTCCTTTAACCTTTCTGCCTTGACTAAGGGGGTGGGGAAAACCAGCAACTGGGGAGCACTTGTGGTCACAGCCCATGGGTTCCTTAAAAGACTGAAATTTAGGGACGCCTAGGTAGCACCCAGGGTGGCACCTCAGTTAAGCTGACAGCGCAGAGCCTGGAGCCTGCTTTGGATTCTGTGTCTCTCTCCCTCTGTCCCTTCCCCACTCATGCTCTGTCTCTCTCTCTCAAAAATAAACATTAAAAAACAAAAAAGACTGACACCTGATCATAGGACTATAGAATGCTTCCCTTCCCCCAATACCTTACTACCACATCAGTAGGGCCCCTGCATCATAACAGGGGATTACAAACGAAAGAACTGCATATCTCAGGCCATATTTTGAAAGTCTCTAGGGAAATAAATACAAAGATGACAGGGGAGATAAAAACAAGAACACCAGAGGAAATTTACCTTTAATACCTACAGCCAAAGCAAACAGCAAACACAGTCTAGCTCCTAACCATATCAAGCATAAAGCCTCACACTTAAGGCCTATTGTCTTCCATTCCTTTTACATAGTGTATCATGTTTGGCTTTGAGAATAAAACTATAAGTCATACCAAAAGACAAGAAAACACAGCTTGGACAAAACAAGCATCAGAACCAGATTCATAAATGGCAAAGATGTTGGAATTATCAGACTGTGAATTTAGAACAACTGATTAATATGCTAAGGGCTCTAATGGAAGAAGTGGGCAACATTTAAGAATAGATGAAAGTGTAAACTAAGAGATAGAAACTTCAAGAAACAATCAAAGGAAATGTTAAAAATCAAAAACATTTTAACAGAAATGAAACATTACCTTTGATGGGATCATCAGTAAACTGGACATGCCAAAGAAATAATCAGTGAGTTTGAACATATATCACCAGTAACTTCCAAAACTGAAATGCAAAGAGAAAAGGGAATGAAAAATATGTAACAAAATATCCAAGAACTGTGGGACAATTACAAATGGGTAGCATACAAGGGATACAGGAGTGCTGATGCATAGGGGCACTTGTACCCCAATGTTTATAGCAGCACTTTCAACAATAGCCAAATTATGGAAAGAGCCTGAATGTCCATCAACTGACAAATGGATAAAGAAGATGTGGTTTATATATACAGTGGAATGCTACTTGGCAATGAGAAAGAATGAAATCTGGCCATTTGCATCAACGTGGATGGAACTGGAGGGTATTATGCTAAGTGAAATAAGTTAGGCAGAGAAAGACAGATACCATATGTTTTCACTCATGTGGATCCTGAGAAACTTAACAGAAGACCATGGGGGAGGGGAAAGGGAGAAAAAAAGTTACAGAGAGAGAGGGAGGCAAACCATAAGAGACTCTTAAATACTGACAACAAACTGAGGCTTGATGGAGGGTGTGGGAGAGGGGGAAGGGGGTGGTGGGCATTGAGGACGGCACCTGTTGGGATGAGCACTGAGTGTTGTATGGAAACCAATTTGACAATAAATTATATTTGATATAAAAAAAACAAAATGGGTAGCATACATGTAATGGGACTACTAGAAGAAGAAAAAAGATAGAAACAAAAGAATTATTGAAATAATAATGACTGAGAATTTTCCAAAATTGACAGACAACAAACCACAAATCTAGGAATCTTAAAGAATACTAAAAACGATAAATACCAAAAAATCTACAATTGGGCATATCATATTAAAACTGTAAAAATATATATCAGAATGCCTGGGTGGCTCAGTGAGTTGAGCGTCCAACTCTTGATTTCAACTCAGGTCATGATCTCATGGTTCGTGAGTTTGAGCTTTACATTGGGATCTGCACTGACAGTGCAGAACCTGCTTAGGATTTTTTTTCTCTCTCTCTCAAAATAAAATAAGTCATTAAAAAAGTCAAAGACAAAGAGAAAATCTTGAAAGAAGCTAGAAGGGAAAAAGCTTACCTATAGAGGAACAAGGATAAGAATTACATCACACTCCTCTTCAGAAACTATACAAGTAAGAATGCAGTGAAATATTTAAAGTATTAAAAGCAAAATCATGTAGTGGCACCTGGGTGATTCAGTCAGTTGGGCGTCCAACTCTTGATTTGGGCTCAGGTCTTGATCTCATGGGTTCGTGGGCTCGAGCCCCACATCAGGTTCCACACTGACAGCACGGAGCCTGCTTGGGAGTCTCTCTCTCCCTTTCTGTCTGTGCCTCCCCAGGTTACATGTGTTCTCTCTCTCAAAATAAGTAAACTTAAAAAAATTTTTTTAAATAAAAGAAAATAAAAATGTAGAATTCTATATCTAGAAAAATTATCCTTCAAAAATGAAGAAATACTTTCTCAAAATTAAGGGCATTTGTTACTAACAGAGCTATGTACAGGGATAGGAAGAATCAATACTGTCAAGATGTCAGTTCTTCCCAATTTGATCTATAGAGTCAATGTAATCCTAATCAAAATTCTAGCAAGTTAATATGTGGATACCAGCAAATTGATCCTAAATTTTATATGGTGAAGCAAAAGACCAAGAATAGCCAAAACAATATTGAAGAACAACAAGTAATTTGGAGGACTGCCTCTATCCAACTTCAAGACTTGCTCTAAAGCTGCAGTAACCAAAACAGTGTGGTATTGGCAAAAGAATGGACAAGCAGACCACGCAAATATAGTCAACTGGTCTTTGAAGAAGAAACAAAGACAATTGAGTGGAAAAGGGATAGTCTTTTCAACAAATGGCACTGGAACACTGGACATGCACCTGCTGGAAAAAAATAATAAAGAATTTAGAAACAGATCTTTCACGAAAATCGACTCAATGTGCATCAAAGACCTAAATGTAAAAGGGTAAACTATAAACTCCTAGAAGATCACACAGGAGAATATCTAATGGTCTTTGCTTTTGTGGTGAGTTTTTAGAAACAACACCAAAAAGTACTATCCATGAAAGAAAACATTGATAAGTTGGATTTCACTGAAATTAAAACCTTCTGCTCTGTGAAAGGCACTGTCAAGAGAATGAAAAGTCAAGCCACAGACTGGGAGAAAATACTTGCAAAGACACATCTGGTAGAGTACCCAAAATATACAAAAAGCTTCTACAACTGAACAATAAGGTAAAAAAAAATGACCCAATTAAAAATGGGCAAAAGACCTGGACACCTCACTAAAGAAGCTATACAGATGGCAAATAAGCATGTGAAAAGATGTTCAGCATCACATGTCATTAGGGAATTTCAAATTAAAATAAGCTACCCTTCATCTGGGTGGCTCAGCCAGTTAAGTGACCGACTTCAGCTCAGGTCATGACTCATGGCTCGTTAAGTCAAGCCCCGTGATGGACTCTGTGCTGACAACTCAGAGCCTGGAGTCTGCTTCTGATTCATTCTCTCTCTCTCTCTCTCTCTCTCTCTCTCTCTCTCTCTCTCCCCCCCCCCCTCTGCCACTCATGCTCTGCCTCTCTTTCAGAAATAAACATTTTTAAAAATCGTTTAAATAAGCTACCCTTATATTCTTACTAAAGTGGTTAAAACTCAGAACACTGACCACACCAAATTCTGGCAAGGATGTGGAGCAACAGGAACTCTCATTCATTCCTGGTAGAAGTATAAAATGAAACAGCCGCTTGGAAGACAATTTGGCAGTTTCTTATACAACAAAACATATTCTTACTGTATGGTCTAGCAGTTGAGCTCCTTGGTACTTATGAGCTGAAAACCTATGTCTACACAAAAATCTGCACCTGAAGGTTTTTATTCATAATTGCCAAAATCTGGAGGCAACCAAGATGTTCTTCGTCAGTAGCTGAGTGGATGGATAAGCGGTGGTACATCCATGTACAATGGAATATTTTCATCAATAAAAAGAAATAAGTTATCAAGTCATGAAAAGATGGGGGAACATTAAATGCATATTGTGCTGTGAGAGAAGCCAATCTGAAAAGGCTACATACTCTGTAATTCCAACTCTATGACATTCTGGAGAAGGCAAAACTAGGAAGACAATGAAAAGATTAGTAGTTGCAGGGGTTGAGGTGCGGGTGGGAGAGATGAGTACATGGAGCCCAGGATTTTAGGGCAGTGACACTTCTGTGAAGTTTGTAATGGTGGTTACATGTCATAGATTCGTCAAAACCCATAGAATGTACAACACAAGGAGAGAACCCTATGGGCTATAGCTAATAACATATCAATATTGCCATCAGTTATGGCAAATGTACTACACTAATGCAAGATGCTAATAATAGGGGACACAGTGGAAGAGCCTGGGGAGTAGAGAGGATATATGGATACCTGACTTTCTGCTCAATTTTTCACTAAACCTAGAATTGCTCTTTTAAAAAGGGTGGGAGGGAAAGATGAGGACTAGTAGCAGAGAAGAAGAGATGGGGACAGGGGACCCCTTAATGGGAAGAGGCTATTACTTCCCACAGCTTCCTGCAGTGGGCTCCCGAGCTTAGGGACAAAACCCACAACATAAAGAAGACTGGGCATGGATAATTCCTTATTCAGGTGCCATTCTAAGTGCTTTACATAAATTACCTCATGTAGTTCTTGAGCAATAATCCTATATAAACTATTAACATCCCTACTTTACAGAGGAGGAAATGGAAGCGCAGAGAAATTAAGTAGCTTGTTCAAGATTGCACAGTTTTTAAGCGGAGCCAAGATTTAAATCTAGATATTAGACTATGTAAGTAAATCACTACATGCAACTTGTTCTCATTCTATAAACTGGGCAATCTTTTGAATGAGAAAAATCATCCCAATTTATTATTTTTCACATTCAAGTCAGTTCAGATGCCTCTCTTCCAACCCGGAAAGACAAAGGGTCTCTTTTCAGCAAGAGGTCAGCTTTGTAGGACCCCTCCCACACACACCCTATCTAGGGACTGCCTAGGGGAATTTTAAACAGGAACCCAATTTTCTCATTTTCCCTTTTTTCAGGGAAGCCTAGAAATGCTAGACTGTTGCCAGAGACAGAGGAGTGGAATAGGTACTTATCAACCAGGACAACACAGCATGTCCTTGGCCTATGCATATTGCCTTAGCAGTCCTCTCCCCATTGCCACTCAGTTATGGATTGTCTGGCCATTCCCTCTGCTTAATCTTCACTGCAACCACCCCCTGTCCCCTGCCTTCCTGTCTCTCAGCTGGACCCTTGCATAGCTGTTTACAGGCTCTTTGGGTACCTGTCAAGATCCAGCCGAGACAGAAACCACATCAGTTATTTGAACAGAGAGATGGTTGTGCAATCACAAGCACTATCTAATTCCAGAACATTTTCATCACCCAAAAAGAACCCCCTGCCCATTAGCAATCACTACACATTCCCTTTTGTCAACCACTGACCTACTTTTTGGCTCTATAGATTGCCCTATTCTAGACATTTCATATCAATGGAATCTATGATAAGAGCCCTTTTGTGTCTGGCTTCTTTCACTTTGTATCGTTTTCAAGGCCCATCCATGTTGTAGCATGTATCAGTGCAGATTTATACTGTATGGACTGTATGGATATATCACATATTCATCCATTCATCAATCGACATGCATTTAAGTTTTTTCCACTTTTTGGCTATTATGAATAATGCTGCTGTGAACATTCATATATAAGTCTTTTTGTGGACATATATTCTCATTTCTCTTGGGTATATGCATCCAAGTGCAATTGCTGAGTCATTGTGGTAACTTGTGTTTAATATTTTGAGGAATTTCCAGATAGTTTTACACAGTGACTGATAGTTAATGGTGTTGAGCATCTTTCCATAGTGTTATTGGCTATTTGTATAATCTCTCTGGAGAAATGTCTATTCAAATATTTTGCCATTTTTAAATTGGGCTATTTGTCTTTTTATTATTGAGTTATAAATGTATTTTATATATTCCAAAAATAGACCCTTAACAGATACAGGATTTGCAAATATATTTTCCCATTCTGTGTGTTGTCTTTCACTTTCTTGATGATGTCCTTTGACACACATTTTTTTTTATTTTAATGAGGTCCAATTTATTTATTTTTTCTTTGGTTGCTTGTGCTTTTAGTGTCATATCTAAGAAACCATTGCCTAATGAAGAGTCGTGAAGATTTACACCTATGTTTTCTTCTAAGTGTTTTATAGTTTTAACTCTTACATGTAGGTCTTTGATCCATTTTGAATTCATTGTTTGTATATGGTGTGAAGTAGGAGACCAAATTAATTTGTGTGGATAGCTAGTTGTCCTAGCTACATTCACTGAAAAGACCCAATTTGGGGGGAATCTGGGTGGCTTAGTCGGTTAAGCGTCTGACTCTTGGTTTCGGCTCAGGTCACGATCTCACAGTTTGTGGGTTTGAGCTGCATGTCAGGCTCCAAGCTGACAGTGTGGAGCCTGCTTAGGATTCTCTCTCTCCCTCTCTCTGCCCCTTCCCTGCTTGCTCTCTCTCTCTCTCTCTCTCTCTCTCAAAATAAGTAAACATTTAAAAAAAAAAAAGAAAGAAAAGACCCATTTTTACTTATTGATTGGTCTTAGTGCCTTTGTCAAAAATTAGTTGGCTATAGATGTATGGGTGTATTTCAGGACTCTATATTTCATTGATCTATGTGTCTATCTTTATTCTAGTACCACACTGTTTTTATTACTGTAGCTTTCTAATAGGTTTTAAAATTGGAAGTGTGAGTCTTCAAACTTTGTTCCTTTTTGTTCATGATTTATTTTACCTATTCTGGGTCCCTTGCTAAATGAATTTCAGGATCAGCTATCCATTTTTGTAAAAAGGCCATTGAAATTTTGATAGGGATTGTATTGAATCTGTTAGATCTATATGGGGCACATTTTAACAATATTAAATCTTCTGGGGCTCCTGGGTGGCTTAGTTGATTAAGTGTCTGATTCTTGATTTCAACTCAGGTCATGATTTCAGTGTTCATGAGATCAGTCCCCACATCAGGCTCTGTGCTGTCAGTGTGGAGTCTGCTTGGGATTCTCTGTCTCCCTCTCTCTGCCCCGCCCCAGCTGGCATTCTCTCTCTCTCTCTTAAAATAAATAAACATTTAAAAAAATATTAAATCTTCCAATCCACAAATAGGAATGTCTTTCCATTTATTTAGGTCTTTAATTTCTTTCAGCAATGTTTGGATTTGTATTATATCAAATTTTTTTTTCTGCATCTATTAAGGTGATCATATGATTTTTATCTTTCACTTTATTAATGTGGTAGACAACAACATTATCATTATCATATTAATGGATTTGTATATGTTGAACTATCTTTACATCCCAGAGATAAATCCTACTTGATCATGGTATTATCCTTTTAATATGATGTTGAATTCAGTTTGCTAATATTTTGAGAATTTTTGCACCTATATTCATCAGGGATATAGGTCTATAGTTTTATTCTCTTATAGTGTCCTTATCTGTCCTTAGTATCAGGGAATTCTGGCCTTGTAAAATGAGTTTGAGAGACTTCCCTTCTCTTCAGTTTTTTTGGCAGATTTTGAGAATGATTGGTCTTAATTCTTTAAATGTTTGATAGAATTCAGCAGAGAAACTATCTGGTCCTGGGCTTTTCTGCATTGGAAGATTTTTGATTACTGATTCAATCCCATTACTCATTATGTGTGTTTAGATTTTCTATTTCTTCATGATCCAGTTTTGTTAGGTCCATGTTTTTAAGAATTTATCCATTTCTTCTCGATAATCTGACTTTTTGGTGTATAATTGTTCTTAGTAGTGGGGCATTCACTTTCAAATGCCCCTTCTCTGTAAAGAGAGCTTTCCTACTATTCTTACTTTCTGATCTTATACTCTAATAAACTTTTGTCTGCTGCTCAAAAAAAAATGTTCATTGTAGTTTCTTATGCTCTTTTATATTTCTTTGGTATCATGTATAATGTCTGCTCTCTCATTTTTTATTTTATTTAAGTCTTCTCTCTCTTTTTTTTTTTCTTTTGTCTAGGTAAAGGCTTATCAATTTTGTTTACCTGAAATCTTTTTTTTTTAACGTAGACATTTATCACTATAAACTTTTCTATTTTAACACTGCTTTTACCGTGCATGTGGTATGTTGTGTTTCTGTTTGTTTCAAGATATTTTTATTTCTCTTTTGATTCCTTCTCTGACCCGCTGGTTGTTCAGGAGTGTGTTGTTTAATTCCCACGTATTTGTGAATTTTCCAGTTTTCCTCCTGTTATTGACTTCTAGTTTCCTACCAATGTGTTGGAAAAGATACTTGGTATGATTTAAATCTTAAATTTGCTAAGACTTGTTTTGTGACGTATCATATTATCTCTCCTGAAAAATGTTCTGTGTTCACTTAGGAAGAATGAGTATTCTGCTGTTTAATGCAGTGTTCCGCATATGTCTGTCAGGGCCATTTGGTTGGTAGTCCAATATTTCCTTTTGATTTTCAGTCTGTATCCATTGTTGCAAGTGTGGTATTGAATTCCCCTACTATTATTGGATTGTTGTCTATTTCTCCCTTCAGATCTGTTAATATCTGCTTAATATACTTACTTTTATGTTGGATGCATATATGACTGTTAAGTTCTCTTGATGAATCGAACTTTTTATCATTATATAATGACCTTCTTTGTCATTTGTTATAGTTTTTGGCTTAAAGTCTATTTTGTCTGATGTAAGTGTGGCTATCCCTGCTCTCTCTTGCATAGAATATATTTTTCTATCTCTTCACTTTGAGCCTATGTATGTCCTTAAAGCTGAAGTGAGTCTCTTGTAGGCAACATATTGTTGGATCTTGTTTTTTAATTCATTTATATCAAGAGTAATTATTGATAGGTAAGGACTTACTAATGCCATCTTACTAATTGTTCTCTGGCTGTTTTTAGTTCCCTTGTGCCTTTCTACGACTTTTTCTGTCTTCCTTTGTGAACTGATGATTTTCTGTAGTGTTATGCTTTGATTCCATTGCCTTTATCTATCATTGCAGGGTTTTGCTTTATGGTTACCATGAGGCTTACATAAAACATCTTATAGATACAAGTCTTTTCCATGCTGGTAACAACTTCACTTCAACCATATGCAAAACTCCTTTTTTTTTTCTTTTTAGATTTTATTTTTTCAAATCATCTCTACACCCAATGTGGGGCTCAAACTCATGACCCCAAGATCAAGGGTCACACACTCTATCGACTGAGCAAGCTGGGTGCCCCTATTTATCTTTTTTTATGAGCATTTTTTTTCAAGTTAGTTAACATACAGTGTAGTCTTGGCTTCAGGAGTAGAACCCAGTGATTCATCTCTTACGTATGACACCCTGTGCTCATCCTGAAAAGTGCCCTCCTTAATGCCTGTCACCCATTTAACCCTCCCCTCCCTCCAGCAACCCTCAATTTGTTCTCTGTATTTAAGAGTCTCTTATGGTTTGCCTCCCTCTCTAAAATCTCTCCTTTTACCTTCCTTCTTTTTATGTTTTTGATGTCACAGTTTACCTTGTTTTATATTGTGGATTCATTAACAAATTATTATAGTTATAATTACTATTTTTTAATGTTTTTTATTTATTTTTGAGAGAGAGAGAGAGAGAGAGAGAGAGAGAGCAAGTGGGGCAGGGGCAGAGAGGAGAGAGAGACAGAGAATCCCAGGCAGGCTCCATGCTGTCAGCACAATGAGCTGAAATCAAGAGTTGGCCATTCAACCCACTGGGCCACCCAGGTGCCCCAAGTAGTTATAATTATTTTTAATACCTTTGTCCTTTAACCTTTATACTAGAATTAAATGGCTAATACACTGCCATATTACAGTATTAGAACATTCTGAATTTGACTACACAGTTGACCCTTGAACAACATGGATTTGAACCGTGCAGGTCTGCTTACACGTGGAATTTTTTTAGAGTTGACAGCAAAAGCCACAAGGCATTTATTTACAACTGCTGACCCCAGTCATCACAGACTGAATAGAAGGTTACTGGTGCAGAGGTCATACCTGCTGCTCTGTAGGTACCTGGGGAGGCCCACAGAGACTGTCAGCAACTGCAGGGGACTCAGGACCAGGCAGGGATGCAAGGTGCCCTGTGTGTGCAGACACAGTGCTGCACAGGGGGCCCTGCACCCCAGCACCCCTGCCCCCTGAGTGCTCCAGATGGGTTTCAGGGCTGTGCCAGGGCAGCCATAGACCTTGGGCCCCTCCCTCCAGGGTTGGGTGTGGACCCCTTCCCACAGTGGTCCCCATCCCCACCCTTGGCTTCCCAGAAGCCAGTGCATTCACATGTAGCTGCAGCTGCCGATGGCCACAGGCCAGTGATGTGCCTCCAAGCAGATGGGACAGCTCACCTCCAGGCCACTGTCATTGCCGCAGACCTTCCTGGTGGCCACTGCTACTAAGCCAAAAACCACCAGGCTGTGGAACATTGCCATCCCAGGCCACACTGCCCAGCTGGCTTGGCCCACTTACACGCAGATTCTTTTTAAATAAATATACATATGGTACTGTACTTTTTCTTTCTCACGATTTTCTTAACATTTTTTTCTTTAGCTTACTTCATCGTGAGAGTGCAGTATATAATACATATAACATACAAAATATGTGTTAATCAACTGTCTGTGTTATCAGTAAGGCTTCTGATCAACAGTAGGCTATTAGTAGTTAAGTTTTTGGGGAGTCAAAAATTATAAGGGGATTTTTGACTCTGCAGGGGTCAGTGCCCTGCATAGTTCAAGGGTCAGCTGTACTTACCTTCCCGGTGTGTTGTATATTTTCATATGTTTTCATGTTACTAATTAGCATACTTTCATTTCAGTTTTAAGAAGAACTTCAACATTTCTTATGAGGCACATCTAGTGATGATGAACTCCCTCAGCTTTTGTTTGTTTGGGGTAATCTTTCTCTCATTTCTGAAGGGCAGCTTTGCCAGATCATTCTTGGTGGGCAATTTTATTCTTTCAGCACTATGATTATATCATCCCACTCTCTCCTGGCCTATAAGGTTTTTGCGGAGAAGCCCACTGATAGCTTTATGGGGATTCCCTTGTAAGTTACACTCTTCATTTCTCTTGTTGCTTTAAAAATTTTTTTAATGTTATTTTTATTTTTGAGAGAGAGAGAGTGGGAGAGAGACAGAGAGAGAGAGGGAGACACAGAATCCGAAGCAGGCTCCAGGCTCCGAGCTGTCAGCACAGAGCCTGACGCAGGGCTTGAACTCACGAGCCATGAGATCATGACCTGAGCTGAAGTCAGATGCTTCGCCGACTGAGCCACCCAGGCACCCCTCTTGTTGCTTTTTAAAAAGTTATTGTTATTATTTCAGGGATTATTTTTACAATTGTATTTAAATCCAAATTAGTTAACATATAGTGTAATAATGGTTTCAGGAATAGAATTTAGTGATTCATTTCTTACCTATGACACCTAGTGCTCATCCCAACAAGTGCCCTCCTTAATGCCCATCACCCATTTAGCCCACCTCCAAGGGGACACCCCACCCGACACACCACCAGCAACCCTCAGCTTTTTTCTCTGAATTTAATAGTCTCTTATGGTTTACCTCCCTCTCTGTTTTTATCGTATTTTTCCTTTCTTCCCCCTGCGTTCATCTGCTTTGTTTCTTAAATTCCACATGAGTGAAATCATATATTTATTGACTATTTTGCTTAGCATAATACATTCTAGTTCTATCCATGTTGTTGCAAATAGCAAGATTTCATTCTTTTTGATCACCAAGTAATAGTGCATTGTACATATACACCACATCTTCTTTATCCATTCGTCAGTCAATGGACATTTGGGCTCTTTCCATAATTTGGCTATTGTTGACAGTGCTGCTACAAACATTGGGATGCACGTGCCCCTTCAAATCAACATTTTTGTATCTTTTGGATAAATATCTAGTAGTGCAGTTGCTGGCTCATAGGGTAGAGCTATTTTAAATTTTTTGAGGAACCTCCATACTATTTTCCAGAGTGGCTGCACCAGTTTGCATCCCCACAAGCAGTGCAAAAGTGTTCCCCTTTCTCCTCGTCCTTGCCAACATCTGTTGTTGCCCGAGTTGTTAATTTAGCCATTCTGACAGGTGTGAGATGGTATCTCATTGTGGTTTTGATTTGTATTTCCCTGATGATGAATGATGTTGAGCATCTTTTCATGTGTCTGTTAGCCATCTGGATGTATTCTTTGGAAAAGTGTCTATTCATGTCTTTTGCCCATTTCTTAACTAGATTATATGTTTTTTGGGTGTTGAGTTTGATAAATTCTTTATAGATTTTGGATACTAACCCTTTATCAGATGTGTCATTTGCAAATATCTTCTCCCATTCCTTCGGTTGCCTTTTAGTTTGTTGTTTCCTTCACTGTGCAGAAGCTTTTTATCTTGATGCTCTTCTAAGAGTTCATTTTTGCTTTTGTTTCCCTTGCCTCTGGGAACATGTCAAGTAAGAAGTTGCTGTGGCTGAGGCCAAAGAGGTTGTTGCCTGTTTTCTCCTCTAGGATTTTTATTGTTTCCTGTGTTACATTTAGGCCTTTCATCCATTTTGAGTTTATATTTGTGTATGGTGTAAGAAAGTGGTCCAGGTTCATTCTTCTGCATGTTGCTGTCTGGTTTTCCCAGCACCATTTGCCAAAGAGAATGTCTTTTTTCCATTGGATACTCTTTCCTGCTTTGTTGAAGATTAGTTGGCTGTACATTTGTGGGTCAGTTTCTGGGTTCTCTATTTTGTTCCATTGATCTATGTGTCTGGTTTTGTGCCAGTAACATAAAGTCTTAATGATTACAGCTTTGTAATATAGCTTGAAGTCCAGAATTGTGATGCCTCCAGCTTTGGTTTTCTTTTCCAGCATTGCTTTGGCTCTTTGGGGTCTTTTCTGGTTCCATACAAATTTTAGAATTGTTTTTTCTAGCTCTGGTGTTATTTTGATAGGGATTACATTGAATGTGCATATTGCTCTGGGTAGTATCAACATTTTAACAATATTCTTCCAATCCATGAGCATGGAATGTTTTTCCATTTCTTTGTGTCTTCTTCAATTTCTTTTATAAGCATTCTATAGTTTTCAGCATACATATCTTTTATCTCTTTGGTTGATGCGTAGGTATTTTGATACTGAGGTATTTTGGTTAATATCTAGGTATTTTATACATTTTCCATGTAGGTTGTCTGTAAAGAGTGAAAGTTTGACTTCTTCCTTGTCTCTTGTTGCTTTTAAGATTCTTTGCCTTTGATTTTTGACACTTTTATCCTAATGTATCTTGGAGGAGATCTATTGAAGTTGAGACCTTTGGAATTCTCAGCCATTATTATTATTATTTTTAATTTAAATTCTACTTAGACCATTATTTCTTTAAGCTTTCTCCCCCCTCCCCACCGCCCCCCCTTTCTCCCTCTCTTCTCCTTCTGGGGCTCTAATAATCTGCAGATTGCTTCTTTTGATGGCATCCTATAGATCAGATAGGCTTTCTTCACTCTTGCCTTCTTTTTCCTTTGTCACTCTCTGGATAATATCAAAGTCCCTTTGTTGTAATTCACAGATTCTTTCTCCTGATTGATTCATTCTGCAGCTGATGCCCTCTGTAGCATTTTTCACTCATTCATTGTATTTTTCAGCTCTAGAATTTGTTTGGTTTTTTATTGATATGATTTCTATTGTTTATTAAACTTCTCATTTTATTCATGTATTGTTTTCCTGATTTCATTGAATTGTCTTTCTGTGTTTTCTCATAGCCCATTGAGCTTCCTTAAAGCAGCTATTTTGAATTCTTTGTCAGGTAAAATGCAGCTCTCCACGTCTTTGGGGTTGGTTACTGGAAGATGATTGTGATCCTTTGGGGGTGTCATGTTTCCTTGATTCTTCATGTTCCTTGAAGTCTTGCTTTGCTGTCTTCATGTTGTGGTAGCAGTCACCTCCTTCAGCTCTTGCTAACTGACTTCAGGGGAG
This sequence comes from Felis catus, assembly GCF_018350175.1. Classification (NCBI taxonomy): domain Eukaryota; kingdom Metazoa; phylum Chordata; class Mammalia; order Carnivora; family Felidae; genus Felis; species Felis catus. The sequence continues at coordinate 135,124,636 of NC_058374.1, forward strand.
AAATTCCTATCAGTCGTGCTAGGGAGACTGAAGCTTTCTTTCTCAGACTTTCTATGGATACACCTCCTCCATACTTCTTGCTCTCACTTGTGTCAGAATTCTTAAGCTTGTTTGCCTTCTCTTGATCCTGTACCAGAAAGAGTGGTGACAGCCTGTTTTTTTTTTTCCCAAGGGTAGGGTTAGAGTTCAAGTTTGTGGTCTTCCCCTGATCTGCAGACTCAGGCTGGCTTTCCGTGTGTGCTCACTAGCCATCTGCCAAAGCTCACTCTTGCCACCATCAAGAGTTTGCACAGAGAGCCAGCTGTAGGGTGAAGGTGTGTGGGGTGAGGTGCATGGATCACCAGGGGTGCCTTTGGGCCAGTTGGGGGGATTTGCAGTCAAGGTCTCCCCAGCAGCTTATGGGCAGGCTTCTTGTTGGAGTCTGAAACACATAGGATCCATTTCCCTTTAATGCCCCCTGAAAGTCTTATCTGTCACTCTCCCAGCCTTTCCCCACCCTCAAGTCATGCAGCTTATGACTCAGTACTCTGGTTGGAGTGAGTGAGAAATAGACCCATTTGGCAACATGCTGCACAGCTGGGGAAGCCATGTACTCCCTCACATGCTTGCATTTCCCCCTGTGGAGGAAATCAAGGTCCAAGAACATCTCCGTTGGCATGAGCTGTGCAGCCTTGGGGGAAGGGGGATGTGCGTAAAGTCAAACTGTTCCTCTTTCCCTCTCCAGTGAGTCCAATTTCTTATATTCTTTCTCCAGTGGTGTGCTAGAACTTCTCTACTGGAAGCGTGAACTTCCACAAAGGTTCTCTTGTCTGTGGGTGATTGTCTAAGACAGAGTTTTCCAGGGGTCTCCTAGGCTGTGGCTAAGAGGGGCTGGAGCCAGTTCACAGGCCACTGCAGGGTTCAAGGTGGGACTGAGGTCTGTACACCTATTACTTGATACATTGGTGGTCAAGACTCTTCCCTCCCAGTCTCCTTGGTGTGTGGTGCTGAATCCCATATCTCCCACCAGGCACTTTTGTCTGTGGATGGATGCCAAATTGTTGTTTTTGAGTGGGGGTGTGGTACGTGAGGGATAGCTTATTTAGCTACCCCACTTTAAAAATTCTTACTCTTTACCCTGAATATCCACCTGACAGATTATGTTCTCCCTTCTCCTTGTTCACCCTTTTTTTGAAGGGAAACGATATGGGAAAGGGAGAGGCTGTCTCCATTCCTGGAGCCATCTGATAATGAGGTAAGGATGGCAGAAAAGTGTGGATAACATTGAATGGGATAAAAGGAATATTACAATGTTATTTTGCACTGATATGCACAAGGTCTGAAAATGGCAGGAGGATGTCCATTCCTAATGATACCCAGTCCTATCCTTCTTCAATCCTCCTCTTGGGCATCCCAGGGCTGGAAGATGTACGCATCTGGACTGGACTCCCCTTTTCTTTGTGTTCATTGTTGCATTCCTGGGGAATGCTGCTGTCCTGTGTGTGATCCAGACTGAGCATATTCTTCACAAGCTCATGTACTACTTCCTAGCTGTGTTGGACCCTATTGACCTGAGCCTCTCCACAGCCAGCACCCCTAAAATGCTGGGTGTCTTCTGGTTGAGTCTCAGAGATATATATCTCTTTTTTAAAAGTTGAGGTAAGAACAGAACATAAAGCTTATCTTAACCATTTTTAAGTGTAAACTTCAGTAGTGTTAACTATATTCACTTTGTTGAGTAGTGGATCTCTAGGATTTTTGCATACAAAACGGAAACTCTATACCCACTGAACAACTCCATTTCCCTTCCCCCAAGCCCCTGGCAACTACCATTCTGCTTTGTTTCTACAAAATTCACTACTTTAGGTACTTCATATAAGTGGAATCATACAGTATCTGTCTTTTTGTGTCTGCCTTATTTCACTTAACGTATCCTCAAGGTTCATCCATGTTGTAGCATGTGACAGAACTTCCTTCTTTTTAAGGCTGAAAATAATATGTATGTATATACCTAATTTTCTTTATACATTCATCCATTAATGGACTTTTGGGTTACATGTCTTTGCTACTGTGCATAATACTGCAATAGACGTGGGTGTGAGGTTTTTTTTATTGTTGTTGTCATTGTTTTAAAGATTTTAAAGTAATCTCTACAGCCAACGTGGGGTTAAAACTTGCAACCCTGAGATCAAGAGTCACATGCTCTACTGACTGAGCCAGCCAGGCACCCCTGGTGTGAGTTTTTTTAACAGCCTCATTGAGATATAATTCATATACTATAATTCATTTAATGTATACAATTCAATGGGTTTTAGTGTATTCACAGATATGTGCAACCATCGATGGCTCTAGTCAATTCAAGAACATTTTCAGGGGTGCCTAGGTGGCTCAGTCGTTGAACATCTGACTCTTGATTTCAGCTCAGCTCACGATCCCAGGGTCATGGGAGCAGCCCTTGTCTAGCTCCATGATGAGCGCAGATCCTGCTTCAGATTTTTTTCTCTTCCTTCTGCCCTTCTTCCCAGCTTGTGCTCTCTCTTTCTGAATCTAAGAAAGAAGAGAGAGAGAACATTTTAATCACTTCCAAAAGAAACCTTGTACTTTTTAGTTGTTACCCTTATCCCTCCATTCTCCCCACCCAGCCCTAAACAACCACTAATCTCTCTGTCTTACAGATTTCCCTTTCCTGGACCCTCAAAGGAATGGAATCATATAGTATGTGGCCTTTTGTGACCAGCTTCTTTCCCTTTGCATAATTTTCAAGGTTCATCCATGTTGTAGCATGTGTTAGTACTTTACTCCATTTGTGGCTGAATAATAATACATTGTATGGTTAACCATATTTTGTTTATTCATTCACCAGTTGGTGGACATTTGGGTTCTTTCCACCTTTTGGCTGCTATGAATAATGTTGCTGTAAACATCTGTGTGCAAGGTTTTGTGTGACATATGCTTTCATTTCTTTTGGATATATACCTAGATGTGGAATTTCTGGGTGATACAGTAACTGCATTTGGTCATTTGAGGGATTGCCAGATTATTTTCCACAGTAGCTGTACCAGTTTTACATTTCTACCAGTAGCATATATGAGGGTTCTAATTTCCCCACATCCTTATAACTATGACTTTTTTTATTCTATCCACCTTTCTAGCTGTGAAGTGGTGTCTTGTGTTTATTATTTGCATTTCCCTAACGGTTAGTGATGTTGAGCTCTGGCCATTTGCAGATCTTCCTTGGAAAAATGTCTGTTCAGACCCTTTACCCGTTTTTAAATTGGGTTGTCTTTTTATTATTGAGTTGTGAGAGTTCTTCATATACTTTACATAGAAGTCCCTCATCAGATATGTAATTGCAGATATTTTCTCCCATTGTGGGGTTGTCTTTTCTCTCTTCCATATAGGCAAATTATAGCTATAAATTTCCCTCTGATCACTGCTTTCACCCCATAAGTTTTGGTATGTTGTATTTTAGTGTTTTGGGTACATTTTATGTTCATTTTAATTCATGTCAAGTATTTTCCCTAGTATGTGATGACTTGCTTCTGTCTTCTTTCAAAATTCTGCCTTTGTCTTTTGAGAGTTTGGTTATGCTGTGTCTAGGTATGCATCCCTTTGAGTTTATCTTATTTGGAGGGTAAATTCATTGAATTTCTTTAACGTGTAGCTTAATTTTTGTCATCAAATATGGGGAACTTTTAGCCAGTATTTTTCTTTTTTTTTTTTTTTAATTTTTTTTCAACGTTTATTTTTTTTTGGGACAGAGAGAGACAGAGCATGAACGGGGGAGGGGCAGAGAGAGAGGGAGACACAGAATCGGAAACAGGCTCCAGGCTCTGAGCCATCAGCCCAGAGCCCGACGCGGGGCTCGAACTCACGGACCGCGAGATCGTGACCTGGCTGAAGTCGGACGCTTAACCGACTGCGCCACCCAGGCGCCCCTAGCCAGTATTTTTCAAATATTCTTTCTGCCCTTTCTCTCTTCTTCTGTGTATGTTGGTATGCTGCACGGTGTCTCGTAGGTCTCTGAGCATCTGTTCATTTTTCTTTTCTTCTGTTCCTCAGGCTAATTTCAATGGCCCTATCTTGGAGTTTGCTGATTTTTTTTCTGCTGGGGATGTCTGCTGTTGAGCCCCTCTAGTTAATTTTTTTTTTTTTTTTATTTCAGTTACTAGACTTTTCAACTTGTAGGTTCCTTTCTGTAACTTCAATATCTTTACTGATATTCTCTATTTACTGAGACATCATTCTTATTTCCTTTAGTTTAGTTTTTTTGTTTTGTTTTGTTTTATTTTTTTAGAGAACATGAGGAGGGGAGAGAGGGTGAGGAAGGGAGAGAGCATCTCAAGCAGGCTCCACGCTCAGCACTGAGCCTGACGTGGGTCTTGATCCCACAACCCTGGGATCATGACCTGCGCTGAAACAAAGAGCTGGGCACACAACCAACTGAGCCACCAGGTGCCCCTCCTTTAGTTTTTTATACATGGTCTCCTTTAGCTCTTCGAACATATTTAAACTAGCTGATTTAAAATCTGATACTAGGGTAAATTAAGACATTAAAAAAAAAAAGACATTAAAAAGCTTGCTCTGTTCTTACCAAGATTCAACTTTCTTAACTGAATACTCTCTGGGCTGCTGCAGACTTTTGGTTAATTTCCAATGTTCTATGAAAGTTGATTCTGATAATACGTGGCAAGGTTTTCATTGCTTTTATGGAGGGAACAAACATTTGGTGGTTATTACTGGACCATTTTTTGTTGACTTCTTGCTTGGATTTTGATTCAAATAAACTATAGAAAGATATTTTTGAGACAGTTGGCAAAAACTGAACACAGAATGGTTGTTAGATTATTAAAAACTTAACTTTTTGGACAGGAAAATTGTATTAAGGTCACATATATTAAGGTGACCTTAATATACTCTATACTTATATACTCTAGCTCACAAGAAAAAAAAGTATGTGTGGGAAGAGAGATATGAAATAATGGCACATATTGATGGTTGTTAGAACTGAATAATGGGTACATGGAGGTTCACTGCACCATTTTATTTTTGTGTTTGAAAATTGTTATAATAAAATAATTCTTAAAAGAAGAGGTGTGCCCTTGGATCCAACCAAGACTGCCTTGAACTGGGAAAAAATTGAGTCCCTAACTGGCTGTGGGTAGAAGAGAATAAAACAATGCCTGGAAGATAGGCAGGGTGTGATGTTGACAGCATGAAGGCTAAAAGGATAGAATCAATCAGGCACCCTCAGGATAAAAGTGCAAGTTATATCACAAGTGAAGACATGCAACCGTGTCTCAGTCTGGAAGGCTGCTCCCTAATCCTGACTCCCAAGTCCATGGTCTCAACCACCATCCCCTGCCACATCCCAGGGTAGTGGGAAAGACTTCTTTCCTGGGACTGGCCAAAGAAGTGTACCCACCTGAGACCATTCCATTTGGCTAAAACAGCACTATGATCAACACCCAAAGCTGGAGCTATGCATGGGGTGACAGGCCTCCAAGGACAGAGGCCTGGGATGTGGTAGGTTTCTGACCTTCTAAGTAACCCACAGCCTTAAGACATCAACTGGGGAAAGAGAATGCTCTCTGATGACTCCAGACTCCATCAGTGAAACCCCAGTAATCTTTTTTTTTTTTCAACGTTTATTTTATTTTTGGGACAGAGAGAGACACAGCATGAACAGGGGAGGGGCAGAGAGAGAGGGAGACACAGAATCGGAAACAGGCTCCAGGCTCTGAGCCGTCAGCCCAGAGCCCGACGCGGGGCTCGAACTCACGGACCGCGAGATCGTGACCTGGCTGAAGTCGGACGCTTAACAGACTGCACCACCCAGGCACCCCGAAACCCCAGTCATCTTAAATGACGTTGTAAAATATGTACTTGTAAGTTCTTTACACCATATTCTAAATACCAGTGATGAAATTTGAAGTAGGGTTCAAGAACGAACGGCTAAGAAAGAATTCTTGAGACATTTTGGTGCAAAAAGGTGATTTTATTAGAGCACAGGGACAGAACCCGTGGGCAGAAAGGGCTGCACCTGCAAGTGTGAGGGGTGACTGATTATATACTTTCAGTTTGTAGAGGCAGGGGAGGTTTCTAAGGAATTTCTGTATGCTGAAAGCAGGGTCTTATAGGACACTGAAGATTTGACTATTGTCAAGATAAGATTATTTTTAGTTTTTAATGAAATATAAACATTGAGGCATTAAGGCAGCCATGGACTCCTTGAGGAATGTCACATACTGCATGTCTCAGGTATCTGTCAGTGGGCTGCAGGCTGTAAGGAGATTTCATTTAAACTGCATTATTCTTGCCTTTGTTCTCATCACAAGGATCTCAAACCCTGAGGGAGGGAGTATGGGAGATCCACCCAGAAGAGTTCCACAGGGCAAGACAGTGCAGACCCGGGGCGCTGTGTGCTCCCACATTCAAGCCCGAGGAAAACCTACCTAGCCTGCTCTGCTGCCAGCTTTCCAAATGGGGACAAGAACCATCAGGGACCACAGGTACCCTGTGGCCTTAGCTAAAGGAACAGGGCTTGGAAAATAGCAACAAAGGCAGGCAGTCAAGAACCTGCCATTCTTTTACTTTCCTGAAGAGGAGGAGCAGGAAATATATTTTAAGATACAGAGAGGGGCGCCTGGGTGGCTTAGTCGGTTAGGCGTCCGACTTGGTTTCGGTTCATGTCATGATCTTGTGTTTTCTGAGTTTGAGTCCCACATTGGGTTCTGTGCTGACAGCACGGAGCCTGCTTGGGATTCTCTCTCCCTCTCTCTCTGACTCTCCTCTGCTCGTCCTCTCTCTCAAAATAAATAAATAAAACTAAAAAAAAAAAAAAAAAAAAGACGCAAAGAGCCCCTAGACTTGTCTTCGGACGCTGGTGGGGGGTGGGGGTGGGTCTGAACCTCCTCTGAAGCCAGGTTAGGAGAAGAGAAATGAATGGAGGGGCTGGGGGTGCTGCCAGGCAAAGGACCAACTGCAGCAGCCCGGTGGGAGAGAGGCTAGCTGGCCCTCACTGGCACCCAACCCCAGAGTGCCACTGAATGAAGCCCTGGCAGAAAAGAGGACATGAGCTGAAAGGTGCAGAAGACAATGCAAAATCCTTAGCAGATCAGGGTCTGTGTGCAGCAGGAGGGCTGAGGAGTGAGCCTGAAGGGGGTGGGGAAGGGGTGCGCGAGACAAAAGGCCTGTGCCTGGCTGTGTTGTCACCACCACTTGAGTTGGGCAGAGCAGGATGGCTCCCTGGTGAGAGGCAAGTCTGGCATGTCTAGGAAGTATAATCTGCAGGTCACTTTGGAAAATAAGGAGCCAGAAGATGCCACACATCTTCCACGTGAGGTGAGATTTCAAACCAGCACCCTGTGCACTGCTGCCCAGAGTCCCTAACTGAAGGTGCCCATGACCCCACATCCATATTGCAACTACCCAATTAAAGAACAGCTTTATTGGTAACCAGAGGGAACCAAGGTAACCTGGCTGGTGTTAGCCTGCAAGGCCTTATCCAGGCAGGCAAACCAATCACACAATTTGTGGGAGTTCCTGACAAGAGGTCAGATCTCCAGTCCTAATCATAAGAAAAATTCCAAGTCCTGATTTCAGAGTCCACAGAAAGAAGATCGGAGGGTATCAGTGGCCCTGCTTGTGGGGGCTCAGGACGCTGGCTCAGTCGTTCAGTAACATCTGTGGGGCCATGCAGACAAGGTAGAAACCAGGAAGGCCATAGGAAATCGCCCCAAGACAAGTTTCCAAGAAGGTTCACACTTGGGCAGGGTGTGGAACCTGGCCCTCAGATTGCACTTTGGGTCTCATGGGGCTAGGTCACCGAGTGGGCCTGGGTGTCAGAGAACCCCACTTACTAGCCCTCGGCATGTGGAGGCTCCATGGTCTGGTCTCAGTGATGCCGCCACAGCCTGTCACATGTTTCAGTTCCTCATTGCTGGGACTTCCCCCAGCTTCCTGGTGGGATACAGGTACCACATCACTACCCCTGAAGGGTTGATGACCACCGTGAAGTTGGTTTTAGGGTGGAGGCCACTGATGACATCACCCGTGTAGACATTCTGGGCCTGTAGTGGAAAGAGATATCGCCGGTACTACTGTTAAGAATGGCTGCAGAGACCCCCTCAGAGGGTGTGAAAGCCTGGACTCTGGCCTGCCTGGGGTGGGTCTCCAGCGTGCCCTACAGAAGTGGGAGCCCGGAAGGGTACCAGCCACAGCCCTCGATGCCTGCAGCTGCCCCTTGAGCTCCTGCCAGAGGACCACCCCCAGCGACACCCGCCCGGGGAAGCCCGAAGCCCCACCGGTAGTAGGATACTCACCTCATAGGTGTTGGAGCTGTTAAAGTTGAGCCGGGCGAGGGAGGAGTGGTAGCGATAAGGCATATCCGTCCGGCGGCTGAAGAAGACTAAGGCGCTAGCCTCGTCGGCCAGGGGCCTCACGTACACTTCAATGTGGGATTTCTCCTGGACACAGAAGGTGGCTACCGGCTGGGCTCCCTGCTCAGGCAGGCCCTGAAATCCCCTCCCTGGCCCTCCTTTGAGCTTTGGGCCCCCCCAAACCCATGGCTCCATGTCATGCAGAAGTTTGGAGGATACCTCAGCCCTCCAGCACCCCCAACTTATTCTTCCCTGACTCAGCAGATGCTCCCCGACACTTAATCTGTGCCAGGCCCCACGCTAGAACACAGACACAAGTGCATAAGGTCCTGTCTCAGACAGTTCATAGGCTAACGGGAGGGATAGACGTGGGCAGCTGCTGGCACTGGAGCGGAGGACACTGTCCATAAGACTGATGAACTCTGCCCGGAGCGGCCGGGAGGGTGATGCCCCGTCCTTCAGAAGGTCCGTGGGCCTGGTTCCACCATCAGCTCCTCCAGCAGGATTAGTTCCCTCCTCTGGGGATCACCAGTTCTATACGTGCCTTCTATAGTTGTGTGGATTTCTTTTAACTAGAGAGGTGAGGATCTGTGCAAAGAGCACAAGCTGGGAGCCTATGCTGTTGGAGTCAAGTTCTGTTGCACCCTTCACCAACTGTGTGGCCTTGGGTTATTTAGACTCTGCAAGTCTCAGTTCGCTCGTTTGTTAAGCAGGGAAGTATTTACCTTCTCAGAAAAGGGACCCAGAATGCCCAGCACACAGTAGGTGCTCAATAAATAGTAAATGCTAGTCTAGTGCTAGTAGCAGTTGCATCCCTTGGCTCAAACAACTCCTAAGCTCTGGAAGGAAGCCCTAGCTATTTGCCAGACATCACAGACATGTGCAGAAGTCTCGTACTTCCAAACCTAGGGGCCCCACTGTTCCCGTGTGCACTTGTGTGGTAATGTCTCCCCTTCCCAGATCCCATGAGCTGTCCTGCTCTGGCCTTGTTCTCACCCAGGCAAATGGGGGGACGGTTGGAGCAGCTCCCGGTAGAATCCTTGACCGAATACAACCAGGAAGGTGAGCTGAGCAGATTTGAGGCCCAGCCTTCCATAACCTCCAGGCTGGCAACCTTGTTCTCAGCGGGGGGCCTAGTCCCTCAGCCTTCCCTTCCCTCCCCCCAAACTCCAGTACCTTGAGAATCCTGCGTCCTTGGATGCCCAAGGGATCCTGGTTGATTTTGATCATGAGTGGATTCTGCAGAATGTCCATATTCTGGGCAGAAATGGTACGCAGGTCCGTGGACATGAAGAGGGGGGCTGCCAACACTGTCCATAGGGCCATCTGGGCCCGGGCTTGCTCAAAGCTGAGGCCAAAGTTCCCTATGAGCAGCTGGGGGCAGAGGAGAGGATCGGTCAGCTCTGCCCTCTTTAGGAAAGTGGGCACGGGGACCAACTCTAGACATGTAGCCCAGGCAAGAGAAGATGGAGCGGGAGGACACTGTGGGGCCTGGTTCAGCGAACACTATTCCCTAGGAGCGTGGCATTGGGGTGCGTCAGGTAAGTCACTCTCCCTCTGAGCCTCAGCTTTTTTATTTCACCAAGATTATGGGGTGGTAATATGCCATGGCATCGGTTGTTCAGAGGATCCAGTGGGGTCCTGTTGCCAAAAGCATTTATACACCGACACACTAAAGTCAAAAAATACAGCCAGGATGGCAGCGGTAGGTACCAGACCTGGACAGAGTCCCTGCTCCTGCCACAAGTCACCCACCTGCCCTAAACACAGGTGGCAAGACTGAGGGGGACACTTCCTGACCCCAGGGCAACCAATCCACAGACTGGACACAATTACCGCTAAGCAACATGGTTACATACTTAGTGATACCCATGTAACACAGCACTGCATGTGCCAAACTGTGCCAAGCGTGTTAAAGGGTCATCCATTTTAATACCCAGAACAACCCTATATAAGGTAGCTACTTTTCTCATCTTCCAACTGACAAAAAAATTAAGCACAGAAAAAATGAAGTCACTTTCCCAAGGATAAGTGGCCGAGCGGGAACCAGAACTCGAAAGCAGGCTAATTGGTGTTTCTCCAGGTGTCTATCTGGCCTGGTGTCTGTAATTATTATAATCACTGGTAGTAAATGCTTGTTGACTAAACGAAGAGATAGCTAGCAAGTCATAAGATAAAGTGCAAAAACACTGAAGTCAGGGCTATGAGTGAGGTAGGTGTGAGGGGCCGACTCTGCCTGCAGAGGCTCTGTGGGAGGGGAAGAGGGCACGGGGCATTGAAAGGTGGTCAGAAGCAGGCCTGGCAAGGACAGTCTAGGGAAGGAATGACTGGAGTATGTGGACTCTTCATTATCTTCACTGTCCCGAGGAATAGTGTCCCACAAGAGTCACTACAGACCAAGTTCTCAGGTTTCAAGAAACATCAGAACCGCCAGGGAAGACTGTTAACAATGGGCATTCCCAGGCCCTGTTCGAACATCCTGATCCAAAAAGTGGAGGTGGGGCCCTGGGAACAGACATGTAAACCAGCTCCCAGGGTGAGTCTGATGCAGCTAGTTCAAGGACACATTTCAGAGACACTGATCTAGAACCTGGCAGTGAGCATCCAGGAAGACAGCACAGGGCAGTGGGGGAGCAGGTCTGTCGCGGCCCGCAGGCCTTGGGCCATCCCCCTCCATGCTGGTACCATGTCTGGGTCGTTCCAGTGTCCAGGGCCTGCCACCGGCTGCAGTATGTCCTGGTGGTCCACAAACCAGTCCAGGATGGACAGCACGCTACTCCAGGAGTCCTGGATGTCATCGTAGTTGCGCCAGACGTTGCAGATTTCTGCCAGCAGACTGTAGTTCACCTGGATGTCGGGGGAAGGCAGAGTCCAGCAGCAGAGTCACGCCTTGCTGCCTGGAGGCCTGCACGGGGGCTGAGGAGCCTCAGCAGGAGACACACAGGGTGCAGAAGGGGGAAGAGAACAGGCCCTGAGCTAGATCACGAGGAGGAAGGTCTCAGAAAGCGGGGTCCTGCCCTGGGGCTTCCCAGGCCTCATCTCCACCTGTGCTGGTGCCGGAAGTCTGCCCTGCCCTCTCATGCCCGTTGGGGCCAAGCCTGGGGAACGGGCCCAGGCTGGTATACATACCCACAACCCTCGCTACTGCACACCCACCCCTGTATTCTCTCTGTGAGCCCCGCCGTCTGCCAGCATTCTCCCTCAGGTCTACAAGTCTGATCCCACCCTTTCTAGTGTCCTAGGTGCTGAAGGGCCCCTGGTGATATGCCCACAATGCCTTTCAGAGGCTCAGCCCCACTTGCATGGCCTCACTAGCCTTCCAGATGTCCTAGCCCACTCAGTACAACCAGGATTCTGACCACTGGCTGGATGATGTGTGTCAGCACATGACATGCAGTTCCATGCCCTGGACCCCCATCCCTTCGGCCCACCTGAGAAGTGCCTCCTCTTCTCTAGACCCGGGGTTGGCTGAGGCCCCCTCTGGGGCACTCAGAACCCTCTCCTAGACTGACAAATCAGCACACCGGCAACTATGATGAGAGCAACCCTGACTGCACAGGAGGGGAGGAGGCTTGGGTGTGGGGAGCATTGCCAGGTGGCCTCACGGAATGGCTTACCTTTGGGGGAAGGCCCCCTTCATAGGCCGGCCAGCTGCAGGAGAAGGCAATGGGGCGGCCTGTGGCATTCAGGGCAGCTGCCATCTTGGGGTATCCTGGAAAAACCCCACCCCTACATTTTAGGCCTGAGGAGGCACAGGATGAAATCTGGGGCCTCAGCCCAAACCTCCCACCAAATGTGAGGGAACTGAGGCTCAAAAGAGGAGGTGCCTCCCCCTGTACCCAGAGCTACAAACACTTCCTGGGTGGGCATGGTGCCAACCCATCTTTAGGAAGCCTGGGAGGCAATAATCCTCCCAGCCTCTGGATGCAGGGAATTGGAAAATACTACCCCCTGGGGGGCATACAGACAGACAAGCTCGGCCAGGTAGGCCCCGGTGAGCTTTCCATGGCCACCCCTCCCTGTCTACCTGATGGCCCCTGGCCAGCTCCAGGACCCACCCATGGCCCGTTCCTCGGGGGTCGAAAAGCAGCCATCCAACTTCAGCATGTCCACCTTCCACTCGGCAAAGGTTTGAGCATCCTGAGTCACCTTGTCTAGCGTGATGCCTGGGTAACCCATACAGGTGAAGTTGCCCATGTCCTCGTAGATGCCCAGCTTCAGGCCCAGGGAGTGAGCCTGTGGAGGGTTGAGGACACAAGTGGGCTTAGGCAGGACCCGCAGGGAGCCACCTCACAGGCACATCTGACCAGTCCTCATTAGAAAATTATCGGCTCCCCACTATCGAAAGGAAAGAGTGTGTTTGCTGGTCTGTCTCCTGCCAACTATGGTCCTTCTCCTCACTCCAACACACACCTCCCATGGGCAGCTTCTGGCCTCCAGGCCTTGCTTCTGTCATCCCCTCTGCCTCAAATGTCGTCTCTCTATAGCAGCTCAAGAACTGCCTCCTCCGGTGAATCTTTCTGAAATCCCAGGCTGGAAAAGATGCCCCTCCTGGCTCTTACCCACCACGGTGGGCCGAAACTAGCTGTCCATTTATCTGTTTTCCCCACCAGACTGTGATTTCTCAAGAGGGATTGTGGAAATAAGCCCTGAGCAGAGGGTGGGGGGATGCGTGGAGACCCTGGTCTGGACCCCAGGCTAAAGGGCAGGGCTGGGGTGGGGCTCACATAGTCAGCCAGGAAGGCAATGCCATGGGGGAAGCGCTTGGGATCTGGTATCAGGCGGCCTTTGGCGTCACGCCCACCAATCCAGCAGTCATCCATGTTAAGGTATGTGTAGCCCAGGTCCCGCCATCCGTCTTGTGCCAAGTGGTCGGCCATCTCCATGAAGAGCCGCTCGCTGGTGAGAGGCAGGGGACGGGGCAGCTCAGTCACCCCCCACCCCTTTCCTCAGAGCTTTTCAGACTTTTCAGAGGATCTGAGTGTGAATCCAGGCTATGAGAACCATAAGCAGGGTGGAAAGAAAGGAGCCGTTTGGCCCCAGGCTGCAAGACTGAGCCAGCCTGGCTGTAGCAATGATCTCCTTTCAGTGATCTCAGGGGCTGGGCCCGCCACACTGCCCCTGCCCCACAGGCCTGACAGCTCCCACAGAAGCCCCAAGCAGGTCACAAGGCTGTCGATGTCCCAAAGGTCGCCTATGGTTGCATCCTCTCTGGCACGGGCGCTCTTTTCCTGCCCTCCACTCCCTGCCCCTACTCCCCGGGGTCTCGGGCAAGGCTTGTGAGGTGGTGTGGACCTCGCTCACCTGATGCAGTTCTTCGGGTCCTCGTCGCAGTCAGTGTTGCAGCGGAAACGTTCCCAGGCCAGCCAGCCCATGGGTGGCTTCCGCAGGAGCCCATTCTCTAGCACCAGCACCCGGGCCACCAGGGCCAGCAAGAGCACTGCAGGGGAGTCAGAAGGGTGACTGTCAGTGGCTCCCCTAGCCCCAGCCCTCGCCCCACCCCACCCATATGCTGTTGGGCTCTGCCGAGGCCGCTGGACTTCACGTTAGGGGAACAGCCAGACTCCTGGGCTTGAGAAGAATTAGCTCCTATTGTAACTGCCGGCCCCAGCAGTTACAGTGAGTGGGCTCACGGTGCCTGGGGCAGGGCAATGTGTTTGAGGCCTGGGTCCCCACCTGCTATTGCCACAGCAGTGCCGGAATCGGTAAAAAACTAACACTTGAGGCTGTATCCTTTCTGCACCCTGACTAGCTCCCCCAACTCGGTGTACACAGAACTCGGCCAGACTCCAGGTCTCCCGAGTCTCACCCAAGGCCCTTTGCTCTCTACCACAGACCCCCAAAAGGCCTCAGAAGGGCTTAAGAGATTAGCCAGGTTTGGATCTGCATCTAGCCATCTACGGAACAACTACTGCGGTGTTGATAACACATAAAGCAGGCCCTCTGTACTTTGAGGGAGAAGGGGAGAGAAAGGAAGTGGCCTCTTTGGAAGGGAACTAACTGATTCCTAGGTGGGGAGCATCTCCTTCTTGCTGGCCCAGCTCCAAGAGTAAGAGAGAGGAACATGTCTCCCACATACCCACATCAAAGAAAGAGGCCCAGACACCAGAGGGCTGGAACTTCCTCCAGGGAGCCCCTATCCCCATCGGGTCTCCTGCCCTCCCCAAACCACCCCCACTCGCGTAGGTACCTGTTTTCAGCAACATCGCTCTGGACTCAGCGTCTCAGGACCCGACCGGATCTGCTCTCCTTTCACCAGCTTTATACGTTGGATTCTGGAAGGTAAGAAACGTTAGGTAAGCACCGGGGTCCACTACTGCCTCGCTAGCTCTCCCGCTCTCAACCTTGAGCGTGGATCCCACAAGCCGCCCTCAACTGTTCACCACCCCCGGCCCCCAGTTATCACTTCCCGAGCCTGGGTTCTTCCTTAAGAAATACTAAACAAGATATCTTAGACGTTAGACCCCACCCCCTCTGTAGTGCCGAGAACCCCCGGCCCCACGGGCGGCCCTCCGCCGAGCCAGGGCCAGAAAAAGGCAGCGACCGCCTCTGGGACGCCCAGGAAGAACGGAGGCATCGGCCTGGGACCAGGCTTCGGACTCCCACCGGCTCTGGGTTGCCCCCGCTCCCACCCCGTCCCCAAGGACAGCAGCCCAGCAGCCCTAGCGCGGGGACCGTCCCTCAGAGTGCCCCGCTCGCGGAACTCACCCTGCGGACGCACCCAGAACCGCCACAGGCTTCGGCCTCTGGAACGCCGACTGCTGCTGTAACCTGATTTGCCTACAGCGTTCCACAGGGGGCGGAGCCTGACGGCGGCAAGCCTTCCCGGCGGAACCTATCAGAATCCTCCTAGCGATGTCGTGTCCCGCCCGCTGTGGGCCCATAAGCCCTCCCCCGGAGTTCCCAAAGCCCCGCCCCCTCGAGTTCCTTCTCCGCGCCCACCTCAGGCAGGCACCACCCGCGGAGCAAGTCTATGGACTGGGTGACCTGACTACCGTGGCTCCCCGAGAGGCTAGTCCTTTCACCTCTGCGGGGTCCCTGAAGGCGAGCACAGTGCCCGACACAATGTAAACGCTTAATAAATACTACGGAGTGAATATCTGCTTTTTAAAAAGGAAGTGAGAAAATGCCATGATGCATGGTGTAGGGCACTGTTTTTGCAAAGCCAGGAGGCTCTCCTCCCCTACCTGACACTCTGGGCCAGCCACCCATTGTACTGGCCCCAGGCACTCTACATATTCCTTCCCTCCTTCATTCATGAAATGTTGTGGTTTTTTTAAATGTTTTATTTATTTTTGAGACAGAGACAGAGCATGAGAGGGGGAGGGGCAGAGAGGGAGGAAGACACAGAATCTGAAGCAGGCTCCAGGCTCTGAGCGGTCAGAACAAGGGCTGGAACCCACAAACTGTGAGATCATGATCTAAGCTGAAGTTGGACGCTTAACCAACTGAGCCACCCAGGCACCCCTCATCAAATATGTTTTTAAAGTTTATTTACTTATTTAGAGAGAGAGAGAGAGAGCGTGCACATGAGTAGAGAGGGAGAGAATCCCAAGCAGGCTCCACGCTGTCAGCACAGAGCCTGATTCAGGGACCTGAGCCAAAATCAAGTTAGATGCTTAACTGCCTGAGCCACCAAGGCCCCCCTGGAGTACTCCTTTACAACATACCTCAGGTCACTCCTTGCTCAAGACCCTGTGACAGCTGTTCATCTCAGTCTGGAGACTCACAGATTTACAAAGCCCAACCCCACGCATTCTGACCACATCTCCTGCTGCTGTCCCCCTCCTCCCTGCCTCTCTGCCACACTCTTGCAGTTCCTCAAACACAACTGGTCTCAGGGCCTTTGCACTAACTGTTCCCTCTGCCTGGAATCATCTTCCTCCAGATTTTGGCATGACTGGCTCCCTTATTTCCTACCAGTATTTCTCAAATGCCACCTTCTCAGTGAGGCCTACCCTGACCATCCTATTTGAAATTGCAACCTCCCTGCTCCAGCAATTCCCAAGCTCAGTGTGACTTCCTATATTTTCCATACCACTTATTACCTTCTAACACATTTGTTATGGTTTCTGTTATTAACTGAATAAAAGTTAGTGGGAGAGACAGATAATAAACAGGAAATAAAAGCATGAGTATAGGGAATGTTCTGTAGTGGCTAGTGCTATCATGAAAATACACCCCAGGGATGTGATAGACTTGAGGATGAGCTACTTGACATCGCATAGTCAGGGAGAGGACATTTAAGCCGAGACCTAGTTGGTGTGAAGGAGCCCTGAGAAGTTAGAACTGAGGGATAGAGGTAAGAAGGAACATTCTAGGCTGCAGGAACTGCAAAGGCTAGAGCTCTGAGCTGGGAACCACCAAATTCATGGGCAGATATTCCGACTTCCCTGGCTTCCAGGGCCGTCAGGAACCCCCAGCCTCCTGCGTTTGGTTGTGCATTCGGGGAACCCTCACCACAAACCTACCCTTGGACCAATTCCAGGCAGAGCCCTGGGGACCGCGGGTGGGTTGCAGGCCGGTGGGAGTGGCGGAAGCAGAAATCGATAATCCCCAGAAACAGAAATGTGGGCGCTTCTGGAGCCGGGTGGGGTTGCCAGGAAGCTCGGCGGGGCCTCGCAGACTGGATAGGAGCCCGCCCAAAGGAGGCGCCGGGCCCAAGCCGTCCCAGGCTTGGCTCAGTGGGAAAAGTGGGCCGGGCGGGGAGAGGGGGCTGGAGAGGGGAAGAGAAGGACTCCGAGTTCTCCTGGCGGTGGGCTGGGTCCGAGGCCCGCGGACGGCCTGCGGCGGGGCCCTGGGTTCGAGGTCGCCCGCCGCTGACCAGCTCCGTGGTTCTGGCAAGTCTCGGCCTCTCCGGCCTCAGTTTCCCTCCCGCGTGGATCCAGAAGCCGCTTCGCAGATCCCCGGGTGAGCTGTGGGAGGGGAGGGGGGGGGTGGTAACTCGAGCCGCCCGGAAGGGGTCTCCCGGCGTCCGCGGCCACGTTCCCGCCCGGGCGGAGGCGCGGGGGCCGGAGCCCGGATCGCCCCAGGCCGCGGGCGCAGCCCACCGCGCGGACCGCCCTCCCGAGCTTCGGCGCGCCCGTCGGCGCAGAGGTGAGCACGGGCCCCGCGGGCTCTGGAGGAGGCGGCCCCCGGGAGGGCGTGGCCAGCGGGGACGTGGCGGGGCAGCCCCACTGCGCGGACCCGGAGACTGAGGTTCCCGGCGAGGCGACCGCTGTTTTAGGGCGGTGGCGGGTCAGGGGTCCACCCGGTGGCCCCAGGCCGGTGGGTCCAGCGCCCCAGCCCGTCCAGCTCCTCTAACAAAAAGACCGGCGAGACGCGGTGCACCGACTCCCCGCCGGCTCCGCGGTCGGGGCCTCGCACCCCTCCCCAGGCTCGCGGCGGGGGCGGGAGACCTGCTCCTCCCGCTCCGGAGCCCCTCTCCGGAGCCCCTCTCCGAGCCCCGGTGCCGGGCGGACGCAAGGCTCGGCCGGGGCAGACCTCAGTGAGCTCCTCCTCCTCCTGCGACCACCCCACCCTCGTGGGCCCCCGCTTAGGCCTTATCATGACTGATCCTTACTTTATTTCTTCCGTAATTCATTTTTACATTCATTTATTATTTACTTTTGTCTGTTTACACTGTGTCTCCCCGCTTGAATTTAGGCTCCAGGAGGGAGGGGCTGCTTTGTCCGTTGGCGTTTTCTCACTTATTTGAATACTTTCTTCCTGGATATTGGAAGTCAAACGGGGAGGGGCGGGTGGAGGGGGGTGGAGGGGGGCGGGCAGCCAAGGTGAGTCCTGCCCATTCTGGGGTTGGGGATAATGCTGTAAACACAAATGAGATAGATCATTGTGGCATGAAGGAAATGCAAACAGAAGTGAGGGGGGCTGCTGGTTGGGTCACCTTAGATCAGGTCACCTTGGTGATCAGGACCACTTTAGATACCGCCATCAGGACAGACCTCTCAGATTAGGTGACTTAAAGCCAACCTGCGACATGTGCTAGAAGGGAAAAGCAGGAAGCTGAGGACACTTAACTCTGACCTAGCCTTAGGGAGTAGAGTACTGAGTTCTGAGAAGTGATACTCAATTGCTCCTTATTAAGGGCCTGGCCTGGGTGAGTGGGTGGGTACGGAGATGATCAGGGTAGGCCTCCTGGAAGAGGTGGTGGTTTTACTGGGCTCCTAAGACTGAGCAGGAGTTCTCATCCCCTAGGCGGGGGGGTCACTGGGTTTGACAATTGTTTTGCAGGTGCCCTAGGAACCACATAGTCCGTGTGGCCAGACAAGCCAGGCCCCTGCCCTCTTGCTGTAAGCTCTGCTGGTAAGTGAGTCACTGCCAAGGCTTGCCCCTACAAGATATGAGGGAATCGGGAGACCCAAGTTCTGCTTCTGGCTGGTCATGCAGCCTTGGGCAGTTCATCTTCACTGCTCTGGGCCTCAGTTTTTCATGAGTCAGGAGGACAGTTGAACTAGGTGTCACTTATGATCCGTGAGGCACCGACAGTCAATGGCTGAGGATGGTCCTACCCAGCCACGCCTTGTGTTTGTACCGCACTCGTTTACTGCACAGATCCATATCTAAGCCCCCGCTGATGGAGGAATGGGGCAGGCCTGCCTCACCCTGCCCTCATCTGGCCTTGAAGGTTGCAGATTCTTACTAAAGGGTAATAGCGCCATCAACGAATGAGAGGCCGCGGGGGCCCAGGAGGGTCACAGAAACCCTGGAGGTTTGGCCTCAGGGTTGGAGCTAAGGGGCCCCTGGGTCAGGGGATGGTTTAGGCATAATGATTTCTATGGGTTCTGTGGGCTCAGGATCCATTTCAGCTCAGCTGATACCTTTTTCTTTGGATTTTAAAAAGCTGTGCCAAAGCCCTCCGTACCTCCTGGTCTGGTACACGTTATCATTTTCTCTGAGCCCTCTGGTGTCCAGTTTTTTCCATGACCCTCACAACAACCCTTTGAGAGAAGAGTCAGGGGAGGCTAGCCCATTTCACAGATGAAGACAGTGAGAGCCTCAGGGCACACAGCAAGTGAGGAGAGGCCACAGAGCTGGGGCCCAGGTCTCCTCCAGAGCCAGCGTTCTTTTCCCCACAGGAGCACAGAGGCTGCCTCCCTCTCTGGCCCTCTCCCGCCGCCACTTTTTTTTTTTTTCTTAATGTTTTTATTTTATTTTTGAGAGAGAGAGACAGAGACAGAGTGCGAGTGGGGAAGGGCAGAGAGCAAGGGAGACAGAATCTGAAGCAGGCTCTAGGCTCTGAGCTGTTGGCACAGAGCCTGATGCGGGGCTCAAACTCATGCTTAACCAACTGAGTCACCCAGGTGCCCCCCCCCCCCACTTTTTTAATTTTTTAAAAATGTTTTCCCCTCACAGTTCTTATGGGAGCCATGAGGCTGAACGAGAGGAGTGTAGCCCACTATGCACTGAGCGACTCCCCAGCAGACCATACGGGCTTTCTGCGCACTTGGGGCGGGGCAGGGACTCCCCCCACTCCCAGTGGCACTGGCCGAAGGTGCTGGTTTGTTCTCAAAGGCAACCTGCTGTTCTCCTTTGAGAGCCGAGAGAGCAGGGCCCCGCTGAGCCTGGTGGTGCTGGAGGGCTGCACGGTGGAGCTGGCCGAGGCTCCAATGTCTGAGGAGTTTGCCTTCGCCATCCGTTTCGACGCCCCTGGTGTGCGCCCACACCTGCTTGCGGCAGATGGGCCCGCGGCCCAGGAGGCCTGGGTGAAGGCACTGTCCAGGGCGAGCTTTGGCTACATGCGCCTGGTGGTGCGCGAGCTGGAGAGCCAGTTGCGAGATGCCCGCCACAGTCTGGCCTTGCATCGCCACTCATCCTGGAAGGCCGTTACCAGCCGCTATAAGCCCCAGGCTCCTGACCATCGGCCTCCGGGCCTGGAAAACGGCCACTCCCTCTCCAAGGATTGCAGCCCTGTGGACTTGGGTGAAGAAAGGGGCAGCAGGCCAGCAGGGCAGGGCTTGGCCGAGTTGCAGGGCCCTGCCGGCCTCTTCCTGGGCAGGAGGCAGAGCCCCCTGTTCCCTGAGACCTTCTACTTCTCTGCCTTGCACAATTGGTATGGCCAGGAGATCTCGGAGCTGAGGCAGAGGTGGATGCAGAGGGCCCGGGGGAGCCGGCCAGAACGTGAGAAACAGGATGGGCACTGAGCCTCGGCTCTTTGGGTTCTGCCCTTGTCCTGCTGGTCAGGACACCAGAGCCAGTGCTTCTCCAGGAATTTAATGTTTATTTGTTTTAAAGTTGCTTTTTTTGAGAGGGTTCTCTCCTTCCTGCTTTTTAGGCCTCCTCCAGGCTCCAGATCCACCTTTGTGCCTGGAGGGGGACCAAGGAATCGTTAACTTGCAACCCCTTTGTTTCCTGAGGCCCAGAGAGGAGGGGATGCTTGCTCAGCAACCACAGGGCCAGACCCAAGTCTCCTGACTCTGTGCTGGACTGCTCCGCTCTCAGGGAATATTAATGAAATGGAGGAAGTGGGGACTATTGCATGGCCTCAGGCTGCCCTGCCTGTTTACCTACACAACAGACTCTACAACCACAACTTCTAACAACAGACTCTACAACCACAACTTCTAACACAGGGAGTCGTGTGTACATTTAAATACCAGAAGCTGGCTGAAATGTTGGGTCGAGGGACTGACACTGTCAGGGAAAGTGGATTTATTGTCCTGGGGGTTTCTGGGGCCCAGCTCTTCCTGAGCAGTGGGAAGATTGGGCATAGGAACTGCAGTTTGGGTGGGGCCCTTTGGAGGGGCAGGGCCTTCAGCCAACGAAGAGGGATTGATTCTTCTCAGCAAGTGTTGGAGCCCCCATCTTCTCTCCCTGGCTGCCTTGTCTATAGATGGTGCTGGTCATTGTCCCAAGAGGGGCTGGGAGCTTTTTATGTCAGCAGAAATCCTTCCTATATTCTGTCCTTAGCAGCCAGCTCCTGGAGCTGCCAAGTGGGAAGCCAAAGAAGCGAGGAGGCAGTGTGGCTCCCTGGGGAAGCCAGGTTGTTATTTTGGTTTTCAGTCGAGGGCATTCTGGGAGTTTGAACACCAGGATAAATTCTTCTAACTGCTCCCAGAGAGCTGTTCCCAACCCTGAACCCCTCCTAGGAACTCATTCACCATCCTGCTTGTCAGCCAGCGCGTATCTGCCAAGACCCTCTCACTGCTACTCTCAGCAGCATGGCGCCAAGTGTTTTATCGATTGTTTTGGGAGGCAAAGTGGCTGCGTCTAGAGAGCCAGCAGCCAGACTAGCCTGAGCCCTAGAGGTAAGGCAGCAGTGGCTGGATGGAAGATGCAGAACCTGGTCAAGACATCCCCCCCCCCCCCCCATACACACAGTCTGCCCCTTCTTAAGACTCTCAATCCCTTATTAGGGCCTTGGGTAGCCTGACCAGGGCCAACGAGGTCCAGAGGCTGTGACCGACAGCCTCTTAAGTCCAGCACGCCCAAGGCCACCCAGAGTCCAGAACCGGTTCCTGCCAGGCTTGTGTCCTAAGAAGAGGGGCTACCTTCCGAACCCTGTACAGGAGTCCCACAGCCCACTGCGCCTTGTTTTCTACACAGACACTATAGGCTTTTATCTTTCTTATGGTTACAGTATTTTTATATGATTAAAACATTAGGTTTTTATTACTCATTTTGGTTCCTCAAAGTTTAACAACCACTTGACCAATTTGTGCAAAAGCCCCATTTCTCCCCTTCAGTTATGGTTTACATTTGCCTATAGAGAACGTATACCTTGGCAAGAAATAAAATTCCCAAATCACCCAAGTAGTACAACTAATACATTTATATTTTTTAAATATTAAAAAGAGAAATACAATTGTTTCAAGCTCAATTAAAGTGATTTCTCTTCTCAACAATCACCCACTCTGCCAAACCCTGGCTGTTCTGGGTGAGTGAACAATTCGAGGGGTCCACGAGGACCGCCAGCCAGAAGACCCCGCCCGGCAGGCCCAGAATCAGCCGGCTGTTGGGGCATCGGCAGCCTCCTCGTGACGTCACCACGTCCGGCCGTTAACAAACGCCTCTTTTCTACCGCATAGGGGAACTAGGCGCACTGCGCAAGGGTGAGAGCTGGGCCTCTCGTCTGATCTCAAGGGTCTCGCGAGGCTTGCGGCCGTGCTCTCCCTGAGGACGTCACAGGGGCTGGGCGGTGGGGCCCGGGTGCCGAGCTAGGGGCGGAGCTGGGAGATGGCGTCCGCAGCGGCTCGCTGGCTGGCATTGGCATCCGTCCGATCCGGGGCTTTACGGAGCGGGCCGAGCTTGAGGAAAGGTGGCGATGTCTCCGCCGGAGGGGGTGGCTCAGGTCGGAGCCTGGTACCGTCGAGGTCAGTCATCGTTACTCGCAGCGGCGCCATTTTGCCCAAACCGGTGAAAGTGAGTGTCTGCCTGGAGGCGGGGCGAAGGGGCCGAGGCCAATCATTATGGGGAGTGTGTGCGGGTCGACGCCGACTGATAGGTGCAAAGGCCAATCATACAATCGCCTTAGACCGGAAGACGGATCAAGGACAAAGTTTAGCAATGATGCCCTGCGAATTTTGACAGGTGGGAGGAGATGGTCGGGTCAGATCCCGGTGTTGATTGAGTTGGGCGCAAGGAGACAGATGGAGGGGTGGGGGAGCGAGAGCTGAGGCCTGCACGTTGCACTAGCTTATCGTGAGGAGCGCGGTGCGCGAGTTCTCCAGGGCCACAAGACTCGGCTCTATGCACCCAGTATAGACAAATCACGTAACCACTCTGTTCTTGTCAGCCTCAGAGTTGATGGGATGAAATCACGAGTTGTGAAAGGACTTTGTAAATAAATTGTACGTGGGACAGACCTTTTCTTCGTAGGAGTTTTGACCTAGTGTTTAATTCATGTAAGTTGCAACTCTGAGAGGTGTGCAGGGAGGTATTACAGTCAGTTTTTACAAATGAAGAATCGGGCCAAAGCAGTGAAGCCAGTGAGGCTCCAAAGCGAGCAGCCCGTCAGGTCCTGGAATCCAGGTTTCTTGCTGGTCGACCCTCCTCCCCCGCCCACCTCCACCAGGTCCTATTTTTTCCACCACTGAATGCTCTCACGTGCCCTGAGTACCCTTGGATTTTTCTAAGTAAAATGGAAACAGCCCTTTAAGCCAAACAAGTTTGCTTTTTTACTCCGGTGCTGCGTGGGAGTTAACAAAACAAAAACAAATTCTCTTAAAGCTAATCCGGCCAGTGAGCTCAGGATTATTTCATGGGAAGCAGCAGGGTCCATGCTGGGGAAGAGCTGCCTTATAAAAAGGCACAGCTGAAAAAAATTTTTTTTGGAAACTCCATAGGAAAATATGAGAGGATATGTTGAGATTATACTGAAACTCCCTTAGTCCATCTAAAACAGCCAGTCTTTTAGCGTGAAGACATGCTCACTTTTCAAAACATGCTTGTTTTGAGCATTTAATGCGGTGCAATTAAACTTCTCAGGCCCTGGGGAATCAGTTAAAGGACTGTATCCTTTCACTGTACCTGCTCATTGTTTTGTAATCCATTTTCACGTATTCGGTGTCTTCAAGTAGAGGTGAGCTCTGTTTCCACAGTCCAGCTCTTAGTACTTTCTTACCTGTTTGTATCTGCAAGTAATTACCAGGTTGTGCCCTAATTTCTAGATGTCTAGAATGCCTTATACTTTTCTTCCCAGTATGCACTTTGATGACCATCATCTTATCAATTCTTCGAATTATTTTTCTTGCTCTTTTTCCGAGGACTTTAAAATCAAGTAGTTGCTTATCACAGGTCTGGGGTCCACAGGAGTGCCCCTGAGGGCCGGGCCTCCTGTGGTCCCACCAGAGTGGGCTCTGGAACTCACAGCCACCACTCTGACCCTCTGCAGATGTCCTTCGGCCTTCTCCGTGTGTTCTCCATTGTGATCCCCTTTCTCTATGTCGGGACGCTCATTAGCAAGAACTTTGCTGCTCTGCTTGAGGAGCATGACATTTTTGTCCCAGAGGATGACGACGACGATGACTAACAGGTAAGACTTCTTTTCCCCTACATGCACTGGGAACAGGAAGTGGGGTGGGGCATCTAAACCGTGATGCAGTTTGGCCCTGTAGTAGTTTCCCTCACTTGAAGCAGAAGTGCAGACCCTTAATAAAGTGACTCACTTGGCTGATGTTTTTATTTTGCCTTTTCTCTACATTGGATGAGGACAACTATCTTACTGACTTAGAACTTCACTGGGATCTTTTCCGACTAAGTTGATCCCAACCAGCCTTTTTATTTGCCCTTTATGTACCCTCGTTCTCTCAACCCCTAAGTTTTCTTAACGGTTTAATATGCTTTAGACACCCACCCCAACAGCTTCATTCTCCACATTGAAATTTAGAAACTGCACATCCTCACCATGGTTCACAAAGTTACCAAACTCCGTACCTGTACAGGCTGTACAGGCACCGCAACCTGGCTGTTCACAAACCTTTCCCCCGGCGCCTGTCCTTTTCACCTTTCGCGTCTTGGCTTCTGGCGCTCTAACGTGGGCTGCTTGGCTGCCTCTCTGTTGTAGATAAAGACAGTTCTGGCTCCGTAGTCTGGGATTCAAGGCTTGCCATGATCTGGTCACATGATCTGGCCACACCTCTTATTCCAGCCGCATCTTCCCTATTCCCAACCACACACCTATCCCCACTATTCACTGTTTCTTGAATTACCGACAGGCTTACCCACCCCCGAGCAGTGGCTCACTCTTCCTGCCATTGGAAGGCTATTTCTCACTACTCTTACTTTCGCCAGTTCTTCATGATCTTTGATGAAGTCTTCCCTCATTCCTCCATCTGAAAGTGAGGCTGTGCCCTCTGCCCAGTCCCTCTTGTGACACTATTATACACTTAAGCACACACACACCTCCAAATTCTACTAGACGATGAGCTTCCTCCTGGCAGGGGACAGGGGGTTTTGCTTTGTTTTAAAGTAAGTTCTACACTCAGTATAGGGTTTGAACTCATGACCCCAAGGTCAAGAGAGTCTCATGCTCTACCAGCTGAGCCAGCCATGTGCCCCAAGGAACATGTCTTTTATACCTTTGGGCCCCCAGTGCCTGGTCTCCGGTGAATGTTCAGTACATGTATGAAAGAATAAAACTGCCTTGCTCCTGCCTTGTTTGGTAGAACCTCCCTGGAATTCTCTTTTTGGTGCGTGGATAGAGCGCTGCTCCGTGCCCAGTTCACTGCTACTTTCCTTTCTTACAGGACATGGAGGAAGTACAGAAAGGAGACAGCCCTAACTTAATTCAGATATGGTGATCCTCATAGCCTCTCCTACTTCCCTATCAGCAGAAGGGCCCAGGGAAACCCCTCAGCCTCCTGACTCCAGCGAAGCCTCCTGCACCGTCTGTGACCACACCCCAGATCCCCAGGCTCTGGGAGGTTCCTCCAAAATGTGCTATCCACTGAGCACCATCAACTTACGAATAAACATAATAAATATCAGCTCTGTATGACTGAGTGGTGGCTGAAGTGTCTCAATATGAGTAAGACCCTAGTTGCCGTTTCCTGTCCCTGCTGACCTTTCTCTAGCAGCTGAACATAACAGGTCTTTGATTTATAACCCAAGATTCCCAGGCCCCTCTGGAGCTATGAAAGTAATTACGGGTGCCTTGGACCTATTTTCATTATTTACAAAAGCCCAGCAGAAACTTTCCCCTCAGTAAAGATGCACAGGCTAACTAAAGCCTCCAGCTTTTTTTGTGTTGAGGAATGCTGGCTACTTTTCACCTGCTAATCATAAGCTTTGTTTAAAACTCCTTAGAAATACCATTATTAGGGGTGCCTGGGTGGCTCAGTTGGTTAAGCATCCGACTTCAGCTCAGGTCATGATGTCACGGTCCATGGATTCAAGCCCCGCATCGGGCTCTATGCTGACCGCTTGAAGGCTGGAGCCTGCTTCAGAGTCTGTGTGTGTCTCTCTCCATCTCCTCCACCCCCTTGCGCTCTGTATCTCTCTCTCTCAAAAATAAATTAAAAAATTTTAAAACATCATTCTTAGAATGAATCTTTCAAAACTTGGGTTCCTTAGATGGAAAGATAGTAAAGGGGTTGTTGGTGCTAAAAAATGTGGCAATGCCCAGGGTGACCCGTGTACTCAAATAATGAACCCATCTCCAGCATTTAGCCGCCCAGGGAAGGAACCACCAAAAGCAAACAAAGATGAGTTATTTAATCTGCGTCAACACTGATTCTCCTGTCCCTGGAGCCACAGTCCCATTTGCAAACAGTAGAGCTATTTCTGTTGTCTGTGCACTAAACAGCTGTGTTCCTAGCAGAGCGCCTAACTGGGTAGGAAGCTCATGTCCTTTTAAGAACTGACGCTTGTTGCGGGTAGAGGGGCCAGGCCTGAGCTGCCGTTCTCTCCAGAGCCCAGGGAGGAGCAGCCCAGCCCGTCAGCCCTAACTCTGCGCCGCTCAGCGTTACTCTCATCGTTCCCGAACGGCAAGAGCTAATTTTGGATAATCTGTGCCGTGACACCAAGCTATCCTGGAGGCTGTGGAAACACAGCTAAATTAACAGAGTCATCCAGCCTTACACCCGGAATGATGGTTTCTGAGCAGATGGCCTCATCCTTCCTGTTTACTGACATGCAAGGCTCTGAGAAAAGAGAGTCTGATTTATAGGAAACACCACACTTGAGGAAAGGGAAAGAACAGGTGGTGTGTATACTAAGACCCCACTTGTTCAGGCAAAAAGGGAGAGAGACTGCAGAAGGAGAACTTCCCCCTGGCTCACCAGTGGAATTCTATTAGGAAGTGACCATCACATACTGAGTTTATTTGTGTTCTAAAATATTTAAATGTCAACATGCACCTTTCCACTGAGTCACGGGTCGTGGCCAATGTAGAACTTGGACAGGAAATCCGTCGGCCTCGGCGCTTCTGTTTCATGGAAGAACCGCATAACGTGTGTCCGCTGCTTCCAGACGTTAATTGTTTCCTCCAGTTCCATCTTTCCCTGCACAGGTGAGGGGAGAGGTGTTCAGTCAGAGTGGCTGGAAAGAATACCACCATACAGGCCAGGATTCTGTGCTCTGCTCTGCACGGACTTGTCGAGTGACTCTGGGCAAGTAACATCCTCGGTCTAGACCACATTTCGGCATCTGGAAAACGAGGTGGTTGTACTAGCTGATCTCTAAGGCCTCTCCAATATTCTTTAACTCTGTAGCTAACTGATTCCGAGAGGAGAGACTCCCAGGTCAGTAGGCCCCTGCCCCATGACTGCCTAACCTGACTGGCTGGTTTCTGCTTAACATTCCATGCGGTGTACTGGTCCGTGCTAAAGTATGCACTGATGCTAATGTGACTGACTGGAGACCCAGAATCAGGTCTGGGATTTGAACTATGTACACAGGGTTCAGCTAACCTGCCTGCCTCTTCCAGCTGTAAGCAGCAACCCAGTGAAGCAGTAACTTCCAGGAAGGAGGTTCAAGAAGATTTCAAACTTTCCTCATCTTTTTTTATTAAAAAAAATTTTTTTTTAATGTTTATTTATTTTTCAGAGAGAGAGAGAGAGAGAGAGAGAGAGAGACAGAGTGAGATCGGGGGAGGGGCAGAGAGAGGGAGTCACAGAATCCAAAGCAGGCTCCAGGCTCGGAGCTGTCAGCACAGAGCCCAATGCAGGGCTCAACTCACGAACTGTGAGATCATGACCTGAGCAGAAGTTGGACATTTAACCAACTGAGCCACCCACGCGCCTCCCCCTCCTTTTTTAAAATTTTTAAATGTTTTCCTCATCTTTTTTAAAAATGCAAACCCCAATGTTTTTTTTTTCTTGAACAATCTTAGAGGTGATAACCTCTAAGTTCATCCGTTTCTTTGAAACCCTAAGCAAAAGTAGCTGACCCAGTAGTTGCTTTTCAGGCTTGGGAGACAAACGGGACGACTGAGAAGCTCTGGACAAGGTGGCTGCTCTTTTAAGTCAGTCCAGGAGGGGTCAGTTACCTTAATGACCAGAAGATCAACCACCCTGGGGTCCGTGACGTGGGCATTCTTCATGAACATTTCTCGGACTTTATCCCGTCCCTGTTTCACGGTGATGTCTAGCTGGAATAAGTGCACTAAAGAGAAAACATGATTCAGGGTAGAAACTATATGATCAAGACATGTTTTACAAAAATTGAGTCAGTGGATATTCATAGACACAAACAGGTTCCCCATTCGTTTCATTCACCAAGTATTTGCTTGACCCTAAACTAGGTGCTTGAGGCTGCAGAGAAGAGTGAGACACGGCGCTTGCTCTCAAGTTTAGTTTGTTTGAGGAGACCAGACCCGAGGCAGCATAGTGTAGTTTGAATATCAACAACCTGGCTTCAAACCCCAGCTCTGTCAACTTGTCACCTACATGATCCTGCGAACGTTAACTTTGCTGTGCCTGAGAGTATTTATTTCTGAGTGAATGAGGATGATTAAGAGCACGTATAATCCCCTGGGGTGCCTGGGTGGCTCAGTCGGTTAACTGTCTGACTTTGGCTCAGGTCGTGATCTCACGGTTTGTGGGTTCAAGCCCCGCGTGAGGCTCTGTGCTGACAGCTCAGAGCCTGGAGCCTGCTTGGGATTCGGTGTTTCCTCCTCTCTCTGGCCCTCCTCTGCTCGTGCTCTCTGTCTCTCAATGATAAATAAATGTTAAAAAAAATTAAAAAAAAAAAAAAGAGCGAGGTGCCTGGGTGGCTCAGTTGATTAAGCATCTGCCTTTGGCCCAGGTCATAATCTCACGGTTCGTGGGTTCAAGCCCCACATCAGGCTTTGCACTGACAGTGTAGAGCCTGCTTGGGATTCTCTCTCCCTCCCTCTCTCTGCCTCCCCCCTGCTTGTGCTCTCTCTCAGTGAATACATAAACTTAAAAAATTAAAAAAAAAAAAAAAAAAAAAAAAGAGCATGTATAACCCCAGAGCCATTGTGGATTCCTGGAGATGATACAAGATGCTTAGAACATGCCTGGCATGGAATAAGCTCTCAAAAACGTTAGCATGATTATTACATAGAACAACTGGCAAGAGGACAGGGTTGAAATTAACCAACAGTGATGGGGGTATAGGTCTGTGCAGCACACAAGCTTGGGGTTGAGGGAGGCTGCTGAGTGTTTGTGCAGAGAGGAGGGGCTTCAGTCCAGCCAGGGACGACCACCACATTAGGTTACTCGGGGGAAGGAAGGAGTAGTTTACGATGGGACTCCTACTCTCTTAAACTCTATAGTCAGAGGTAGCCACCCACGAATGCAAAGAAAAATCACCATATTCAGCAATCCCGAAGTGCCTAAAATAGTGGCACAGACTTAGGGACCTGGGACTTCAGAGGAGGCCCATGTTATGTCCTTTGAAAATTAGGTTTTGGTCATTTGTGTTCCCATCCTCTGGAAGTCAGCCTTCAGTGGATTTGCTGATGACAACAAGGGCACGAACAGGGCCTTGTGTGGTAGGTGGAGTTAGGAAGAGGGGGCGCATTAGGCTGAGTGAACGGCATAAACAAGGCTCACAGTCTAGAATGAGCCTGTGGTTGAGGAGACCTGTGTGCTCATTTGGTGAGGATCCCTTGCATTGTGGCCATTCCTGGGACATGTCCACTCTAGTCTACAGGATTCTCAAAGCCAGCTCCGAAAACCATGAGGGCTATGTAGTGACTGAATTAATCAACAATAAAGTTTGAGTCTTTAACTCTACTCCTAATTTAGCGACAGTGTTAGAAAAATAAGGCTTCTGCTGAGGGAAATCCCATGCCGTGCTGATCCAACCAGGGAGTAAGCAACAGTGGAAATCTAACAGGAGAAGCTGTATCCCGGCTTCATAGGTGTTAACAGAGGAGAGAAATTACTCCCACTGGAAAGAGTTCAACTCGGTTCCAGCGGTGTGATGGAGCTGGCTCTCATGGAGGCTCTCTTCCCAAATCGGCCTTCAGTGACTTCACTTTGGCAGCTTAAAATCAATCGTGGTGGGAGTACTGGCACCACGAGAAATGGTCGATGCTCTAAATCTAGGTTCCCACCACAGTCAGTATCATAGTAGGAATTTTAGAAAAGAGGAAACACAGGGATAATAAGACAAAGAGACACAAAAACAAATGCAAACCAACAAGCATCCAGGAACTTAGAACCTTTCCACTTGGGGAGATTGGGGCCTACAGCACTGTGGGTACCTGACTGATGTCATACTATTGGCAAACCTGGACCTAGAATCCAGGTTTAGTGTTTTTAATGTTTAATTTTCTATTTTTTTTTTTTAAAGTTTATTTATCTTGAGATAGAGTGAGTGTGCCAGCAGGGAGGGGCAGAGAGAGAAAATCCCAAGCAGACTCCGCACTGTCAGTGCAGAGCCTGATGCTGGGCTTAAACCCACGAACTGTGAGATCACGACCTGAGTGGAAATCAAGAGTCTGACTCTTTTTCTTAACATTTTTTTTCAACTTTTTTTTTTTCAACGTTTATTTATTTTTGGGACAGAGAGAGACAGAGCATGAACGGGGGAGGGGCAGAGAGAGAGGGAGACACAGAATCGGAAACAGGCTCCAGGCCCTGAGCCATCAGCCCAGAGCCCGACGCGGGGCTCGAACTCACGGACCGCGAGATCGTGACCTGGCTGAAGTCGGACGCTTAACCGACTGCGCCACCCAGGCGTCCCTCAACTTTTTAAATGTTTATTTATTTTTGAGAGCGAGAGAGACAGAGTACAAGCTGGGGAGGGGCAGAGAGAGAAGGAGACACAGAATCTGAAGCAGGCTCCAGGCTCCGAGCTGTCAGCACAGAGCCCAACGCGGGGCTCGAACCCACTAACCGTGAGATCATGACCTGAGCCAAAGTCAGATGCTTAACTGACTGAGACACCCAGGCGCCCCTCAAGAGTCTGACTCTTAACTGACTGAGCCACCCAAAAGCCCCTGTTTTTTTTAATTTACAATCTGGTGCTTTTTAAAGGCAATGAATATGAGGAATCTTCCCCTGCTGTCAGTGCTTATCTCTCCTGCATTTTTATATTAGATTCCTGTCCAACCTTGGGAGTTTAAAAAAACAAGGTCCCTCTGTACCAGGGGAGCTGGTGTCCATCCGCTCTCATTCCTCATGACCTCCTGAACCACACACCAGGGCATCAGGTGGACAAACCTTCTCCTCAGGAAAATGTTCACAGGCACAAACGCCAAGTTTTGCTTACAGTGTCAGTTCACAGATCCCTGAATGCCCATCGTCTGAGGTTAAGAACCCTTGTCTCTAGAGAGACAAGTTCCATAGCTTTCTCCTAATCTCCCTCCTCCCATCCCAACCCCTTAAACATGCCCCCCACCAGTGAGAAAGGCTGCAGGAGGTAAATAGCTACAGCCTGCAGAATTGTTCTTTGGTCTAGCTCAGTGGTTCTTAAACCAGCAATGATTTTGCCCACCAGAACATTTGGCAATGTCTGGGGGCACTTTTGGTTGTCACAACCAAGGAGAGAGTGTCACTGGCATCCAGTGGGTAGAGGCCAGAGATGTTGTTAATCTACAATGCACAGGACCGCCCCCACAACAAAGAATTATCCAGCACAAATGGGTCAAGAAACCCTGGTATAAATTAATTCCAACTGCTCTTTGGCTTATGCTTCGAATTCTGAATATTTAAACTGCAATTTGAAAGATCTGAGAGGCTCAAGAGGAAGACATCAATGTGGCCCTTCTGGATGAAGGTGCCTTTTCTACAGCCTCTGTGTGTTTTCCCAAAGTTACTGTTAAGGTTCTTCTGAGTCAGAAAGGCTCTGACACGTTAAGAAAGGAAGACGGTGATGTGGTTCTCAGCTGTTTGCTCCAGTTCATCTTGGTAGCGTTCATAACAGGCGCTGGCAGATCCTTAGATGGGAAGGCAGCCCAGTGTGCTGGAAAAGAGCATGGGCTTAGGGGTCAAACAAGCTGGGCAAGGTCTCCGCACCTCTGTGAACTATGACCTTACCTAGGGTACAGCCTCCTTAGCCTGTTTCCTCATCTAAAAAATAGGAAAGAGGGGCACCCGGGTGGCTCAGTCGGTTGAGCGTCCGACTTTGGCTCGGGTCATGATCTCACACTCCGTGAGTTCGAGCCCCGCGTCGGACTCTGTGCTGACAGCTCAGAGCCTGGAGCCGGCTTCGGATTCTGTGT
Organism: Felis catus; assembly: GCF_018350175.1. Taxonomy (NCBI): domain Eukaryota; kingdom Metazoa; phylum Chordata; class Mammalia; order Carnivora; family Felidae; genus Felis; species Felis catus. The sequence goes on from NC_058374.1 coordinate 135,157,072, forward strand.
CTCCCCCTCTCTCTGCCCCTCCCCTGCTCATGCTCTCCGTCTCAAAAATAAATAAAAAACATTAAAAAAATTTTTTTGAAAAGAAAAATAAAAAATAAAAAAAATTAAAAATAGGAAAGAATGGGGCACCTGGGAGGCTCAGTTGGTTGGGCCTCTGACTTCGGCTCAGGTCATGATCTCGTGGTTTATGGGTTCAAGCCCCGTGTCTGGCTCTGTGCTGACAGCTCAGAGCCTGGAGCCTGCTTCGGATTCTGTGTCTCCCTCTCTCTGCCCCTCCCCCCCTCACGCTGTCTCTCTTTCCTTCAAAAATAAATAAACATTAAAAAATTTTTTTTAAATAGGAAAAAAAATAACCTCTGACTTAATTCCTTTATAGGAACATGGCAAAACTCAAGTGACAACATCTTGTAAACAGTAAAGCTAATGCAAATGTTAGTTGTTAAAATTTTCAGCACTTATTCCCCATATATCTATTTTAAGTTTTAATAATCTGGATATATGCCGATCTTCCTGACTAGTCCATAAGACCCCTGAAGGCAGGGTTGTTTTATTCACATTTGTATCTCTAAGCATTTAGTACTGACCCTGTAGTACAAGAGATACCCGATGAAATGGAAATTAAATGGTTTCTACAGAAAGTCTCCTGTTCTGTAACCACTAAGCCTCAGGTTAATATTTTTTCAGTGGAGGGATTCGGCAGGTAGTTCAGTCCCTGTGTTCCCACGCAAGGCAGCCACCACCCAGGCACGTGGCTGCTCTCCAAGTGCGGCATAACTGGGTCCCCTGAGATTCAGGGAAAACCACAGCAGGAGCCAGGTGTAACAGCTGGACAGTCAGGGTCTCCTATGTCACGCTCCTCCCCTTACTAATGGTGTGATGTGAGATACATTTACATGCCTCGGTTTTCTTCTCTGAAAGACAGGGAAACGATCAGAACCTACCCTAAAAGAAAGCAATGTAAAGCATTTAGCATAATGCTGGGCTCTAGGTATGCAATTCAATAAACGTTAGTTACTATAAATGCTATTACTTATTCCCAATTCTTTGCTTTGGTTCCTCAGCTGGAATCCCAATGATGGACAGTATGACATTGGTGTAGACACAGGCCTGAGCAACTGACCAGCTACAGACCACCAATCCTCCCCATAAGAATGTACCACCCCCTTAGCCCCTTCCCTCTCATCCCTTCCCTTGCTCTCTAGGCTCCTCCTGTCAGGACCTTTCCGACTCTGGGTTTATCTTCCCGAACAGTATTTGTGGGGAATTCCTGGGAGGGGATGGTTTAAAAAGAGCTGGTTCCTGAGAGTGGATAAGTGGATCTATCCTCAACTCAGCCACCGGATTTTTTTTTTTTTTTAACCCTACGCAAACCATTCTTCCTGCATCTGGGTCTTGTTCCCCACCTCCTGCTCCTCTCTGCAACAAGAAAGGGTTCTAGACACTCACAGAAGTATTCTGCCAGGCAAACATTGTTTTTAAACATCTGCAATTGAATACACCGCCCCCACCCCCCACACATCCGCACACCCTTGCTACAGTCACTCCCCTATACCTATTATCCACCTGCCCCCTGAAGGCATTTAAATTTGCAGTCCCCAAACCAGCAGTGCACTCAAGTTTCTCCCTCCCTAGTATCCTGTGGGTCTAAGTTCTGGTCATTGGCAACCTCTCAAAAACTCAGGGACACTGGGGAACAAACAGTTCTCATACATCAAAAAAATTGGATTCTGGGGCACCTGGGTGGCTCAGTCAGTTAAGCATCTGACTCTTGATTTTAGCTGGGGTCATGATCTGATGGTTTGTGAGATCCAGCGCCGGAGCCTGTCTGGGATTCTCTCTCTCTCCCTCTCTCTCCCTCTCTTGCTCTCTCTCGAAAATAAATAAATAAAGATGAAAAAAAAAAAAAAAAAAAAAACACTGGATTCTGCATGGAGGCTCCTGCTATAAATAACAGTGATAATAATAATAATAATAATAATAATAATAATAACAGTAGCAGCCAACATTCAATGCATGCCTAACTAAGTGCCAGGACTTACCCTAAGCACTTTAGACATATTTCCTATTTAATAAGGGCTACTCTCTGAAGAAGGTACTATCATGATGCTCACTTTACAGATGAGGAAACTTGAGGCACAGCAAGATGAAATAATTTGCTCAAGGTCATACAGCTATATTAAGGGGCAAGGTCTGGAGGCAAGTCTCTGTAACCACCACATTCGATTGCTTCTCACAGGCAGGGAAGAGGCAGCCCAGAAGGGTGCTATTATGCTCCAACTCGCTTAAAAACACCTCCCCTCTCAGACTGGCAGTGACAGTCCACATCAAACTAAACTAAATCCAATCAACACAATAAAATATCGACAGCCCGTGCTGCCCTTGACGGTTTAGTGGAATTCCCCCCAATCTTCCTTTCACTAAGTACAACAGGCAGCACCGAGGGGGAATACCAAAATAAGAAACAGAATCTCTGTACCCAGGGAGCTTCTATTTCAGTCCTTCAGGTGAACAGGTTGGTTCTCCGACATCTAAGTGAAGGCAGGGGGCAGGGAGGTAGTAGGGAGCAGGCCATTAGTGGGGTGGGGGAGGAGTTCCTGAGAAATACTACACACAGACAGATCTAGGGAACAAGCTTGGGAAACGGGAAACGGGAGGACACTCATCTCACCTGGACTGGAAGAGGCATCACTGACTTAACTGGATGACCTTGGGAAAATCACGTCCCTTCTCTGGTTGTCTGTTTTTGTGTGGGGGGATGATCGCTCAAGTCCTACGGCCACTGTGTTTACATAACCTAATGGGCACCTGAACATATATTCAGGAACTCTACGGTTGACTTTGGGTTCCAGATCCAACAAGAGCTGGCTCTGGGCCTCAGGGGCGTCACTTCGCCTCTAGGTGCCTCATCTGTAAAATGAAACACGTCAATGACAGTCCCTGCTTTCCCTCCCACGGGTTCGGTAAGAATTACTAAAGGGCCAAAGCGCCCAGGGCGCCTAGAAGCGCGATCCGGATGCGGGGCACGGCTGGTCTGACTCGGGCGCGGCCGCCAGATCCGGTCCACTAATGCTCGAGGGACCCTCCTCCCCTGAAGCACCCAGAGTCGCCTGTTCCCAAGCCGGTGACCTCAGCTCGTCCTGGGAGAAATGGGAGGCCAGGACGGCTGCGACCTTGGGCGACTGCATCCGGAGCCCCGCGTGCGCCGCTGCCTCTCACCAGTGTTCGGCACCTCTCGATACCAGGCGCGGTACAACTCGCGCACCCTCCGCTTGGCTTCGTTCATGTCCCGACTAAAAATGGGTTTCACTGAAGTGGGAGCCGCGACTGCAGCTCGCCGGAGGCCGCTCGCCGCCATCTTGCTAAGGAAACCCCTCCCGCGAGTACAGCCTAAGGACGAAAATCTTTTCTCATTGGCTAAAACTGAACGCCATGCCCCTAAACGTCACGGGTAGGCGGGAGGAGAGCTGTCGAGCTCTCTGATTGGCTGGGAGGCCTCGGTGATGGCCGCTGGGGGCTGCGCATGCTCCTGTGCGGAAACTTCAGCTCAGACATTGGTAGTCCTAAGCGTGGCATAATCGCGCCTCCAGGGGACGCTCGAGCGCCAGGGTGGCCGTCGAGCTGCTGCCCGGCCTCCCCCAGCGTGGCGCTGGCCACCTGCCCGCCTCGCTCCTTTGGTTGCGCCTGGGGGCGCGCGGGCGTCGCAGAGCTTCGCCGGTCAGCCTCGCGGCGCTGGCCTTGGCCCCAAAGGGCGGCGGAGGCACACGTGGCACCTGGGCTGTCGTGGCGATGGCCTGGCCCCTGTGCGGTTTTTCTGCGACAACATTTTTTCCCCCCCTATAAACCAACTCTTTGCAAGGGCTGTGTAGATGCCAAAGCGTTTTCCTGGCCATTAGCTTCGGGGCGCTTCTCCACACCCTGGGAAGGTAGGTTCTATCATCAGCCCCATTTTATGCAAGAATATTTTCATGCCAAAATGTGGATCTCTCTGAAAAACAGCCTAGAAATTTGGGGCTGGAAGGAGCCTTGCATTATCCATCCTGGGTATCCCCGTCGTTGCTGGCATTGAGGTTACCCCTGACCATCCCGGGGAGCCCTGACGTGCCAAGGGAAAAGTAACAGTTAACGTGCACTAGGTATTCTACCTGGGCGTATTTAAACTCATGGATCAGAGAGGTTCTGTTAGCACCCCTTTTCTACAGGTGAGGAAACTGAGGTGTAGGGTCTGGGCCACCTGCTACCTGATGTGACCCTCCTGTCCTGACCTCCAAGCGCAGCTGGGAGGCACCTTGTGAGTGTGTTGGGGGAGGAGCAGGAGCCAGGGCTGAGGTCAGCCAGCATGGAACATGGCCCTGGCATCTGTCCCAGGCTCTCCCATTCGAAAGGGTTAAGAATCAGATTTTTGTTCCTGTAGTACCTTTTAAAATGAATCTGTGCATTTAAGTGTGCTGTGCGTTAAAAGAAAGCATGCACCGTCTTCAAGTTTAAAGCATTATAAGAAAATGGAAACTTCAGCACCTCCGTGCCCACCTTAAGAAGTTTATATAAGCATACTGTGTTCTTGACAGCCACTGGCTTAAGTTCTCCAGGGGCATTAACTTGTTTATGCATCACACCACACCAGTGGAATAAGCACTGTTAGACCCATTTTACAGATGAGAAAACTGAGACGGAGAGCTGAAGTTACTTGACAGGGTTGGTTTGAGACCCAGGAGCTGACCCCGGAGTCTGTGCTCTGTCTTTCACAGCACCTACATCATTATATCTCCTTGCCGCAGTCTAACCCGCTCCATGCTCCTGCCTCCTCCAGGAGTAACCACTATCGTGAATTTAGTAACTATCATGAATTATTTTTTTTTTCAACGAAAAAAAAAGGCCCCTAAAACAACCCACAAACTGGGGAGAAACTATTTGCCAATCATATATTCTATAAAGCACTTATATCTAGAACATGTAAAAGATTCTTACAACTCGACAATAAAAAGACAAATAGCCCAATTTAAAAACAAGCCAGGGCGACAGCACCGCATGGCAGTGAGGATGTGGAGCAGCAGGAAGGAGCTCCCTCTCATCGCTGGTGAGAATGCAGAATCATACAGCCACTGCGGAAGTCGGCTTGGCGGTTTCTCACAAAAGTGATCGCACTCTTACCATATGATCCGGCGATCGCGCTCCTTGGTGTGATGGGTAGGAGTTGAAAACTTTTGTCCACCCCAAAACCTGCACACAGAGGTTTACAGCCGCTTTATTCATAATTCCCAAAACTTGGGAGCAACCAAGAAGTCCTTCAGGAGGTGAATGGGTAAATACACTTTTGTACATCCGGACAGTGGAGTGTTCTTTAGCGTTAGAAAGAGATGAGCTATCGAGCCATGAAAAGGCACGGGGGACAGCTAAACGGATATTACTAAGTGAAAAAAGCCAACCTGGAAAGGCTGTATACGGTATAATTCCAGCTACAAGGCTTAACGGAAAAAGAGGAAACTATGGAGACAATAAACAGATCATTGGTTGCTAGGGCCTGGCGGGGAGGGGGTGGGGGGAATCAATGAATGAATAGGCGCAACACAGGATTTTTAGGCCAATGAGACTCTGTATGATATTATAGTGGTAGATACATGTCATGTACCTTTGTCCAAACCCATAGAGTGAACCGAAATGCAAACTATGGGCTTTGGATGACAATGATATGTCCGTGTTCACCGATTGTACCGAATGTTGCGCTGTGATGGGGGATATTGATAGTAGGGGAGCCTGGGGGTGGGGGGGAAGGCGTATATGAGAAATCTCTGTACTTTCCACTCAGTTTGGCTGTGAAACTAAAACTGCTCCAAAAAATAAAGTCTTATTCTTTTTTTTTTTTTTTTTAATGTTTATTTCTGAGACAGAGAGAGACAGAGCATGAGTAGGGGAGGGGCAGAGAGAGAGGGGGACACAGAATCTGAAGCAGGCTCCAGGCTCTGAGCCATCAGCACAGAGCCCGATGTAGGTCTCGAACCCACGAACCCTGAGATCATGACCTGAGCTGAAGTCGGACGCTCAACTGACTGAGCCACCCAGGCGCCCCAAAGTCTTATTCTTTTAATGGGCAAAGGATGTGAATAGCTGTTTCTCCAAAGAAGAGCCACAACGATCAACAAATAACATGAAAAGACACTCAGCATTGTTAGTCATTAGGTAAACACAAGTCAAAACCATAACAAGATGCCATTTCTCACTCACTCGAATGCCCAGAACAGAAGAGAAACAATAGTCAGTGTTGGCGAGGATGTGGAGAAATTGGAACTCTCCTTCACTGCTGGCGGGAATGTGAAATAATGCAGCCACGTCGGAAACCAGTCTGGCAGTTTCTTAAAAAGTTTAGCGTAGGGACACCTGGGTGGCTCAGTCCGTTAAGCATCTGATTCTCCATCTCGGCTCAGGTCACGATCTCACGGTTGGGGAGATCGAGCCCCACGTTGGGGCTGTGCTGTCAGCACAGAGCCTGCTTGGGATTTCTCTCCCTGCCCCTCCTCCACTCTCACTCGCTCTGAAAATAAATAAATAAACTTTAAAAAATAAATAAATGTATCCCTAGAAGAAAAGTTAAAGAAGAAAAGTTAAAGAAAAGTTATAGAAGAAAAGTTAAACACTATGTGATCCAACAATTTCAATCGTAGGTATCTACCCAGAAGAAATGAATACGTTTGTCCGTACAAAGACATATAAACAAATGTTCATAGCAGCATTATTCACAGTAACCAAAAATCTGTGAATTGGATGGATCTAAAAAAAAAAAAAAAAAGGATAAACAAAATGTGGCATATCCATACAATGGAATACTTTGTAGCTATGATGAACCTTGAAGACATTATGCTAAATGGAAAAAGCTAGATACAAAACACGTATGATTTCAATTATATGAAGGGTTCAGAAAAGTCAAATCTATATAGACGAGTGGGCTGAGTGGAAATGAGGAGTGAATGTAGCATGAGGTTTCTGTTGAGGCTGATGGAAATACTCTAAAATTAGTTTGTGGCACAGTGTACAACTTTGTAAATAAACTAAAATTCATTACATTGTGCACTTAACACGGATGGAGGATAAGTTCTACGTTATGTTAATTATATCTCAATAAAGCTGCTGGAAACATGGAATCTGATGATTTCTCAAATGTGTAAAGCCCAGATACTAATGCCTTCTTGCTCTCATCACCTTAAAAAGAGAAAGAAAAAAAAAAACAACCCTATTTGTCTTTATTAAAAATGACTTTAGGGGCGCCTGGGTGGCTCAGTCGGTTAAGCGTCCGACTTCGGCTCAGGTCACGATCTCGCGGTATGTGAGTTCGAGCCCCGCGTCGGGCTCTGGGCTGACTGCTCAGAGCCTGGAGCCTGTTTCAGATTCTGTGTCTCCCTCTCCCTCTCCGACCCTTCCCCGTTCATGCTCTCTCTCTCTCTGTCTGAAAAATAAATAAATGTTAAAAAAAAATTAAAAAATGACTTTAGAAGATTGGGAAATAGGACAGTACAGAAAAGAAATACCTCTGTAGAATTAGAAGCAATGTAGTATATGGTGAAAAACATTCATTGTCAGTTCCTGATACCAGTTACAAGCTGTACGTCAAGTTACCTTTCCCCCATGAACTCTGGTTTCCACATCTGTAAAATGGGGATAATGGTGGCTACCACCCAGGGTTGTGAGGAGTAAGTGAGATAATCTAGATAATGTGAAGTGCCTGGGAGAGTGTTTCGAGGCACACGGATGTTTGATAAGTATTGGTTTTCTTTCCTGTGTCTACCAATCAGATTATGAGAATCCTGTTAACTTAAAAAAATTTTTTTTTCATTTATTTTTGAGAGAGACAGAGCACTAGTGGGGAAGGGGCAGAGAAAGAGGGGACACAGAATCCGAAGCAGGCTCCAGGCTCTGAGCTGTCAGAACAGAACCTGACGTGGGGCTCGAACTCACGAACCACGAGATCATGACCTGAGCCAAAGTCAGACGCTCAACCAACCGAGCCACCCAGGGGCCCCTAAGCCTGTTAACTTCTGTAACCTCAATCCCTATCACATGTGATCACATTGTGATCCCTATCACTAGGGATCATCAATCCTAGTGATCACGAGCCAGTGAAGGGTAGCAGTGTTGTTGAGGGTGGAGGTGGGGTAGATTGTATCCAGGAGATTGTCTTGGTCCTGTGTTTGCATCTAAGCCCCTATTTACACTTACATTAAACATTTTACTCCAAATTAAGAAAACGTCAATATTCTGTAGCAAACCATATTACTTTATTGGGGCGGATGTGTTGATATAGATGTAGGTTAAAGGCTACCCACTACCCCCAGCCCCTCTTGCCACTGTCGTTTCCTTTAATGGATTATGCTTTTGGTGTCAAATTGAACATTTTGCCAAGCCCTACATTCAGAAGAGTATCTGTTTGTTTGTTTTCTCTAAAGGTTTTATGTTTGGGGGTGCCTGGCTGGCTCAGTTGGAAGAGCATGTGACTTTTGATCTTGAGGTTCTGAGTTCGAGCCCCATGTTGGGTAGAGATTACTTAAACAAATAAAACTTTAAATTTTTTTTTCAACGTTTATTTATTTTTTTGGGGGGACAGAGAGAGACAGAGCATGAACGGGGGAGGGTCAGAGAGAGAGGGAGACACAGAATCGGAAACAGGCTCCAGGCTCCGAGCCATCAGCCCAGAGCCCGACGCGGGGCTCGAACTCACGGACCGTGAGATCGTGACCTGGCTGAAGTCGGACGCTTAACCGACTGCGCCACCCAGGCGCCCCACAAATAAAACTTTAAAACAAATAAAAGTTTTCTGTTTTATATTTAAATACATGGTGCATTTTTCATTTTGAATTAACTTTGGTATAACATGTTAGATTTAGATATTCTTTTTTTTTTTTTTATTGCCTGTAGATGTCCAATTACTCCAGAACCATTTGTTAAAAAGCTAGTTTTCCTCCACTGAATTGCTTTTGCACCTTTACCAGAAGTCAGTTGAGCATATCAGTTGGTGACAAATTCTCTTAGTTTTCCTTTATCTGGGAATTTCCTGATTTCTTCCAACATCCAATGAGAGGACATTTTCATTGGATATGGGATTCTGGGTTGACATTTCAACACTTGAAAATGTTGTAGCACTTTCTTCTGGCGTCTGTGGCCTCTGATGAGAAATCAGCTCTCATTTGAGTTGATTTTCCCACGTAGGTAAGGAGTTGCTTTTCCTCTGGCTACTCTTTTTTTTTTTTTTTTAATGTTTATTTATTTTTGAGAGAGACAAAGACAGAATGCGAGTGGCTTAGGGGCAGAGAGAGAGGAAGACAGAATCCAAAGCAGGCTCCAGGCTCCGAGCTGTCAGCGCAGAGCCCGACGCGGGGCTCGAACTCACAGACTGTGAGATCATGACCTGAGCCGAAGTCGGCTGCTTAACCGACTGAGCCCCCCAGGCGCCCTTCTTCTGGCTACTCTTAAGATTTCTCCTTTATTTAGTTTTCAGAAGTTTGACCATGATGTGTTTGGTGTAAACTTGTTTGGATTTATCCTGTTTGGAGTTCACTCAGCTTCTTGAGTCTGTCATTTTATGCCTTTCACCGAATTTGGAGAGTTTTCTTTGAGTATTTGTTCAGCTCTGCCCTCTTCCTTCTCTCCTAACATCCGGATAACATGGTGTTTGATCTTTTGAAATAGCCCCACACGTCCCTGATACTCTCCTTGTTTTTTCCTCAGTCTGTTTTTGTGGTTCAGACTGGATAATTTCTATTGTTTTACCTTCCAGTTCACTGGCTTTTTTTCCTGTCCCCTCCTTTCTGCTTTTGAGCCCATTCGCGGAGCTTTTTATTTCAATTATTGTTCTAGAATCGCTATCTGGTTCTTCTTTCTATCTAGTGTTTCTTTGCTGAGACTCTATTTCTTTTTTCTTTTTTTTTTTTTTTTAATTTTTTTTCAACGTTTATTTATTTTTGGGACAGAGAGAGACAGAGCATGAACGGGGGAGGGGCAGAGAGAGAGGGAGACACAGAATCGGAAGCAGGCTCCAGGCTCTGAGCCATCAGCCCAGAGCCCGACGCGGGGCTCGAACTCACGGACCGCGAGATCGTGACCTGGCTGAAGTCGGACGCTTAACCGACTGCGCCACCCAGGCGCCCCTCTGAGACTCTATTTTTTATTTTGTTTCAGGCATGTTCATAAATGCTTGTTGAAGCATGTTTACGATGACTGCTTTAGAATCTTTACAGATAATTCTGCCTTTATCATCTTGCTGTTGGCATCTAGTGATTTTTTTTTTTTTTTTTCTGTTCAGTTTAAGATACTCTTTGTTTTGGGCATGATGAGTGATTTTTTTTTTTTTTTTTATTGAAACCTGGACATTTTGGATATTATGTTAGGAGACCCTGGATCTTATTTAAACTTAAAGAAAAAAATTTTTAATGTTTTTATAATTTATTTTTGGGAGGAGAGAGAGAGTGACAGACAGACAGAGTGCGAGCAGGGGAGGGGCAGAGAGAAAGAGACACAACCGAAGCAGGTTCCAGGCTCTGAGCTGTCAGCATAGAGCCCAGCCACAGGGCTAGTTTGAACTCACCCATGAGATCATGGCCTGAACTGAAATCGAAGCTTAACTGACAAGGCCACCCAGGTGCCCCTAAACTTTTTTTTTTTTTTTAAGGTAGCTTCCTTTGAGACCACTCCTGCAGGGGAAATGGTGGAGCTTCCTTATTACTGCAAGTGAGGAAAGAGGTCCAGGCCCTCCACTGAGCCTCAGTTGACTGTAAGCAGCGGGGTGGGGAGCCCTCAGGGTAATTAGCAGGAGTGGGAGTTCCGGCTCCCTACAAGTCTTCCTCTCATACCTCCCTGCTGTCTGGCTGGTAAGGGTGGGAGTGCCTCATGACTGCTCCTCCCCTTGTGGCTTCCACAGACACCATGAGAGGGAGGTTTCTTTTTACCCGTGATCAAAGGTGAAAGTCCTGACTCTCCACTAGGTCTCCCTTGACAATATTCAGTAGGAAGGGGGAGATCACCAAGTGTGGTACAGCCCAGCACAGGGCCCCGCGGGGCTGCATATGTTGCACAGCAGAGAGTAATGGACAGGAGTCTGGATCTCGGGCCCGGCCACTTATCCTCTGTGTGACCATCGCATGCATTTTCCAGACATTTCCTGAGTGGCGTTCTCTGCTGGTCATTGAGCCAAATACAGAGGACCTGGAGAAGACGGAGACACAGTCCTTGCCCTCACAAGCCGCGGCACTGCCCAAAATCTGGGTAAAATTCTGGGTTGAGGGTGAGGGGCAGCAATGCCTCAAGAATTACTTAGGGTTCATTTCCCACAAACTTGAGGGCTTGGAGTTTTGGTTTTTGTTTTTAATTTTTTTTTAACGTTTATTTATTTTTGAGACAGAGAGAGACAGAGCATGAATGGGGGAGGGGCAGAGAGAGAGGGAGACACAGAATCCGAAACAGGCTCCAGGCTCTGAGCGGTCAGCGCAGAGCCCGACGCGGGGCTCGAACTCACGGAGTGTGAGATCATGACCTGAGCTGAAGTCAGATGCTTAACCGACTGAGCCACCCAGGCGCCCCTTTGTTTTTTTTTTGTTTTGTTTTGTTTTTAATATTTATTTTTGAGAGAGAGAGCACGTGCATGCGTGTGAGCAGGGGAGGGGCAGAGAGAGAGGGAGACAGAGGATCCCTGAGAGCTTGGAGTTTAAAATGTTTATGTAACAAGAAAGAAGTGTGCTATTTTATCATTTCTTGCACATTTGAATTTGTGGGCTGAAATTTGGGGGGAGGGTGTCCGTACCTAACTTCTATCATACCTGCTGTTTTGCATCTCCCTTTTTTCTCCAAGATCATTCTCTCAGTTCATCTAGATCTGATTCATTTTAGTTCTGGAAAGAAGTTGTAATGTGGATATAGCATATTTCGTATGTCAGTTGTTCACCTATTCATAGGCCGAGGTGATTTCCAACTCTGTGCTATTAAAAACAAGAGACAGGGGCACCTGAGCAGCTCAGTTGGTTGAGCTTCTGACTTCGGCTCAGGTCATGATCTCGTGGTCTATGAGTTCAAGCCCCGCGTCGGGCTCTATGCTGATATCTTGGAGCCTGGAGCCTGCTTTGGATTATGTGTCTCCCTCGCTCTCTCTGCCCCTCCCCCACTCATGCTCTGTCTCTCTCTCTCTCTCTCTCTCTCTGTCCAAAATAAATAAACATTAAAACAAAGAAACAAACAAGAAAAACAAAACAAACAAAAAAACAAGAGACATACGGGACGCCTGGGTGGCTCAGTCAGTTAAACGTCCAACTTGGGCTTAGGTCATGATCTCGCAGCCTGTGAGTTCAAGCCCCGCATTGGGCTCTGTGCTGAAGCTCAGAGCCTGGAGCCTGCTTCGGATTCTGTGTCTCCCTCTCTCTCTGTCGCTTCCCTGATCACACTCTATCTTTCTCTCCTTCAAAAATAAATAAACATTAAAAAAAAATACATACGGGGTGGCTGGGTGGCTCTGTTGGTTGAGCATCTGACTCCTGATTTCGGCTCAGGTCATGTTCCCCGGGTCAAGGGATGGACGCCCCCGTCAGGCTCTGCATAGAGCATAGATCCTGCTTGGGATGCTCTCTCTCTCTCTCTCTCTCTCTCTCTCTCTCCCTCTCCCTCTCTCCCTCTCTCTGCCCCTCCCCCGCACATAAAAAAAAAGAATCTTTAAAAACAAAGTACATCCTCGTTCATGCCTCATTTATGCCTGCCCGAGTGGGTATTTCTCTGTACTAGATAACTAGAAATAGAATTGCTGAGGCAAAAGGTATGTGTGTTTTGAATAGATGTTGCCCAATTTTGCTCTCATCAGTGATTGAAAGTACTGGGTTCCTTGTACCCACTTGAGCATTTAACATTGTCAGTTTTACAGTTTTGCCAATTTAAGGGGAGAAAATAATAGCTCTTTTTTTGTTGTTTGTTTAAAATTTTTTTTAATGTTTATTTATTTCTGAGCTAGAGACAATGCGTGGTCGAGAGAGGGGCAGAGAGAGAGAGAGAGAGGGAGGCAGAGAATTCAAAGCAGGCTCCGGACTCTGAGCTGTCAGCGTGGAGCCCAACGTGGGGCTCGAACCCATAGACCACGAGATCGTGACCTGAGCTGAAGGTGGCCGCTCAACCAACTGAGCCACCCAGACACCCCAACAGCTCTTTGTTTTAATTTTCATGATTACTAATGAAATTGAGCTTTTTATGTGGCCACTTACATTTCTTCGTCTTCTTTGCCCATTTTTCTATTTCATCGTCCTATTGATTTGTAGGAATGCCTTTTGTAGTCTCTCTATTCATCTTTGTCACATATACTGCAAACCTCCATTTCTTGTTTGTTTTCAGTTTTGTTGATGGCTTTGTCATATAGAGATTTGAATATTTATATAGTATAAATTTACTTGTAAGAAGATCTCTTCTACTCCTGGGTTACAACATACTCTTTTTTTTAAAGCATTTTTTTAATGTTTATTTATTTTTGAGAGACAAAGAGACAGAGTACACATGGAGGAGGGGGAGAGAGAGAAGGAGACACAGAATCCGAAGCAGGCCCCAGGCTCCGTGCTGTTAGCACAGAGCCTGATGCGAGGCTCGAACTTGTGAACCGTGAGATCATGACCTGAGCCAAAGTCTGACGCTTCACCGACTGAGCCACCCAAGCGCCCCCAAACATACTTTTTAAATACTTTGGTAGACTCTCTTTGAATGCTTTTATTTATTGTGGAGTGCTATTAGTCTATGTAGGGTCATGAAAACACACTGCTAATCAGGGTATGCTTGTGGTTAGGCTTTGGGGCACCGGGGCTCCCCATTCCTGCTGGGTGTTAGTTACCAGCCATAAAGCACTTCTCTGGCCAAGAATTCTCACATTTGGGGCACCTGGGTGGCTCAGTGGGTTAAGTGTCAGCCTTCGGTTCAGGTCATGATCTCAGGGTCTGTGAGTTCAAGCCCCACATGGAGCTCGGTGCTAACAGCGAGGAGGCTGCTTTGGATCCTCTGTCTCCCTCTCCCTCTGCCCCTCCCCCTCCCTCTTAAAAATAAACATTAAAAAAAAATTCTCACATTCATTGCTCTCACCTGGTGATTAATCCATGTTTTTGTCTTTGCCGCAGGTGAGGAGAGAGGAAGCCCATCAACCTTCTGCTTCACATGAATCCCCCGAGCAGTTATCCTAATAGGGTTCTGTCCTGCTCCCGAGATCTAGCATTTTAATGAACAGAGACCCCCAGAGACCTTCCACCTTTCACGGTGATGCTCCTGCCTATAATCTGTGCTTTGGTTTCCTCTGTCAACCTCATTCTGCCTGCCTTCCATTCTTGAGGGGTTCCTTATAGCTTCTAGTTTAACAGGGCCCCGCTCTCTGTTTTCCTGCACTATTACGGATTTATTTTCAGGTCTACTCTCTTTCACCTCTGTGGTTTGAGGCAGGAGAGAGGCAGTGTCCACAGGTGGCAGGCTGATGTCTGGGCCCAGTGGCCACGGAGAACCTTTCTGTTGTCCTGACACTGACAGCTTGGCTCAGCATAGAATTCTTGGGTCACAATCAATCATTTTCTCTCAGTACTCTGTAGAACGTCATCCACTCTCTGACGTTCTGTATTGCGAGTGGTAATTGACGCATTCTGATTCTTTATTCTTTTTAGGTAATCTGGGGTTTTCCCCTCTGCCTTAATGTTTGCTTGCTTTCTTTCTTTCTTTCCTTCTTTCTCATTCTTTCTTTCTCTTTCTTTCTTCCTTCCTTCCTCCCTCCCTTCCTCTCTCTTTCTCTCTCTCTCTCTTTCTTTCTTTCTTTCTTTAGATTTTAAGTAGTGTCTACACCCAACATGGGGCTTGAACTCACAACCCTGAGATTAAGAGTCACATTCTCCAGGGGCTCCTGGGGCTCAGTCCTTTAAGCGTCTGACTTTGGCTCAGGTCATGATCTTACGGTTTGAGCCTCACATTGGGCTCTGTACTGACAGCTGGGAGCCTGGAGATTCTGTGTCTCCTTCTCTCTCTGCCCGTCCCCTGCTCACACTCTGTCTCTTTCTTTCTCAAAAATAAATCAACATTAAAAAAAAAAAAAAAAAGAGTCACCTTCTCCACTGACTGAGCCAGCTAGGTGCCCCCTTAATATTTTCTTTATCCTTAAAATTCAAAAATCTTACCAAGATATATATGCTTAGTGTTATTTTTGCCTTATTAAGTTAATCTGAAAGCATGTGACTGATTAAGAGTCAAAGCTTCCTCTACTTCAGGGAATGTTTTTATTTCATTGCCTCTCCCTCAACTCTCTTTCCCCCCGGTGTTCTTATTTATGACTATTTGGTCTTCTAGGTTTGTCCTCCATCTGTTTTCTCTCAAATGTGTCCATTCTTTATCTTTTGCCTCTGTGTTCTGGGAGAATTTCTTGGTCTCCTCTTTTAATGCGCTAATTCAGTTTTGTTTTGTTTTGTTTTGTTTTGTTTTTGTAGTATCCAACCTGCTAGTCAGTGTTTCCATTACATTTTTTAAAAGTTTATTTATTTATTTTGAGAGAGAGAATGAGCAGGGGAGGGGCAGAGAGAGAGAGGGAGAGAGTGAGAATCCCAAGCTGGCTCCACACTGACACGGGGCTCAATCCCACAAACTGCAAGATCATGACCTGAGCCGAGATCGAGAGTCAGACGCTTAACCGGCTGAGCCACCCAGGCGCCCCTCCGTTACATTTCAAAACTTAGTGGGCCCTGGCTGGCTCATGCGGTGGAACGTGCCACTCTTGATCCTGGGGTTGTGAGTTCAAGCCCCAAGCTGGGTGGGGAGATTACCTAAAAAATAAAATCTTCCAAAAAATAAAATAATAATAAAATTTAACTATTGGCCTGCATCAGGGTAAGTTTTTGTTACTGCTTACAGTTTCATAGATACAATGTCTTCTTGAATATTGTTGAGAATACAAAATAGGACATTTCTAGTTTTCTGCTATTTTGGGGGGTAACTGTCGCTTAGGAGGCCATTGATTGCTCTGAATCCTCTTGCGGAATTCCTCCTTTTGGGTCGCCAGTTCTTTCCACAGGCCTTTTTTTTTTCTGTTTCTTATCCTTATAAAGAAATACCTATGTGTGCTCTGTTAGGAGTTGAGGTAGGTTCTTTTGGAGATTACGCGAGTACCTGTTTAAACGTTTAAAGGATGTTTGCAGTGTTTAAAGTCTGGAGGAAGAGAAGATAGGACCGTTCATATAACTTTACTCTTTTTAAAAACAACTTTATCGATGTGTAGTTGACATACAGCAAACTGCACGTGTTACCGTTTGATATTTTGATATGCACTTGTGAAAGCATCACCACAATTAAGACAGTGAGCGAAGCCGTCACCCCTAAAAGCTTCGTCATGTGCCTTTGTAATCCCTCCATCCCATCTCTTCCTATTCCTACCTCCATCCCCAGGCAACCGCTGATGTGCTTTCTGTCGTGAAAACTTACTTGCATTTTGCAAAATTTTATATAAATGGAATCATACAGTATGTATTCGTCTTTATTTGGCTTCTTTCACTCAACAAAATTATTTTGAGATTCGTCCTTATTGTTATGGGGATCAGTAGCCCATTCCTTTTATTGCTGAGTGTATTCTGTCATACAGATGTGCCGCCACAATTTGTTCATGGGTATTTGGGTTGTTTCCACTTTGGGGCTATTATAAATAAAGCTTTTATGAATATTTGTGTGTATGTCTTTGTACGGAATATGCTTTCTTTCTTGGGTAAATACCTAGAGGGGAATGGCTAGGTAACAGGGTAGGTCTATGTTTTTGTTTTTTTATAAAATTTTTTTAATGTTTATTTATTTTTGAGAGAGACAGACAGACAGGGAGCGAGCAGGGGAGGGGCAGAGAGAGACACAGAATCCAAAGCAGGCTCCAGGCTCTGAGCTGTCAGCACAGAGCCAGACATGGGGCTCGAACTCACAAACTGTGAGATCATGACCTGAGCCGAAGCTGGGAGCTTAATCGACTGAGCCACTCAGGTGCCCCATGTGTTTTTATTTATTTTTTTAATGTTTATTTATTTTTGAGAGAGACAGAGACAGGATGAAAGTGGGTTAGGGGCAGAGAGAGAGGGAGACACAGAATCCGAAGCAGGCTCCAGGCTCCAAGCTGTCAGCACAGAGCCAGATGTGGGGCTCGAACTCACAAACCTGAGATCATGACCTGAGCTGAAGTTGGGCGCTTAACTGACTGAGCCACCCAGGCACCCCATGTGTTTTTATTTTTAAAGAAACTCCCAAACTCCAAAAAGTGGTTGCATCATTTTATATTCCTATCAGCAGTGGTTGAGAGTTTCAGTTACTCCACTTTTCATCAATGTTTTATATGGTCAGTCTTTTTAATTTGAGAGAGTCTTTAGTAGGTGTGCAGTGATATCTTATTATGGTTTAATTTGCATTTTCTTTCCTAGTGACCGGTGATGTTGAGAGTCTTTTCATGTGCTTATTTTCCATCTATCTATCTTCTTTGGTGAAGTACCTATTTAAATCTTTTGCCCGTTTTAAAAATCACTTGTTTGTTTTCTTATTATTGAGTTTGAGAGTTCTTTATATATCCTAGACAGATTTCTTTATTAGATATATAATTTGCAAATATGTTCTCTGAGTCTGCGGCTTACCTTTCTATTCTCTTAATAGTGTCTTTAGAAGGGAAGATTTAGATTTTTATGAAGTCCAGGATATCAGTTTTTTTCTATTATGGATCATGATTTTGGTGTTATATTGAGAAATCTTTGCTTAATCTATAGTCACGAAGATTTTTTCCTATGTTTTCCTCTAGAAATTTTATAGTTTTAGGTTTTAGATTTAGGTCTATGATTAATTTTGAGTTATTTTTTGTACTTGGTGTGAGATATGAATCAAAATCCTCTTTTTTCCTTATGAATATCCAGTTTCTCTAGGACCATTTTTATTGAAAAGACTCTTTCCTCCAGTGAATTACCTTTGCACCTTTGTCTAAAATCAATCGACAGTGTACGGACCTTTATCTGGATTCTATTCTCTCCTGTCTCTCTTGACATCAACAACTTCATATTGTCTTGATTCCTAAACAACTTTTTTTTTTTTTTTAATTGTTGGGCTATTTTAGGCCCTTCATATTTCCATTATGAACCTTAGATAAAGCATATTGATTTTAACAACGAAAAAAAGTTCTCTGGAACTTTTATTACAATTACACTGAATTTATACATCAGTTTGAGGGTGGAATTGACATCTTAACAATCTTGAATCCTCTGATCCATGACCGTGGTATATCTCTTCATTTATGTAGGTCTTTTTTAACTTCTTTTAGCAGTGCCTTGTGGTGTTTACTGTACAGATCTTGCGTACGTCTTTTGCCACATTTTCCCCTATAAATTTCATATTTTTGATGGTATTATAAATGGTATAATTAAAAATATTTCAATTCCCAGTTGTTGCTATTATATAGAAATGTAATTGATTTTTAAATACACTTTATTTTTTAGAGCAGTTTTATGTTCACTGCAAATAGAATTTATTTTTACATATTGATCTAGTATCCTTCAACCTTGCTAAACTATAGCAGTTTTTTGTATGATCCCATAGGACTTTATACACAATCATGTTGTCTGTAAAATATAGTTTTACTTCTTCTTTTCCAATCTGATCGCCTTTTACATCTCTGTCTGTCTCTCCAGTTTTCTTTCTTTTTATGTTAAGCTTTGAAGTTCATTGGAAGGATTGGTCGTCTTTTATAATGGCTAACGCTGATTGTCAAATTTGAAAAACATTAGTTTAATCAATAAGCAACATTATACATTTGCAAGTGAAAGGCTTTGGTCTCATTTGCAATTTGCTACAGAAATTGATGGAGAAAACGTTACAGCTCTTTTATGAAATGGACACAAACAGTATTATAAGTTATATAAAGGGATGAATCATTGCAGTAATGAGGCTCTGACTCTAGAAATCTGTTACTCAAAGTATACAGTTTGACTTCAGGAAAAACAACTGGCAAGTGGTAATAAATCAGATTTGCAGACGTTAGGTTGGTTATTGGACTAGATTAGGCATGGTAAGGGATGTTCGATGTATGCTTTCTCACTGACATCATTGCACCATTCAGGAGTAGAGTAGGTTTACAAATGGTGTAAGGGGCAATTACTTCTCTTTTTTCATTGAGTTCATTGTCTAAAACTTCCAGCACAATATTGTATAGAAATGATGAGGGCAGACATCCTTGCCTTATTCCTGAACTTAGGGGGAAAGTGTTCAGTATTTTCCATTGAGTGTATTGTTAGCACTAAGTTTTTCATAGATGTCTTCCATCAAGTCAAGGATGTTCTCAACTACTCCTAGTTTTCTGGAAGTTTTTCTTCAGGAACAGATGCTGATTTTTATCACATGTTTTTTATGCACCTGTTGAAATAATCACATGATTTTTCTTTTTTATTTAGTTACAATGGTGAATTATGTTGATTGCTTTTTGAAGGTTGAGCCAACCTCGAATTCCTGAGGGTTAAACTCCTTTGGTATTATGTATTATACTTTTCATATGTTGTTGGTTCCAAGTTATAATTTGTTAATAATATTTACACCTATGTTTATGAGGGATGTTGTTCTGTAGTTTTCTTGTCTGGGTTTGTCTGGGTTTGATATCAGATAATGCTGCCCTCAATGTCTTCAATAGATGTATTATTCAGTGTTTGTATTTCTTCTTGTCTGAGATGAGGTATTTAGTGCCTTTTAAAGATTTTGTCTATTTCCTCTATGTTGTCCAATTTATTGGCATGACATGTTCATAATATTCCCTTATTATCATTTTGGTATCTATAGAATCTGCTTCATTGTCACCTTTATCATTCTTGATATTAAACACTCATATCTTACTTATTTTTTTCCTGGTTTAGTCTGTCTATAGAATTATGCATTTTGTTCTCACAAAACAAGTTTTTGGTTTTATTGGTTTTTTTCCTATTGTTTTTCTGTTTTCTATTTCAATTATTTTCACTTTAATCTTTTTTATTTCAATTCTTGGGCTTACTTTGGGCTTTATTTGCTCTTCTGTTTCCAGTTTCTTAAAGTAGAAACTGAGGCAATTCATTTGAGACATTTGTTATTTTCTTTTTTTTAAGTTTATTTATTTTTAAGAGACATGGAGCATGGAAGGGGCAGAGACAGAGGGAGAGATAGAGAATCCCAAGAAGGCTCTGTACTGTCAGCACAGAGCCCTATGTGGGGTTTGAATTCACAAACCATGAGATCATGACCTGAACTGAAGTTGGACATTTGGCTGAGCCACCCAGGCACCCCACATTTGTTATTTCCTTTTTTAAAAATCTTTAAAATTTTATGTATTTATTTTGAGAGAGAGAGAGAGAGAGAGAGAGCAGAAGAGGGGCACAGAGAATGGGAGAGAGAGAATCTCAAGTTGGCTCTGAGCTGTCAGCACAGAGCCCTATGCGGGGCTTGAACTCATGAACCAGGAGATCATGACCTGAGCCGAAACTGAGAGTCCAGCACTTAACTGACAGAGCCACCCAGGTGCCCCTGTTATTTTCTAATATAGATATTTTTAGTGCTGTGAGTTTTTCTCTAGGTAGTACTTTAACTGCATTCCACACATTCTGATATTTTTTTCATTTTCATTCAGTTCAAAAAACATTTGAATTTTCTCTTAGATTTTTTATTTCACTTATATGTTATTTAAACATGTGTTTAGTTTCTAAATATTTGGAGATTTTCCAGGGATCTTTCTGTTACAGATTTCTAATTTAATTCCATTGTGGTCAAAGAACATACTTTTTTTTTTTTTTTTTTTTTTTTAAGTAGGCCCCACACCCAATGTGCAGCATGAACTCACAACCCTGAGATCAGGAGTTGGATGCTCTCCTGACTGAGCCAGCCAGGCACGCCCCAGAAGTGACTTTAATCTTTTAAATTTAGTGAGGCTTGTTTTATGGCTGCAAATGTGGTCATCTTGGTAAATATTTCATGCATATATGAAACTATTCCTCAGGGTCTTTTTTAAACGTTTTATTTATTATGGGGGGGAGGGGCAGAGAGAGGGAGAGAAAGAGGGAGACAGGATCCCTAGCAGGCTCCGTGCTGTGAGCACAGAGCCCCACATGGGGCTCGATCTCATGAATTGTGAGATCATGACCTGAGCCGAAATCGAGAGTCAGATGCTTAACGGGCTGAGCCACCCACGTGCCCCTAAGCATTCCTCAGTTTTACTCACCCATACTTCTGTCATTAGTTACATTCATAGTAATTTGGGGAGGGTAAAAGTTACTGTCTTGAATCAGAATATGTCTATTTGGTGTTGTCAGGCTCCTCGAAGGCAGGCTCTATGTCCTGTTTGCCTTTCTATCCCCTCCACGTTTTTCCTGCCCCCAAACGGAGGCTCAGCGGACCCTGGTTGAATGAATGGATGAATGGATGACAGAAATGGTTAGGCTGTGTTCCTGTTTTTGATGCAGAAAACATCCTCTTGGGTTACGTGACAAGACTGAGCCTTACACACCTTTGTGTCTTTGAGTCCCTACAGGACTCGGCACGTAACTTGACACATCGTAGGGGCTCAGGCAGCTGGTGGTGGCCTTGAATGGAACTGAAGAGACAGCTCCAAAGGTCCCGCCTCTGACCTTTGTAGGAGGTTTAAAGGCGCCCTGAGGCAACTGACGAGCTGTTCTGGCCACAGGTGGAGAGGCTGTCCTGTCATAAAGCCCCCTGGGACGTGATGTCACACACAGACACCACTCTCCTTGCAAAAGGGAGGGGCCGCGCCCCGGCCCCCCACACTGAGCCGGGCTGCAGTGCCCTTCACGGGCTCGGTCCTGGAGCCAGAGGGAGGTGAGTGGGCTGCCTGGACACTGAAAGGGTCGAAGGGCACTCTGCAAATCGCCATCAAGGTGGGCCGCTGTGGTAAGGCGGCTCGAAGGGCGGCCCTCAGTAACGCGCCGGAGCAGGTGGAAGTTGTCTTTGCGACTCTCAGCTCACCGTCCCCGCAGCCCTTCCTGCCTGGCCTTCCCCTTCTCCTTCTCTCCCTCTCAGGACTCATTTCCTCTCCTCTCCGCCCCCAAACCGCCTCTCAGAGAAAGCCTGATAACTTTGCTCACGCCAAGTTAGAAATGACTAGAAAGCTTCCTGCCGAACATGTTGCCGGCAGTTTTCTCAGAGAAGGTGACTCCGGACAAGGGGGGCACCGTAGTGACCTGCGGAGAGGTGAAGTCAGCCACGCCTGGAAAAGGCCCACTGGCTTTGGTGGCTCAGCGCTGTTGGTGACCTTGGCCAGAGAGGTTTTGGAGGTTTGCGGGGACAGGACCACGCTGAAGCAGCCGTGGACCGAGGGGAGGAGTGAAGACGCTCCCTGCAGTCGGCCCGAGGGCTGGTGTGAAGGATAGGGCGCCATTACAAAGGTAGCTGGGAAGGGATCTGGTTCAAGGGAGAAGGCCTTTTTCAAAAATTCTTTTTTTAATGTTTTTATTTATTTTTGAGACACAGAGAGAGACAGAGCATGAGCAGGGGAGGGCCAGAGAGAGGAGGAGACACAGAATCCGAAGCAGGCTCCAGGCTCTGAGCTGTCAGCACAGAGCCGGACGCAGGGCTCGAACTCACGGACTGTGAGATCACGACCTGAGCTGAAGTCAGACGCTTAACTGACTGAGCCACACAGGCGCCTCGAGAAGGCCTTTTTTTAATGGAACACATGAGTGATGTGTGAAATGCTGATTAGGAGCCAGTAGAGAAGGAAAGGCTGAATATACCAGTAAGAGAGGGGACCCCAAACACCCGGACTGTGAGAAGACCCGATGGCGTGGAGCACACAGTGGGGCTGGGCCCAGAGAGGTTTAAAGGGAGATTCCGAAATAGTCCCTGGTGAGAGTAGGGAGCTCCCTGGGAAGCGGAGGCTCCAGGCCACACTGGGTCCCGCTCACAGTGGAGACCTTGACTTCACAGTGGTGGTGGTTCGTATGGAATCGGCCACCGATGGTGGGATTTCAGTCAGAGAGGGTATTTTGAAGAGGCCAGGGATATCCCCAGGACTCCTAAATTATACTAGTAAATAATAATGATTAAAAGCTACCAATACTTTTGAGTAGTTTCTGTTATGCAGCATTTCTGAAATAATTAGCCACCTACATCTGGGGTCATTTTTTACCAAATGTTCAACAGAGCGATACCTTTTTCCTTACTCCTCTCCCAACCCCCTTTTCCCATCCCGATTCTCTGGGAGCTGCCTTTCCAGCTCTGAGGGTGTTGAAACCAGCTTTTGCTTGGGGCTCTGAGGTCTTGGGAGGAATCCCTGAGTGTTTTCCAAGCTCTCATCGCTAGCCCACGCCATCCTGAGTTTGGCTTCCGGCTGTGACCTGCAGGCCATCCCCGGGCTGAGCCCTGTGGGCAGATGTCCTTGCCATTCCCCCCACTGCCTCTGGCCCACTGCAGTCCCCACAAGCCACCAGGTAAAGGAACGCTGGGATCCCCGGTCTGCGTGATGCATTGACTGCTGACCATCTTTTCTTCGTAGACTGAAAATGGTGTTTGGACTATGCTGCCAGAGAGAGAGGTGAGGTTTCAGCGGGCCCTGTTCCAGGGCCTCCAATGACCAGGAAGGGGGACCCCCCCGCCCCCGGGTCTAAGAGGCAGGAAAATAGGGTTCTCTCTTCCCTTTTCCTTGACTGTTACAGTATCCCTGGGACTCAGGGTTGGGGTGGAGGGCCTGGTCCTGGCACGTGGGGGACATGCCTCTGTGTGTGTGTGTGTGTATGCTTGTGTGCGTGCGCGCGCACACACACACACACACACACACACACTGGGAGCCAGTGTCCTGGCAGCATCAAGATGCTCTGCTTCTCCCAAGGGAGGGGTCCCAGAAGAGGAGGGTGAGTCACGGGGATACTATTTCTGATCTGGATTGTGGGATCTGTCCAGAGTAGGGGGAGCTTTGGAGGACTTCAGGGAGAAGAGCTGACCCAGCGCTGAATGAGCAACGATGAATGCCCAGCCAACGCTGGGTCCTTGCTCTCTGGCTGGGAAGGCAAGGTGGACCCGTGGAACAAGTACAAGAGGAAAGGAGAAGGGAGTGTGCTCCAGGCTCCAAGGCTGGCTGTCAAAGCTGGCAGAGGCACCGAGCCTTGCCTGCGGGGCAGAAGAAAGCCCAGGCTGGGCCCTGTTAACGGCTGAAGGATTTATTCACCCGCAGTGTCGGACACGCTCTGGTGGATGCGGTCCTGGGGTTTGGGTTGGGAGGAGAGCCGCTACCCACCCACCAGCGAGGGCATGAGACAACACCCCAGCCTTACACTCAACTCTGCTTTCCTTCCAGGCTCTACAAGTCCCTGTACATAGTACAGGTCTTCGTTCTTGCAGGTAGGAGCCTGGGAGTGAGTGACGGCAGGAGCTGGGAAGCTGGCTCCCACCTCAGGGCCGCCCCCACCTCCGACCGCCTACCGGGGCTCCTGAGGGCCCCTCCAAGGCCGCCCAGCTCCCAGGGACTGGCCGTGCAGCTCAGAGTCAAGGCTGCCCTTCTGTCCCTTTCTTCCCTTCCCTTCTTTCTGCCCTTCGTAGTTAAGCTAGGATTTGAACCCACGTTTGCTTCTAAAACCCATGCCTCCACGCTCCCCAGAAAATCCAGGAACCAAAACCCATACAATCACAGCAGTGATCTTCCAATTTTTGCTTGCATACCTTTTGAGAAATCATACATCCTGCATACATTTTGCTGCCTACCATCTTTCATTATAAGTTCAGTTTAAAAGGCTATGGTTTCTGGTATATTGTAAATACTGACATTTTAAAGTGATTACATCACTCTTTTAAATGTCTTAACTGGTCTTTCTCCACCCGCCCTCAGGAGTGGTGTACTACTATTTTCAGGAGTCTGTGGGGAAGCCAGTCCCGGACCATGAGATCGCTGGGGAATCCTCACAGGTAGGCACCTCGGGGGCCTAGAGGCTGGGATGGTCTCACTGTAGCCTGAACAAGGGTCACGCTCCTTGATCTCAATTGTTGACTGACCGTGTGTGTGTATGTGTGTGCATGCGAGGGCTCTGCAGAAATTTGCTGTGTTCCTGGCAAAGTGTTAAAACAGAGGCCCCACCCCCCACGGGCTGGCTGGCTGGTCACTGCGGGCCTCTGTGGCAGTGGCCTCCACCATCCAAAAGGAACAGATGATCCCCCATTCATGTGAGTAGCCGTGGAATGTGGTTCAGCGCCCATGGGTGGATGAGGTGGTGGCGGGCAGGACACCTGCCTGGGGTTGCATACTCTCCCCCATGTCCCAGATCCGAGAACCTATGGCCGAAGCCCCTGCTCCCAGCCCTGGGTCAGAAGAACGCAAATGGATGCTGGACGCTCACCCAGGGCCACGTGTTAGATTACGTGCTGTCCATCTGTTATGTCATTTGAGCCTCACGGCAACCCAGCAGCTCACACTTTACACAGATGGGAAACAGGCCCCCAGAGGGACTAGATCCAGGTCGCCCAAGTGATAGTACAGAGCCACATACCTGATCTCTGGGGGCCTCCTTTTTCTGCACAGCGCTGTTGGGAAGAGGAGAATCCCATAGAAACAAGGTTATCCGTGGCCCAGAAACTCTGAGAAGTATGTTCTACACCTTCTGGGGGTGACCATTCAGAGGTGGGGAGACCCTAAGAAGGCCCATGTTGGCAGGTGCCTTGGAGACCACTGAATCCAACTTCACCTCCTTTCTTTGTTGTTGCTGATTCTTTTTTTAAATTTTTTTTCAACGTTTTTTATTTATTTTTGGGACAGAGAGAGACAGAGCATGAATGGGGGAGGGGCAGAGAGAGAGGGAGACACAGAATCGGAAGCAGGCTCCAGGCTCTGAGCCATCAGCCCAGAGCCTGACGTGGGGCTCGAACTCCCGGACCGCGAGATCGTGACCTGGCTGAAGTCGGATGCTTAATCGACTGCGCCACCCAGGCGCCCCTGTTGTTGCTGATTCTTAAAGCAACCGGTCAAATTTCCATTTAAAAATTTATTGTCACGGCACCTGGCAGCTCATAGGGTTAAGCTTCCAACTGTTGATTTCGGCTCAGGCCGTGATCTCGTGATTTGTGAGATGGAGCCCCAAGTCGGGGCAGTGTAGAGCCTGCTTGGGATTCTCTCTGTCCCTCTTTCTCTGCCCCTCCTCCACTCGCTCTCTCTCTCTCTCTCTCTCAAAAATAAAAATAAACATTAGCCAATGAATTCCTACAGTGGAAGCTGAGGATGTAGCTCTTGTAACAACTGCACATTTACTGCCCCTCCAGCACTTCACCTCCCCCAGCCTTCCAGTGTAGACAGCTATAGCCTTGTTCTGGGGGTGTAAAATTTTTAATTTGAGTAATGACAATTTCGCTTGTTAAAATCCTTTAAGTAACATTGCTGTTTTGCTGTATTTATATCATTTTGGCTTTTAAGCCCCCCCACCACGGCAGTGGGCTCTTTTTTCTTTTTCTTTTTTTTAAATTTTTTAAATGTTTATGTTGAGAGAGAGAGAGAGAGAGAGAGAGAGAGAGAGAGAGATCATAAGTGGGGGAGGGGCAGAGAGAGAAACACACACACAATACAAAGCAGGCTCCGGGCTCCGAGCTGTGCGGTGCTCTAACTCACGAACGGTGAGCTCATGACCCGAGCCAAAGTTGGAGGCTTAACCGACTGGGCCACCCAGGCGCCCCAGTGGCCCCTTTTTTGACAGGCATACACAGCTGTGTAAGCAGCACCACAACCCAAACCAGAAACAGTTCCATCCCTTCTGACAGTCCCTCCGTACTCACGGGCAGCCAGTCCTTCCCCACTGCCCCCGCCCCGACCCAGGGAAGAGTTTTCCGTTCCCATACTGCTGCCTTGGCCAGATTGTCCCGGAAGTGGAGGCATCCCCGATGCGGCGGCGCTTCTGGTCCCTCGCTGCGCTGGGTGCGCCTGAGGCCTCTCTGGGCGCATGCGCAGCAGTAGTTTGTGCCTTGCAGCGGCGCAGGCGTCCTTCGTGGGGATGGACCGCAGTTTGTCCACTCCCCGCTTGAGTTATTTGGGTGTTTCTAGTTTGGGACAGTGACAAATAAAACCGCACTAAATATTTGGCTACAAGTTTTGTGTCGACATCGGTTCTCCTTCCGCTTCGGTAAACACCGGGCCCCGGGAGTGGGGCGTGTGGTTAAGTGTGCGTTTAGTCCCGCAAGAAAACCGGGACTTTTCCAGAGCGGTTGCTGCCGTTCTGCGCTCACACCAGCCCCGAATGCGAGATTCCGGTTGTCCCACATCCTCCCCAGCACTTGCCATTGGTTTTTAGCCATGCCAGTGGGTGTATATCAGAATTTTTATTAGACCAATATTGAGGGTTTACATTTTTAAACTATGAAAAATAGTATTCCTAGCGGAGCCAGGAATAGTATACCATGGCCGCTCTTCGTGTGTGATTTTGGTCCTGCCTCTTTTTTAGTTTTCTACCTACAACTTATCCAAGCTGTCTGCCAAAAAATCAGTCTCCTTGCAATACATTTAGAAAAATTAGGTGCTTTATCAATATGATGGTTTTCGTGGAACCATAGCTCATGGAACCCTCCCTCCTCCTGTTTCCATATGGACAGGACACCCTTCACGATGTTCACCGCCCAGCTGTCCCGGGACCTCTCTTTCTCATGGGCCTGGGGAGCACTCCACTTCTCCCATGTTGGGGAGCCCACATCACTCCTTCATTTGGGTGGGACCCAACCTCTAGGAGAACCCCTGCTTCCTGAGGGGGGCGTCTTTAGATCTCACATATCTGTAACAGTCTTAATTCATATTCGACCAAGAGTTTGGATAGATACAGAATTCTAGACTAGAAGTATTTTTCTCATAGGGTTTGAAGATCCTCATTGTCTCCTGGCTTCAACGACTTTCAAAGGAAAGTCTGATGAAAGTTGAATTCCTGAAACAGACTTTTTTCTTTGTATTTCTGGAAGTCTGGGGGTTCCTTGTCCTCAGTGCTCTCAAATGTATTGATGGAAGGCTCTGGGGGTGGGTCTCCATCATCCCTTGTCCTAGGTCCTTGGTGATTCCTTCTCTTCTGGAAACTCCTGTCCCTCCCCTTTGGGAAATTGTCTTGATAAAAAAGGGGTGTGTTCATTGGGTATCTCTCCCCTGCCACCTCGGTCTGTGGTCTCTGTTCCCTCTCTCAGAAAGATCTGTGATTTAGCTGTGGGAGCTCCTGATCTCCTCTCTGTTCTTTCTGGGGGAAAAAAAAAAATTTTTTTTTTCCAACTTTACCTTCTACACTTGGATTGGATTTTTCATTCCCATTATTATATCATATTTTTGTGGTAGTTTTTAGGCGTCTGTGCATGCAGACATCGACAGTGGATTAGTGTGTAGCTGACGTGGACTTAGACGTCACCTCAGCCTTGCCTCCCCCCTCTCCCTCCTTGTCACGCAGCCCGTAGGGGAGACCTTAAGGCCAGTGTGGGGGCTGATGGATAAGTGCTACCCTGCGACCACTCAGGTAAGGGCTGGGGACCCCTCTTCCCCTGGAACGGGGTGGCTGTCCCGGGCGTCCTTGGTAGGCTCAGTGAGAGGATGGGCCAGGCAGGGAAGGACTCCCAGCCCCTCGCAGCCGTGAGTCACTTCTGTTTTCCTCTGTAGAGACGCAGAGTCAGGAGTGGGAAGAAGCAAGCCTCCGAGGTAAGTGAGGCTGGCTCCTGTCAGAGCTCCATGAGGCGCAGAGACACCCCAGCTCGTGGCAGGGGAATCCCCGGGGTAGTGGCACCCCCCCCCCGCCCCCCAGGAAACTCACCACTCACTGAGCAGGGAAGGACTTCCTTGGAAAGGCAAAGAAGTACACACGCTCCGGGTGTAGAGAACGGGGAGGGAGGAGGCATTCTGCGGGCCTTTCTGCCCCCCTCTACCCTCCCGACCCTCCCTGCAGGCCATGACCCCCAAGGCAACTGGAGGACTGAATGATGCTGCGAAGGAGGATCCTGACATCTTGGCTCAGCGTGAGGGGGAGGGGAGGGCCCCAGAGGCGGAAGCAGCCAGCTCCATTCCCGCCAGGAGGGAGAAGGCTGAGGAGGAAGAGGTGGCAGGGATCCCAGACTGGGAGGTAAGGAACAGCCCCAGCGTGGGCCCCACTGAGAAGCCCCAGAGCCCGGCAGGGTGGGGGCCGTGAGGGAGAGGGCAGTCCTGGGGGGATGGGGCACCCCCAAGACCACTGGGCCGAACCGCCGTCCCAGTGGCGCAAAGGGCCGTGCGGAGCTGAGAGGCCGCGCTCCCGGTGTGAGCGGAGCGGGTCTGAACCCGGCCTCTCCTGACTCCCTGTGAAGGGAGGCCTTAGTTTCCCCATTCGTGTAGGGCAGAACCTGTCTCATCCCACCACTGTGTCCTTTCTTTCTTCCCAGGACAATAAAAAGGTCCGTAAGGAGATGGCAATATACCCTTCTGGTAAGATGGCAGGCCCCGCCCCGACGCAGGACTCCCTCCCTCCCTGATGGCAGTGACCCTGCAGAGGTCACAGATCGCTCCTCTCAGACCTCCTGCCCTGGGTGGGGAGGGCAGGGAAGAAGCCCCGGTGTCCAGATGCCGCATCCCCCCTAATGTCTCCCCTGCCTCCTGCTTCCTTCCTGGTAGCCGGGAACTTGGAGCCACTCCCCTGGGGCTGGGGGAACGGCCAGCCTTTCCTGAGCCTGTCCCCCCAGCATCAGAGGGCGCCCTGGCCCTGGGGAAAGGTCCTCCCAGCAAGGGATCCACAGGCATGCGTGTTTGTACTTTCTAGAGGCCTCTGAGGTGGCGAGTGAGGAGGAAAGGCCCGGGGCCTGGGTCCCCCAGCTCCTGAGGAGGCTCTGGCTGGGCTGGTTCCCAGCCCCTGACACCCGGAAGACACAGAACCACGAATGACAAAGTAGCCAATAAATCCACAGTTACTGCTTCTGCAGACCCAGCTGCCTCCTCTCAGAGGCTTCGTGTCGTCAAGAACCCAGTGAGACCCTGTCCACAGTCCCTGTCCTGACAAGCTGCAGGAACACCACCTCCTGCCACTGAGCCCTGACACGACGGCAGATACTCTGCACGGGCCCTCTGACTCAGTGCCAGGGGACAGACCAAGTCCCCTGAGTGCTGAGAGCCGGGCGGCTCCATGTCATGAAGGCACTTAGAAGGTGCTGGTGGGACCTCTGTCAGGGATGCTGTTGGGTGTGCGTGTCCTCTGGTAAAAGAAGCCTGGGGGAGGGGGCGCTTCTGACCTGAGTGTCTGTGGTCCCCAGGCTGTTCCCTAAATGCACCAAGGGGGTCTGCACAAGACTTGGCGAAGCATCCCATTGTCAGAAAGCCTCAGGTGCTCCCCAGGTGCGCAGTCCAGAACCCGCCGGTTGTGGGGGTGGGCACGGAGGGGGGACAGCAGTCCTGCTCCTGGCCACGGCTCCAGGCTAACAGGGTCACAGCCCGAGAAGTCAGAGCAGGAAGACAGGACCCGGCAGCCATCTGACGCCAGCAGCTCACTGGCTGAAGGGGAAACAGAAGCCCGGGGCAGGGGGGGGGGGGGACTGGCCCAGGGTCACACAGTATCCTGGCAGAGCAAGGATGAAAGCCAGGTGTCCTCCTCCAGGGTCTCCACATGGCCTCCTCGTCCTCTGACCATTCCACTGTCACATGGGTCCAAGGTCGACCCCCGTCCCTAGGGCGTGCCTGTGGCCCACAGGTCTCCCTGCCTACCCCTGGCCAAGTCTCCCAAGAGCTCAGCCTGACCCAGCCGCTCAGAGGACTGTGCCCTAGGCTGGAGCCAAATGAGTGTCTTCCTGCTCCAGCCTGGCCACGAATGGCAAGTCCTGAGCAGGTGCCTGAACGCGAGCGTTTCCGAGGGGCTAGGAAACGGGGCCCATCCTAGTTTGGGGTGACTGAAAGGCTCAGGGAGGTGGCTCACCCCTGGACGGCCATGAGGCTTCGCAGGGAAAGCTCTGGCACCTGAGGACCGAGCCCCAGGTGTTAACCTGGCACATCCCTCCCGGCCCTCCCTGAGCGCCTCACCTTCGGGGCTGTCGTAGATGAAGTGGGGCAGAAGGGTTGAAGGTGCTGCTGAGCTGCTGGCCTGTGGTGTGGGGTGGGCGGTGTTGGACCTGAGGTGGGGGTGTCCAGGCCGAGTGGGGTCCTCCCCACCCCCCCCGGGGCCTGGGTGAGATCTCTCAGCAGCTTGTTCTCGCTCTTCCTGGCACGGGCCGGGACCTTAGACATTGTCACTAACCAGAGTGGCCGATATTGGGTCTCTGGGTGGGTAGGGGGTAAGCTGGTCATCTTCTGGCCCTCGGTATACCCGGCTCTCAAATGGGATCGAACGCAGGGTAAGGACGGATAAGGCAGGGGTAGGGGCTGGCCCTGGGGAGGCTGCTGAGGCCCCATCACCGCCAGGGGCTGGTCAGGGGGCCCGGGGGGACTCAGAAGCCAGGATGGCACCGCCAAACTGGTTTATTGCATATCAGGGCCCCTGCTGAGGAGCCAGTTGGGGGGCTGGTTCCTCCTCCTAGCGGGGCACGGCACAGAGCTGGTAGGGGGGTGGGATCATCAGGAAGGAAAAGACACCATGGTCGCTGGGCCGGGGTTGCCCCACAGGCACGGAAAAGCTGAAGCGCTGTAGCAGACAGGTGAAGAAGAGGAAGAACTCCATGCGGGCCAGGGGCTCCCCGAGGCATACGCGGCGGCCTGCGGGTGGGTATGGGGGTGCTCAGTGAGCCGGGGGGCCTGGGCTCCACCCTCCGAGACTCCCTTGGGAGGGGTCAGTGAGTTGGGCACCGCAGGTACCTGCAGAGAAGGGCATGAAGGCCTCCTGCTTGACGAATTGGCCCTGGGCATCCAGGAAGTGCTCGGGGTGGAAACGGAAGGGCTTCTTCCAGACCGTCTTGTCCTTCAGCACTGACGATAGGTTGGTGATAAGTGTTGTCCCCTGGCAGGAGACGCCTGGCATGGGTGGGGTCTAGGCTATGGGACGCCCAGACCCCTGCCACCGAACGTGCATGGGTGCACGCTCTGCCTGGCACACACGGGACTCTTTCAAATAACCCCGTGGCCCAAGAAGCTTCTCAGCACCTCCTTTGTCCCCATGGCAGGCCGAGGGACTCACCACCCACGGGGGTCCACGCTGCCACCTGCCCCTGTGCACAGGCTCCTCCAAAACCCCGTGCAACGTTTCAGTCTGTCTTCCCCACCTGACTTGGGGGCTCTGAAGAGAGAGGCCGGCCCTGCCTCTGCTCCCATCCCCCACATCCACCTAGGCTGGGATAGTCGGTGCTTGCAGAAATGAGGATTGGGTGCCTTGGGTCCCCGCCCTTACCTGGCATTGGCCATGCTGGGCGGTGCTGAGCATGGGTGCAGAGGGCTGCAGACCTACCTTGGGGATGAGAAAGCCCTGTACTTCAATGTCTCGGGATGTCATGTGGGGCATGCCCAGTGGGACGAGGTCCCCAAAGCGCTGCACCTCATGCATCACGGCCATGGTGAAGGGCATGCGGGTCTGGTCCGCCATCGCTGGTCGCTGCACCGGCCCTAACACTTCATCTATCTCCCGTTGGACGCGTCCTAGACAGACAGGCATCCCCACAGTGGTCAGAACCCTGAGGTCCGGGCTCCGACCTCTGCCTGACTCTATGGAGGGGCCCAGGGCCCAGCTTCCGCTCAGAGCTTCGGGGGGCTAGAGCAAACTTAAGGGGCCCCAGCTGGTTCCCTCTCCTCCCTCATCCATCCATCCGGGCCCCAGGCTGAACTCACGCTGCACGTCCGGGTGCAAGATCATGAGCAGGAGGGCCCAGGCCAGCGTGGTTGAGGTGGACAGCATCCCAGCCAGAAACAGGTCGGCTGTCACCATGAGCATGTTCTCATCATTGAAGCTGCTCTCGGGGTTCCCCCTAGCCTGGGCCGTGCCAAGAGGGTGAGCTGAGCCAGAGGGAAGAAGCCCCCAGATGGCCTCCCACCCTGCACCCATCACTGATCGCTGGGTGATGTCCAGGCCCCACCTTCCTGGGCCTGGGGTCATGGGATTCTCAAACCACCACCACTGTCCCCGACACCTCACCTTTTCTATTTCATCCAGGAAGGCGTCAGTCAGGTCTTGGGGTGGCTGGGCTGGGTCCCGGGTGATCCTGTGCTCCTGGACTAGTTCATTCAGGAGGGTCAGTAAGGCCTTCTGGCTTGAGAAGACCTTGTCAGCCAGTCCCGGGATGCGCAGGAGCACAGGGATGGAGTTCAGGGCCTGGGAGGGCCACAGATGGGGGACCTTCCTGTGCTCAGTGTTCACTTCCATCAGCCAGGTCCCTGCCACCTCCCGGGTGTCCCCACCATTGCAGTGGCTCCTCCCTAAGTTCGGGCCTTGATCCTCTTTCCTGGCTCGGGGCCCAGAAGGATGAATCTAAACCCTAGATCTCGTGGGCTCTAGTGGCTTCCAATGAAGCAGGTACAGATTCCTTCCTGGGCCCTCTCCCGGGCTCCTGGACCCTGGGCCCGCCTCCCCGGCTCCGGGTCTGCGATGATCTCCCCACCTTCTCCAGACCCTTTGTCCTGGAATGCCTTTTCTCCCAGGCCCCTCCGTACTCCCCCTCTCCCTCCTCCCCCACGCCCTCCTCCGGGAGGCGCGTTTTAGGGCGGAGGCCGCCTCCACGCAGCTCGCCCTTCAGGGCTCCTTGGCGCCCCCGCCCCGCACCTCACGCGCGAAGCCGCTGTCCTCCTGCAGTCCCTTCAGTGCTCCGTCTATCAGCTTGTGGAGGCGCGGGTCGTCGTACCCGAAGCGGCGCCCGTAGGTGAGGGAAGTGATCACGTTGCTCACAGCTTTATTCAGAAGGGCCCTGGGGCTAAAAGGGCGTCCTGAGAGGGGACGGTGCGGGTCAGGGGGTCTCCTCCATCTCTTCCCCAGCCCCTCCGTCCCTGTCTCCTGTGCCCCTCAGCCCCCAAACGCACCGGCATGGTCGGCGAAGGCTGCACAGAGGCACGAGGCCTCCTCGGTCACCCACTGCTCCAGTGACTTCTTGCCCAGGCCGAAGTTGCGCAGGGTGGACAAGGCGAAGCGCCGCTGCTCGCGCCACTCGCGCCCGTAGCGCGCCATGAACACCCCTGGGGCGGGGGCGGGGCGGGGCGGTGGGCGTGGTTTGACGCGGCCGCCCAGGGCACTCGGCCCCGCCCCCTTCGCAAGGCCCCGCCCCTGCCCCGTTCACAGGCCCGGCCCCCTGCCCGCCCCCACAAACCTTGCCCCCCACGCCCACTAAATCGCGCCCACTTTGACACCCACTTGCCGCTGGGGACTGGTCTCTCTGCCTGCCCGCCAGCTCTCCTCTGCTGGGGGCAGGTGTTGGCATCACTCTGCCCACCTTGACCCCTGCCCAGTCGGGAAAAGTCCTGGTCCGCCCCCTGCCTCGCCCATACTGTCTTCCTTCCCCTCATTCCCGCCCACCCAGACGTCCTTTTCTTGACCGATTCGGCCCTGGGCCCGCCCCTTCTCGGTCAGGCCCCGCCCTCATCCGCCTCTATCAGGCCCCGGCACTTGGCACCAGATCCTTCCTCCACCTGCGGCCACTCCAGGTTCTTTGACTCTTCCCTGCACTGCATGTCCACGATCCTGCCTCCACTTAGCCCTGCCGGGTCTTGAGTCACTGCTGGCCCAGTCCCCGCCGGACCTCGGTCTGCCCCCCTTCTCCGCTTGCCTTGGGAGCGCGGCCCGAACCCCAGGTGCTCGTAGATCGGCATAGGTGGGCGGTCGGCAGTGTCCTCGCTGTGATAGACCAATGCCTCGCGCACGGCCTCCAGGCCGTTGAGCACAACCACGGGCGTCCAGGCCAGCTGCAGGCTGAACACGTCCCCGAAGCGGCGCCGCAGCTGCAGGCCGAGGTTTGAGGGCGTTTGTCAAGCCCGGTTCCGCCCCCCCACCCCCACCCCCAGCAGGCTGCGGCCCCAGTCTCATGGCGCTAGCCTTGGGGCACCCCTAGGCCTCCAGCAGCACGCTGGTGCAAGGGCGATATCTGGCCTAGTGACTCTGGGTTAGGGTCTACGGAGGAGGAGCTCACGCTGGATCAGACCTCTCAGCTAGGACTTTGCAAAGGTCACCAAAATTGTCAGTAGGCCAAGTTAGGATCCCATTCTACAGGTGAAGAAACTGAAGTTCATAGAGGTGAGCACTGAGACCCAAGAAACCACAGCAGCAAAAGAGTAGAAACCGTCCCCGTAATTATGTCACCCTCGGTTTCCTGATTTAAATGGGGCTCCTGTCTGACTTCAGCTCAGGTCATGATCTCACTGATTGTGAGCTCCAGCCCCAATTCGAGTGAGCCCTGCTTCTCGCTCTGCCCCTTGTGGGACTCTCTCTCCCTCTCTGCCCTTTGCTCACTTGTGCCTTCTCTCAATAAATAAAATAGAAAATAACACAAAATAAAATAATAATTTTTAAAATGGGGCTCATGACCAGACTCCGTCCCTGATTCTCAAGACCTTTCCTCCTGCTGTGATCAGAAGGGACCCAGGTCACATAATTTAAGCGCTGCCCAACTGGATCCCAAACCCACTGCCAAGCCCACACCCCACTCCAGGCCTTTGCCCTCTTTGACCTTTATTGGAAAATCCCAATCTTCCTTCGGGCCCTGCGCCGAGGCCGGCCGCAGTCGGCCTCTCACCCCTGCCTCCAGCGCTCGGCCCATCTGCTCGTGCTCTCCTTGTGCGTCCTGTGGCTTCACCCCCCACCCGCCATCCGCCGCCGCTAGGCGGGGTCCCCATCCCCCTCTGCTGCTCCCGCCTCCCGCCTTCCTCACCCGGTCGAAGTAGAAGAGCGTGTCCTGGAAGTCCATCTGCAGCAGGTTGCCCAGCAGCGGCAGCGGCATGGGGCCTGGCGGGAAGCGGGCAGCCCAGAATCTGCGCCTGTGCAGAAGGTCCACCAGGAGCAGGAAGAGGGCCACGGCTATGGCCAGGGGCCCCAGAGCATCCCCGATCAGCAGTCCCATGGCCGCCTCAGTGCGTGCTGGGCTCTTCCGGCACACCAGGTACCTAGGACCAGGCCAGATGGGACGCTCAGCACATTTTGCAAGCCCAGCCAGCGCGGGCCCTCTTTCTAAAGGGACCCGAGGCCGGCCTTTGCCCTCTGCCCTGAGTCAACGTGTCAGGGGGACCGTGCTGCCAGCGGACACGAGGAGGACCCGAGGAAGGTCAGGTGCAGGGGTGACCCCCGAAGTCCTTCGCTCTTGGACTCTCGGGTGCTTCCCCAGGGTAGTGGGGTGAGATTAGCGGAGAGACGAGAAGCCCACCCCTCAGCCTGACTCTGCAGCTCTGTTAGAGGCTCCGAGGAAAAGCCGGGGGTCATTGGACTTGATTCTGCCACCCACCCGTCGTATTAGGCTCACACCCCTTAGTGTGGTCCCCGCCTCGTCCCCAGAACACACCCTTGTCTTCCCATATGTTACCTGCCCCCTCCCAAGTTTGTTACTGGCACTTGCCCAGTGCCCTAGGGAGGTCACAGTGATCAGAGGGTCCGTGGTGGCGGGGATGACGTTCTTGGTGTCCCCTTCACACTAGTTCGCTCAACACACAGAGAAACCCACAATCACGAACCACTCACACATTCAGACGCTACCCACGTGTTCACACACTGACCCGCAATCCCAGCACACATTTACACACCCACAAAACCACGCACCACTTACACACACACACACACACACACACACACACACACACACTCAGACCCAGCACCAAGTCACCCTAGTTCCCGGTAGCTGCCCGGACCCCACCCCTGCCTCCTGCCTCTGCCCGCAGTGGTGCTGTGGCCCCTCGCCTGGTAGGCGGGCCCAGCGTCCTCAGTTCTGGCCTGATCTTGGCCTATCGAGTTTACATCTGGGGGTGGGGAGGCAGCTGGGTTGTTTTCAGAGCTTGCTACTCATCCTGACCGCCAGTTCAATGGCCTGGAGACGCCTTCCTAAGTTTGTTACAAATTCGTCCTTGGACCTCCTGGCTCTTGCGGCCACCCGAGTGATGAATGTCCTTCATGCCTGCCCCACTTTCCGGCGTGGGCACTTTCCCTTGTTGACTGAGCTGCCGCTGAGCTCAGGGCGTAAGGGTGGCTTAGACCCAAGAGGTACCTCTGTCCTCCGAGGAGGAGGCCTGCTTCCTCCTCCTCCTCCTCCTCCTCCTCATTTGTCCTTGAACATCAGCCGCTCAAACTCATTCTGGAAGACGAGGGGATGGAAATCCACTGGGGCGCAATTTCTTTCCTCCCTCACAGGCGTCCCCTGCTGAGGACCCCAGGGAGTGAGTTCTCAGGCCTCCCCTTGTGCCAGCGCCTTCCCCGCCTCCCCCTCCCCGCCCCCCCAGGCCAGGTCCCTCGTGGCTCCAGTCCCAAGCCTTCCAGTCCTGACTCTGAGGTCCTTCCAGGAAAGATGCAAACCTGTGTGCCACCCGCACCAGGCTGGAGTCGTGCCAACCAGATCCTTCCTCTTGCTCAGCCTCTCTGCCCCTCCGCGTAAGGCCTGGGTGACCACACCATGCCCGGCCTCACGCTCCCTCTCCAACAATGGAAGGGGCGGGAATTGAAGCTGAATTGTTACATCAGTGAGGCTGGTGGGAACTCTGAGGCCAAAACCTGCTCAGATGAGAAGGTAGTAGACCCAGAGGGTGGGAAGGGGCATTTCCCGGGCAGGGTCAGGCCCCTTCACCCGTCCCAGGGGTGTGTGAGGCACACTCTCATTCTGGAAACAGCTGGAGTATTCTCTCTCCCAGCTGAAGCAGGGCCTGGGGGAGGCATCCCTTACCCCCACCCCATCGCCCCCGTTCTCCCCCTGCTTCGCCTTCCCACCGTAAGAGGACCAGGATCTTCCTGAGCGCCCTCTGACATCCCTGGCTCAGAGACGCCATTCAGAGGTGGCAACCCGGGGTCATATGGCTTCCAATGTTCGCAATTCCTGCTTGGCTTGTGGAAGCTGCTTCCTTCCCGAATTCCCACACCCCTACTCTCCTGCTGGGCCCAGGACCTAGTTTTTTGGGGCCCAGCTGGGCCTTCCCTGCATCTCGCCATGGCCAAGTACTTGATGGGCTTGGATTCTGTCCCACCCACACCGGAAGTACTATGTGCTGGGTACTGGGTGCTGGGCTAAGTACTGGCAACATGGTGGGAAGCAGATGGTGGGCCCTGCTCCAAGGTGCTCAGGACCCGGAGGAGGCCAGGCCGGCAGCGTGGGGACTGCTTTCAGGGTCATGGGGACACCGCCCCAGGCTGGAGCAGGACTTTCTGGAGGACCCTGGAGCACTGCAAAGTCTTGTGCGTGGTGGGGGTGGGGCAGCCGGAAGGAGGCGCCTGGAGGTGGCAGCTTTGCAAGTCTGGCTGAGGTCTAGACTGTGCGAAACTGCGGTCTTGGCTTCCAGGAGGCAGGGAGACCACTTCTAAGGCCACTCGATAGAGCAGGAGGGCGAGACCCTAGGCGCCTTGGGGGGGGGGGGGGGGGGCTCTGATCTGCCTCAGCTGCGCGCTCCTGTTCAGCAAGTGGTGACTCTCTACCCGGACCGCCGGTCAGGTGGTGTTAGCACGGGGAACGTGAGGGTCCAAGTGTCCGGTCACACAGTGGCCTTAGATAAACTATCTCTACCCCTTCTTTTGATGCATCGTGCCCACTGGGGGGTTGCGAAGGGCAGTGGCCTGTTGTCCAGGGCGGGGTGGCCTCGTGAGGCCTGTGGCCTTCTGCAATCATTGTGCAATCATAGCTTCGTGTGCCAGGCGCTGCTGTTCACGTGCCCTCTCTGCAGCCCCTAAGGCTGGTGGCTTCCAGTTCGTGGTAGGAGATCAAAGTCATCGAGCAGCATTGGGGTCCGTTTCAAAGTGCATGCTCTGAGTTACCGTTCTACACTGGACAAAAACTTCAAGGGCCAGCACTTGAGTTCCTGGGATTTACTCACAGACACACTCAGGGCCGCCCCCACCCCCAGTCAGGCGGTGAGGCTGCCCAGGAGAAGCGGAGATGGGAGTGAGCGCTTCGCAGGGACCACACGTGTCACTGGAGTTCGCCTGCCCGGGGAGGGATGGCACCAACACGGCGCGGACCGGGAACCGCCCACCCCCGGCACCCCTGGGAGGGAGCTTCGGCACCCAGCGAGGGCGCTGGGAACGTTGGTGGCATTTTGCTAGCCGTGACCCCTCTCCCTCCCTGCGGCATGGCGGCGCCCACAGAGGAAACCCCCCAAAATTCCTGGGGACAGAAAGAGGCAGAAGGTTAAAGCGGACCCTGCGTGCAGCTTGCCGGGCACATGGGCCTGGATCTCGCACCTGTCAATGCGAATGTACTCAACACTGCACACTGGTTAAGATGGTAAATATTTTATCCGCAATTTTAAACTTATGAAAAAAAATCCATGTTATCACCATCGCATACCTTTTAGAATGGCCAAAATCCAGCACACTGACAACAGCAAATACTGTTAAAGGTGTGGGGCAAAAGGAACTTCCATACGCGGCCACTGTGCAAGGTGGCTGGTGGTCCCTTACAAAACAAAACCTTCTTACCATGTGATCCAGCAAGATCCTCGATATCGACCCAAAGGAGTTGAGAACGGATGTCCACACAAAAACCTGCACACAGGTATTCACAGCAGCTTTATTCATAATTGCCAAAACTGGGAAGCAACCAAGACGTCTCTTGGCAGGTGAGTGAACTGTGGTACATCTGGACAATGGAATATTCCTTAGCACTAAATGAGCTATCAAGCCATGAAAAGCCGTGGAGGAACCTTGAATGTGTTTTCACTGAGTGAAGGAAGCCAATCTGACAAGGCTACATACTGTATGATTCCAACCATATGACATTCTGGAAAAGGCAAAACTATGCAGACAGTAAAAAGATCAGTGGTTGCCAGGGGCTGGGAGGAGGGCGGACAGGCAGAGCACAGATCTTCAGGGCGGTGAGACTACTCTGAGACTGTAACGGTGGACACGTGTCATTACACCTCTAGTCCAAACCCACGGAGTGTGCAACACCAAGAATGCACCCAAATGTCAACTACGGGCTCTGGGTGACAACGATGGGTCTATGTAGTAGGATCACCGGTTGTAACAAATGCACCGCTTGGCTGGGTTAGGCTGTGTGTGGGGGGACCGGGTACACACGGGCACGTTCTGTAACTTCTGCTCAACACTGCTATGAACTTAAAACGCAGGAGGTGAGGCTTCCTGCAGAAGCTGGAAAGCCGGAGCCAGGAGCGGAGTGTGGAACGCAGCCACGCCCCGGGGAAACGGTCATTTCAGAAGCCAGTTTGAGGAAAGTCCTAGAATCATCCCATGTGCCTCGCTCAAGTGTCATCGGCAAGTCAAAAGGGGACAGAAGAATAAAAGCAAAATGACAAAGAATCATTTGCCATTGGGAAAATAGTTTCCTCAAGACACATATTTTTCAAGGTTTGTGGTTTAGCCCCTGACACCTGAAATCTATCAGTTTCACTTGAACCGTGTTAACGCCAAGTCAAGACCAGACGGAAAGCCGCGCGGCTCAAAAAGCCGTCATTTCCATGCAGGTCCCACAGCCCGCCCAGCACACCCACCCACGCCTCCGTCCTGGTGAGCGAAATGAGAAATGGGCCGCACGGCTTGATGGAGCCATTAAAACAGAATTAATCTGCCATTTCTGCAGTCCCAAATTGATGAGCACACAAGAACTCATTTATAATTGCTTATTTCTACTTCACAACATTCCTTCCAGTATTTCTGTTCTCTAGAAAAGTCCATTAACATTGCATTATTTTTTTATAACCTTTAAAATTAATGTTGATTGGAAATCTGTCCTCATACCAACTTAAGTAAATCTGCCCGTCCCCGCACACTGGCTGAGTTCCACCCGCCCGGGCGGGGCCGCAGAGGAGCTTGGGTTTTGTGTCCTTCCAGGCCCCGCGGCGAGGGCCGCGGGGGGCACGGGAGGCTGGGGCTCGGCTGGACAGTCAGATGCAGTGGAGCAAAGCCACCTTTGGGGGCTGGAATGGGAGGAGGAAGAGACGCGTTTGCTTTACATTAAACCAAAAAAGGAAACAAGGTTAAAATGAAGTTTATTATTTTTTGATTTTTTTTTTGTTTTTTAAATAAAACTGTTTGTGAAACAGCCATTTTATCCCCACGGCAGAGTGACCCCTGAAAGATGCACTAACCCCTTCTTAAGGCCTTAACAAGATTTTTTTTGTACTTTTTTCTTCTTTTTTTAAAACTCAGATATTTAAAAATTATACAATTTACAAAACAAAACAATACAACATAAAGAATCATGTAGCGTGGAGCTGCTCACCTGACAGGCCCCCTTTTCCTTTATAAAAACGAAAGCAAAAGAAAAAAGGGCTAACTGGGTGTTCCTGGTCAGCCTAACCACACTGATGGCACTCAACAGCCCCTCCCCCGTGTGCCGAGTCCTACAACTTAGATTTCCTGTCCCGTCCTTCGGCCTGGGGAGGGGGGGGGGGGGGGACAGGGTACAGCTGCCAGGAATGCGTCCAGAGGCAGGCCACCCCCTGACCCTGCCTGCCGGGCGCACTTAGTGGGGCGCTCATGGTTCTCACTGGCCACAGTGACCCAGGACATAGCTGTGACCTTGGGACATCTGCCAATCTCACCCCCCAAAAAGATAAAAATTTTAAAAATAATAAATAAATAGTGTTTCTGGAAATGAAAAAATTTATTTGTGTTTAAACATCATTCCCCCACTCTTGAAAACACGGACCGTCCCCACATCCCCCACCCCCCCAACCCCCAAACCTTCCCACTTTGAGACGAATTAACGACAAAGGATGGTTCCGGTGTGGTCTGTCTGCTCTTTCAACCCTGGGTCTGCAGCTCTCTGAACCGGCGTGAGGCAGGCTAAAGATCAAAGCCACACCCCGTCCTTTATGAGACCAGCTTGTTCAATTTCACACTTAAATTTCACTGTTATTGGAACAAATTTGGAGTTCTTTAACTAGAGAATTTTAAAATAGAATCAAAAGGGATAGCGCACCTTTCATTTAAACAAAGTCTTTCCAGACTAAAAATAGATTTATATATATATATTTTTATCCCACCCTTTTAACCCCCCCTTTCCCATCATCCCACCCCACCCCCCTCCCCCCACATTGTCACTATGGAGATCGTGTCCATGGAAACAGCCATTCCAACTTCTTGGGTCTTTCTTTCCTGTGGTGTCACGGTTTGGGTGTGATGTAAGGACTTAGGGAGGAGGTGCTGGCGGGGCAGGGCGGGCGGGGCGGGGCCGCACAGCAGGACGGTTCTGGTTCCATCGCGAGTGTCCACCACCTTCTCATCTCCACAGTCTCACCTGGAAGACAGAACCGACACTGGGTGCCGGGAACCTCCGTGCGGCCCTGCGGCCGACAGCCCCCACTCCGTGGGTCCAGCGGCTGCAGACCCCCCCCACAACGGTGCCATCGAGGCAGAAGACCCCCCAAGACCGGTGGTGGCCAGGAACACGGCTAAAGACGGCAGTGACCCCGCCGGCTGCTCTGTGACTAGACTCTGTGCCCCGAGGTGCGGCTGCCTCCCCGGCGAACGGAAGGAACTGAGGCCAGGAAAGGGCTCCCCAACTGTCCTGGTGGGGGCCGCCCCGGAGTCGGGCAGCTCTTGGGGTGACCCCTGCTCAGGATGCCACCACCAGGGCCCCGGAGTGGGGCTCGGCACTGTGGCGGCCCAGAGCGGTCCTCACAGAGGTGGCTGAGCACCCAGGCGATCTGTGGAAGAACCGCTCACAGCCACAGCTGCTGGCGGTTGACAAGAGTGATACTTCACATGACAAAAGAACACTCTCCGGCCGGCGGCTCTGACAGGGAGGGCAGAGCCAGCTCTGAGGCTCCCCAGGCGCCCCCTGCCACGGTTCCTCTTCCAGCCCAGGCTCCAGGCTCAGAAAGATGATCCACACGACACCCGGGGGCCAGTGGGGCAGTGCCGGGGGCCTCCTCAGACTACCTCACGGGTCACCGTGCGGGCAGAGGGCTGAGAGAGACACGCGGCTTCCAAGGATCAGTGGCGAACAATCAGCGGAAGCCGAGAGTGGCGGAGGCCTCCCCCGACCTGCTCCCTGCTACTCAGAGTGCCCCCCTCTCCCTCCGACCCCCTCTGGGGCCCCCCTCCAACAAATAACCCCCAGGAAAACCCAGGCGGTGCTGTCCCTTTTCTGTCCTCATACAACTAAGAGGCAGGACAGTTAAGAAGGCTATCTGTGTGCAGGAGCTAAGAACCTTCTATTTAGAAGCACCCGAACGTATACCTGCCCTTGCCGAAAGAGATGCCTAACTGCTTGGCGTAAAACATGGTTACACGGGAAGCCCTTCTGCAGAGACGGCAGGACAACGTCATCCCACTCAGGTGAGGCAAACTCCAGGGCTCCAGCAGCCACTCAGGACGTCCACGGCGACAGCGTGGCTTCCCTAGTTCTGGAGGTGGCCCTGGGCCCCAGAGGTCATCCCGGCCCTTGCGGCGCATGCTCTGATTGGCCCCCCAGCACGGGGAGACTCTCCACTCCGCCCTCTGGCTTTCCTGAGGTGAAGGCCGCCAGGGGAGGGGAGAGAACCAAAGGTCCCGTGTAAAGGTGATGACAAGGGTGGAGCTGATGGGATGACTCAAGCGACAGCCAGAGTGGGGAATCTTGCTGGGGACGCAGGACACCCGTCCAGGCACACCGCCTAAGGCCCTGCGTGTGGAGGGAGGGACAGGGTGGGGACCCTTGGCACAGCGCTGGGCCTGCAGCCCCAGCCTGTTGGCTGCTCAGAAGAGCAGGCCCCACCCCGGCCCCCAACCTCAGAATGAAGCAGGCCCAGCACCTGGGGTCAGCCTGGCCGGGGTGGGGGGACTCGGCAGGGTGCTGACCTCGGGCTCTGGAGCGCCTGGTAGTCTAGGCAGCTGTGGCCTTTACAGCACCTCCTGCTTGGCTCTGTCTGCCAGCCTTGCTAATGGGGACCTTTCCTCAGGGTCTGATGTCAGACTGCCCTGAATATGTGACACCTTGAATGTCAGGGGACCCTAACTTCTCAGAGCT
Organism: Felis catus; assembly: GCF_018350175.1. Classification (NCBI taxonomy): domain Eukaryota; kingdom Metazoa; phylum Chordata; class Mammalia; order Carnivora; family Felidae; genus Felis; species Felis catus. The sequence continues at coordinate 135,201,010 of NC_058374.1, forward strand.
ATTTCTAAAAAGCTGTTCCTTCGACAGGGAGCATAGGAAGAAAATTCGTGTGCCAGGTACTATGCCAGCAGTTTTACAGGGGTCCTCGTGAGGACACCAAGGCCTGACCCCTGTCTCACAGGGACCCAAAGCCACGGGGGCTGCTGAGAGGGGCTGCTGGGACCGGGGCTCCCACCCAGCAAAGCCCTTCCGTCTGGGCCCCCGGGACGCTGCCTTCGAGCCTCAGTCACCGCGTGGTCTTGTCCAACCACATGGGACGTGGCCGAGACAGCATGGTCCCGGGCGGGGAGCCAGGGGCAAACGCCGTGCCAGCTGCAGCCACTCGGCGGCGCGGGTTTTCAATACTCTCTGTAAAAGGCACCTTGGTGTCCCGCTGCCAGGGAACAGGATCTCACCCTGGGCTACAGCCTTCCAGGACTCCCGCTCTCCTCCGCTCCCACCTTCCTTCCCCTTCAGCGTCACCTCTGTGGCCTGGACAGGCCTCTGGCCACACAGGCACAGCCTGCCTTCCCCAACCTTCTCTAACCGCAGCCAGAATCCATCACCCCAGCCCACCCTACCTGGCCAGTTTCCACCTGTTGGGGTGGGACTGTGTGCCGCTTTCTTCTCTGGGGTGCGTGCCCCCCTCTAACCGACTGTCTGCATTGCCCTGTGCGCGCGCAGGGCTAGGGCACAAGTGGGCAGATCCAAACACGGTTCCTGTCCTCAGTGGGGACACAGTTTACTGGAGAGGCACATAAGCAAGCAAACAAATGATTCCAAATTGGCCTAAGAAGGCTGCAGCCTGGGAAGGAGGTGGTTAGACAGGGGCTCAGGAGGGAAGGCCTCGTGAGCAAGTGACACGGAAGCAGAGACCCGAGATGAGAGGGAGCCTGTCACTGAAGATGGGGGGCGGGTGGGGGGAGAGTACCCAGGCCCAGGGGGATGGCAAGTGCCAAGGCCCCTAGGGAGGAAGTCTGGCCTCCGAGGAGCTCACTGGACACTCCTATAGGCCTTTGGAGGCACGGTTAGGAGTCAGCACAGGGAGAGGGCGGGCACCCACCGGCCCGTCGCCCTGCCTCCTGACACTCACAAGTGGGGAAGAGGCGGCCCACTGGGTGACGGTCTGCCCAAGGAGCTTTCCTCCCTGGCCATGTTGGCCTGCTGAGGGACAAGTGCAGGTACCTTGTCCCGGAAGGACTAGAACCCCCACCTCCCAGCCCCCGGGCTTTGTGTTAGACAGGGAGGCACAGGGTCCCACCCAGCCGGGCACGGCAGGCCAGCACCCCACGCTACACTGCACAGACACGTTAAAGACATTTCTTGACCGAATCCTCACAAGGTGGGCCATCGTCATTCCTCTCTTTACAGAAGAAACAGAAGCAGAGGCATTTAGCGGCCTGCCCCTGGTTACATAGCACTTTCTGTGTGAGAAAGGGGGGCACCAAGAAGCAGGACTCATGTACTCCTGTCCCTTCCCTGCCTTGTCAGGGTCACCCATTGATTGTGGCTCTCTGTTCCTAGAAAGGGCCCCAAGATGAAATGTTCTCTGTCTCCGATTACTGGGGTTCCCATACAATCTGTGGAGGGCCACTGCTCTCAACGAGATGGCTGAACTGAGAAAGCGGGACAGCGTATGAAGAAAATCATTTCAGGTGGACAAAGCTGGACCCCACACCGATGGGCCAGGCCGTCACCACTCAGAGCTGCAGTGTCTTTTGTGCACGTGGGAAGCACACACCGACACTGAGGTCTGAATGCTGAAGCTTCCTGCTCCACGCGGGGGCCGAGGGCTACCGGCTGGCAGGGCCCAAGGCTGGCTGGAGAGGAAGCAGTTGATGAACGAAATTAAAATTCCCAACTGGAGTTCTGCTCACCAGGCCCAGGGCTCAGACTTCCTTTTTTTGTTTTTATCCCTCTCCAAACATGAGCTGGGATTCTGGGACAAAAACAAAAGGCACTCAGCACCAACTGGTTCCTTCCCTAACCCGGTCATCCAAGGGCACTTCTAGAATGTTCCTCGTGGCCCCTGTGGCATGTGGCTCTGCCCGGCAGCCAGGCAGTGGAGTTGACAGGAAGAAGGCAGAGCCCAGGCACAGGACAAAGGCCAACAGAAACAAGCTGGAAAAGCAACCAGCCTGCTGTCTTGCCCCAGGGGCTGCTCGGTGGGGAAGGAGGACAGGAACAGTGGCCTCGCTGCATTCCAGAAACCCGGGGCTGCTGCTAGCAGCAGCGTGCTCATTTGGTTCCTGGGACCCAACCACCTGTTCTGCTCTGTCCCTTCCATTCCTCAGCCCCCTCCCTGGGAGAGGAAGACAGGCCTAACTGCAAAGGCCTCACTCGACAGCCCCCTCGAGAAAGCACCACAGGCCTCCACAGCCCTGCAGCCTCCACGGCGGAGCAGAGGGGGCTTCTCTGGAATTCTGTACCAGGACCCACCTGAAGAACGAGGACTTCTCAAAGGACAAAAACCGCCACTGTCTGAGACAAATTCTATTTTTTCCTCAAATTACTGTTGGGTATTCCAGAGAAAGGTGGAATCTGCCGGTTGTAACAGGGGGAGGAAACGTGCCACAGACTAAGCGCACCTGTGTGTGGCTCTCAGATGCCGGGAGTCAACACAGAAGCCCTTCATTTGAAGAGAAATAATCCCTTAATGAACATTTCTGAGACAACTGGCTCCCCCCACCCCATCCTATAGGAGCAACCGCCTCAAGTTACATTTTGGCTTTTCTTTTTTTCTCTTTATGGTCTCTTTTCCTCAGTCCTCAGTGACTCCATGGGGGGGGGGCAAGGAAGCCAGCTGGGGAGGAGGGGACGCCCGCTGCCTCTGGGGACGCTGGTCCTCTAATCCCGTTTTCACAGATGCACGCCGCCCTGACCACGAGCCCGGACACACTGGCACAAAGCATAACTCAATCTCTTGAGGTTTTTAGGAGTAAAATTAAATCGGATGCTAAAGTCTCCTAAATCTTCGAGGGGATTTTCCTTCCCTTTGTACTTTTGCGCAAAGGAGTCCTTCACAGTACTTGGGGAAAGAGATTTCAAAGAACAAAACTGGGAGTTTTTTTGTTTTTCAAAGGAAAAGCCACCATAAGCTTTACAGAGAGGGAATAAATAAAAAAGGACAGCCCCCTGGCTAGAAGCATTTCTGAGTCGGACACAGGGGGTGGGCTGCTGGCAGGGTCTGTCCCAGAAGCCTCCGGGAGCACCACACACACGCACGCGCGCGCACACACGCACGCACGCGCGCACGGCCTGACTTCAGCTCGGTCACTGAGCTCCGACGGGCAATGGGACAGCCTCAATCACCCCTCCTCGGGCTCCAGGGAAGCTAAGCGACGGACGGGGAGACGTTCTATCCACCTGGTGTCGGCCGTCCACGTGATTAAAGACCTGGGTGTAGCCGGGCCTGGGGCGAGCAGGAGGGCAGAGGCCATGACACCCACCGGGACTCTGGCAGGGGTGCCGGCCCCGACTCACCTGTGCTTGCTGTACTTTCCATTCCCACGAGCACTCTGCCCCCCTCACCCCCGCTCCGACTGCTCTGTGCTGAGGCTGCCTTTCGCTGTCTTGTTCTGCAAGGGGGGGAGGGGGAATGGGAGGGGAGGCTGACGCCGGCAAAGCCAAGGACACGAGACAGGAGGGACAGAAGAACAGTGTGGGGGTCAGGGAGGGCAGAGGCGAGGAGAGGAATGGCACATGGAAAAGGAAAGAAAAAGCAAAGAGTCAGTATTGAATGACAAACAGGAGATATTCAGACAGGGTTTTCTAAGACAAAATGTGACCATTAGAGAAGTTTAAAAAATAAAAAAAAATGCAAATTAACTCGAAGAGAATACTATAAGATCCTAGGATCCATCTCTGGAAGTAAACTTTTAAAGAAAAGCCGGAGTAAGCATCTTTCAGAAGTGTTTTGAAGGCAGACTGTCAGGATGGCTTCTCAGTTCGCTCTGGCCCCAGTCGGAGACTGAAGCCTGTGAGCGTCCAGTGACCACCAGGTGTCAGTGTGACCTCAGCCAGAGGACAGCACGGCCGCTGCAGGAGCTCCAGGAGGCGACAGACCTTGGCCGCAGCCCCCATCCTCTCCAGGGCTTCCCCGCACCCCCCTCTGCACCCTCCCTCCCTCCTCCCCCACACGTGCTGGCTCAGCAATGGCCCAGTCACCCCAGATCTTCCATCATTTCCTAAAGGGGCCACCAAGAGAGGAGAGATGCCTCTTGAATGATGTGGGAAATCAGGTGGCGGCGGCCCACCAACCACACCACAGGTCGCTTCCGCTGAGTGAGTTAAGATCTAGAAGAGACTGAGTTTCCCAGCAAAGCCCTGGAGTCAAGTCTTATTTCTTTCAGTCTGGGAAAATGCCTCTGATTATGCACCAAGGCCTACAACCAATCTTACCTTGCGCCAACCTGTGAACTGGGGTTCCATTAAACTAAAATGGAAATCAGTGGTTTTACTGAGTTTCATCTTCGCATTTCTCTTAACAATCAGATACACACCTCCTGCTTCCAGACATCTCTCCCAGCCTCCCACACCACATGGGGGGGGGGGTGTCACCCCAGGGCACAGGTCTCCCTCCTGCAGGGAGAGACCTCCCCCAGAGAGCACAGGGCCTCTCTGCCCTCCCAGGGCCAGGAGCGGACCGGAGCCTGGTCACAAGGGTTCTCCAAATTCTGGTCTGTAGCTCGTGCAGAACCCCGCCCCCCCCTCCCCCCGCAGCCTGCCGGGGGCACTAGCTCTGACTCACCTTGTGCTTGGGGCACCTCACCGAGAAGTTCTCCTCATGTAGCAAACAATCTGCAAGACAGAAAGGGGCAGTCAGACAGCTGGCAGACAGCACAGCCCAAGGGGAGTGGGGCCACGCTAGCCAGGACTGACAGGGTCAGACATGGAGATAGGAGGCCCCCGCACTGGCGTTTCTAAAACATCAGAAACACCCCCAAATAAACTACGGGACTGCAACATGATGGAACATCAGTCACTTAAAGCATTAGTGTTTCAAAACAGCCAGTGGTACAGGGAAACACTCATGACACAAAATGGCTTGAAATGCCAGGATACATAAATATAGAAGTACAATCCTAATTTTAACAAAGTGTGTTATATATGCATTTTAAAAAAGAAAGGAAATTTACCAAAATCTAACAGTGCTTCTCTCTGGGCAGCAAGACCACATAGGTGATTTTATTTTATTTTATTTTTTACGTGTTTCCACGATTACACCATATTATTTTAATAATGAGAAACAACCTCCAATAAATCTTATTTTTAAGATCCCTGATTCTAGGCTAAGCCCCTCCCACAGGCCCAAGCTGAAGCTTCCCTGTGAAAATGCCCCAAATCCGGAGGCACCTTTCTCCTCTGTTGCAAGCCCTGCCATCTATCACCTTTGCTGTACAACCCACGGAGACACAGGAGAAGTTCCCGACATGAACCACATAATCCACACTAAATGCTTCAGGGGAAAACGAAATCCCACGAGGGGGTTACTAATCCTTGGAGGAAAATGATTCATTCCAACTTTTAACGTGGTGACAGCATCCTCGCTGACAGCAAGGACACGCATCCGCCTCCAGGTGAGTCGAGCTCCGTGGCACAGGGGTAGCGTGTGGAGCGGGGCGAAGAGATCTAATTAATGAATTTGCTCTGCACACCACAGCTCCCGGAGACCGACAGCCAGGTCACCGGTGCAAGATGTGATGGCAGAATGTTAATAAATATTGATCGCACATTCTCAGAGAGCTCCCGGGCACCATGGCGGGAGGCAGCCACGGTACTTAGCCTTGTTAAATGTATGATTTAACTCAGGTTTAAACTGAGGTCCAAATTCGCAGCCTGTGTACCCACAGATTTCAGATGAAATAGTAATGAGCAAGAGAACGCACAAATGAAAACTTCTGAGGTCCTTTGTATCTTAAACAAACAGAAAAAGACCCTTTCATAATTGGGCCGGGCCTGTCCCATCACTGCCTCCCCCTGGAGCCTCTGAACACCCAGGGGTGGGCAGGCAGCCTCCCTGCTCCCGGGGCAAGCCTCAGGGCACAGGAGCTCCGCAAGTCCGCTAACCTCCGAGCCCTCCCCCTGCAAGCAAATAGCATGGCAGTAAATGAAATGTGTTAATTTAAAACCCACAAGTACATGGCGTGACCAAGGCTCCCGCTGCTCCAATCTGCCAGAGAGCTTATGAACAGCAGGACACAGACAACTGGAGCTCAAGGGAAGCACTTGCTCCTTACCTGGGCTTTAGCAGCGCCGCGTGCTGGCGGTCTCTAGGTTGGGCCACAGAGAAACAAACGGCCGAGCCCACGTGGGGCTCGGCCACCTCGACGCCATAGGGGTTTAGAGAAACGAGGAGGGGGACCACGCTGGATGGAAACGGTGCCACCCGAGAGGCAGAGGCGGCTCCGTCCGCCTCCCAGCCACGAGGAGTCACCAGCTGTGAGAGACCATTAGTAAAATATGTCTGAAGCTAGGAAACACGTTCCCTCTAAGTTAAAAAGCAGAAAAGAAATAAAGTAACCTAAGTACACACTACAAGCAACTAGAGTTAATGTCAGGTACTTCTGCAGATGCAAGGCTCCTAACAAAATCTGCCAGAGACCACGTCCACCTGTGGCAACATCGCCCGCGCAGACAGACTGCAGACAAACGCTCTCATCTGTGCTTGGAATGCCCACAGGCCACCAGGAACCGCCATCACACTCCTGGCAGGCACAAGAACCAGGGCCAGAGAGCTTAGACACCCGCAAGGGCACGGGGAGCCTCTTCTTGGCTGCCTCGAACCAGCCCTTGCTGGGGGGAAGGGGCGCGGTGAGGCCTTTCCTGAGGTCTCTCAGCAGGCGCCCGCCCTACACAGCCAGCCAGCCTCTCGATTTGTTTTCCTTAAGCCCCTGGTGATATCCCGCACTGGCCAGAGGGCCTGGTCAGCACTTCCACACACTGAAGTCAAAGTAAATGGCTTGCCGGATCATCACACACGCTGGAAAAGACTCACAAGGTTGTCTCGTCAACAAGACGGCTTCCAGACACAAACACCGATGCCCCAGAAGAGGATCCCGCTTTCGTTTCTCTCTACGCTCGTCTTCACTGAGATCCTCATGACAAGCTCCTTGGAGCTTCAGATACTCACATGCAGCCACAGCCACCCCGGGTGTGGATGGTAAACTCGAGGAGGGAGGAAAGGAGAGGGGAGGGCTCATGTCCTTCACACGTGCCAGGCTCCGGAAGCTGTCACCAGCTCACCTGCAACCCACCTCAGAGCTAGTTACTACTTAGATTGGTAAAATCCAGGCCGGGACACGGGGAGCTGCCAGTCTCACCCGCCTTGCTGGGCCCAAGGAGGGGACTATCAGGGCAGGGCAAGCAAGGCCTTGGCACTGCTTCTAGGGTGCAGAGCGTGGCCCCTCCAGGGAAGGGCCAGACACCAGTCCGCTCGAGGGCCCTGAACCCACTCTGCGGCAAGATCAAGATCAAAGTGCAGTGGAAGAGCGGCTTCTAAACGCTGCTGCAAGGGTGGCTGCAGAAAGCAAGTTTCCAGCTGGGCCTCCTCCTGAGGGGAAGAGGAAAATCCCCTCCAGGCTGGATTCTTTATGCACAGTAGTTATTAATGTGCTACCGCAGTCCTTTTTTTCTTTTGGTCCTAATTGCTGTGGCTCATTGCATTAATATGTCATTTCTTTTGAAACTAGTGCTCACGTTCTCCTCACTGCATCTCCCCGGAGCCCCAGGCTGCGCCTGTGACGGAACAAGTAGCACAGGACAGCCAACCATGATGTCACTAACGCAGGACCAACAACAGGTGGAGGGAAGCTGTGGCAGCTACAGACCCTCAGGAGAACAAGATTCTGTTTCCACGGAGATGTCCCCAGCCATAAAAGTTCTCTCTTAGACACGAGCAGCTCTGTAAAGGTCTGGGCGGTTCACAGCCAGGCAAAGATGAAAGTGTTCAGCTGTTCCTTACAACAAGTAGCAATGAGGGACTCTCCAACCCAGGGACGTATAATTAGGAAGGAAGTCAACCAATGAACGCCTTTCCTGGACACACAGATCCATCACATATGGAACAGAATTCCTCAGGAGACCCTGTGGGATAAACACAAGCATCTATCCCCACAGAGCAGTGTGGCCTTCTGGGTCACTGTGACTCAGGTCATCAAAAAAGACTGATAAATCCCAAGACACGGTCATCCTGTGACGCTGCTTCCTTGGTCCCAGATCTTCACGTGGAGCAGCGGTAAAGCCAGCAGCAGCTGGGGCAACAGCGTCAGGGCCTTGGCCCCACCTGGGCGCCCCCCTGACCCAGGCAGCCCCTCTCTCACCGGATACTCGGCCACCAATTTCTGCCAAACAGTCATGTTCTCAACTCACCTGGGAAGGCCACACAAGACAGGCTCAAACAGAGAGTGACAAATACCATTTTCTTACTAATCTTCAGCTGGTGAAGCAGCCCCTGCTTCCCTGCGGAGTGGCGGATTGAGCAAGCCTCCTTTGCAGAGGAAGAGGAGCCCAGCACCACTTCCCAGACAACCCAGTCCCGCCGCCGGAGCTTGGAGGAGGCAGTGAACTAAGCCCAGGCTTTCCAGCCGCTACCCACACGGGGACATGTAAAGTTTAAGGTTAAATACAATGAAGTAAAATAAAAATTCAGTCCCTCATTCCCAACTCGCCACATGTTAAGCACTTAGTAGTAACACAAGGCTTGTGGCTACTATGCTGGAGAGTGCAGATCTAGAACATTCCCATTATGGCAAGAGTCCTACCGAGCACCCTGCTTAATCCCTAGAGAAACTGCCAGGAGGCAGGCTGTGAGCCTGGTCCCTAACCTGGCTGGCGCCCCAGGGTGCAGACAGGGAGCACACTCATGCGGGGGTGGGGGTTGTGTACGATGTTATCTGCCTGTGGCTCACTGGATGTTTCTGGGCAAAGCCTCAGTGCAGGAGCTCACCTCTCACCTGGCCACTGACTGGGACAGCCAAATCTTACAGTATTCCCCGCACAAAATTATAAACTGCCACAAACTTAATATGTTTAAACATCTTCATTTAAAAACCACGAAGCTTAAACTAGAAAGAGAATGTAACCAGGGGCAATATCATGACGATGAGAAAAGGCAGTGGCTGGCTCTTGAGGGAGAGGAATGAATGGCTATACTCGGGAATATGCTGGACCACAACCCAGGGTGAATGACAGCTCCGACTCAACAAAGAAACATGGAGGGGAAAGGAAGAAAGAGAATGGAAAGGACGGACTAAAACCCAAGATCCCTGAATTGACATCTTAAGGCTGTCTTCTTACTCTCTCTGGCCAAGCAGCGTCCCAGCCACCAGCTGCCCTTCAACGTGCAAATGCATACTTTCATGAGAACTAACTGTGGCATAATAAGCGTTGTCTTTCTGGATCTTTCTGGTGTTCAGCTATGCCTCCTATGGAAACTTGGAAGGAAAATCAGAGAGGGAAAGGAGGAATAAGAGAAGGACTTGTGAGGCAGAGGGCCTGCGGCGCCAACAACCACAATGGAAGGAAGCAGCATCCAGATAACACACTTCTCCCCGCGTCTGTCGGATTCTACTCTGTGTGCCTCACGCTGCTGTACCTGCTTCCGCCACCTGCTCAGCCATGCCCTCCCCTCTTCCCTGCCAATTCTAAATCAAACCTCACCTTCTGGGGAGAGCGGGGCTGCCTCCATGGAAGGAGGAACTCCTTCCTCAAGCACTCAGGCATAAGAAGCATCCTGCCACTCGCTGCCCTCTCGTGGACCTTCCCCTTTTTCTCCCCCTCCTTCCTGAATGAAAGTACAGTAAAACCTTGGTTTGCGAGCATAGTTCCTTCTGGAAACATGCTTATAATCCAAAGCACTTGTACATCAAAGTGAATTTCAAGAACCATTGGCTCAGTCGTGATGTGACATTCGGCGTCACGTACTACTTGTATTGCAAGACACTGCTCACTTATCGAGTTAAAATTTATTAGAAATGTTTGCACAGAACAAGTTACTCACAATCCATGGTTTTACCATATTATGAGGGCCGCTGAGGTGAAGCCCTTAGTCACATGCTCAACAAGTTACAGGTGAAAACGTCCACTGAAAGGACAGGAGTCTAAAAGAAGAGGACTTTCCCAGGCTAAAGCTCTGAGTCAAAATTTAAGGCATCATTGGGGCACTTGGGTGGCTCCGTCGGTTTAAGCATTGGACTCCTGATTTAGGCTCAGGTCATGATCTCACAATTTGTGAGATCACGCTCCGCACCGGGCTCTGTGCTGACAGCGCAGAACCTGCTTGGGATTCTCTCTCCCCCTCCCCTACTTGCACTCTCTTTCTCTCTCTCAAAAGTAAATAAATACACATTAAAAAAAAGTTTAAGGCTTCTGGGGCGCCTGGGTGGCTCAGTCGGTTAAGCATCCGACTTCGGCTCAGGTCATGATCTCACGATCCATGAATTCGAGCCCCGCATCGGGCTCTGTGCTGACAGCTCAGAGCCTGGAGCCCGTTTCAGATTCTGTGTCTCCCTCTCTCTCTGCCCCTCCCCTGTTCCTGTTCTGTCTCTCTCTGTCTCAAAAATAAATAAACGTTAAAAAAAATTAAAAAAAAAGTTTAAGGCTTCTGCATCATCACTCACTGGATGGAACTTTCTGGACGAAAGTTTCCCCTTCTTTCAACAGTTATGACACTGCAAAATACTACTCTGATCACATCAACAGACATGGAAAAAGGAAAAACTGCAGTATCCTTTCATGATAAAACCACTAAACAAACTAAGAATAGAAGGTAACTTCCTCAGCTGCATCAAGAACATCTATGAAAACCCCATAGCTATCATCACATTTAATGGGTCAGAAACAAGGCACGGATGTCAGCTCTTGCCATCGCTACCCAACATTATGCTAGATGTTCTAGCCAGGGCAATTAGGCAAGAAAAAGAAATAAAAGGCATCTGATTGGAAAGGAAGAAATAAAACTACCCATTTGCAGATGACATATCTTGTATGTAGAAATCCATTAAAAAACTATTAGAACTAATCAACGAGCTGAGCAAAGTTGCAGGATACAAGATCAATAACAAAATCAAGTGTGTTTCTATACGCTCACAATGAACAATGTGAAAATTACATCAGGGAAACAATTCCACTCACAATCACACCAAAAATAGTAAAATACTTAAGAATAAATTTAACAAGTGTAAAACTTAAACTGTGAAACTTCTCGTCTGGTCATGAGTTGGAAGACATACTACTAGTTAAGATGGGAAAACCCCCCAACTTTACCTGCAGATTCAGTGCAATCCCTAGAGCTCCAATGGCTTCTCTGTACAGAAACAGACCAGTTGATCTTAATTAAAATTCACAGGAAATAGTAAAGGACCCAGAATAGCCAAAACAATCTTGAAAAAAGGAATAAAACTAGAAGACTCCCACTTCCCAATTTCAAAATCTACTACAAAGTTACAGTAATCAAGACTGCGTGGGACTGGAGAAAGTCCAGAAATAAGCCCATCCATCTATGGTCAACTGGTTTTTGACAAGGTTGTGCCAAGATCATTCCACGAGGAAAAGAACAGTCTTTTCTACAAATGGAGCTAAGACAACTGAAATCCACATGGAAAGAATGAAGTGGACTCCTACTTCACACCATACATAAAAATTAACTCAAAGTGGATCAAAGACCTGTGTAAGAGCTAAATTCTTAGAAGAAAACATAGGCATGAATCTTTGTGATTCTGGATTAGGCAACAGTTTCTTAGATATAAGAAAAGGCAGGGACGCCTGGGTGGCTCAGTTGGTTAAATGTCCGATTTGAGCTCAGGTCATGATCTCACTGTATGGATTCGAGCTCCGCATCAGGCTCTATGCTGACAGCTCGGAGCCTGGAGCCTGCTTCGGATTCTGTGTCTCCCTCTCTGTCCCTCCCCCGCTCACGCTCCGTCTCTTCCTTCCTTAAAAATAAACATTAAAAAAAAAAAAGTGAACAACCACCTAAACGTGCATCGACTGTTAAATGATAAATAAAATATGGCCTAAAATATGGTGTCCTCAAAATATGGTTTGGCAATAAAAATGAAGTAGTGACACACGTCACAACATGGATAAACCTGAAAAACATTATGCTAAGGGACAGAAGCCAGTCACAAAGAGTATGTACAGTATGATTCCACTTCTACAAAATGCCCCAGAACAGGCACATCCATCACGACAAGAAGTAGATCAGTGGTTGCCAAGGGGCTGGAGTGGGTGGAGGGCGAGTGACCGCTAACGGGTAGGAATTTACGAGGTGATGAAAATGTTCGAAAACTGATTGTGGTGATGGCTGCACAATTTTGTGGATCTACTAAAAACCACTGAATTGTACACTTAAATAGTGAATCATGTGAATTATATGAATAAAACTGTTATTATGACCCCATTTCACTCCTTTTTATTATCCTCTCTGCATTCCTTTAGAGTTGACAAACAGAACAGGGTCAGAAGTGACAAAAAGAACTATAAAGAGAGGAAAGAAGGCAGGGAAGGAACCAAAATGTACGTCCCGCCCTTCAGATGCTCTGGATAAGGGTACGTAGTCCCGTCTTACCTGCGTCAATGGCACACGGGTAATGGTATCGGAAGGAGCAGCCTTTGTTGTAGCAGCCCAAGGTGGCACCTGCCTCCTGGCAGTGGGAACATTTCTGGAAGGAAAGAAGTGCACCACATCAGCATTCCAGAGTCACCCTCTCCTCCAGGCCTTCCCTAAACCCCATCTGTCATCCCTCAGTACGTCTCTGTGGTTACAGGTCTGTGGTGGTGGGGGGGGTGGGCTGGTCAATTGCTAACCTGCCACCCACTGACCACACGGTGGAAAGGATCCAGCAGGAATGTTTTAGGCCAGGCCTCACAAATGTCCACAAACAGATCAAACAGAACACCGCGGTGGGCCAGGGTCCCCAGACTCGCCTATGGTGCTCCTCCTGCCCACCCACCCGCACACATGCTTGCCCGTCCTTTCCTCGTTCCTGCCGCATCCTAAAATGCCAGCTCTTGCCTGTTTATTTCTGCTGTGAAAGTCTGGGGTAGGAGGAGAGGGTAAGATAGTAGAGTTATATATAAACCTTTTAGAATTAAAAGTGGAATTTGGTTTCTAGTTCTTGTATTTGTAAGATTTTATTTTTATTCTACTTTATCCCAAATGCCCAATACAAGTATATTTCCCTTTTCAAAAAAGATGGGCTCCTGTGTGCAAATGGTATTTTTATACACAAATCCTATTTTAAATGCACTAGGAAACCTGCCACAAATTTCTCGCTAAGTGAGACACTATTCTGTAATTGAGATGCTCCCCCTTACATGGGCAGGTTTCCTTAAAGCGGGGCACATCTCTATCATCCTGTGATGCGGCGGCTGTGAGCTCTCAATCCTGTCCGCATAGGAAATGTGACCTATCAAAAGTCATCGTTATTTGTAAAATTCAACCAACTTGGCCCTACCGAGAAGGATGCAGACTCTTCAGGTGGCTGAGGCACACCCCGATAAGGCTACCTGCATGGCCCAGACACTTGTTCCTGATTCTAGGAAAAGGACCATGAAAAAGTTCTCCCTCAGCCGTCATACTTGTGGAGAGGAATGGCTCCCCACACATGCCCTCGTGCTCCCTGAGACAAAGTGCCTCAACGGCACCCTTCTCCCTCTTGTCTCGTGCAAAGGCAGGGCCCAAGTGGCAGCCTCTCAGGGGACAGTGTGGTCCCCAGATCTGCAGCAGTTAGGACCGCCTCGCCAGTGGGAGGAAGCTCGCCTGGATGGTGCCGTGGAATGGGCGGGACGCCCGGGACACCCCGGCACAGAGTAGCAGGCCCAGGACCAAGGAGCCGGATCAAGCTTCCCTGGTGCTGATGCTACAACCACACTAGCGCCAGCGACCGCAGAGCCGGAGTGCCCCCTGTGCAACGGGTGTCCCTGCGTGCCACTGACGCACACCCGCTCAGTCAGCCCCGTCACCTCCCCACTCTCCCTCCAGATGAGGTGCCTGAGGCACCAGAGAGAGTGTACTCGCTCCGGCTCAGAGCAGATCCGGGCTGACCACCCCTGGCATCCTCCAAAGACAAACTTGGCTGGAATAGGGTGGTAAGACAGGTCTTTCGGGGTCTCTGCCTTCCTCTCAGGAGACCAACATCTTTCTGAGTGCCGGTGATCAGTAAATGTTTGCCCTGTGCCCTCGCACCCTTGCCAAGGCACAAAAGATTACTCGGCCTGGAATAAACCAACGGCAGCTGGCAGCATTCTGAGTGGCCCGGGACCGTACCTACCTTTGCCTGTGCCACAGAGCACCTTCAGGACAAAGGGAACATGGCTGATTGGTCAGGAGCCCTGCCCGCAGCAACTCCTGCTGCCTCACCTCTGACTCCAGGAGCCCCCAACAGTCAGGTATCCAGAGCGCTTGTGCTCCAGGCCCTCCCTACCCTGGAGAGTGAATCTCAATCAGTGGTGGTCATTTACAGGTGGGTGCAGCAAGCATTTCTGGAGGGAAAGTCTGCAGTTTAAGAAACTTCTAAGGAAGTTTCGCCCCTCTTAAAAAGGGACAAGAGGCAGGAACAAGCTGTCTGCTCACTCGGCCTCCGTGAGGATGGGATGGTAAGATCTGCTGCCATCTACGTATCACCACGAGGGGACAGCTGCGAAGATAAAGCCCAAGCTGCTGAGGACAGCAAAGTGACAGGGTGGAGGGAACCTGGACCTCTGAGACCCTGCTAAAGATTACATTAACTAGGTCAGGGACCATCCCATCTCCAGACTGTTAAGGGGGAGGACACTTAAAAAAAAATCACTTTTGGGGCACTTGGGTAGCTCAGTTGGTTAAGCGTCGGACTTTGGCTCAGGTCATGATCTCGCGGTTCCTGAGTTTGAGCCCCGTGTTGGGCTCTGTGTTGACAGCTCAGAACCTGGAGCCTGCTTCTGATTCCGTGCCTCCCTCTCTCTCTGCTCCTCCCCTGTTTGCTCTCTCTCTTTCTCTCAAAAATAAATAAACATTAAAAACTTTTTAATAAAAAAAAAAAACCAGACATTCTACACAGACCCCCTATGAAAAGCAACCTGGAGAGCAGGATTTGTCACCACCCAAGTTCACAGACAGGAAAGGGAAGCAATCAAGCTTGGATGTGAACAAGGTCCATTTCCTTTCTACCTCAGCACACGACTCTGTCCCTGCAGCCCCTGCAGGGCTTCTCAATGCTCCCTGCCCTGAATCAGCCCACAGACCACAGGTACTATCTTTTGCATAAAGAAAGCAAACTCACCACTCATCAATGATGATGCTTGTTTCTTTCAGTTAAAAAGCGTAATTAATTTACTATATTGCATCCAGAGGAGAAAGATTCCGTTATGGTATACTTGGGTCTTGAAGAAAGGACATTAAAGAGTTTGTTTTGTATGTATGTATGTATGTATGTATGTATGTATGTATGTATGTATGTATGTATTTCAGTGGTTCTCCAAGTGTAGTCCTTGGACCAGCAGCATCCAAGCATCACCCTGGAACTTGTCAGAAATGAAAATTTTGGGATTCCGGGAAGACGTTGGAGTAGGCAGGACCAGGAATCTGTCTCCCTACCTGGTCGACAACTGAACTGGCCGAATCTGTCTGATAGAACTATTTTGGAACTCTGGTGTCTGTTGTAGGCGTGCAACTTTCAGGGGAAGACTTGGGTGGTAAACTGCAGCTAATTTTGGTCAATTCCAGCTCCTGGCACAGTGGCTTCCATCTCCCGTTCACAGCCAAGCTCCAGGCAGCTGTGCACACGATCCTGGAGCAGCTTGCACACAGCCTGGGAGAGCCAGGGTGGGCAAAAAGAAACCCATCCTCCAAGTATCAGTGTATTGGGGGGAATCTCTGTTCTGACTGATCATTGCTTCAGATCAGAGGTGCAGATGGAGGTGGCCAACCACGCTGTACCTCCCCCTGACTGTTGTAAGCCCCTCCCCCTCAGGCTGAAGGGACTTCTAGGAGATTTAAAAGGCTGGCATCCTCTCCTCACCATTTTTTGCTTTTTTCCCTTCTGGGAGCTAGACGTTAAAGAGTAGGATGTTAAAAGAACAGCTATATACTTGGGTGCAATTAGAAAGTGACCCATGTGTTCCCACGGAAAGGCTTAGTAAAGACCTGAGAAGGCTTGAGTGACACCTCAAGCTGATCCCAGACACAGAAACAACATACAACAATGGAAAACAAACAAACAAACAAAACCAAAACAATTAACAACCTCCCAAAAAGCAAAGTTTGGGGAAGGGGGGAAGTATGATTTTCAGAGTGATCACATTATTAAATTCAAATTTCCAGTGTTCAACAAAGAAATCACAAGACATACATAGAGACAGGAAAGGCCAGTCTATTTGAAGGAAATAAATTAAACAACAGAAACCTTCCCTGAAAAAGACCTAACGGCAAGTACACCAACGACTTTAAAAGAACTGTCTTAAAAATGCTCAAAGAAAGAGAAAGTTAAGAACACAATGTGTGAACAAATAAAAATAGCAGTAAAGAAGTAAAGAAAACCTAAAAAGATACCAAAAGAAATTCTTAAAGCTGAAAAGTGTAACTGGAATTTAAAAATTCACTAGAGGGATTCAAATGCAGACTGGAGCAGGCAGGAGAAAGAATCAGTGAACTTGAAGATAGGACGATGGAAATGATTGAGTCTGAGAAACAGGAGGGAAAAAAAAAAAAAAGACTGAAGAAAAGTGAACAGAGCCTAAGGGAAACCATTAAGTAGACCAACATAGGCAGTGAGGGAGTCCCTGAAAGAGAAGAGAGTGGAAGGGGCAGAGACAATTTTGGAATGGCTGAACACTTCCTAACTCTGATGAAAGACATAAATATAAACATCCAAGAAGCTCAATGAACTCCAAGAAAGATGAACTCAGAGACCTACAGTGAGACACATTACAATCAAACTTTCAAAAGCCAAAGAGAGACTCTTGGGAGAAGTAAACCATCACAAGCAATCCTCTCTGTATGACTACTTGCAGATTCCTTATCAGAAACTTTGGAGACTGCAAACAGTGGGCTGATACATTCAAAAATCTAAAGAAAAAAAAAAAAACTATCAACCAAGAATCCTGTATCTGGCAATGCTGTCCTTCAAGAATGTAAGAAAAATTAAGACACTGCCAAATAAACAAAAACTGAGGGAGCTGATGGCTGCTAGACCTGCTCTGCAAGATATACTCCAGGGAGCCCTGCAGGGTGAAGCTGTACAGAGGAATAAAAAGCTTAATAAAGGTAAACACACTGGCAATTATAAATACAGGTGCTACGAGAGCAATGGCTTGTAACTGCATTTTTTGTTTTTCTACATGATTTAAGAGACTAATACAGCTAAAGAAAAAAAAACCCAATTAGTGTAAAAGCTAGTATTACTGTTAACTTTGGTTTGTGACTGCAAATCTTGTTTTCTACATAATTTAAGAGAACAATACATTTAAAAACTTATTAGTTTATGTTTTGGGGCACACAATGTATAAAGATGTAACTGGGGGACATCAACAACAGAAAGGACTGGAGCTGCAGAGAGGCAGAGTTTTTGCATGTTATGGAAATTAAACTGGCAAAAAATAGCTATTAAATATATAGGAAAGGAAATGACAAAGGAATTTAAATTTTCCACCATTAAAAAAAATCAACAACACAGAAAAAGACAGTATTGCAGGAAATGAGGGACACAAAAACCGTAAGACATCTAGAAACAAAATAGCAAAATGACAGAAGGGGCTCATTATCATAATTACTTTAAATGTAAATGGATTAAACTTTCCAATCAAAAAACAGAGACTGGCAGAATGGATATAAACTTATGATTCAACTATATGCTATGCATAAGAGTCTTACTTTAGATACAAAGACAAAATTGACAAAGTAAAAGGATGGAGATACTCCATGCAAGTAGTAACCAAATGAGTGGAGTGGTATCCTATTATCAGACAAAACAGACTTGATGGATAGAAAAACCAGACAGAAGAAAGAAAATAGAGGACTTAACCTTATAAAGCAACCAGTCTAACAGACATACGCAGAACATACTACCCAACAACAGAACACACATTCTTTCAGTGCACACAGCACACCTTCCAGGACAGACCACATGTCAGGCCACAAAGTAAGTCTCAACAAATTTAAAAAGATATCATACAAAGTATCTTCTCTGAACACAAAGAAGTTCGAAATGAGTAACCAAAGGAAAACTGGGAAATTTAAAAAACTGTGGAAATTAACATACTTTTAAACAAAACGTGGATCAAAAAAGAAATCACAAGGGAAATAAAAAATATTTAGAGACTAATAAAAATAAAACCACAACATATTAAAACTTTTGGGATTCAGCAGAAGTGGTGCTAAGGGGGAAATTTATAGCTATAAACACTTACATTAAAAATAAGATCTCAAAGCAACTATCTACCTTTATAACTTAAGGAACTACAGAAAGAAGAACAAACTAAACCCAAAACTAGCAGAAGGAAGGAAATAAAAAGGATTAGAATGGAGATAAATGAAACAGAGATCAACAGCAGAGAAAAATCAGTGAATCCAAAAGTTGGTTCTTTGCAACACTCAACAAAATCAACAAACCTTTAGTTAAAATGGACTAAGAAAGAGATAGGAGACTCAAATTCCTAGAATCAGAAATGAAAATGGGGGCAATACTATTGATTCTACAGAAATGAAAAGGATTATAAAACAGTACTATAAGCAACTGTATGCGAATAAATTGAATAACCTAGAAGAAATGGACCGATTTGCAGAAACACAAAACCTACCAAGATTAAATCATAAAGAAATCAAATACCTGCATACACATGTAACTAGTAAGGAGATTGAATCAGTAGTAAAAAATCTCCCCCCAAAAGAAAAGACCTGGACCTGATGGCTTCACTGGTGAATTCCACCAAACCTTTGAACTATTTCAACACTGAACTATTTGAACTGATATCAATTCTTGTGAAACTTTCCCCCCTAACTAGAGGAGGGAACATTTTCAGAATTATTCCAAGGCCAGCATTACCTGATACCAAAGTCAGACAAAGACATTATATATACAAACAACAATAACAACAACACAAAAAACAACAAATATCCTTTATGAATATGATATAAGAATCCTCAATCTAAATACTAGCAAACAGAATTTAGCAGCATATTAAAAGGATTATATGCATGACCAAGTGGGACTTAGTCCTGGAATGCAAGGCTGGTTCAACATAAGAAAACTGTTTGTTGTAATACATCACAACAGTATGAAGGAAATAACCACAGATCAACTCAATTGATGCAGAAAAAGCATCTGACAAAATTCAACACACTTTTATGATAAAAACACTCAACAGAATAGGAATAGAAGGAAATTACCTCAATATAAACAAAAGACATATATGAAAAACCCACAGGGAATATCATACCTAAAGGTAAAAAGATGAAAGCATTTCCTCTAAGATGAGGAACAAAGAGAGGATGCTGGCTTTCACCACTTCTATTCAACACAGTACTTGAGGTTCTAGCCAGAGCAATTAGGAAAGAAAAAGAAATAAGAGGTGTCCAAACTGGAAAGGAGAAGTAAAATGATCTGTTGGTAGATGTTATGACCTAATATGTAGAAAACAAACACTAGAGTCCACAAAAAACCTGCTAGAATAAATGAATTCAGCAATGTAGAAAGATACAAAATCAATACACAAAATATCAGTTGCATTTCTATACACAAACTGAATAACCTGAAAAAAATTACACACTTTTGATTTTCAATAGTATCAACAGAATATTTAGGAATTAACTAAAGAAGTGAAAGACTTGTACAATGAAAATTATAAAACATTGTTAAAAGAAATTAAAGAACATATGAATACATGGAAATCCATCCATTTTCATGGATTAGAAGACTTCATATTTAATTAAAGCGTCAATACTACCCAATGTGATCTGCATATTCAAAAAAAATCCCATTTTTTTTTTTTAAAGAAATACCTATCCTGAAATTCATTTGGACTCTCAAGGGGCCACAAATTGCTAAAATAATCTTGGACAAGAAGATAACTGGAAGACTCCTACTTCCTGATTTCAAAACTTACTACAAAGCTACAGTAATCAACAGTGTGGTCCAGGCATAAAGACAGGGATATAGACCAAGACAACACAGCAGAAATCCCTGAAGTAAGCTCTGGCATATAGAGTCAAATGATTTTTGACAAGGGTGCCAATACCATTCAGTGAGGAAAAGGACAGTCTTTTCAACAAATGGTGCCAGGAAAACTAGATATCCACATGCAGCAGAATGAAGTTGGACCCTTACCTAACACTATATTAAAATATTAACTTAGAATGGGTTAAGAACTTAAATGTAAAACCAAAACAATAGAACTCTTAGAAGAAAACATAGGGCAAATGCTTCATGACATCGGGTTTGTCAGTGATCTGTGGTTTATGACACCCAAGGCCCATATAACAAAAGAAAAAAGACAAATTGGACTTCATGAAAATTAAAAAAAATTTGTGCATTAAAAGACACCATCACCAGAGTAAGAATGGTGATTTACACAATGGGAGAAAATATTTGCAAATCATATATTGAATAAAGCATTAAAATTCAGAATATACAGAGAATGCCTAAAACTCAATGGCAACAAAACCACCTATTTCAAAAATGGGCAGAGGCCCTGAACAGACAGTTCTCAAGGCAACATACAAATGGCCAATGAGCACATGAAAAGATGTTCAACATCACTCATCAATAGGGAAATGCAAATAATAAGATGTCACCTCATACCCATCAGAATAACTACTATAAAAAAAACCCCAAAAACCCAAAAAACCAAGGGCACCTGGGTGGCTCAGTTGGTTGATCGTCTCTTGATTTCAGTCAACTCAGGTCACGACCCCAGGGTCATGGGATTGAGCACCATGTAGGGCTCTGTGCAGTACATGGAGCCTGCTTAGGATTCTCTCATTCTCTCTCCCTCTCTCTCTCCCCCTCTGCCTCTCTCTCAAATTAAAACCATACAAAACAAAACAAAACCCCAAAACCAACAAGTGTGGCAAGGATAGGAAGGATGTGGAGAAAAATAGAACCCTTGGGCACTGTTGGTGTGAATGTAAAAGGAATAGCTACTGCGGAAAACAGTATGGCAATTCCTCAAAACATTCAAAATAGAATTATCGGGGCACCTGGGTGGTGCATTTGGTTAAGCGTCTGACTCTAGATCTCGGCTCAGGCCATGATCTCACAATTTGTGAGTTTGAGTCCCTCATTGGGCTCTGTGCTGATGATGTGGAACCTGCATGGGATCCTGTCTCTCCTTCTCTCTGCCCCTCCCTGGCTTGTACTCGTGTGCGCGTGCTCCCTCTCGAAGTAAACTTAAAAAAATAAAAAATACAAATAGAATTACTGTATGATCCTACAATTCCACTTTTGGGCATATAGACTCAGAAATGAAAGCAGGGTCTCAAAGATATTTGTACACCCACGTTCACAGTGGCTCCACTCACAATAGCTAAGATGTGGAAGCAACTCAAGTATCCGCTGACAGATGAGTGGATAGGTAAAATGTGGTGTATACACACACCAGAGTATCATCCCGCCTTAAAAAGGAAGGAATTCTGATGCCCTGTTACAACAGAGAAACCTTGAGGACACCATCCTCAGTGAATTACACCCGTCAGAAAAAGACATATACTGTATGATTCTACTTACATGAGACAGCTAGAATAGTTAAGATCATAGACACAGAAAGCATAATGGTAGCTGCCATGATCTGGGGATAGGGAGGAGAGAATGGGAGTTAGTGTTTAATGGGCACAGAGTTTCAGTTTTGCAAGATGAAGAGTTCCGGAGAAGGAAAAGGAAAAGGAAATGTAAATTCTCAAGGCCCATCTCAGTCTGTGCCGTGACAAGTGTCCACGCAGTTCTGACGCACAGTACAATGTGAGAACCCTTGGTCCAATTTCAACTCTCCAACTTTTTAGCTGAGGAAAACAAAGACCCAGAGAGGTGCAAGAACTGGCTGAGCTAGGATTTCAGGTGTCCGGGGAGCCACTTAGTGCTTCCCTCACTATACTTCTGTCCCCTACTGACCAATACCAATGTAGATTATGGCGGGGGGGAGGGGTGATAGGCAGAACTATGCCCCAAAATGTCAAAGATGTCCAACCTCATTCCCAGAACCTGCCACGTTACATGGCAAAGGGACTTGGTAGATGTGACTCGGTCAAGGACGCTGGGATGGGCAAGAGTATGCTGGAGTCTCCAGGTGGCCCCAATCTAGTCATGGGCCACTCAAGCAAAGGAGCCCTCCCAGAGGTAGTGAGAGTTGAGGGTTTTCGGGAGATGCCAACACTGCTGGTTTCAAAGATGGAAGAAGGGGCCATGAGCCAAGAAGGGGGGGGGGGCGGCCTTAGAAGCTGGGTGAGACATGCAAACAAATGCTTCCTTAGAGCCTCGAGGAAGAACAGAGCCCTGCCGGCACCTAGTGTCACCGGGTGTGAGCCTAGTGAGACCTGTGCGGGACCTGAGATCTACAGAACTGTAAGATGACAAGTCTGTGCTTCCAGCCCCCAAGTTTACAGTAATGTGCTACAGCAGGGATAGGAGACTAGGAAGTGGGGATTTCCTGCGAAAATCTCACAAGAAGGAAGTGACTCTTCATTTTCCTTTTACGTTCTTCAATGTAACAGATTTCTCCCTCATGGCAACACCCACAACTTTCCTCGCTTTTTATTAGACAAATCCTGGCGTCATCAGTGACACTGGAACTGGAAGGGACACTGGCTCTGTCATCAGTGCCCTTGTTTCTGGTTTAAGAAACAGAGGCAAAGTGGCCCGCTAGAGATCACGTAACCAGAAGTACCAGCACTTCAAATTGCAGCCCTTTTTCTTCTGAACCCCAAGCTCGACATTCTTTATACCACATGGCCTTCCAGTCCCCTTCATCCACTCAACTCTCCAACCTTTGAAAAGTACTTCCTACATGCCAGGTGCCAAAGACAGAACAGAAAGACCTCTCTCTACAGCGTCTTCAGTTTCCATCCCATACCCCAAATCAATACCCAGGGTAATACCATTTCCAATTGGATTTTTATTTGCCTTTTTTTTTTTTAATTTTTTTTTTCAACGTTTATTTATTTTTGGGACAGAGAGAGACAGAGCATGAACGGGGGAGGGGCAGAGAGAGAGGGAGACACAGAATCGGAAACAGGCTCCAGGTTCTGAGCCATCAGCCCAGAGCCCGACGCGGGGCTCGAACTCACGGACCGCGAGATCGTGACCTGGCTGAAGTCGGACGCTCAACCGACTGCGCCACCCAGGCGCCCCTTTATTTGCCTTTTAAAGAAGCTGTTTACACTATCATTCTCCTACAATGCAAATAATACAATAAAGTCACTGCACAGCTAAACGTCCTTTGTTTTGGACTACACTGTTGTTACAAATTTGGGGATATTCATTCCTAGGGGAGGTTGAGGCCACACAATACTGCTCTCCACACAAGTGAGATACACAGTGGGGCTTCAATCATCATTTCTAAACCAAGGAATGCCTTTTTTTTTTTTTTTTAATGTTTATTTGTTTTGAGAGAGAGAGAGGCAGAGAGAGAATCCTAAGCAGGCTCCGTGTTGTCAGTACAGAGCCTGACCTGGGGCTCAATCCCATGAATTGTGAGATCATGACCTAAGCTGAAATCAAGAGTCAGAGAGTCAACTGAGAGCCACCCAGGCACCCCAAGTCAAGGTATGTTCTTTTCCTTTCAGTGTTCGTTTATCTTTGAGAGACAGTGAGGCACAGAATCTGAAGCAGGCTCCAGGCTCTGAGCTGTCAGCACAGAGCCCAACGAGGGGCTCGAATCCACAAACCATGAGATCCTGACCCGAGCCAAAGTCAAACACTTAACCAACTGAGCCACCCAGGTGCCCCTCAAGGTAGGTTTTCAAACAAACAACAGCCCAATCTTCCCAACAGCAAAATTTTCATTTATTATTGAAGAGAATGGGGCGCCTGGGTGGCTCAGTCGGTTGAGGGTCCGACTTCGGCTTGTGTCATGACCTCATGGTTTGTGAGTTTGAGCCCCGTGTTGGGCTCTTGTGCTGACAGCTCGGAGCCTGGAGCCTGCTTTGGAATCTGTGTCTCCCTCCCTCTCTGTTCCTCCCCTGCTCATGCACTGTCTCTGTCTCGCAATAATAAATAAACATTTAGAAAATATGTTTATTATCGAAGGAAATAGGTTATTTTTAAGCAACTCTTGTCATTTCTGATGTTGTTATCTTGGCAAATGGATTGTAAAATGTATCCTTAGTTTTGGGGCACACTTAAACAACAGAAAGTGGCCAAACACCCACCCCGACCCTTTCACCAGCCCTTCTCGCTGTCCCAGAGGCAGGGCTCACTGACTGGAGGTGGCAAACTGCAGGAGCTGAACCGCTTACGAGCGGTTTAATCCGTATCTGCCAGGGGCTCTGAGGAAAAGTTTTGCGTGCCTCTTCATTCACAGAAAGCCTCTTTCCTGGGAGATGTAACGGCGACCTGAATAATCGCTCTGTTTAATGAGCATCTCGAAGCAGCCTCCGAGCACCGAAGCATTTGGGTCAGAGTATTATTAGTGTTGGTGATAACTGGTCCCGTTCAAGGTTTGAAGATCACACGTGCCGCCTCTACCGTGCCCGAGATGGCTTTTATCTGCACGCGCTTTTGTGCGTGCTCACGTTATTTACCCACTCCTCTTTGTCCACCTCCCCTCAACCGTGAGACTCACTCTTGTGTCCCCAGGACAGCACGCCGCAGGAACCATGAATATGAGCTGGCGGAGTGAGCGCGAGGTCTGACGCATTCCAGAGCTTGAGAAAAATGAATGAGGCTACTCTTCGAGAGGAGTTAAACAGCTGATGCTGGTAGCGCTTGGAGAATGTGGAGCAAGGTGTGTGCTCCTTCTTGGCTACCGGCAGGAGCTTTTTTCCCCCCTCTTTTAATTATGCCTTCTAGATCTAGGACAGAAGCCTCTGCTGCCGGACCAATCTACTCTAGCTACGTGGCAGCGACATGGCTGAAACACAAGGAGCTGCCCGTTAAGGCCCTCAAAGCATCTTTCTTTGACGCGACTCTGCATCCTATCAATTTTCTTTCAAGAGCACTTCAAGGTGTCGGCCGAAGCAATCCATATAAAACCTTATATGTTTTGGGTCCTTGCTTCCTCAGAGCTAGATAATCTCCTTGTGTTCCCTCACGAAAGCTCATGAGACCAGCTAGAGCATTTTCCTGCTGCTCGCCATTCTCAGACTCCAGAGACGGGCTTGGCGACAGCCTCTGGAACCCACACCATGGCCCAGAGCGCCACCAAGGCTTCAAAGCCAACCTTGGAGGGCCAGGGACATGCCCAGGTCTTTTCCAGCTCTACAAGACACGCAGCACACGGGCTTGAAAGGTGTGCTTGTGTCCCACAGCCATTCTAGCAAATGCATCAATTTTAGTAGCTGAATCCATTAAATACACCTCTCAGTAAATTGGGACGACACCACTGTAAATGCCAGTCGGTCACATTAGCAGCACTCACTGGCTAAAGGGTGTGTGTACCTGAAAACAAAGTGTCAGGTTTGACCAGCTTTTCAGAAAACATGCGGACAGCCCAATGTCACTATCATCCAGGTGTGGAGCCGCGCAAGGGCCGGTGGAAAAAGAACCCGAGGGTGTCGGCTCTTGTACCAAAGCCAAAGCCAGCACACCAATTTTATCATCTGTAAGATGGGGATAACAGTATTTGCTTTAACTTCCTCATAAAGTTCTTATGTGAAGTAACTGTGAAATGTCTTATAAGTTAGAGTTATGTAATTACTAGGACTTATAAAAACATGGAAAACACACCTTCATCTATAACGTGTCGTATTTTTGACAGTTACTGATGTCAAAATTAGACCCACCACAAACCAAGTAGAGTCTATTAAGACAAACTAAGTCAAACAATTATTTTTTGAAACACTTCCCTTGCGAATCCTGCCTGAAACAAGCCGACCCTAGGTGGTCCTGAACACCCGCCACACAGTCGTACTGCCGCTTCGGGGGGTGTGTATGGTCAGCTTGTCTCTATAAATAATGGCAATTAGTTGTGGTGTTTTGTGCAGCACTTTTGCGATGGAAGGTACTAAGTAAACAAGGAGGAATAAAACCACACACAATCAAGTACAAATGAAACACGTGCAGGAGATCAAGAGCATCTTAACGTACCCAAAGCAGACACACTGAGCACAACCAGACCGAGGAAAAGTGCCCTGCAGGCTGGTCCCCTGCATCTGCAGATACTTACACCTTCCTGTTACGTGGACAGCAGGCCCAGGCTGCCTCTGCCAGTGTCACGAGCCGCACGCTCCTAGCCACAGTTCTCCCAACCCACCCCCACCCTTGTTATGCAGCCCCACTCACTTGCGGTGGAATGATCTGGAATAATTTCTCCTGCTGCTTCTGGGTGTCCTGCCACAAGGGGCTGAGGGCCCGCAGGTGGGAATACTCCTCCCAACACTTCTAGAGCCTAACGGCTCATCTCTGTCCCCTGGGAGAGTCATCTGCTTCCCACCAAAACCAAGAGAAGAAACATACACACGCACAATCTTCCTTAATCTTATCATTATCTTTCAGGTATAAAAATAATCTAGAAGTTGAAATGATACTTTTAGACCCCCCCTCCCCCCACGTCCCAATCAAAAAGTGGTTCTGCTGCTGGCCCTGAAATTGTTAGTTTCTTTGGGAAAGCTTCTCAAACGACACGATAAACCTACAGTAATAAGGGTCTCTGTGGCCGAGTAGGGGTTGAGGGGTGGGTGGTCCTAGAGGTGGAGCAAAACACAAGACAGCATGATCAAGGTCAAAGTCAACATGCAGCTGTTCTAGCAGTCTCCTAGTTACATCCCTGATCCACGAGGACAGTCTGTTCCCTGAATCCCCTTCCTACTGTCTTTGTACTCACAGATGGATTTACAGTAAAGTTATGCTGCTTTGAATGAGGCCAGAGGGCTTGGGATTAAAGGACTCTTTTCTCTTCATTAACAGTGTCCTTCCTTGTCTTTCTGCACTTCATCTGCCAAACAGAGGAAGCCAGGATTTAGCTACAACCTTGAGCACACGAACAATATATTTAGAGTACACATGCCTTTATACAACAGATATGGTGATTTTACCATTCAGCAAACAAAAGATTAGGGGTAAGATGCAGCTGGGCAAGGGTGTCTTTTCTCTAGAAGACTCTATCACATACACCTTTTTGGTCGTTGCTGTTTTATACATCTAGATTTTCACATGGCAGTGTGCCGAAGCAAGGTACACCTGTTTCCCTCTGTCAGACGGGAAGGGAAGTATTGGCTGACAGGTGAAAGTCAGGCTGGTGCTTCTTTACAGAATCATGGAATGCAAGTTATTCTACTGAATATGATGAAAGGATTTTCACTTCCTGATGAGCTCTTCTTGGGACTTTTAATTTGCCTCATTACCGTGTCCATTCTGAGTCAACGGCACAAAACTGCGAAGTCCAGAAACTGGGAACACGGGTTGGAGGAAAGTGAGTAGGAACTGGATCCCTTGGTCCCTAGGGGCTGCTTACTCCTTACCTTCCCTGGAAGGTACCTCACAGGTGCGGTCAAGGGGCCTTGGATCCTCAGGGGACTTCGCTTTGATACTTAAGTTTGCTTAAATGGTGTCAACTTCAGAAATGTAAAAATCCTTCCTTTTTTACTATTCATTCAACACATTTTTATTACATGCCTATGGGCAAGGCAAAGAGGCCCCCAAAACTGAGGACCCAAAGTCAGGTAGTGTCGGCCCTCAGGAAACTTCCAGAAGAACTGGGATGTGTTACGATGTAAATAGGACTCTCCAGCTTAGAGGCAGGATGCCCACCTGGTTAAGGTCGGGAAAGCACTCTTGAGGGGGTGTTGCCTGAGCAGTCTAGCTGTGAAGGAGGAGCAGGAGCTACTAGGGCAAAGAAGGCAGGGAAGGCGTCCACCACAGGGGGAACAAACAGGAACAAGCGGTCAGGGTGTGGAAGGTGCATGTGGTGGAACAGGATTCTGAAGGGGTGGAGCCAGATGAGCAGGAACGTGGGGCCAACGTCACTGCCAGGTTAGGGATATCATGGAAGTTTGTGTGGGAGGGTGAGGAAATGCATACAAGAGGCTGCACTTAGAGACACTGAAGATAAACCGGTAGGACTTGGTGACAAGCTATAGCCAGGAGTCTGTGAGTCGTGTCTTGGGAGCCCTGGTGCGTGGCGGTGCCTTCACTTGGTGCACGAAGTGGAAGGGGAGCCCTTCGGGCATCAGCACAGCAAGATTCTGATGAGCAGAGGACTCTCAGAGCCCCAGCTCTGCAAGTGACTTACCTTCAAAACATTCCGTTTACAGAGTAGAATGTTTTGGACCTAGAACAAAATCTTGACTGGAATAACCAGGAATGGGTTTAATTTCAAATGACATTTTCTGGGGTAACTGAAGATAAAGCTAGAAACCCTTTCTGGAACACATTACACTATTTTGAATTAAACTCATAATCTCTATTGCCTCAGAGTGATGATTCCATTATTAGGAATATTCTTGTAAGATACTAGGTAAAGACTAGGCGTTATCAAAGTGACCCCAAGATAGAACTTAAAAACTTGCTTCTAAAAATGAATCTCAGGGCACCTGGGTGGCTCAGTCAGTTAAGCGTCTGACTTGGGCTCAGGTCATGATCTCACAGCTCATGGGTTTGAGCCCTGCGTCGGGCTCTCCATTGACAGTTCAGACCCTGGAGCCTGCTTCGGATTCTCTGTCTCCCTCTCTCTCACTGTACCTCTGGGACCTGTGCTCTCTCTCAAAAATAAATAAATAAACATTAAAAAAAAAAAAGAACGCATAATAGAAAACATTACAAAAAAGTAAATCTCTGCTGGGAAGCTTTTTTTCTTTATCATTTTCTTGTTTATTTTAAAGTGGAGGGGAGAAAAAGAATGCAGTGAAAGACATGTTCCAGTTAGTTAGCTGACATCTCCTATATTTGCCTTCCTTGCATTCAGTGGGGAATCTTGCTTCCTGCCTCAAATACTGGTGTCTAAAAAGAGATGAAAACATGAAATGAGAAAAAAGGAGAGAAAGCCAGGTTGGAAAAAGACCTTCCTTGAGAAAGGAAACCAACCCCTGGCCCTGCCTCTCACCAGCCAGATGAGCATGGCCCAGTTAATCTATTTAAACCTCAATTCTCTCAACAGTAAATCGGGGATAAAATCCCACTGGGAAAAAAGGAAGGAGGTGGAGAATCTTTTAAGAAAACTGGTGAATGAGGTGGGGGGTGGGGGCGTCTGGGTGGCTCAGTCGGTTAAGTGTCTGACTCTTGGTTTCAGCTCAGGTCATGATCAAGCAGCTTGTGGAATTGAGCCCCACATCGGCTCCATGCTGACAGCATGGAGCCTGCTACGGATTCTGTCTCTCTATGCCCCTCCCCCACTCGTTCGTTTTCTCTCTCTCTCTCTCCCTCTCAAAATAAATAAATAAACTTAAAAAAAAAAGAAAGAAAACTGATGAGAGGGAAAAAAACTCAAACCGTATAAAACTCTAAATGTGTTTGACAATGAGGGAAGAGTGTTTTGTAAATGACATGTAAGGTATTCCTAAGACACCCTGCATAAAAACAGAAGGAAAAAGTTCCAGCAGTGACCCCAAAGGGAATGGACAGCCATTCCAGAACAACCAGAGCCCCCCCCCCCCCCCCCGGGCTTATCTGCAAGGCCACGGGAAGCTGGAGATGGACAGCAGCACAGACTTCCAGGAAGATCTGGCTTTTAAAACAATCCACCACTGGGGCGCCCGGGGGGCTCAGTCGGTTAAGCGTCCGGCTTCAGCTCAGGTCATGATCTCGTGGTCTGTGGGCCCCAGCCCCGTGTCAGGCTCTGTGCTGACAGCTTGGAGCCTGGAGCCTGCTTCGGATTCTGTGTCTCCCTCTCTCTGCCCCTCCCCTGCTCATGCCTCTGTCTCTCTCTCTTTCTCTCAAAAGTAAATAAACATTAAAAAAATTTTTTTGACACAATCCACCACTAGCAATTAAACACAGCTATTACTACTTATGTGTGCTTGTTTTGAGTATTTCTCTGAACACATACACGTCCTAGTAACCATTTCTACCAAGGTGCCCGCAAAGCTGAAACAGTTTATAACGATCACGTATGGAATGAACTTCAACAGTTGATGAGGTGGGCGCAGATACTGACTACCTGTTGTGGGTTTTAAATGTTCTAGAATTCCCTCTCCTGGACTTAAAGTCTTCAGGTTCAGCCATAATAAAGGTATAAAGGCAAGACAAAGCAATATAAAGCAACTTCCCTAACAAAATGCATCCACTTGCCAAATTTAAGTTAAAACCAATCTCTATCCCCCCACTTTCTGGAATATTAAACTGTTAAAAAACTGTTAGCTTAATCGTTTTTCTTTTGCACAAAACATACAGTTATGTTAATATACATTCTTCATAACTCCACCTATCAAAAACTCCACACAGGTTTCGCTAAGGATGGTGTTTCTTTAGGCTAACCAGACCTTGGTTTTCTCCAGTTTGTAATTTTATCCTACACATAGGTTACATTTTAGCTTACCTACAAGTACATACACTCCATTAAAATAATTCTAATCAGAGGGCATCTTTTATAGCTGGGGAAGAAAGCTGTGGCTTTGATAAAACGTTACACATTTTGTTGAGGGGGATTTTTAAATATTACAAATGAAAGAGATTTGTGCTCTTTAGGAAGTTAGAAAGGAGGGGCTTGGGTCAGGGAGGTTTTTTAAAGCAGTAATTAGCATGTTTGCTCCCAGTGGCAGCTGAGAACCTGAGAAAAGGCTGCACCCAGCAGGAGCAGGAGCCCCGGCAGCCCAGGGAGAAGAAAGAGAATAGCCTTTTCTTGAAGTATAGAGATAAATGCTTATGGACAGAGTTGAAAACATTGAACTTAAAGTTGCACAAGGCTACTTACTAGCGTAATTTTATTTTCCCCTTTGCTCAAACGGTGGATTGGATTTAAGGAGTAATAATTACCTTTTGTGTTTAGCAAGGCATCTTTTTAAAGAAACTGCCTGCCAGGAAAGGGACTCTGTATAATCCTCCTCCTCTCCACGGCTCATCCCAGGAGTTGAGTCTATGCTTCCAGAAAACCAATTACAGGGAGCCGCTCATTCACAAGATGCTCGCATCTAACTGTTGACGATTTCGGTAACAGAAATGACAAACGTGCTGCCACCACAGGCCTCCTTTAACAGGACTCTGAATCTGCACAGTCTACACGGGAGCTTCAATCTGCAAAGTTCCCAACCCTTGGAGGCCTTCTTCCGTATTTTTACTGCCTCTTTTCCCACTTGGCTTGTTTTATCCTTTCCTGCCGGATCCGCCTCCACCTCACCATCCCTCTCACCCACGCATCTGTCTTGTCTGCAAAGCCACCCCACTTCCGAAGTGGCCGGTTCCTCAAGGGCAAGGCCAGCCTGAAAATGGACAGAGGAGGCACCTTCATCCAGAAAAAAGGCAGAAAGGAACCTGAGAAAACTAGATGTCTTGGGTGTATTTAAACTAGTGCCAGTGTAACTCTCCACAGGGCTGCTGGTCCCCGCACCCTAAAGCCAGATGCCAGATCCCAACAACCCTCTCTGAGGGCTTTATGGGGCCACTTAATGAAGCGACAATGTGTGAGACACCTCACTTCAGGTCCAAAGCCTCATGCCCTCCTTCCCAGAAACCTTGCACTGGAAGGAAAAATTGGTACGAACCTGGCATGGAAACTGTAACCAAAACTGGTTGACTGGCTCATGATCTAGCTTTTGTGAACTAGCTCAAACACACGGAGTGTTCAGAGTTGATTTTGGCCCGTCACCTGAAGCATGTGTTAACGATACAGACTATGGCCACGACCCAGAAGGACTGAAGGTGTACCATCATCCCAGGTGTTTCTTATCCCCAAGAACGTTTAAGAACTATTGGCTCAGTCCATCTTCATGGATATGTATGTATATTTTCTTCCTGATTTTCTACTTTAGAAGCTTAATCCCAGAATGGAAGACACTCAGCAAAAGGCCAATCTTAACTTCAACAGAGGAAGAAAATGGAAACTCAGATGTAATATGACTAAGATTAGAAATATTGACTAAATTCAACAATTACCTCTTCCACCTCCAAGCTTTATTTTTTTTTAATTCTGTTTTTAACGTTTATTTTATTTTGAGAGAGACAGAGAGAGCATGCAGGTGAGGGGAAGAGGGAGAGGAGAGAGAGAGAATCCTAAGCAGGCTTCATGCTGTCAGCACAGAGCCTGATACAGGGCTCGATCTCATGAACTGTAAGATCGGAGTCAAAACCAAGAGTCAGACACTTAACTGACTGGGCCACCCAGGTGCCCCCACCTCCAATTTTTAAATGACAATTGACTGTTATGGCCAATCTCACTTTATTCCTTAAAACAACCTGATAGGGTGGTCCAGTTATTATCTCCGTTTTTACTGGGTAAAAAATTAGGTGGGGAGAGGCTAAATGACTTGTCTACCATTACAATTTTGCAAGCAGCCAATCCTTATGAATAATTCAAGAATAAAATGAGACCTACAAGAGTCTGTAATCATTACCCCTTGCCAACAATCTCTTCTGGTGTCTTCAAAGACCTTCTGTTGGATAAATGCAAGAGTCCCTTTTTCTCTGGGCAGCCTGGTCAGTGCACAGTGGTTATGTGATAAAAAGGTGGCTGGCTCCATCACGTGGGTTCTCTTTCATGAGTAAGATTACAAGGGCAACAAATACATGATGGCGTTGGCGAAATTACTGAAACCGTTTGAAAATATATCAATGACTACGGCGCTTCAGAATTCCCAAGTCAAATTAAAGAGCTAAAGGCAACAATTGGTATTTGCTCGTGGTCTCAGAGCCTTTGAGGGCCCAAGGGGTGTGTGTGTGTGTGTGTGTGTGCGCGCGCACGTGCGCGTGTGTATCATTTCCTGGGGTTCCCTAGAGTTAATCTGGAAGCTAATTCTGAGTGTGATCTTCTAAAACTCACCAACAAAATCTTGTTGGCATATTCACAGTAAATGGAATTCTCTTTTTTCCAAAGGAGGGGGAAGGATGCGTCTGGGAGAATGGAATTTCCTTGCTGGAGAGATTAATACCCCTGGAAGTGATTCACTTTACCGAAGAAAGGTGTCTAAGTCCCTGTAAAGCCTAGCCCTGCCAGGAGGCGAAGCTGAAGCAACAGCAGTTTCCAAAGACACCTACCACAACCCTATAGCCACCTTGCACAGTGCTTCTCCATCTCTACCGTGGGTGCTCAGCACACAACCCTGGTCTGACATGTCACAGTGGAGAGAAAGTCTCTTGGACAGTACCTGGCCCACAGTGAGTGTGCTAACTACTAATGACCATTTATGACCACCTGTGACGGATAAGGGGCAGGAGCACGTGGAGAGAGCCAGGTGAAGGGGTTGCTCGAAGTAGAGAATGAAGAGTGGTCCTGGTGGACTGTGGGTGTCAGAGGGCACGGGAGCAGGGCTTGGGAAAGCAGGGAGGTGTGGCTCTTAATATGTGCCTATTTCTCTCTCCACTCACTCTTCAAATCCCCCAAGTCACTCTGACCTATTGGCACGAGCCTTCCTGACTCAAGTTACGTGCGGCTTCTTGGTGCCTGCACAGACCCCACGCTCTCACTGCACTTTTCGTAAGTGCTGATCTAAGCGAAGCTAGAGCTGCTCTTAGCCACAAGAAACCATCCATCAAAATTCCTTAGTTCTGAAAGGGTCGTACTTCCCTCGGATGGCTAAGAGGCACCTCAGACTCACCATGAACATAGTACACCTTTTGATTTCCCCACCAAACCGGTTCCTCCTCCAGGCTTTCCAGCGTCAAGAAACGGCATCGTGTCTGCCCCATTGTTCTGTGCCAGTCCTGCTCACACAGGCCACAGGAATTAGCTCCTGCCCACCTCTCCAACTTCATTACCCTCTCTCTGTATCCAGTACTGCCTCACCATACTGCCTTTTCTGTTTCTCAAATCCACCAAGCTCGGTTTCCCCCTACGGCCTCTGTATGCTCTGTCTACAGTGCCCTCTGATCTCATTATATAATGAGTGGCTCATTATACCACTCCCACCTCAGCCCGTCAGGGAAATTTACCTGGACCCCCAATCTGAAGCAGCTACCCAGTCACTGTCTATAACATCATCTCATTTTAACTATGTGCACTGATTTGTTCCTGGCACAGAACAGATGCCAACTAATACTGGCTGAATGGACAAGTGTAAGGTGCCAGTAAACGGGGGCTGGAAGCCTGCAGGGCATGGCTATGCTTGGGTTTTAGAAACATCGCTGCAGCGTAGGAGGCCTGGGTGGCTCAGCTGGTTAAGCATCCGACTCTTAATTTTGGCTCAGGTCATGCATGATCTTATACTTCACTGAGTTCAAGCCCCATGACTCTTGGTTTGGGCCCAGGTCATATTCTCACAGTTTGTGAGTTCAAGCCCTGCGTCGGGCTCTGTGCTGCACTGACGGTGCAGGGCCCGCTTAGGATTCTCTCTCCGTCCCTCCTCCCCTACTCTCTCTCTCTCAAAAATAAACATTTAAAAACATAAGATAAAGTAAGTACTTTAAATGGCATCCAAAGGCCCACCTCCTACCACCAAACATACCTTGCTCGTTACAGGTCTCTTAGGACAGCCAGCTAGACACAGGTTCACCCTGCCCTGATCAGCCATGTGTCAGGCACTATGGTCGGTTCGGTCAGGAAAAGTCATGATACATGGTGCTGAGTGGCACAACAGGTATGACGGGAGTGCTGGGGACTTGCTGCCTGGAGGACCAGGTGACAGGTGAGCTGGTTGTTTAAATGTGCTTTTCAAGAACAACAACAGTGGATTAAAATGTCCAGGCCTGCTGGGAGGTGCAAAGTCTCATGTTTGCAAACACAAACCGTGTTTTTGAGGGGCTGCTTTTTCAAAGCACTAATATATTTTGATTTCTTCCAGAGGGAACTCTACCTAGAAACAAGCAAAGAGAACCAACTGGCCGACTATCCTACTGCTAACGAACTATCATCCCACCAACTCAGCTTTTTTCCACAACAGCAGCAAATACAACTTACAAGCACACCAAAGGCCTACACCTGACATCCGGCTCAACCAAGATTTAAACTTCACAGAGACAGTTTTCCAAGCCTGGAGCCACCTGGCATCTCTGTGGAGCCGGTTACCATGAGTACGCCTGCGAGTGAAATGAACAAAGACGTTTTACTAGAAACTCTTCCACAGGCTGTGCAGTGAAACACGTAAGAAATGAAATGCCTCCAAAACTGATGTCACTGCAGCTGGGTCCCTCCCCCATCCTGAAGTTTGTTCTTTCAGACGGAAACGCGACGTTGTGTTGACCTTGGTCTCACGCATCTGCTTGTGTGGCAGTTCTTCAGTTCTACTCTCTCAAGGCACATTTGACAGCAGTCTGCTGGCAACATCTTCAAATTAAGTGTCAGCTCATAAGCACAGCGGCCAAAATCACCCCACTGTACCTGGCTTACTGGGATGGGGTCATCCAGGGCTGACTTTCCTCTTCAGCTTAATTCTACCCAATAAGCTTACTGATAGGGACATACCTCCACTAAAAGGACACGTGAGGACACTTTCCAGGCCGGACACCAGTTCACAGTACTTGCTTCCTTTAAAACTACCTCGACGCCAAAGCTTCTAGGAATAGTTTAGTGTCCACCAACGAAGCTGCCTGATCTCCAACGAAGTTAATTGTACCAACAGTCCTCGGTCACTGTCCTATTTATAGATGAGGAAACTTTATCTAGGTGCTCTCCTAAATGCCTCCTTTAGGTGGCCCTCCTGAAGAAAGGGTTTCCATGGGTCCCCATTTCCCAGGTAACTGAAGTTATTCAGACTGGGGAAATGATGCACGCAAAAATGACAAACTGAGGAGAAACATTAAAATTAATAGGGGACGACTGCAATATCACTAATCCAAGAAATAAAATTTAAAGGAAAAAATTAAAAATTTAAAAATACCCAATGTTGTTTGCCTCATAGTAAAATGTGGGCTCTCCTGTATCTGTGGATGATCATAGCTCAATACGATCCTTTTGGTTAAACCGCAAGATAATGCCTAGCAAAATGCTTAAAATATTCACACTTTTTGACTTAGCAGCTTAACATCTGGAGGTTTTCCCTCACATAAAACTCCATGAATAGAAATGTTTACCGCCGCATAAGAAATAGTAAATAAACTGGAATCCTCAATGTCTAACAGTGCAGGGATACTTGGCTAAATTACATTTATACACGTATTAAAACAAAATACCCTAAGTTACTATGCAAGCTACAATTACAACATTAAGTGAAAAAAGCAACACAGCTTTGTATCTATAGTTAATGGCAGAGCCTCTCTGGGTCTGGATCCCGGACTCAGTTTTGTCCAGGAGCACAAGGAGGCCCAGCTCGGAGGGCTGCTGTGAGGTTTAAATGTGATAATTCACTCACAGCGCTTGGAAAGCACACTCCATCCATGTCAACAATTGTTACTACACTATTATTATATCTAGTAAAACAAGCACATGGACAAAATCTGGAAAAGAGGCAAATCTACTGGGCTGTCAGGATTTTGCCTTTCTTTTACCTACTGTTCCATTAGTTTTACGATATGAATAACACTGTTACTATTTACGCTTATGTAGAGAACATGTAATTCTGTCACAGAAGGTAGTTTGCCCTTTTATGACTCAGGAGTTAAGATGGAGCTTCCAGCCTGTGGACGCACCCAGCGCCCCCCGTAGACCTCGTGTGGCCAGTCTGCTAAACCTGTTAGTCCTTTCTCGGCTTTCCTGTTGCTTCCTGTGAGTGGAACTTCTCAGACCCTCCAAAAATAAGTGTCCGTGCATAGTGACAACCTGAACCTCAGAACCCATGTGACCTCAAAGTAAAGTGCATGCACTGTGTCTCATCTCAGTTCAGCACATACAGGCCTTCAGCTACACCCTGGAACTCTGAGAAAATGGGGTGTTACACTGTGCACAACAGAGTCTTTTCCAGGCCCCCCAAAGTAATGTTTCATATCAGCTCTTTCTCACTATAATTAAATGCAATTTGGTATTCCACTGTGTTGTCAATAATGTCAATGTCTTGGAAAATTATTAGAAAGCCAAAAATAGCAAATTACCTCTTCTGTGCCCCCTCCCACCCCCAATCATATTGTAGCAATAATTAAAATGATAGCTTAATTTCTTTGATGGCTTTTCAGAGAATTCTCTATGAAGGATTTTTTTTTTAATGACACAGATCTCATGATTTCCTATTTCTTCCCACTTTCTTGCAACGTGGATTAAGTTTACTGGTTTTACACATATCCAAAAAGCTAAATAAAAACCAGCCAGTCCTTAGGAGAAAGTACCGTCCTGGAGACCCGGAGCACAGTCGCCCCAAACACGCAGACTCGGCTGAGCTTTCACGCCTAGTGTTCCCTCCTGCCCACAACACGTTAGCTACCAAACGAGGGTCTCCCTTCTCTTCCTCATCCCCTCTGCTGCTACCGGGGTCTTCCCCACCCCATCCGCTGACCCGCTCGCTTGGATGGGAAGCCTCAGCATCATTCCTCACTTTCCTTTACCTGCCACACCTAGTTGGTTTTGGATTCTATCGACTTTAACTTCCAAAGTGATCGTCGTTATCTATCCACTCCTTCCGATTCCCTTCTCTGCCACTTCTTCGGCCCGTGTCATCTCTATGTAGACTAATGCCACAGCCCTTCAACCAGAGACCTGCCTCTTCATCTCTCCCTGCGTCTCTCCTGAGTTGCCCTCATAAGACCAAACCCAACCGTGTGATGTTACACACTCAGAAACTGCTAGTGGTTTCGCACTGCCCTTAAGTTACAGGCTCAATCCTCAGACTACAGTACGGCCCTCTGCAGTCTTCATATACTATACGTGTTACTTTGTGTGTGTGGGGGGGGGGGGGGCGGGTGGTGGAGTGTGATGGTTCTGAATCATTCTGTGAATTCTTTATTATTCTGGATCTCTGGGTGCTGACCCATCAAAAATGTTTATTTAAAAAATAATTTTAAGGGTGCCCGGGTGGCTCAGTCGGTTGAGCACCTGACTTCGGCTCAGGTCATGATCTCACGGTTTGTGAGTTTGAGCCCCGTGTCGGGCTCTGTGCTGACAGCTCAGGGCCTGGATCCTGCTTCGGATTCTGTGTCTCCCTCTCTCTCTCTCTGCCCCTCCCCCACTCGCACTCTCTCTCTCAAAAATAAATTAAAAACTTAAAAAATTAAAAAAAATAACTTTACTACTGGGTAGACTCTTTACTTTGGCCTTAGGTAATCACTATCGAAAAATTACCAACTCACAAAAAAGAACATTAATGCTCTTATTTAATGTACAAGGCAGATTTTATTCCCTTCTTTCCATCTCCTCTCCTTTGAATAATCTAATTCCTGAGAATGTCCGCGTGGGCTGCTGCCATATCAGAAGACACTAACCAATACTGCACCTGAAATGCCACACACCCTGCTCTCCCCAAACAAGAGTAAAAATGAAAAGAAAATGGTTGTTTCACATGCAGGGCAGCCTCCCTTCCTGGAAGAAGCACCGACGGCCCACGGACTACAGCTCCCGGGGTGAGCTCACAGGAACGCATCTTCACGAGAGCACGAGAACGCCACTCTAGGGCAGACACTGGCCCACAGCCTCGCCAAACATTACTCCGTGCACCTTCCAAAGAGTCACTCGTGCTCCTGACAATCGTCTTCACAGCAGGCACCATCAGTCTCCATGTTTTATAGATGAAGAAGGTGAAGCACACGAGCTAAGTAAGTGCCTTGAGCAAGTGACTAGCTAGGAAATGCCAAGTCCTGGATTCACACGAGGCAACAGGACTCCAGGGCTCTCACGGGACCGCCACCTCCCCGGCCACTGAGCAGAACGGCAAAGGCACGAAGGCGAGGAGGATCTCTGAGGGTACCATTAGGCTGACTGGATTTTCCCTTATCAGACTTCTTTTCAATAGGAAAATGGGAAGACACCGGCCTGCAGCCGGAGGCCTTCAGGTCCTACAAAACTGGCCTTGGCCTGGGGCAAGGGGTGGAGGACAGTATGGAATGAAGGAAGCCCCACGTCCTGGAAAATCCAAGCTCTCGTGCGGGGAACCGCGTGGCACGATGCGTGAATCACATAACCCTTCCTGACAGAGGCCGGGAGCCCTCCTGCCAAGTGCCGTTTCCCATACACCAGTGTGGGACCTGGGGCCAAGGCTCCCCGACGCTGAGGAGGGAGTGAGGGGCGCTTCCAGCGTTCAAACTTCAGAGCTGTACCGGTTTTCTAGAGGGACCCAGACAGCTGCTGACGTGAAACGAATGCCTACTTCTGCGTGCTATCTCATCACCTTAGCTCTTTTAACACATCAGCAGTAACCAGTTCAACGGCTCAGGGATGACTTATTTGGCCTCGTATGGAGTAACCTGTCGATATTCTTGTTTATGGTCCTTTACCTTTGGCATTTAGTCTATTCCTTATAGCTTTTATTTTATAATCAGGTGTAAAGTTTCTCTCATTATCCCTCCACCTCTAAAAGAAACAGATTTTAGGAAAATTCTTTCAATTTGTCACAATGTATTCTGTAACACAATATAAGCAACAAAATTCAAAACTGCAAATTTCATGATACTCCTTAGAATTTAGAAAAACCAAATCCTGAAAGTTAACCTTTCTCTGGAGGTTAGTGTCAAGGTCATCACAGGTCGTGTTGAGAAAAACAGGTAATAAGATAATCACACAACTCTGTTATCTGCTGAAAGTCACAGGAATAGAGAGACGCATGAACCCCGGTGCCTGAATGGGTGATACAGACAGGCTGGGACAGAGGTGTGATTTGTGGCAACAATGATGAAGTGACAGCCAGAGAGAGGGGACCAGAGAGGAAGACAGTGTAAGGAAGCCAGGGCAGGGGTTGGGGGGGGTCCAGGGGAGGGACCGTCACCGGGGGGCATGCGTGTACAGTGAGTCAAGAGCGGAGACCAGGAGCCTAGTGGGAAACCTTCAGCAGGACCTGGGCAGCCTCCTTGGGTGGGTGACAGTCCATTACTCACTCAGGGAACACAAACGGAAATTCAGGGAGCATAGGACAATGCTTTTATTTCACACATAACCAGAGAGGCAAACTGACCTGTTTTTGATCATTTAAAAAAAAAATTTTTTTTTTCAACGTTTATTTATTTTTGGGACAGAGAGAGACAGAGCATGAACGGGGGAGGGTCAGAGAGAGAGGGAGACACAGAATCAGAAACAGGCTCCAGGCTCTGAGCCATCAGCCCAGAGCCCGATGCGGGGCTCGAACTCACGGACCGCGAGATCGTGACCTGGCTGAAGTTGGACGCTTAACCGTCTGCGCCACCCAGGCGCCCCTGTTTTTGATCATTTAACATGCAGTTACGTTTTCATAATGTAATAGATATATTAATACTTTTACACTTGTGAAATTATGTTTTTTGTCACAATTTAAAAATTAAGGAGAATATTAGCCTGTTAGAGATGGTAGAAGGATCTATTTAAAGTTGTATTAAAAATAAACTTTAGGGGCGCCTGGGTGGCGCAGTCGGTTAAGCGTCCGACTTCAGCCAGGTCACGATCTCGCGGTCCGTGAGTTCGAGCCCCGCGTCGGGCTCTGGGCTGATGGCTCGGAGCCTGGAGCCTGTTTCCGATTCTGTGTCTGCCTCTCTCTCTGCCCCTCCCCCGTTCATGCTCTGTCTCTCTCTGTCCCAAAAATAAATAAAAACGTTGAAAAAAAAATTTAAAACAAAGGATGGGATAACAGACAAAATATGTCCCTTTTAAAAAAAAAATAAATAAATAAACTTTAGGGGCGCCTGGCTGGCTCAGTCAGAAGAGCATTCAGCTCTTGATCTTGGGGTCATGAGTTCGAGCCACACGTTGGGTGTAGAGATTACTTAGGTAAAACTTAAAAAAGAAAAAGCAAAACTTTAAATGGAATCTTTAATACATTGATTAAAAAAAAAAAATTAACCCCAATCTAGTTAACACACACTGTGGGGTAAAAACTTTTTAAATTCCCACGGAGGTTGTTAAGAATCTGTTTGGAAGGGGAGTGGTCAGCCGGGGCAGGGCAGGGGGTGGGGGGGGGTGTGGAGGGGAAAGGAGGGAACAAGCAGGCCAGCTCTTCCCCAGAGCAGGGCACACCAGGGATCCCTGTCTGCTGCCACAACCCTGAACCCTGAAGGCCTTCACGTTCTAAAAGTATCAAACGTGGTTTCTGTACACCGAGTTATGCGTATGTCTGT
This sequence comes from Felis catus, assembly GCF_018350175.1. Taxonomy (NCBI): domain Eukaryota; kingdom Metazoa; phylum Chordata; class Mammalia; order Carnivora; family Felidae; genus Felis; species Felis catus. Next base: position 135,242,292 of record NC_058374.1, read on the forward strand.
TTCGAGGCAACTGCCTCTGTCACAACATCGTGTCCGATCAGAGGTCACTGTGGGCTCACATATACAATCAGACCAAGGTAAATAAACAGAGGTAAGAGTCAGACAAAACCAGAGGACTGTGCAGAAATGAACGGATTAAGTCCCACACTCAGAAAAGGAAGGAGAGCAAAGGCCATCTGCTTGAACAGGAATGTTCTAGTTTTCAGCAATTTTCACAGTGTGACACTTACAGGGAGGGAACTGCTGTCTCTCGAGGACTTCATATTATTTTGTTATAATATTATGCTTGTCAAAACACCTGATAAATGCATAGGCCAAAATGGATCTCTAATGAAATATATGTGGCCTTATCTCAACATGATAGGGTTGAGAGGATGCTTGTTAAGCGCATTGCAATTGAACGCATCTGCTAAAACCTAAGATAAAACTAGACTCAAAGTGGCCTTGACAAATTGAAACAGCATCTATCAAATTAAATAAGAGAAGGCAAGTTAGTGTAATTTTAATTTGTTCTCAAGTACATAAGGAAAAGGAGAATAAAAACCGGGCAAATAAAACAGAAAAAGAGCCTGTAGTCATAGTGGAACATCGGTCAGCTCAAAAAGCTAAAGAAGCATAATTTTTTAAACCATTTTTAAAATCAACACATCCATCCGAGTGTGTTTCACTAAAGCCAAATCATTCTTTATTCTGAGGGTAATGGAATGGTGCTGTCTCCCTTCCTATCTCATTGGGTGGCTTGTGGGAATAAAACAGATATGCAAGTGTACAGAAAAAATTAAATTCAATATACAAAGCTAGCATTCTACTCCAAAATGGATGTTAAATAAACAGAACGGAATTGAGGGAAGAAAAAGTTTAGTAATTTTTAAAGGGTGATGGCATTGAGAGTGCAACATAAGAAGATAAAGATTCAGCTGTAGTATGAGGTATATTTAAGATCTGTCATGAAACTACTATGTTCTATGTCAATTATACCTCAATTAAAAAAATAAGATTGGTCAGCTATTTGTCTGAACCCTGTTATTAAAGGAGATGGTGGAATCTGCAGCCCTGATGGGGCCACCAGAGAACCCAAAAATCTAATTTGGAGCCTCTACTATATGGAAGAAGCATAGGGACAAAATGACTGCCTTTATGCCTTTTACCTTTAAATGGAGCATTCCAACTTTTTATCCCTTAGGACAGATGATTAATTTGAAGTACTTTTGAAACAGCTGAGGCTGAAATTAAGATTTTATTTTTTAATGTTTATTTTTTTTTTATTTTTGAGAGAGAGAGAGAGCACAAGCAGGGGCGGGGCAGAGAGAGAGGGAGACAGAGAATCCCAAGCAGGCTCCGGCTGTCAGCGCAAAGCCCGATGCAGGGCCTGAACCCACGAACCTCGAGATCATGACCTGAGCCCAAGTCATATACTCAACTGACTGAGCCACTCGGGCGTCCCTGAAATTATTTCTAAAAAACAGAAACCACTTTCAATTTTCTCCATCTAAAGTGCTTCATGTTCTCCTAACCACCTAGTCCATGGCAGCGGTGGGATGGGGATGGGCCAGAGAGAATGATTTATCATATTCAGTCTATTTGTTCCAACTATATAACATGCCAGATTTTACTTTGGGATCAAAGCTGACAAGTAGTAAATAAGCTAAATTGTGACTTTCTGAAGACACAGATTCCCAATTAGGAATTTTAAGAAGTAAGTTTGCTGGTCACCAACCTTTCTGGGGTGGAGGGACTTGTGATTTAGTGTGGTCACATTATTCTCGGGTGTCTTCTACTTTCTATAAACTAGATGTGGACTGAGACACAGGATTTAGGGATCTGCTGGGCAGGAGTCCACTGCTGACAACCAGTTACCAATGACTGCTCCAGAATGTTCAACAGTTTAGACATAAAAGTTACTCTGAGAGGGGCACCTGGGTGGCTCAGTTGGTTAAGTGTCCGACCTCGGCTCAGGTCATGATCTCAGGGTTCATGAGTTTGAGCCCCGCGTGGGGCTGGCTGCTATTAGCATAGAGCCCGCTTTGGATCTTCTGTCCCCCTCTCTCTCTGCCCCTACTCCACCGGTGCTATCTCAAAAATAAACATTTAAAAAAGTTACTCTGAGAGAGATTAATAATATTCTATGTTGTAATAAAGAAAACACTGGCAGGGGTGCCTAGGTGACTCAGTCAGTTAAGCTTCTGACTCTTGGTTTTGGCTCAGGTCATGATCTCATGGTTCTTGAGATCAAGACCTGCATCGGGCTCTGCACTGACAGTGCAGAGCCTGCTTGGAATTCTCTCTCTCCCTCTCTCTCTGCCCCTCCCCTGCTTGCCAGTGCAAGTGCACATGTGCTCTCTCTCAAAATAAACAAACATAGAAAGAAAGAAAGAAAGAAAGAAAGAAAGAAAGAAAGAAAGAGAGGAAGGAAGGAAGGAAGGAAGGAAGGAAGGAAGGAAGGAAGGAAGGAAGGAAGGAAACACTGACAGGTGGGCAGGGACACATACCTAAAATAACAAACACAACAAAACAAACCACCAAATATGGCAGGCAGGCCACCAGCAAGATGAGTACTGAGGCCACCAGCTGATAGAGTACTGAATACTCAGGATTGACTATTTACAGAATTTTGTACTTAAGGGTCTTAAATGTTAGGTCCCTTTAGGACTTGTGCATTGTAAAATGTCACATGTGTACGAAGTAAATGTGTTTCAAGCCTGGGGATTGGGAGCAACTCTGGTGATGGAGAGGAAAGGAGGGAGAAAAAACTCACGTGGGGGGAAAAGGTCTGAGAGGGAAAGGCAAGCCCCTCGTGTGACTGAATCAGAATGTTCTAATTTAAATTATGTTATCAACTTCACAGGGCACCTGGGTAGCTCAGTTAGTTAAGCGTCTGACTTTGGCTCAGGTCATGATCTCACAGCTTGTGAGTTCAAGCCCTGTGTCGGGCTCTGTGCTGACACCTCAGAGCCTGGAGTCTACTTCAAATTCTTTGTCTCCCTCTCTCTCTGCCCCTAACCCACTCACATTCTGTCTTAGTCTCTCTCAAAAATAAACATTAAAACATTTTTTTAATTAAAAAATATATAAACTTCCCATTAATTACATTCTTTACTACAGTTTACAGTTTTGATTTCCTTTTTATCAGAGACTGATAAATTCTGGAGACAATACAATGATAAAATATACTGCTTTGGGGAGAAATGTAGGGGGAGAGGAAAAGAATGTCCAAGAATACTATGATGCTGGCTGACACAATCCTTCTTCACGATGATTAAAAGTCATCAGTATATTTGTCCAGCGTGGTAAAATTTAAATATATACGAATACAAAAACTCTTACGTGATTCAATATCGTAGACCCAACATACATTTCCCACATCTGTTCCCCTCCCAGAAAGATAAAGGGAATAGCTTCTATGACATGGACACGAAGGACAAGGACATGAAGAATGGGAGAGGAAACAAACACATGAGAGACGTCCCAATTTCCAGACGCTGGAAATCGAACAAAGAGGGTGTGAGCCAACGGTCTGAGAGGCACAGAGAGGAACGAGTGCAGCGGGGGAGCCACTAGAATGCCAGCCACTGTGGCACAGAGCCTGGAAAGGCACAGGCGTCTCAGAAAGTGGGGCCAGCAACCAGGTCGTTGGCTCAAAATTTTAAGAGGAGTTAAGGTCTCTAACCCAACCCAACTCAAGCAGTCAATGGTCCACCTCCCAGAAGGATATTTGGAAAAGAGAAGTTTCTTGAGAGTATCAGAAATAAAGATAAATAAATCTTTATTTAGAGCTGAAGAGAGTGTGGAGAAATTAGAACAAAAAGGCAGAGAGAGAGAGAGAAAGAGAGAGAACCCAGTAGAGAAAAGGCAAAGCCAGAGGATTAACTCAGGAGGTACAATACCTAACTGACAGGATTCTGGAAAGAACAGAGAAAAGAGAAGGAAGGAAAGTATCCAAGAAACAACACACAACGAATTTCCTCAACTGGAAGGCAGGAGTTTACAGTCAGCAAGGGCTGACACAGTGGGTGAAGAGACCCACCCCAAGGGCAACTGAGAGGATCCTCAAACCTTCCAGAGGAGGAAGGCAGCACACACACTAAAGACTGAATCATAACAGCTCCTGTCCCTCAACTGCAGCACTAGAAGCTAGAGGACAAGTCAGGAGTCAGGACTTGAAGGCAGTGAGAGAAAATTATTCCAAATCTAGAATTCTATACCCAGCCAAACCTCGATTAAGCAAGAGGATGAGATAAAGACATGTTTTTGCATAAGACAAGATCTCAGAGTATTTACCTCCCACCACCCTTCTCAGCAAACTCCTAAGGGATGATGATGATGTCCCGTGCGAGCTGAGGGCGCAGGCTAAGAAAGGCGAAGACATGGGGTTGAGGAAACAGCGTTCACTGGAGGAAAGAAGTGAGTGATAATGATGACGAATGCCCCAGGACAACAGTTACCAAACAGTCCTAAACAGTAAATACCCTGACTGTCAGGTTTGGGTCAGGGAGATGTGGTCCAAGGAAAGCCATAAAAACATGAATTAATAATTCTAGAGAAATGGAAGAGTTTTAGAAGAAAGGAAATATAACCGTGGTATACTTCATAAGCGTTACAGAGTCAGATGTTGAAAAACGGGGGAAAAGGATCCGTGAATAACACAGATAGGGGTAAAAGCTTATTGTTTAGAAACAGGAAACTGGCAGAGGAGTGGGCGGTCGGGTTCGAGGAGGGGTGTGTTCTGGTAAGCGGTGCCACACCGACGTGACTTTGTAACCCAGGGACCCTTCTTACCGATAAAACAGACGTTAAACAAATCTTCCAAATTACTTCATTTTCTGTCCATCGTTTGAGCCTAGGGGCTTTAATCTGGAGGAATTACCATGCGATACAGAACAACAGGGCTGGAACAAGCGAAGGCGGAAGGAACCGTGCAGAAGGGACAGAAAGAGCAAGCTGGGAAGGGGCTTTGCACTCACCATCTCTCTGGCTATTTCCAGCGCCTCCTGCAGGCCATAGAGCCTGCCGCACACCAGGTAGATTCCGTTGGCCCAGAGAATACAACCCTCATGGACCCAAAATTCATTGCTGTCAAGAGGTAGTTCAGGGATTTGTAACTCCAGCTCGGGGCCACCTTCGGAAGTGGTGGGCACGGAGGGCTTTGAGTCCAAAACGGTCTTTTCGCCGCCGCCCTCGGTGGTTGCTTTCTTACAAGGGAGCCCCCTGGACAGGGACCGAGGGCCCCCGCCACAGTCTTCCGAGCGGTGTCGCCGCTTAAACCTGGGGTGGGCGGCCAGGCTCCTCTGCTCCTTCTGCTGCTGCTCTTCCTCCTCCTCAGTGTCCGTCTTGGAGCCGTTGGACGCGCTTTTGTGCCGTACCTTAACCTTGCTCTGCATTTCCGTGGCCCTCTTGGGCGGCGGATTCTTCGGGAGAGTGGCTGCATAATCTTGGGGATAAAAGGGTCCAAAGAGGTCGCCCATGTTCCGGTAACTGGCCCACTTGCCACACAGACAGCAAACCAGGTGCCCCATAACAGAAGACTCTGTCACGACGGGGCCCTGCAGCATGAAGGACGAAGCCGGGAGCACCTTGCTTTCAGTGCTGCTGGGCGGCGGGGTCAGAGACCTCTGACCCTTCCGACCCCTCACCAATTTGGTCTGTTCTTCTTCTTCAGCATTGATGATTGTACACACGGCTCCAAGTTCACACTTATTTACTACATGGATATAAGGGAAAAAAGACTTGTTCTTGGCGTCGGTTTTATCCAGTGGCTGGGTGGCATACTTTAGTTTGATCTCAGGTTCTTGGGGTTCCACGATGGGAACCGCCTGTTTGGTTTTCCGCTTCCTTGGCTGGGCCCCAGGCTTCCTTCTCTCCCGCCTTTGCCTCTGCTTTTTTGGCTTTGGCTCTCCATCTGCAGAAGCTTCTGGTATCTGAGGGGGCTGAGGGGGTGGAGGTGGTGGCTGCTGTTTCTTCTGCTTGTTCACACTACCGATGGGTCTCCCCTTCTTCTTTCCTGACGGGAAGTACCCCTTCGGGGGGAAACCCTCTTGTTTGGGGGAAATCGTCACCGTATCGCTCTCCTTGTCTTCAGCCTTGGGGTTTGCCTCAGGGGCCGACACGCCCGCTGGAGGTACATTCTTTGCGTCAGAAAAGATTAAAGGCGCAGTCCCACCAAGGGAACCGTCTGGTCTCCCCTGGTTACTCCCAGGCTTCTGTGAGGTGGTGGACGTCATGGTGCCAGGGGGTTCCTTTCCAGCGGTGACCGTGTCTGGGTGTGTTTCGGTCTTCACTTTGTCGTCCCCACTGCCACGCCACTCCTCGGAAGACCTCGCCAGGGGCTTTTCTACGTTCAAGTCCTGGCTTGTGGGACAGACTAGGTCAGATACCAGCTCACCTTTTCTCTTCTCCATCTCAGCGTCCGGAACAGCCACACTCCCACCTTCGGGAGGGCCACTCTTCAAAGACAGTATGTCATCGAGAGTAACCGTGTCTCCCCCAGCCTCCGCGCTGTTCGAGGATGCACTCCTCCTAATATTCGGGGACGTGATCTTCTGAACTATAGCCTCCAGTTTCAACCCCCGTCCTTTCCGAGGGGGCAGTATTTTGGTCTTAGCAGGGCTCGTGAGGGTGACGGCAGGGCAGTTCCTACTATCTGGACTCGGAAGGTCCTTGGAGGATTCTCTCTTAGGGACAGACTTGACATCCTGACTGTGAGAAAGATGCGCATAGGAATTGAATGCTCGATCGGCGCCTTCTTTTGGTGGGTGAAGGAGGCGCCCTTTATCTTCGGTGTTACTGTTTTTCACATCTTGTGACTGCCTCTTGCTGGGGATGGGAGAGATAAAGGAACGCACCCGCCTCCGCATGATTAAGGGGTTTTGAGAAGAATGATCCTCTTGGCCTGGAAGCCTGAGCATAACATTGCCGGGTTTGGATGACTGTGCGGTCTCGGCGAGCCCGTGCCCATCGGCCTCATGGGGGGGTCCGTACCTTTTCTGATTGGACATTCCCGGAGGGCCGCTGCTTTTGGCTGGAGAAGTCTGTCGGGAAAGATCCCAACAAGATTCTTGTTGTAGCTTCTGGGAGCCATGCTTCAATTCAATGCCTTTGTTAGACAGACCGTCACTAGACATGAGGCAGCGCCCGCCTTCCTGAGCGCTGGGGTCGTGGTAAGTCCCCATTGGTGGGCCATACATCATACCGTCTTTGTCGTTTTTCAGGGGGCTCCGCACCCTGTCGAGAAACTGCTGCTGCCTCGGGCTCTTCCGTGGTCCCTCCTGCCTGTGCTGTGCCGCAGAGATTACTCCCTGAGCAGAGCTGCTGCTCCAGTCTTTGTATTCCTCTTGTTGCTGTTGGTACATCTGTCTCTTATAATGGAGCTGAGAATTCAAGCCTGCGTTGGGGTCCCCATAAGCATGAGCCCGCGTATTTGTGTGGTAAGCGGAGGCCAGGCTTTCTGAGTTGGGAGAGAAGGGAGCGTGTAAAGAAGTCCGGTTGGCCCTCTCCGAGAAGGTCATGTGTGGGTTCATGTGATGAGGGTCTCCCCCTGGGCCTCTGCTCCTCCCAGGAGACATCTTCAGTTTTTCTGAGAAGTCATGATATTGCGAAGGGGACCGACCCCTCATGCCCTCCCGACCACCGACTCTGCCAGGGACCCGCCGCATTGGCGCGGGTCTGCTGTCCTGTGGGCCATAGTCTGAGATGGAATCGTGGGCTGCTCCAGGGCTGGCATTGCCGCGGTAAGACTCGTGCTTGATGCTAGCAGGATGGCAGTGGTCTCCGGATTTCTTGTTGTTGAAACTAGCTTGAGATTTGGGTGGTTCAAAGTCTTCTTCTTTTATCTGCCCGCTCTGGGATTTCAGCTTTGTTTCCATGGATACCAACCCACCCGGAAGAATGACCGACTGACTTAAACTTGGATTGAGCCGTTCACTCCTTGCAAGTCTGGCGTCAGCACCCATGTGTCCCAGTGAGTGAGCCCCCGGGTCCCTGACAATCTGTCTTAGTGGAGAAATATCACAGATCACTGATCTTCTTTCAGAGAGGGAACCCCCGGGCTCATGAGCCGATGACTGGGGCTCTATTTCAAACTTTCTGGGAATCGGATAGTCAGCCAAATTGATCTGTTTCATCTCAGGAGCCGTGCCGCTTGACTTCCTCTCCCAGGGGCCCCAGTGTGGGTTTTCTAGTAGGGACCCAATGCTTTTGTTCAAAAGGCCCCTGCTAGCCAATTCATTGGTTTGACTGACCAAGACGTTAGGCCTCGTGGCTCCTTCCAGGCCACCAGCCATGCCCTGATGCTCCTGAGTGCTCCTAGAATATCTCCTGTCAGGGTGGTGGTGGTAGCCCTGAAGCACTTCCTGCAGGAGGCTAGGGAACTTCTCATTTCTACCCTTTCGCTCCCCGTGGCCAGTGAAATCACCCTTATCTTGTCCCGTAGGATACTGAGGAAAGCTACTGACGTTTCTTGGCACGGCCGACCCGAAACTATCTTTGTAACTATAGCGCAGGCTTCCAGGAGATTTGCTGGGCTCACTTCTGCCTATAAAACCAGGGCCCACCGTGGAGTGCCCGCTCTGGCCATTTCCCTCTCCATTGTGGTTCGAGTTATTATCTCCATTCTTGTTTCCTTTGCTCCCTCCCCCCGGGGGCTCTGGCTGTGGAACTGATGGGTGACTGGTCTCCTTTGCCCCACCAGTGCTGGGTGGCCTTTGAGTGACTGCAGGATCATCCTCTTGGGAGCTTTTATCTTGCCCACCAGGCTTTTCTACCCGACTTGTCATAGCTTCCCGGGAGACAATCACCCCAACCGTCTTCTCATTGACTTTTGGGTTGCCCTCGGATGACAACGGTGTGTCCTTAGCGCCTGGCGAGGCAGCCTCTTCTCCGGCTGCAGGACTGGCATTGAGTCTGGGGGCTTCGTTCTGAGTGCCTTGCGCTGGTGAGGAGCCAGCTTTCTCGGAGGCTCCGCCCTTGTAGGTGGTGTCGGAGCTGGTGCTCTGGCCACTTAACTGCCTCACACGCTCGCCTTGATCCTCAGAGCTGCTGGAGCAGCCTCCGTCCAGCGACTCTGCCATGGGGGACTTCAGTTGTTCTTCAGGCTGTGAGGAGCCTTCGGAGTTTGTGCAGCTGTCTGCTTTCTTAGAAGACGAGGAGGGCCTCTTGGAGGTCTTCTTCTGAGGTGTCAGGGCATCAGAAAGTAGCATGTGCTGAACGGTATTAGGAAGATTGGCCACTTGAGTACTCAGGGCGCTCAAACTACTCAGCCCAGGATCTGTCAGTCGCTTTTCTGGCACTCCTTCTAGTCCAAACCCTTTGAAGCCTGCAGCATGAGAATTAGGGCTGGGCATCATTGAGGGGGTCGGGCTGAGCTGGGGCATTAACTGTAAAATTCTGTTTCTGGAACCCATGGGCACACTGCCTTGCCCGCACTGGAGGCTCTCCCCACTCTGCATCAGAGGAGACGGGGTGGAGCTACAGCTCGGAGACTGAACCACCGAGGCCGCGGGGGAGGGGTTCGAGATGGGGCTGAAGTTCTGGTGGAACTGCATGGGGGACCTCACAGGAACCTCGGGCTGGCTATACTGGCCCACCTGGCCCTGCAGGGGCAGCTTGGTGGCAGCGTTGGCGTACTGCATCACATGCTGAGGGGGGTGCTGCTGCGCCTGCTGCGCCTGCTGCTGCGGCTGCTGCTGTGGCTGCTGCGTCCCTGGTGGAATCTTTGCCTGTTCAAAATTCTTCATAGATTGAGGCTGATAGCTATAATTTGATTGTGTCCCATAGGCCTGTGCATTAGAACCCACGCCGTGTCCTTCATACTGGGATCCAGCGTTCACGCTGTAACCGCCGTCGTAGCTCTGTCCCGACTGGCTGAAACGCTGTGGCGAAGGGAAGGAGGAGGAGGAGGAGGCGGCAGAAGACTGGTAGTGTTGGCCGAACTGACCCACTCGGAGCTGGTACCCGGCAGCAGAGGACGGCAGAGCCGAGGGCCGCTGCATCGGCTGCAGATGGGACGAACCGGACGCCGGCTGGCCAGTGGCTTGCGGCAGAGGCTGATGGGACTGGTAAAGCTGTTGTCTCAACTGCTGTACCTGCTGCTGCTGCTGCTGCTGCTGCTGCTGGCTGGAGGCCTGCTGCTGGTACTGAGCGCTCCCTGGAGAGAAGGGCCCCGTGTAATCCTGCTGATAATGAGACACACCACCAAGGGCAGAGTGCTGTGCTTGAAACTGGCCCACGTGACCCTCGCTCCCATACTGATTGCCAAAGCTGCTCCCCTGGGGGGGTCCGTAGCTCTGCACAGGCCCCGAAGGCCTTCGCTGAGGCGGCTGCGGGGTTCCCGACGTCACGGGGTCTTTGCTGCCCGCCATGTAGTAAAAGTCTCCAGCCTCCTTCCTGAAACCCTGGTAGCCCTGGTGGCCAGAGGTTTCGCTAGCCATCGCTGCCGCAGCCGCCGTTCCTCGTCGCCCACCGCCGCCGCCGCCGCCGCTGCCACCACTGCCGCCACCTGCACCCCCAAAATTCTGGAACATCTGGGCCTGACGAGGGCTGAACTCTTCTATCCGGGATGAGCCGTGTACCTCCTGCGGGTAGCTCTGTTGGTCTCCGTGGTAACTGCTTTGCTCCCGGAAGGACTGCATACTGTTCAGCAGCACGGCAGCAGGCCAACAGCCCTCCTGGAAATGGAAGAGGAGACAGGAAAATATCAGACACGCATCTCCTCCGCACAAAGAAAATCAAGTCTAGATGATGGAGGGGATACAATCATTCAGACGCCCAGATGAAGGGGACTGGGCTGAATCTCATCTCCTTTGATTTCTTATCCTATCCCTTTCTGAAAATGCAAATAAGTGGGGAAATGGCCTCAGGAGTGAGGCAGAAGCCTGTGGCAGCATGAAAAGAAACAGTCTGGGTAAATACAAATTTAATACAGAAAAAAACCTCGTAATTAAATAAATGAGCCCCCAACATTCTATCGGGCTAAAATATGGGGCTGTGCTATTACTATTAAAAAAAAAAAAAAAACACAGCAATTTTTAAGTAAGTCTTCCAGTTACAGTGGGGGAGTATGAGGAAAAAAACACTTTCATTTATTTGCTTTCGTTATTATTTGTCTGATCGCTGAACTGAGTCTCAAATAATGATGAGGCAGTCACTCCCCTGGCTGTCCCACCCTCCCCAACTTTGAGCAACAGAACTCAGTCTCATGTCCAAATGCATGCTATTGCAGGTTTCCTGTAATTACTGACTGGTGACCCCAGGACACTCAACTCTGATCAGTGTATGGATCCCCTGATTGCTGCAGTCATTCCTCACAAACTTAGGGCTTAACCTCTTTCTTGACAAGCAATTGTGTGCAAGGCACTCCTCCTTTCAGCCATCTGTCCTTAACTCCCAGAGACAAAGGACTAGGCAGCATAAGCCAAAGCAGCAGTGACTTTTCTTCCAGATTCTTTTTGTAGGTCTGCAAGAAGTTCCAGCACCTCTAACACCCACACAGATTTTTATTTGCCAATCTAGTATTCACAGAGTTATAACTGGCCATTACTGTGAAGTAGGAAATTGAAACAGTCACTTTGGAAGACAGTACAAAATATAGAGGAAAATAAAAATTCATCAGCTAGGACCTAGACTCTTCTCAAAGTCATCCGATTGGGTCAACAGCTTGCATTACCTTTGCTGATGTAATTAGCATGCAATGTACTACTCTTCTTAGTCAATCAAGAGACGATCTTATTTTTTTGCCTTTTGCCTGGGCCTGTCTACTTCTCAGGGTTAGCTGAGTAAAACAAGGTCAAAGAGCTCCAAAACTCTTTAAAATCAGTTACTTAAAGAAGTTGTGAGGGGCACCTGGGTGGCTCAGTCAGTTAAGCGTCCGACTGGCTCAGGTCATTTGTGGGTCTGAGCCCTGCGTCGGGCTCTGTGCTGACAGCTCGGAGCCTGGAGGCTGCTTCAGATTCAGTGTCTCCCTCTCTACCCCTTCCCTGATCGTGTTCTGTCTGTCTCTCTCTCAGAAATAAACATTTTTTTTTAATTAAAAAAAGTTGTGAAACACATCTAAGTTAGGGTAAGTGAGGGCAAAGTTTTCTTACAATGGCTTATTAAGCTAGTTTCTTCTTAGTTCCTGCTCAGGGAGCTGACAATAATGCTGCTAGCAGGTAAGTCAGCAATCCTTTTCAAAGTTAAGCTGGAGTTCACATCTCCAAGCCCTACGCGGGGGGGGGGGGGGGGGGGGGGGGGGGGGGCCTCAACTCACCATCTCATTCAAGTGAAGCTGCTCTGGGGGGGGGTCCCTGTCTCCACCCCATTAACTCTCTGACCTCCTCCCCTGCCACTCTCTGCTCTGGTCCTGTGGTATCCTGCTTTGGGGACCATCAAAGGCATTTTTACAGAGGAATTTTGCTCTGCCTGCGATGCGCTTCCCCTGTAGACGCATGGCTTGCGCCTCTTAACTTCCTTCCAGTCTCTGGGCAAAGGCCAACTGACCGGTAAGGCCTTCCCTGGACATCCTATTAAGAACAGCTAACTCCACAGCCGAGGCTGGGCTTTCCCGATCTCCCTCCCCAGCACTTATTTCCCAACAGACACAGATGTGCTACTTGGGTACTAGTCATCTCTCCCACCCACTAGAATGTAAACCTCCTAAAGGGCAGACTTGTCCCTTGCTGTAATCTTCATGTCATTAAAGAGCACACGGCAGGCGTTCCGTGAACCAGTAAACGGTAGAAGAACTAGGCTTTAGAGAACTAGGCTAGAACGTACCTCCTCAGAGGTGGTAGCGTGGCGGGGAGATGAGAGAGGGGCAGGATGAGAAAATAGAACGTGATCAATCTAAAAGCAGAGCTGGAGGGTGCCGAACACCCTGCAATCCTGTAAAATCCTCCAGGCCCAGTCCCAAGGGGGGAACACCCAACTTGAGTCCACAAGAGAGCCGTGAGGAGGCTTTGGAGAGTAAACATGGGTCAGAGCTGAAGATGGTCAGTAACTCCAAACTCAGAAAGCTGGCCCACTTCTTCCCGAAATATCTTAAGTCTAAAATAGCTAGACGAGTGTCTACTACTTTGATATTAAGCTTGATTATATAATCACATGACCCAAAGTCATCTTTAAACATTCAAGTACAAATAATCTCAGAATCTAAAGGAAACCGCTTCTCATCATCTTCAAACTCCTGCAACAGACTGCTCTTTTCTGTGTTCCTGTGAATCTGCTGCTGGGCAACAGACAATAGCTTACTGTAGTGTTCGCTACAGTACCAGCCCCTCACATGCACCGTCACTAACCCTCACAGCACGGACACCCTCATTTTACAGATGAGGACACCAAAGCACAGAGCTCACAAGGCTCCTGAGCAGCAGGTCCCCTCGGGCCACGCTCCTAATATTACACTACCCCAAGGATCCGTGATGCAGCCAGTGACAGGTGCCATCTGTCCTGTCAGAGATCACACATTCCAGTGTGTCCCTTCTCTGCCTCCCTCTCACAAGGACCTCTCCCATTATTTCCAGCACCGCCGAAAACATTCTGTCCACACAGGTATTTCTCCTGTTTGTGATTGTGCCTCCACCCTGGCTCTCAATGCCAGTGGCCTTCTCCAAACAATCGAAGGTGGCTGAGATGGGTTCCACTGAACAAAAAGACTAAATCTGGTAGGTTAATGAAAAGTTCTCTCAAGAGATACTCTCTCCACAAATAAATATTTTACATGCTGTTTAATTAATCCTTCTGTAAATAAAATCAGGCTTCTGAAAATCTACATGTCACTTGCTCCAAAGTTTTCCTTAGCAGGAGCTCCTAAGAGCTGAAGACCAGCTTAACGCTGGCCAGTCCCGCCCACCGCAGGCCAGTGGGTCCCTGAGAAAACCCTATCTCCAGAGGGAAAGAGATTTGGGTACAATTCCTCAGAGGCCTTTCTCAGCCCTTCCCTGGAGCTTCCCTGTCCTGTGGGATGCCCTCCTCCTCCCTATCGTTGTAGTTCTGGTTTATGAACCAGATGAAAAAAAAAAAAATTCCCAGCCAAATACCTCCTGCAGGGTACCAGTCAAGCTAAACATTCTTAATATGTATGAAGTATCCGGTCCATAAGAAAGTGAACGCAAGTTCCTCTGTTTTGGGAGTTCCAAGTAAAACAAGAAGAAAACCAAGTATACCAGCAACTAAAAATGTCAGCCAGAGGGGCTCCTGGGTGGCTCAGTCAGTTAAACGGCTGACTCTTGATTGCGGCTCAGGTCATGATCCCACGGTTTGTGAGTTCAAGCCCCACGTTGGGCTCTGAACTGACAGTGTAGAGCCTGCTTGGGATTCTGTCTCTCTCCCTCTCTCTCTCTGCTCCTCCCCCGCTTGTTCTTTCTCTCTCTCAAAATAAACAAACTTAAAAAAAATGTCAGCCAGAATATTTGTAACTTTAGTATCAGCCATATAAAATAAGCTAACAGAGATCTTTCAGATGGTATCTGAAAGATACCATCCCATCATTTTAAAAATGCAAATACAGTTTTGAACATCATGATTAATACTGACAAATGCCTGAATTTCCTCGTTTGAATGAATACAGATGTGGTTAGAGAAAAACTGACACTCCAAAGGAAGCCAGTCACCCATGAGGAATTTGCAGACGCGCTCTGAAAAGAGGTTTGCCAATGCACCTCCCTCCCCAACTCTCCCTTTCCCTGACCTCCCCTTGTCTGCTTTTCTCCTATTTTCTAGCTTTCTGAATGGGTTCAGCGGGCCGTGGAGTGGCACTAGTGAGGTCCCAAACTCAGTGCCCTCACGTTCACAGCCCAGAGCCTGCATGCCGACCTCCGCCGCAAGCACCGCTTCTGCCTGTGGCCCGCCCTCCGGCCTGTCGCAGGGCCACGAATTGCCACCTCACAGAAAAGAGCCGTGGCTTGTTTTGTCCTCCTTTCCTTGCACGTGCATCACCCCGCTCCCCAATCCAGTCTTCCCCACAAAAGCCTCCAAACTGCCTTCAACACCGTCTCCTCGGAGGTCTCTCCAGGCACCTGCTTCCTTTCTCAGTTCTGGCTTAACCACTGTGTTTCTGCCCCTTCTCCTCCCTTGCCTTGAACAACTGCCTCAGTTCTCAGGACAAAATCACCACCTATGCTTCTAGTTATGGCCCCTGCCCGGTGGACCATTCTGTTTGCCCTGCAGCCTCCCTCCTCACCCATCTCCCCCCTACTCCAGGCCCGGAGAGGAGGCAGAGTAGGGACCCGAAGAGGTTCCGGTGCCCCCTCTGGCTTCTGGCCCAGTCTGGCTGGGACGAGGCAGGAAGAGAGTGAGGAGGGGGGATCTGTTCTCCGGGTTCCCACCCTGCAGTCACTGAGGCTGGCTGAGACGGTGCGCCAATGGCCACGCTCCATTTGGGCAACCTAAACGGCCACTTTCTCCAGGCCTCAGGAACTGCTTCCTCTTCTTGCCTTTCAGGCCTGGGAGAGTAACAACTCCTGCTATTGCTGGCCCAGAGACTCCACTTTCTCCACTGGTGTCCCCAACCCTGCTCATTCACTGTGAACAGTCCCAATCCTGCACTGTGGTCAATTCCGTGTCATGATGACTCTCTTCTAAGCCCTCCTCTGTAGATCAGAAGCTGGGAGCTACTTTCCATAACCCCCTTTCCAGCATGGTCGCAAAGAGAAGCACAAGACAGATTTGGAAGACAGAAGAGAAAGCAGTGATCGCTACCCCAGAGGAAGTGGTGACAACAGACACAGGTGCATAGCGGCTTCCCTGTGAGCTCATGAGAACCACTCACTGAGGTACCTCGGCTCTAGATGGGCAAGAGCAGCATCTCTGACCTTCTCAACCCCAGCTGTTCTGCCGGCAGTAGGATAAACCTCAATTCTTCTGTCAAAACTCTTCAGGAGCACCTGGGTGGCTCAGGCAGTTTCAGGTCACAATCTCATGGTTTGTGAGTTCGAGCCCCACGTGGGGGGGTCTGTGCCGACCCAGCTCAGAGTCTGGAGGCTGCTTTGGATCTGTGTCTCCCTCTCTCTCTCTGCCCCTCCCCCATTCACACTCTGTCTCTGTCCCTCAAAAATAAATAAAAATTAAACACACACACACACACACACACACACACACACACACACACTCTTCATACCTGGAACAGAAAAGCTTCCTCTCTCCTGAATGATACAATTAAATGCTCCTCAAATTACCCAGTTTGAGTATGCCATCTGTTTCCTGCAGGACCCTGACTAATATAGTTCTTCTCTTATTCCTAGGATTTCAGAGTAGATTATTATCACTTGGGGAGTGAGAGACTTCTATTTCATGCAATATGGCATACCAGAGGAACTAAGAAATCTCCTCTCAACAAAACACCTAGAAATGTCAGAGAAAATGCACAGCCAAGCTGCAAATAAGATATGTCCAGGGTTCAAAATTGGATGGAATACCAAAAGCAGAGTGGCAAGCAGGTGCTAGGCTCTGACTGCCAGGGATGGGGTAGGAAGGCGTTTGCAGCATTTATCAACCGCACCGCCACAGTTCTGATGACCATGTGGGGGTAGAAGACAAGGCCTCCAGTGGCGGGGGGGTGGGGAAGAATAGTCACTTCTGCATGTAAAGACTCTGGGCAGCGTGACTTGTGGCTAAAATAATTTCTCTAAAGATGACAAAATAGATTTATTCTTAGGCCGTCACCAACTCATATTTTCAATGACAAAAACGTTCTTTCCTCAATGGACCCAACTTCCCATCCTCCAGGAAAACCACAATCAGCTCTCAACTACCCTAAGCAAGAAGCTTTAGAATAACCCCAAACTCAACTCTTCCTTTAACCCTTTGTATTTAAGATGTCACCTAATCCTGCCACTTCTCCATTTCCTGTGTTTGTCCTTTACCTCTCCAGCCTTGTCACTGGCGCTTTCGCCTTTCTTGACGGACAAGAACACGTCCAGAAGTTCTCTTTCCCAGCACCCATCACCCGGAACAGCTTTGCTTCACCAACGTCTTGACGGTGTTCCCCTCCCCACATGCCCTGAAGCCCTCTGATGTCTTCCCAACTGCATTTCTGCTCCTCTCCACCCAAACAAACCTGCTCAGTCCCGTCTAGGCCACCACATGCTCTTCCTTTTCTGAAGCATCCCTAGGTCCAAAAATTCCTTCCTCCTTTGTCAGTCACATGGCTCTCAGAACCTAAAGAACTCCTGAAACGTGATCTTCTCTACAATTCTTCCTTAAAACAGAGAATTTGCTGGCTTTTCTCTGCTTTGTAACAACAAACACAGTGGAGTACGCTTGCCCTTAACCACTATCCGAGGCACGTGCTATTGATGTAATAACTACCATTTATTCTACGTGTCATACACTGTATGTTTTACATCCATTTCAATTTACTGATGAGGAAACAAAAACAAATTATGTAATTTGCCAAAAGTCACCCTTCTAGGATAAGTTGGAGCTGATATTCTATAACTCAGTTCCAAAGTCCATGATCTTTCTGGCATTCCATCACAAATTCTGTAAGGAGCACCCAAGTCCAGGTTTTTAAAAGTCCTGACCAACTTTTGTGTCAGATTTATAATACCTGCAGCAATCTCCTATTTACTGCACGTCTAATACAAGTCCTGCACTGCACCAGGCGTTTTACGTAAATGTTAATGTATTTTCATCCTCACCATGCTCTAAGAAGTATTAGTGCTCCTTTTTGTAAACTGAGGCTCAGAAAAGTTCAACAAGCAAAACATTCATAGTAAACAGAGGTGAGATACGGAATGGCCACTCCCCAAACCCCATTGTACTTCTGGCAGAAGCCTGCCTTGAACCAGGAGCAAGACACTCACAAACCAGGAAGCATTTTAAAATTTGTTTATTTTTATCTTGACAGAGAGAGAGAGAGAAAGCGCATGTGCACAGCAGGGAAGGGGCAGAGAGAGAAGAGGAGAGAGAATCCCAAGCAGGCTCCTCGCTGTCAGCACAGAGCCTGATGTGGGGCTCGAACTCACTAACTGTGAGATCGTGACCTGAGCTGAAATCAAGAGTCAGATGCCTAACCAGCTGAGCCACCCAGGAGCCCCTGGAAAGCATTTTAAAAAGAAATCTTGAAAGGCACCCTGGGTGGCTCAGTCAGTTGAGCATCCGACTTCGGCTCAGGTCATGATCACACGGTTTGTGAGTTTGAGCCCCACACGGGGCTCTGTGCTGACACCTCAGAGCCTGAAGCCTGCTTTAGACTCTGTGTGTGTGTGTGTGTGTTTCTCTCTCTCTCTACCCCTTCCCCGTTCACACACTATCTAAAAAAATAAACATTAAAAAAAATTTTTTTTTAAGAAATCTTGAAATTTGCTAGAACTGCACTGCTTGTATCTGGATATATCCATGCTATTTGCTTTACACATGTGCAAATGAGGGATCTTCCTAAATAGATCAATCAGGCCCAAAGACCTGCCCAATGACTTGATAATTCAAATTCTATGTCCTATTTGCAGAGGTACAGTCTAGATTTTTCCAGTGACTGATAGGTTCAGCACAATTAGGCCTTTAGAATAAGCCAAGGTACTGACAGTGCTTGCTGACTGGCTCCCTGGCTGAGAAGCCCAGAAAGCAGCTTAAGAAACCAACTCAGATGTCTGTCATCTAGAGGAAAAGAAACCCACCCAGAATGCCTAAAAAGTTTACTCTCTGAGGGTCAAAAATCTGTATTCTAATTAGTCATGTAAACTATAAAAAATATCTACTTTCAACCACAATGAAATTAATGATGATAAAATCCAGGGGCACAAATTTATAGCTATTAATTTTTCAAAAAAAAAAATTAAGAGATGATACCCTGTCTAGTGAGGTTGGGGTGAACCTGGTACAAACAATTAACAAAAGCAGCATAAGTTTCCACAACTCTTTAAAAAAAGCAATTTGGGGGGCGCCTGGGTGGCTCAGTTGGTTGAGCTTCTGCTCAGGTCACGATCTCGCAGTCTGTGAGTTCGAGCCCCGCATCGGGCTCTGTGCTGACAGCTTGGAGCCTGGAGCCTGTTTCGGATTCTGTGTCTCCCTCTCTCTGACCCTCCCCCGTTCATGCTCTGTCTCTGTCTCAAAAATAAATAAACGTTAAAAAAAAAATTTTAAAAAAGCAATTTGGTATTAAAAATACTAATACTTTTGACCTAGTAATTCTATTTACTAGATTTTTATCTTAGGGAAATCTCAAAACAAACAATCAAACAGAAATCAAAGTACATATTCGCTCTAGCGATATCTATATGAAGAAAAGAGGCAGGGCAGGGGGAGAGTGAAGAGGAAAACTTTGCTCCGGGCTCCCACCCTGCAGTCACTGAGGCTGGCTGAGATGGCCTCCCAATAAGAACCTAATTCTTTATCATTTCAAAATTATTACGCAAATTATGGTAAATCCACTTAACAAAACAGGACACACTAACTACAGTAATTGCAAAGACGCCAGCAGCACGGGAAATGATCGTTATGTGCACAGTCCGGCGAAGAGCAGAATAATACAGGCATGTACCTCAGAGACAGTGAGGGTTCGGTTCCGATAAAGCAAGTCAAACGAATGTTCTACCCAGTGCATTTTATAAAAGTCATGTTTAGGGGTGCCTGGGTGGCTCAGTCTGTTAAGCTGCCGACTTCGGCCCAGGTCATGATCTCGCAGTCCGTGAGTTTGAGCCCCGTGTCGGGCTCTGTGCTGACAGCTCAGAGCCTGGAGCCTGTTTCAAGATTCTGTGTCTCCCTCTCTCTGACCCTCCCCGTTCATGCTTTGTCTCTCTCTGTCTCAAAAATAAATAAACGTTAAAAAAAAAAATTTTTAAAAGTCATGTTTAGGGGGCGCCTGGGTGGCTCAGTTGGTTAAGCAACCAACTCTTGATTTTGGCTCAGATCAAGATCTCACGGTTGGTGAGATCAAGCCCCGCGTGGGGCTCTGCACTGAAAGCGCAGAGTCTGCTTGGGATTCTCTCTCTCTCCCCCTCCGCCCCTCCCCCTGCATACACATTCCCTCTCTCTCTCAAAATAAATAAACTAAAAAAAAAAGTTACATTTATACTATAGTCTATTAAATACGCAATAGCATTATGTCTAAGAAAACAGTGCACATACCTTAATTTGAAAATACTCTATTGTTGGGGTGCTTGGATGGCTCAGTTGGTTAAGCATCCAACTTTGGCTCAGGTCATGATCTCACGGTTTGTGGGTTTGAGCCCCATGTCGGGCTGTGTGCTCACAGCTCAGAGCCTGGAGCCTGTTTCAGATTCTGTGTCTCCCTCTCTCTCTCTGCCCCTACCCTGCTTGCACTCTCTCCTTTTTTCTCTCAAATATAAACATAAAAAAAAATACTTTGTTAAAAAATGCTAACCATTTTCTGAACTTTCAGTGAGTCATAATGGTTTTTTTTTTTAAGTTTATTTATTTATTTTGAGAGAGACAGAGAGAGTATCCAAGTGGGAGAGGAGCAGAGAAAGGGGGACAGAGGATCCAAGGCAGGATCTGCACTGAGAGCAGACAGCCTCACGCGGGGCTCAAACTCACAAACCACAAGATCGTGACCTGAGCCAAAGGCAGATGTTTAACTGATGAGCCACCCAGGCGCCCCTCAGAGCCAGTCATAATCTTGATCACCGATCACCATAACAAACATAATAATAATAATAATAATAATAATCATAATCATAATAATGAAAACGTATGAAATATTACAGAACTGCCAAAATGTAACACAGAAACACACTGTGAAGCAAACTGTTGGAAAATGGTGCCGATTAACCTGCTTGATGCAGCATAGCCACAAACCTTCAATTTGTAAAAAAACCCAAACAACTCCCCTCCAAAAGTACACAGTATCTGCAAAGTACAATAAAAGTGCAATAAAACATGGTATGCCCGTAAATTCGTTACCTGTGCTATGGTTACAGTGGTCTAGATATTAGATGTTCATTTGGCCCACAGCCAGAGAATAGTATGGCAAAATTAAAACCTTGTGACTGTTGAGGGTGGCAGAACTGTGGTTTGCATTTTCTTCCTTTTAATTTCTATTTACATTAATGCTTGCGTAGAAAATAATCACTTTAAAATTTAATTAACCTCATTTAAAAAATATACCCCTCACACTATCTCAAAAATATCTTTGCTCTATCTGCTCCTACTGACAGCAAAGCACTTCCCTGCTCATGGGGAAGAAAGGAAGGAACAGAAGACCCCACAAGTCCAGAGCAGGTTGGAGAGAGAGAGGCATTTGCCAGGCACAATCTCTGCTCTGGGAAACCTGGCACCAATACCACACATGCACCTTGGACACTGTGGCGCTCAGGCGAGTGTACATGCAAAAATAACCAGCTCTGAGCTATTTTTCTTTTCAGAATCAGGCCTAAAAACAGCCGATTTCCACTCCACAGTGGGCAGGCCTATTTTTAGACATAATCTCAAACAGCCATGAGGTTGTAGCATCCTATCAACTGCATGCTTCTAGAACTGCACAGAAATGCCATAAATTTGTTCCTGGCTTGGCCCAAAGAGGTTGGATCCCATCCCCGTTTGATGGCTACTTGTCATATTCACAGGGGCATCGCAAGATCAATTTAGATGGCCACAAGTGTGGGCAGGATAGCCAACAGTTCTTAGAAAAGAAGCAGGAACAGGGTGAGGGGCCAGCTAGGGTTCCCTGCAGGTTTTTCCTAACTGTTGAGCCTGAGGGCTTTTAAAGTTGTTACTGAAATTCTTTTCCCATTTAAAGGTTATATGAGTACATAATTTCTAAGCCTTCCCATACAAAAGGATCACATAAAGCGATTAGTATTGATACTTAACAGGCAAAAAGTGTTTCATTTTACAATAGCAACATAATGAAAAAGATACCAGTGGGCTAATCCAAAGAAGTGGGTAAAAGCTATGTGATGAAAATTACAAACTTTACTGAAGGACCCAAAAGGAGAGCTCAAAATACAACAAAATAGACAAACCAGAAGAACACACAATGTATCTAAACAAAAAGACCCAGTATGGTTAAGAGATCAAGTCTCCAGATTAGTTAATAAAACTAACAGTTCCAGTCAAAATCTCAATAGCGTATTAGAAAACAAGTTTGAAATAATTTCAAATGCACAGAAATGTACAAGAATAGTACAGTGCTCACATACTCCCTTCAACAAGATTCCCCAACTGACAATGGTTTATATCATTTGCTCTATTATCTACGCATATTCATTACCTATATATAGCCTACACACACACACACACACACACACACACACACACACACACCAGCTTTTTCCTGACCTCTCTGGAAGCAGGTTGAAGATACGGAGCCCTATCGACCCTAAATAGTATGCATATTTCCAAAAACAAGGACACTCTTCCATGTAACCAGCACACAACCCTCCATATCAGAAAATCAACATTCATACTACACCACCAATCCAATCTACAGACTCCATTCAAATTTGATAAGCTGCCCAAACAGTATTTTCTTCCTTTCTGGCCCAGGATCCCATCCAGGAACACAAGCTGTCATTTCTCACTGTGTCTTGTTGACCTGGAATGGGTTCCTCAGGGTTTTCCTGACTTCCATGTCCCTGACAGAGTGAACCCCTTGCATTCCGTGGGATGGACCTCAACCTGTATGTCTAGACCCAGCTCTCATGTTCTCAGCAGCACAGACATGGTGCTGTGCTCTTTCCAGTGTGTCAGGGCAGGCGAGATGCAGGGTGAGCTGACCACAGTCACCTGGTCAAGTCCATCTCTGCCAGGTTTCCCCACTGTAAAGCTACTACCTTATTCTTTGTGACCCGTAAGCATATTGTGGGAGAAATCCTGAGATTAGGCCAGTATCTTGTTCTTTGTCAAACATCCACCTTTGATGACTCCCATGAATCAACCACTTCTATGATGGCTGCCAAACGGTGATTCTCTATTCATCATTAGTAGGCAGACCTTTCCCTCCTCACCCATTTATTCATTCATTGATGCACAAACTGTCCCAGATCTGACCAGTGGGAACCTCCTCAAACAGGCCCTTACTTCCTTTTTGACACATTCCATTTTTTGAGCATTCCCTTATTCCCTGGCACAAGACATTTCAGGCTCATCTTGTGTTTTCCCTTCTTCAAGCCCTGGAACTAGCCACTTCTCCAAGGACACCTGATCCCTTTTAGAGGAGAAAAGTATTTAGAAACAAAGATCTGAGTGTTAGCACTGTTCACTGCTACCGGGATGTCATTGCTTCTAGCTGGAAAATATCATGCACGTACACAAACACCCACACCTACAACTACTTCTGTATGTGCAGTTTGTATGTTAAAGAAGTTCATCTTGATACCTCCAATTCTAATCCAACACCCTCAGGGTTCTTCCCAACCTTCCATCTTCCCATGGTTGTAACTCTCTCCTCAGACTGTAAGAAACCTGGCTCCCACTATCCTCAAGATTCATTTACATACCTGCTGAATCAACTTACATTTTTTGCTCAACATAACCAATCTTCCAAGCTTTGCAGCCTCATCCTTCACCCCCTCACCATCACCTCCTCAGCAAGGGGACGTGCCACTGCCTCTGCACTGCAACCCCCCCCCCCCAAACAGGTTTTGATAAATTCTGAAGTTCATATAAAGAAAATGTGCAAAGCCAGGCAAGAAAATGTGGGAAACTATGAAAAATCAGGAGACATCTGCCCTGCCGTGCACCATAACTTTTTCTAAATTATAATTAAATTAAAGGGTGTTGGGATAACATGCTACCTTTCTGGAAGAAAAATAATTGTGAGACCTCTCATCTCGTAATATTCATAAAAACAACCTCCAGGTGAATGAAAAAGCCAAACATGTCTGTCTGTCTGTCTGTCTGTCTGTCTGTGTGTCTCTCTCTCTCTCTCTCTCTCTCTCTCTCTCTCTCACACACACACACACACACACACACACACACACACACACACACAGTTGTTTTTGGAAGAAAACGCTAATACATCTTACGGAACCAAACTGACATTCAGTTTTGGATTTCCAAATGTCATTCCTTCACTAAATGGAATCAGGGCTTCTTGGAAAAATGGCTGGTTTTCCAAGGGGCAGGCAAAGTCCGAGGTGCACACCTGTAACACTTTGCTGTACCGTAAAGGTGAGACATGCTTTCAGCCTAAGGGAGACGTGTCAAACAAGCCTGAGGGGGTAACTTGAGATTCGGTAGGACCAAGCTCTTTTTTTACTATATTAGATGAATTAACAATGGAATTTTTCCAAGTTAGCTCATAGGTCTGTGTGTGTCAATATGGATAAACTTTAGAAACAATATACATGAAACAGGCATGTCATTTGGAGGTTTGGGTCTAGTGGAGGTAGAGAAGTACTCAGAAGGATGTTAAATCTGGGCGATGGGTACACAGGCACCATTAGTCTGGGTGCTTTTCTATATGTTTGACATATCTTGCAAATAAACAAAATTGTGGTTCCCCATCTGACCAGCCTGAAAATGTATGACAGTTCACAGCACGGAATTCAAGATCCTTCCGTGTTTCTGACACCAACAGAATTTCCATCTTCACCTCTCATGACCTCCCTTCACACTTCTTATTCCCAGTGACCATGGCCTTCTCTCCACTTCCCCACGTGTGCTCTAGACCTCCAGGTCCTTGCCCAAGCTGTTACCATGACTAGAATGCGAGCACCCTACCCACTTTTACTACCTGATTAACCCGACTCTTCTGCGAAGACCAGCTTGAAAGTCCAATCTCCAGGCGCTCCCTTCTCCTGACAGCACGGAGAGTGGAAATGGCACGCAAGGACTCTGAACCCAGCCACGTCAGATTCTGAGTTGGGTTTTGTAGCTCACTGCTGGTGAGATCTCGAGCAAATTACTCACTTCTTTAAGCCTCAGTTTCCTCAACTGTCAAAAAGAAGTGGCCTTGGAGTTTGTCCCGGATAAAATGAACAATACGTTGCACGATTATTCTGCCAAGTAAGTGTTCCTCCAATACCAGAAGCAAGCTCCACTCCACCTTTTCTTTTGTTACTGATACATTTCAAAACAATAAATGCAGAAAATAGCTGGAAAGGTCACATACTAAGAAAGTTAATTAAAAAAAAAAAAAAAAAAAAGACCACAGTCATGTGTTACTGAAGCTCTGAGGGTGAAGAAGGGTAGGAGGGTACCAGAGTGAGGACTCAGGGTAAACACCTAAGATTCAAAACAAAGAAAACCATAAGGAAGGTCCCTCCTCTCAAAGAGACCCATTTATTTATCTATTTATTTATTTTTAAAGTTTGTCTATTTTTGAGAGGGGGACTGTGAGCACACAGGGAAGAGGCAAAGAGAGAGGGAAAGAGAGAAAGGCAGAGACAGAGAGAGAATCCCAAGCAGACTCCGCACCACAAGCGTGGAGCCCAATGTGGAGCTCGGACTCACAAACCATGAGATCATGACCCGAGCCGAAGTCGGACACTTAACCGACTGAGCCATCCAGGTGCTCCCTCAAAGAGCCCCTTTCTCACAGGGGGAAACATTTACACATACAAATATTCACCATTCAATATGCATTTGAGCAAATACCACATTCCAGGCACCAATTCTAAGTTCTGGGGATACAGATTTCAACAAGACTCATAAAGTTCTGACCCTCCATGAAAACAGCATGCAAACAGGGTCAAAACAATAAACAAATAAATGCACGCATTCAAATAGGGACAAAACAATAAACAAATAGGGACCAAGAGATACTGGGAAAGAAATAAGGGAGGCTGAGGGGACAGAGAAGGACAGAAGGGAAAGGACAGAATGTTAACAGGATGGCCAGGACCAGCCTCCTCCAGGAGGGGAAGTGTGGGCACAGACTTGAATGAGCTGGGGGAAAAAGACCATGCAGAGGCCCGTGGAAAGGTGAGCACAAGGCCAGAGGCAGGAATTAGCTGGGGACAGGAATAACCAAGTGGCTGATGTGGCAAAAGCCAAATGCAGAGAGCAGAGGGCGGCGCAGTCCGAGAAGGGGGCCCCGAGCACGGGGCCGTGCTGCCGCGGGGGCCACAGGGCAGCGGCACTGCCATCTGGGTGCGGGCAGGAGACGCAGCGTTGTGGGCAGTGAGGGCCTGAGCAATCAGAATCCGCATGAACAAGCTCCCCAGTGAGGCTCACGCACACTACAGTTTGAGACGTCCTGACGAAGGGCCCTGTAAGCTATGAAAGAATTTTGGATTTTATTAGAAGGCTTTGGAGGGGTCTGAGCTAGAAAGCAACATACTCTGGTTTCAATTCTCAAATGGCCATTCCGTTCTGTGGAAAACAGACTCTGGGAGGGGCGAGGGCAGAAGCAGAGAGTTAGTTAAGAAGCTATTTTAGTCATCTGGGGAAGGGATGCTGGCTGCACAGATGAATGTGGTGTTGATGAAGGTGGTGATGTGTGGTCAAATAAAGGACATATTTTGATGCTGGAGCCAAAGGAAATTGCTAACGGATCAGAAGTGGATGCAAGGGACACAACAATGATGACAAACAGCAGCCGCCAACACTAGCCGAGCACCAGCCACATGCCAGCCACTGCTCTATGGCCTTTGCAGGTAAAAATTCAGTCAATCTTCACCGGAGTCCCACGAGGAAGGTACAGCCAACAAGCCCACTTTATTAAAACGAAGACAATGAGGCAGCGAGAGGCTCAGTAACTGCCCACGGCCTCCAAGCTTATCAGACAGAAGCCTGGGTCTGAGCCCAAGCAGAGGGCTCTGGAGCCTGTACTCCAGCACTGTCCTCCACTGAGCCGCTGAGAACCCAGCACCGTGTACGGAGGGGGAAACGGTGGGGAGCGTAATGGGCGGAAGGGGATCAGGAGTGCTTTGCTGGATGGGTTAACTTTGTGATTCCTAGTGGACATCCGAGTGGAGATGTCAGGTAGACATCGGGCATGTCTGGTGTCAGGGAAAGATGAGGATGGAGCTATAAATGGTCATCAGCAGAAAGACAGTATTTAAAGCCAAAGGAGTAGATGAGATCATCCGGAGCCGTTTTTCAAACTGAAGGTTGTGAAATCAATTTAGTGGGTCATGAACAGCACTTAACAAAAAAGAAAAAAAGAAAAAAAAAAAGAAAGGAAGGAAAGAAAAAAGAAAAGAAATAGAACAGAACGGAAAATAACAGAGTCCAGGGCCCAAAGTAAGATGAAGAACTGTTTTGTGCAACTCCTGTTTCAGTTGTGTCTGTGCACAAGCGAGTGCAGTGTGTGTACCAGGCTGGCATTTGGTTTGGTCAAACAAAGGTTTAAAGCCACATACGGGTCCAGGGATTCCATACAGGATCGATCTCTGAATCGCTCCGGCATTTACAGGACGGGAAAGAGGAAGAGCGGCTGGAGAACGAGAATTTAAAGGGAAAACAACAACTGGAGAAGGCAAAAGAAAGGGAACATGGGTCCCCAGAGCCAGGTGAATGTGACATGCTGGACAGCGATGTGCTGGTGAGATCACGTGGGATGATCCCAAACAGGTGCACAGAAGTAATTATGGGATGGAGAGGGAAACGACAGTGCTGTGGGGGCACAGGGGAGGGTGACCTGTTTAAGGTCTGTTAGTTGAGAACAGAATGAAAGGGGGAATGGACAGAGAAAAGATTAAGATTTTATTTTAGACTCTGAGTTTGAGGGGACAGCAGGATATCCAGTCTATAATTTCCATGAAGAGCAAATATGCAGCTGTTCAAGTTTTCTTTGGTGTATACTATGGCCTGGGAATATAGGCACGACTAGCACACTGTGGCTGAGAAGCAAGACAAGTGTGATGCAGCGAGATCAGGGCTGAGAGGCAGACGGGGGCTTGGTGAGGGCACTGCAATTTTCCCCTCGCACCATACTGCTCACGACTGGCCAACCCACATCCACCACCGTCCAGACCGTGCACTCAACCAATACCTATACTCTCCTGACTTGTGCTTTGCCCCTCCCAAAAATGTTTCCCAAATCTGAATCAATTTTTCAAGGCCTGGCTTGCAGCTGACCTCTTCAAGGAGGCCTTCAAGGGCCGCCTGGGTGGCTCGGTTGGTTGGGCATCCAACTTCAGCTCAGGTCATGATCTCGTGGTTTGTGAGTTCAAGCCCTGCATCGGGCTCTGTGCTGATGGCTCGGAGCCTGGAGCCTGCTTCGAATTCTGTGTCTCCCTCTCTCTCTGCCCCTCCCCCGCTTGTGTTCTGTCTCTCTCTCAAAAATAAATAAGATGTTAAAAAAAAAAAAAAAGAGAGAGAAATGCTCAGATCAGTGATGATCTAGCCTTTCCCTGAAGAGCTATAGCATTTCTTGCCCACCTAACACTCCCCGGGGCCTGGTCTGTGCCTTGTCCTTACGTCCCTCCCTCATTTCTCCAACTAGGACATGCATGTTGAAGGCTTGTAACAAACATGTCTGACATCTACAAGGCACTCTAACAGCTAAGCAAACACTTGCTTCCTCACTACAAGACTTCAATCCAACTTACATTTCAGCCCTGTTCCTGAAGCAGGTCTGATCAAGTCACTTTGACCTCTAAAACTTCACTGGCTTCTAATTATGAGTAAATACATGTATAGCCCAGTCATGTCTTCCAGGCACGCCACACCCTTCCCTTTCCCTACCTCCCAAACACCAAACACCCTAAAGCTGAAACAATGGCAATCAAAACAAATACAGGTATACCTCATTTCATTACACTTCACAGATACTGAATTTTATTTTAGTTTTTTTACCAAACTGAAAGTTGGTGGCAACTGTGTCAAGCTAGTTTACCAGTGCCACTTTTTCAACATTGACACTTCATGTCTGTCACGTTTCAGCAATTCTCTCAATATTTCAAAAATTTCCGGGGTGCCTGGGTGGCTTGGTCGGTTGAGCGTCCGACTTCAGCTCAGGTCACGATCTCGCGGTCCGTGGGTTCGAGCCCCGCATCGGGCTCTGTGCTGACAGCTCAAAGCCTGGAGCCTGTTTCAGATTCCGTGTCTCCCTCTCTCTGTGACCCTCCCCTGTTCATGCTCTGTCTCTCTCTGTCTCAAAAATAAATAAACGTTAAAAAAAAAAATTTCCATCTTGATTATATTTGTTATAGTGATCTTTGATGTCACTACTGTAAATGTTTCAGTGTACCACAAACCACACCCACATATGATGGCATATATGTGTTCTGACTACTCCACCAACCATTCCTTCTCTTTCTCTCTTCCTCTCCTCAGGTCTCCCTATTCCCCGGAACACAACAATACTGCAATTAGGCCAATTAATCACCCCACAATGGACTGTAAGTGGTCAAGTGAGAGGAAGAGTCACTCACCTCTCACGTTAAATCAAAAGCTAGAAATGATTAAGCTCAATGAAGAAGGCATGTCAAAAGGCAAGCCAGGCTGAAAGCTTGCTTGGCCAAACAGCCAAGTTATGAATGCAAAGGAAACGTTCTTGAAGGAAATGAAAAGTGCTACTACAGTGAACACAGGAATGATAAGTGAAACAGCCTTACTCCTGATACGGGGAAAGTTTTAGTGGTCTGGGCAGAAGATCAAACCAGCCACACCATTCCCTTAAGACAAAGCCTAACCTAGAGCAAAACTCTAACTCTCTCAATTTCTATGCAGGCTGAGAGAAGCCACAGAAGAAGAGTCTGAAGCTAGCAGAGATGGGTTCGTGGGGTTAAGGAAAGAAGCTGGCTTCAAAACATCAAAGTGCAAGGTGAGGCAGCAAGTGCTGACGTAGAAGCTGCAGCAAGTTATCCAAAAGACTCAGCTAAGATAATGAAGGTGGCTACACTGAACAATAGGTTTTCAATATAGACGAAACAGCCTTATGTTGGAAGAAGATGCTATCTAGGACTTTCATAGCTAGAGAGGAGAAGTCAGTGCCTGGCTTCAAAGTTTCAAAGGACAGGCCAACTCTCTTGTTAGGGGATAATGTAGCTGGTGACTTTCAGTTGAAGCCAATGCTCATTTACCATTCTGAAAATCCTAGAACCCTCAAGAATTATGCTAAATCTGCTCTGCCTGTACTCTATAAATGAAACAACAAAGCCTGGATGATGGCACATCTGTTCACATGGTCTGCTGAATATTTTAAGCTCACTGTTGAGAACTACTCAGAAAAAAAGGATTCTGGGGCACCTGGCTGGCTCTGTCAGTAGAGAGTGTGACTCCTGATCTCAGGGTTCTGAGTTCAAGCCCCATGTTGGGCATGGAGGCTACTTAAGAAAAGAAAAGAAAAGAAAAGAAAAGAAAAGAAAAGAAAAGAAAAGAAAAGAAAAGAAAAGAAAAGGAAAGGAAAGAAAAGGAAAAGAAGAGAAAAAGAAAAAAGACAAGAAAGGATTCCATTCAAAATATTACTGTTCATTGACAATACTTCTGGTCATCCAAGAACTCTGATGGAGGTATACAATGAGATTAATGTTGTTTTCATGCCTAACACAGCATCCATTCTGCAGCCCATGGGATCAAGGAATAACTGTGACTTTCAAATCTCATTATTTAACAAACCTGTATCATAAGGCTAGCTGCCATAGATAGTGATTCCTTTGATGGATCTGGGCAAAGTAAATGGAAAACCTTCTGGAAATAATTCACTATTCTAGATGCCATTAAGAACACTCATGTTTCATGGGAAGAGGTCAAAATATGAACACGAACGGGAGTTTGGAAGAAGCTGATTCCAACCCACGATCATGGATGACTCAGAGTGGTCGAAGACTTCCATGGAGAAGGAACTGCAGATGGGGTGGAAACAGCAAGAGAAGCAGAATTAGAAGTGGGGCCTGGAGACAGGACCGAATGGCTGCAGTCTCATAATAAAACTCTAATGGATGAGGAGCTGCTTCTCCAAGAGGAGCAAAGAAAGTGGTTTCTTGAGATGGAATCTACTGGCAAAGATGCTACAAAGACTGCTGAAATGACAACAAAGGATTTGGAACAGGACACACAGTTGATAAAGCAGGGGCAGAGTCTGAGAGGATGGACTCCAATTCTGAAAAAGTTCCACTGTGAGTAAAATGCTGTCAAACAGCATCACGTGCTACAGAGAAATCACCTGTGGAAGAAGTGTCCATCAAGGTGGCAAACTTCATTACTGCCTCATTCAAAGAAATCACCACAGCCACCCCAGCCCTCAGCAACCAGCACCCTGGTCAGTCAGCAGCCATCAATATGGAGGCAAGACTCCACCAGCAAAAAGATTACAACTGACTGAGAGCTCAGATGATGGTCTTTTTTAGCAGTATTTTTTTAAATTAAGGTGTGTACAGTGTCCCTTTCAGACATAATGTTATTGTACACTTAAGTGACTATACAGTACAGTGTGAATGGAACCTTTATATGCACTGAGAAACCAAAAAATTTGTCTGACTCAGTTTATCATGACACTTTATTTGAGATGGTCCGGAACCAAACACGCAATAACTCCGAGGTATGTGTGTACAAAAAAACAAAGATGAACAGAAATGAAAGTAAAAAGGAGACATTCACCAAACTGTTGATGATAGCTGTCCTTAGGGTGGGGTTGTGAGGGGATAGTCATCTTCTAGGAGCTGTTTTAATGAACATGTGAATTTAAAAATAAGAAATGCCCTTTGGGGCATCTGGGTGGCTCAGTCAGTTAAGTGTCCAACTCTTGATTTCGGCTCAGGTCATGATCTCACGGTTTGTGGGAACGAGCCCACCATCAGGCTCTGTGCTGACAGTGCGGAGCCTGCTTGGGATTCTATTTCCCCCTCTCAAAACAAACAAACAAACAAACAAACAAACAAACTTTAAAAGGTAAGTAGAGTAAGAAATACCATTTAAAAAGCAAAGGGATTTGGGGCGCCTGGGTGGCGCAGTCGGTTAAGCGTCCGACTTCAGCCAGGTCACGATCTCGCGGTCTGTGAGTTCGAGGCCCGCGTCAGGCTCTGGGCTGATGGCTCAGAGCCTGGAGCCTGTTTCCGATTCTGTGTCTCCCTCTCTCTCTGCCCCTCCCCCGTTCATGCGCTGTCTCTCTCTGTCCCAAAAATAAACGTTGAAAAAAAAATTTAAAAAGCAAAGGAATTTAATATTTGCAGCTATTTTTATTGAGTGCTTACATTACGTGCCAGGCAATATATTAGTCTCGTTTAATATTAACGAGCCTTTGAATGTAGTTACCAGCCATTCTGCAGATGGGGAAACGGGGGCTCAGAGAGCTGAACTCTCACAAGGTTACACAGCTACTTAGTGAAGAAATGCTGGGATTTAAGCCCAGGTCTAATAACGAATGTGCCCTTTACCTCTCCTATTCTTACACATATTCTGTGTATTCCCAGTGCCCCCCGTGTGTACCTTCTACAGCCTTTCCTTTGTTCTAGCTGGTTCTTCTGCCTGAGTAATATTAGTTTTGCTGACATACCGCTCCCCTTTAAAGTCTAGTCCAAGTTCAGCTTTCCCCCTCACTCCTCCCTAGGCACACACCACGTGGGGTCAGCATTATCTGAGAGCCATTTACCCTCTGTTTCCCCCACAGCTTGGGACTTTGGCTGTCCTACTGGCACGCACATAGCAAGCATGCAAATGCTGGGTGCATTCAGTTGACAATATACATTCTCCTTCTGACAGAAGCAACGATAACAGATGGAGACCAAAAGTTTTCATCTGTGAGGGAAGTTAATCCTGAGAACAGGTTTCTACAATCCCTCCCTCCCTCCCAGCTTTGAGCCTCACCTCTCACTGAAGCCTAAGGAGAGGCGGGTTGATCTACAGCTTTTCGGGTGACTGAACATAATAGCTACCATTTCTGATAAATAAAAACAACTTAACTTACTATTAAATAACATAAATTAAAAGGTTTTTTAAAATGTTGCAAAGGGTTTTCAAAATTTGGTGCCTCTTTCCAAAGGCTCTGACTTTGAGAGAAAGCACTTTTTTAAGTTCAACACAAAGATATGCAAAAATATGAAAAGATAACTCACATATACATGGAGACACACGAGCTAGTGAATCAGACATGTTTAAAATGCAAAATGACCTTTTAACACCAACTGACCACATCCTGAGTTTAGGAATAGAAGTTGAATCCAAACAAATAACACGTAAGACAAAAGCACTGCCCCAACAACCTAAGAAAGGAAATACAGGATGGGACAAACAGATTTTAATGCGTCCCTGGCCTTCTTGAGCAAAGCAATGAGAAATGCACTCAACCAAAGCATTAAGACTTGGTTTTATTGGAGGTACCAACCCCATAGGTCAACCTGTCAAATGAAGCAAGAGGCCAGATTGAGTTCTATGGGTAGAGTCCACTCCAGATAAAAGCCAATGGACCTTTTTACAGGTTATGGGGTCCTCTCCGTATGGCTAGGGATGCAGGCACGGGAGGAATATTGTCTGGATGATGAATTCCTGTGGAAGAGCACAAGCGGAGCTGAGCTGACACACTCCACAATTTGCACTGTTGCCTCAAACTTACCACGACTCCAGAATCCCAAGGAATAGTGTTAGTTCTTGTTAAATGCATCTATAAACTAAGTGTCCTTCTAAGGATTACTGAACTTCCCACTTAAAAACAGAAAAACAAACAAAAAAACCCCCCACAAAATTCTACACCTATAAATAGCTCAACAGATTGTTTCAAACATGTTACAAACTTTGAAACTTCAACTCTGAACTAAAAGAGTCACCTCTAAATCTCCAAGAAGTGCTTCAAGAAATTAGCAAATTAACTTGGGGCTGGACAACTTAAAAAAAAAATTTTTTTTTAATGTTTTATTTATTCTTGAGAGAGAGAGAGAGAGAGAGAGAGCGCGCACGGAGTGAGCATGAGCAGGGGAGGGACAGAGCGAGAGAGGGACACATAATCCAAAGCAGGCTCCGGACTCTGAACTGTCTGCACAGAGCCCGATATGAGGCTCGAACTCACAAACCGTGAGATCATGACCTGAGCCGAAGTCCGACGCTTTACCGACTGAGCCACCCAGGCGCCCCTGGGGCTGGATGACTTTAAAGAAATAAAAAGATCACTTCAGTAGCCTAAGATCTTTGTGAGTGGCTTTAGCTGTAGACGGTATTTCAGGTTTTCATTTCATTTCATAAAGAGGGGAGATGAGGGAGGAGCCGTAACTGTAACAAGCAGGATGCCAAATACATCCATAACAGGCACTAGAGACAAAAGAAACTACTGGCAACTGTTTGCTCTTTCCCAAGAAATTCGGGAAGCAGTAGCAATAAAACCCTCCTCCAGGGGGGCCTCCTTCCATGTGTGTATGGTACTGGGGAGAAGAGCAAGAGACCGGGCTCAATCAGTACACAGCCATGCAGCCACCTCATCTCTCCACTTACGGGACCATGAGAGCATCGAGCACTTTCTTACCTACAGTCAAACTACATGTCTTGAAGAAAGACACCAAGAAAAACATGTTTCAAAAAATCATCTGAAAATAGAATTTTGTTTCAGCAGGCAAAATGAGCAAAAATACAACTTTATTTTAGCAAGGTACAATTGCTTCCCCTATTAAACTTGTTTTCAATAATTCTCCTGGGTGATGCACTGGAAAAATACTATATTTAGAACCAGGAAACCTATATTTAAATACTTACTGGTTTTGTCACTTATTCTGTGACTTGGGCAAGTTACTTAACCTGCTGCCTCACAGAAATGTTCCACAATAAATGTGTAAGCTGCTAAGTACCACAAAAATTAAAATGATCGTTATTAGTATTACCATCCTCTCTGACTTTCCCAGGTAAATGTCTGAACCAGTGAAAAATCAGGCAAAAGATAAGCAACAAGGAAAAAAGCTGGAAGAGGCACTATCAGTCAATCAAACAAATGAAATACGACAAAACCCTAAAAAAAACAAGTCACTGCTACGACTGATAGAAAACCACTCTGTGGACAGCTAATTCCTATGTCATTCTCTAATTAAGAAAAGCTCCCACACCCTGGGATCTACAGTCCATTCATAAAAATCACAGCAGGGTTAAATCCTCACCAGCCCTCCTAATTCACAATCAAAATGCCAACAGAGCACATTCTCACTACATACGCGAGAGCCACAGCCATAGGACCAATCCCCACCCCTCCCCACAGAGGGACAGTGGCCTGACTGTTGGAGATGCACTGGGGGGTAGTTGGTCTCTGAAGGGCAGGAGAGAGTGTAACTCTTCCTCCCCTAACCACTGGCATGAAATCAGCAAACACTAACTTCAGTCACTCCAAAATAAGCCCACAGAGAACAGGTGGCTGATGAGAAGGCATTGCTGCTTGCAATCCCAAATTTTGACAATAAAAGCCAAAAGGGCATGAACATTTTCTGAAAAATCAGATACTATCAAATTTTCCAGATGGTTTAATACTAGGTAAAATTTATCTAGTGATTACTAGGAGTCAGGCAATACCCTAAGTTTGAGACATTAACTAATTTAAGCAGCACAACCACAGGTAAGTACAATTAATATTTCCATTTTTAGACGAGAAAACAGAGACACAGAAGTGACTGGATTAAGGTCACACTGCTAACATGTGGTAAAACTGGGATTTAAAAGTCAGGTAGCTTGCTTGCTCTAGATGCGGCTTCTTGAAGAACCCTCCAACAAATACTGCTTGGTTTATCCAACCATTCTGCGATCTCCTCCTCACTCAGCACCACAGAGTTGTAAAAAAGGCCACAGGGTAGCACCTCTCACCTTATGGTCACTTGTTTCCAGGTGAGTATTAGGATAAGGTCTCATTTTCTGCATCCAATAATGACGGACTAAATACCCTGACACAAAAACTGGATGATACATACATACCTCTTTTTAAGATCGGTAACAAATTAACAGGATCGTGAGGACTTACCATGTTACTACCCTGGAAAGAACAGATATCCAAAGAAGTGAGACCTGGGGCACTTGCTGATCTACCAGAGGTGGCCAAGAGGCCCAATGCCATGTCTGGCCCTTCCAGGACCCTTGTAGGGAGATCCACAGCTGCCCGCCACCAAATCAGCGGATTGGGGTCCTAAAGGGCAGCATCCTACGAGAAGGAGTGAAGTGGAAGTCAGCCTTCCCATGGACTCAGCTTCAAATCACCTGGTTAGTCCAGAAAATCTCAAACTCTCAACTTGGATTAAAGTGATCCTGGTTTGCTAGTACCCTCAGGCACCTGGAAAAAGCAAATAAAAATCCTCCTTGGAAAAAGACATCTAAGGCCTCTAATCATTTCTATAAATAATGTTTCAAATACCACGTCCAGCACACAAACATACGAACAGACAAAACACCATGAGTAAGAACCATCAAAAACAGTCACAGACCCAAAGGGACTTCAGATAATGGAAGTGAGGAGAAGATTATGAAACAACTATATTTACTCTGTTTTAGAAAATAAAAGCCAAGCTTGAAAAATTTAGCAGGGAACAGGAATCCATAAAAAGCAACTTAGCCGATTTGAAAAGAACCAAAACTGAAAAATACAACAAACTCATCCACTGAGTTCTTAATTTCAATTAAACGCAATTAGTCAAAGAGGGAATTGGTTAAAATGGACAACAGGTCACAATTAACTACCCAGAATGAAAAACTGAAAAGGACAAAAAATGCAGGAGAAAGGATAAGTGACAAAAAGGACAAAAAAAGAAAGTCTAACACATCGGTGTCCCTGGAGTCTCAGAACGAGAAAAGAATGGGTACAAAGTCATATGGACGAGAACAGCTGGGCATTCTCCAGAACAGGGAAGAGACACAAAGACACAGACTCAAGAAACCTAGAATGTCTTCTAAAAATGACACGACCTGTTCTCTAAGCATAGTGCCACAGCTAATCAAACAAGTACCCCTATGGTCCTACTAGGGGCTACACACAGGGAATACAAAAGCACGGCACAAAAGTCAAGCACTTAGAAGAGAGATGTTAAATCATAATAATCTAAAACACTTCACCTCATGTGCTACCAAAAAGAAGGGGAAAAAAGGGAAAAGGCAAGAAGAAAATGCTAGAAAAGTATTTAAAAGGAAAATGGATTAAATTAAAAAACAATAAAACTAAAAGGCACTGGAGTAATAACAATAAGGAGGATCCAAAGTCCAGGCCTAGAAGCTATTTCCATTTCTCTTACAGTGCTAATTAATCACACCTCACTATCTGAACTGAAAATCCTTGGCATGAGAAACTCAAAGAATCTTTTCCTCATATTCCGCACCCCCCAAGCCTACCTAATAAATGATTTTAAAAAATGGTAAGTCTGAACAGACAGCTCTTACTTCGCTCTATTCACGGTGCCATAAACCACTCTAACAAGCGCTTTTTCCAAGACAACATGGAGGAGCTGACTCTTGAAAGGTCAGGCAAAGGAAGAGTTCCACCAGGAGCCAGCTGAGCAAAGAGCAGTCACTGGGGAGTAGGGAATACCTATGGTCACTTAGCAGATAATCAGGAAACAAGTATATATTTCATGGAATCCTTAAGTTATATGGAAATCAATTGTGTAAAAAGCCCAAGGATCTCTGCTTTCTATTAAGCTCAAACTGCTAAATGAACCCTCTCCGCCAAGAAGGTAAAATACAGGGCCACAACTTTTTTAACACAGTACATTCCCATATAGGGAATCAGGTAGGAGTGGAACTGGCTGAAAGAGGGAAGTATAAAACCCTGTGCCCAAGCCGACCTGCAAAGAAGCAGGTGGTACATATACCACTGTGTTGATGAAATGAAATAAACCCTTTCTGAAGCAAAGTTCTAATGAAGTTTCTGGACAAGCTGTCAATTACTGGGAGGGCTCCTGTGATTCTGTATTTAGAGTATGACTGTCAATTAACATGACATGATTCAACACATAACTCTAAATGTCTCGGTCTTAGGAATAAAGTGGTTTACGATATTTTACGTATGTTGGGTTTTTCCAGATCTCATGAGTCTTGTGAGCTGTACAGGCTTCAAAGATACCAGGGAAAAAAATACAATGACTAAATAAAAATATAGGCATCAAATTTCAAAACTGTTGAAAATTGCTTCTATTTCTGGGATTCCACTATTGTTCAAACCTGCACATAGGCTTATTCAGATCTAAGCTAATGTGTCTAAACTAACTTGTTCAATTGATACTAGCAGAAAAGAACTCCAAATTCCCACAATGAAAAGCACTATCTGATATCTGATAAGGGTCTAGTATCTAGAATATATAAAGAACTCTTACAACTCAACACTGAAGAGACAGTGCAATTAAAAAATAAACAAAGGACTTCAATGGATATTTCTCAAAAAATGATACTGAAATGGCTAATAAGCACATGAAAAGATGCTCAACATTATTAGGGAAATGCAAATCGAAACCACAGCGAGATCCCACCTCACACGCATTTGGACGGCTATAATCAAGAAACAGGAAATTACAAGCGTTGCCAGGATGTGGAGAAATCAGAACCCTCACACATTGCTGTGGTGAATGTAAAATGGTGCAGAGGCTTTGGAAGCCAACTTAGCACTTCCACAAAAATTTATACAGAGTTACTATAGGACTCAGCAATTCCACTCCAGGTGTATATCCCAAAGAACTGGAAACAGAGACGTAGACAGATACCTGGATGCCCATGTTGACTGCAGCACTATTCAAAGCAGCCAAGAGGTAAAAACAACACAAGTGTCCATCAGATGAATGGATGAATCAAAGGTGATATACACAGTGAAGTATTATTCAATCACAAAAAGGAAAGGAAGTTCTGGTATTTGCTACAACATGAACGAACCCTGAAAACATTAGTGAAATATGTCAGATGCAAAAGGACAAATATTGTATGATTTTACTTACAAGGGATACCTAGAACAGGCAAAATCAGATAGAGAAAATAGATTAGGGGTACTACAGCCTGGGGGCGGGGTGAGGCGGGAAGAGGTAGTTATTGCTTAATAGTTTCCTAGTTTCTGTTTGGGGGTGATAAAAAGGTTTTGGAGACAGTGGTGGTGGTTTCACAACACTGAGTAATCGATGCTAGTGAAATATACACTTAAAAATGGTTAAAATGGAAATTTGTACTATAGTTTAAAAAAAAAGTTAATATACATCCATTGTGGAAGATCATTTGGCAATTTCTTACAAAGCTAAAATATTCTTACTAAACAATCCAGCAGCCGTGCTCCTAGATGTTTACCCAAATGAGTTGAAACTTCTGTAAACATAAACACTTGCACATTAACGTTGACAGCTTTGTTTACAATTGCCAAAAACTGTAAACAATAGAAATGTCCTTCAACAGGTAAAATGGATATAAACTGGGGTACATCCATACAATGAAATATTATTCAGTGATAAAAAATACAAGCTATCAAGCCACAAGAAGACACAGAATAAACGTAAATGCACACTGCTGTGTGAAAAGATCAGAGTCTGAAAAGGCTACATAACTATATGATTCTAACTAAATAATATTCTGAAAAAGACGAAACTATAGAGACAGTAAAAATACTAGTGGTTGCCAGGGATGCAAGGGGAGGGGAGAAGGGATGAACAGGTGGGGCAGAGGGAACTTTTAAGACAGTGAAATTATTCTGGATGATACATGACACTATGTCTTTGTCAAAGTCTACAGAACGCACAACAAAGAGTGAGCTCAAATATGAACTGTGCATTTTAGTCAACAATGTGGTATCAATATTGGTTCATCAACTGTAGCAAATGTATCCCACTAACTTGAAATGTTAGTAGCAGGGGAAACACCTCAGTTAGTGTCCTATACTTGTTCTAACTGAACCGATACTGATACTTTATTATTAACTTATTATTAACAACTGAAAACAGGTATTCAAACAAAGTACTGACAAATGCTACAATGTGGATGAACCTCGAAAGCATGCTCAGTGACAGAAGCCAGGCAAAAGGGGCCACGTATTGTTTGATTCCATTTACACGAAATCATCACAATAGGTCAATCGACAGACAGAAAGCAGATTGGTAGCTGCCACGGGCTGGGGGACGTGGGGAGGAGATTAACTATTTACGGGGTATGGAGTCTCTTTGGGGTGTGATGAAAATCTTTTGGAACTAAACACAGGCTGCAGATGCACGTCATGAATGTACTAAATGCCACTTAACTCTCCTGTTCACTCTAAAATGGTTAATTTTGGTCAAAGGGTACAAACTTAACAGTGGTATGATGAATAAATTCTAGAGACTTAACACGGCATGGTTACTATGGTTAATAATGTATTGTATTAAAATGGCTACTTTTGTGGGAACTTCACATCAATTAAAAAAAGAAAACAAGGGGCGCCTGGGTGGCTCAGTCGAGGGGGACACGGGACTCTTCATTTTGGGGTTGTCAGTTTGAGTCCCATGTTGAGTAGAGAGATTACTTAAAAATAAAATCTTCAAACCCAAAGGAGGCATCTCAGTCTGAAAGAACCCAGGACACCCAAGAGTGAGCAATTTGTGACTTGATCTCCCCCCACTCCTCATCTGCACTCTTGCTGGCTCCTGTACTGAATAGTTGAATACTTTCAATCCCGAGCCCCGCAAACCTGTGAAACACTGAACAAGCTGCTATGTAAGTTTCAAACACTAAATTCACTATTGTTTCTTTCAACCACGACCTACTTCCCCCCTCCATAAATCTAAGCTCACACACTAAAAGCTAACCTTTTATGACCGTCATCCTGAAATATCTTTGTGACACCTTCTGCAATGCTCATTTAAGAGGGACAGAACCAGTCTTAACCCTAAGACTGCTTCCTACAGCATGATGCCAACCTTTCTGCCCACCTTCTCAGGACCTCGATCTTGCTAATAAGGTCACTGGCTGTTACCCCAAACACTTTTCTAGAATCAACCATTGTTTTCTAGTGCCTTCCCTTCTCTATGGCTACATTTTCATAATGTACTAATTTTGATCTAACATGTCTGTTTCCCTCACTGTACTGCGGAACACCCTGAGGACAAGTCCTGGGACTCACCTCAGAACTCTGAAAAACAAGTGCTGCTCCTATCTAGTCATTTCTCCACCTGGCTTCCTGGCTTCTCCTCCAGATCAGACCCACACTATACACTTCATTCTTTACCCACCCCACCCCACACTCAGCTTCTCTTCAAAAAGGTTCCTGACCACCAAAACAATCCTTGATGAAGAACAAGTCTTCCCTGTGCCAAAACTAAATGCCATTAATTCTGTCTTTTGTCTACCTTTGTTCTTCTCTACTTCAAAAACTATTCTCAGTCGGCTCACATATTCAATGCACCACAGAGAACATAAGGAGTGTTGACACTATAATCCGTGCCTTCAAAGAGGACTGGGGAAGGAGGGCGAGAACACGTTGAAGAATATAATAAAAAGCAAAGATTAAATGTACACAAGAAAATTATAAAATTCCATGAGAGAAACACCCAGTTAAGAGGGGGTTAGGTTTCTTGGAAGAAGGAGCATTAAAGAAAGGCCTTGAAAGACAGAGATCTCAACAGAGGCAGAAGGGGCAAAGCAGGCATGGGCACATGCATGGAATTGGGGACACAGAAGCCGCAGGAGAGGATACACACAGGGAAACCAGGAGACGGGGCTGGAAAGGCAGGACAGCATCCTACCTACCGTGAACCCTGAACAACAAGGAAGGCACCCACCTTTAATTCAGGACAAACTGAGAAGGACAGGGGAAGAGCTGATCCTGGCAGTGGTTAGAGACTGGACCAAGAACTGGGGAAGAGTTACCCTCAGGAGGCTCCGACAAGCAGCACCTCCTTCGTTCAAACTACCTCCAATCTCTATTTCCACGGCAGCCTGTCTCCTCCTCAGCTGGTTCCTCAGCATCTTCTCAAGGGACCCCTCTCTGAACCCCTTCGCCTAAATCACTAACTAAAAAGGAAAATAACAGCCTGTCCTACAAAAGTGATTAAAAGCAAATCTTACGGGCTGATCTATGGCACAGACTCCTTAAGACGAATATGTGAGCTCCTACCGTGTACCAAGTACAGCTCTAGGCAGCAGACCTGCAAAGGTGAAGGAGACACTTTCTATCCCATGGACTT
The DNA here is from genome assembly GCF_018350175.1 of Felis catus. Classification (NCBI taxonomy): domain Eukaryota; kingdom Metazoa; phylum Chordata; class Mammalia; order Carnivora; family Felidae; genus Felis; species Felis catus. Next base: position 135,284,120 of record NC_058374.1, read on the forward strand.
TACATTTTAGTGGAAGAAAGAGATAAAAGACAAACATGTCAGACAAACGCTGTGATGAGAGCGAGGCAGAGAGCATGGGGGCTGCCTGAGCTCAGGCGGGGGAGGAAGGGAAGCAGCCAGGCAGTATGCATTTTCACAAGGTACACATTTTACATTAAAAGGGAGAAACAGGTTTTGGAGCCACAAAGAGCTGGGTTCAAGCCTGGATTCTATCACTTAATGACTGAATGACCTCTTGAAAATGACCTAATCTCTCCTAAATATATTTCTTTACCCCCATTTCACAGATAAAGTACTAACCTTATAAAGCTCTTTTGTGAGAATTAAATAAAATAATGAATATAAATACTGTGCATTTGGTAAAGGATATATAAATGTTAGCCATTAGATCAGTGGCTTAATAGACACAGAAACTATTTTGCTGCTGTTATCTAAAAACTAGGTAATAATGTGGCATAAATGGTTGAATACAAGAAGTCTTTGGGATATGAACCAACTATAACAGAAACCTGGGAATATTTCATTAAACAGTCTTAAGAACTACCTTCATCTACACATAAGAAGCAGCTGTATTATTCAGTGATAAAAAGAAATGAGCTATCAAGCCATGAAAAAACATGGAGGAAACTTAAATGCATATAACTAAGTGAAAAAAGCCAATCTGACAAGACTACATGCTATGATTCCAACCATATGACATCTAGAAAAGGCAAAACCAAGAGACCGTAAAAACACTAGTGGCTGCCAGGGGTTGGGGAGAGGGAGGGATGAGGAGGCGGAGCATAGAAGATTCTTAGAACAGTGAGACTACTCTGGATGATACTGTAACGAAGGACACATGTCATTACTCAATTGTCCAAAACCACAGAACAGCATAACACCAAGAGTGAACTGTAACGTAAACTATGGGCTTTGGGGGACAATGATGTGTCATTTGGGTTCACAGTTTTAACAAATGCACCACTCTGGTCGATGATGTTGATAATGGGGGAGGCTGTGGGAGGGGTAGGAAGGAGGTGTACAGGAAATCCCTGTACCTTGCTCTCAATTTTGCCATGAACTTAAAACCATTCTAAAAAATAAAGGCAATTTTTAAAAACAAGTGCAGAGGGGCGCCTGGGTAGCTCAGCTGGTTAAGCATCCAACTCCTGACTTTGGCTCAGATCATGATCTCACCGCTCAAGAGAGAGTGAGCCCTGTGTCTGGCTCTGTACTAACAGTGCAGAGCCTGCTTGGGATTCTCTCTCCCCCACCCCCGTACCACCCCATCCCCCCACACTCTCTCTGTCAAAAATTAATAAACATTAGAAAAAATTTAATTTAAAAAATAAAAACAAATGTGGAAAAATACACGCTAAACTGTAAGAACGGTGATCTCTGGACAGTAAGGTTATACACCTCTGTATTGTTTTTATACCATAAGCACACACTAATTTCATAATAAAAAGATACATTTCAATAAAAGAAAGTTGTGGGTTTTTTTTGAAGTTTATTTATATTGACAGAAAGAGACAATGAGCAGGGGAGGGGCAAAGAGAGAAGAGCCAAACAGGCTTCACTGACAGCACAAAGCCCCACCCCGGGCTCAATCCCACAAACCGTGAGATCATGACCTGAGCTATAATCAAGGGCTGATGCTCAACCAACTGAGCCACCCGTGCGCCCCAATAAAAGACAGTTCTAAAAGTTAAACTAAAATACGATGCTAACATTCTTGGCATTTTTTTCTCTAACGTATATAATTATTTCCATGTATAACTATTTCAACAAAAGTAACGATTTTCATATGACCATTTCATCTCTAGGAAGAGCGGGATTTTTTTCAAATTTGTAATGTAGTAGAGTCAAATCTTATTCTTAAAAGAAAATAAAATATTATGAGGTATGTATTTAAATAAAATGTTAATAAGCTGAATCAGGTCAGCAAGAGAAACAATACACTGGCTTACAGAACTAAGTCTGAATATTTATAGATGAAAAGAGACAATATTTCCCATTTTCCCATTCTCAAATGATTTAATTTAGAATGCACTAAAATAGAAAACATTAGTCTCCTCCTCCTTAGGAACTTATTATCACCTAGTAATTTGCTAATGAAATCAGATATATGACTTCTACATGGTTGATGCAGAAGCTTTACATTAGCAGAGACATCTCCAGAGTTGTATCACCACTGGGCTCCTGGAAGAGATTTCCTAACCACTCAATCACTGAGGGAACTTCTGTGGCAGATACAGGTAGACCAGTATCAAATATTAAGAACACTGGCAAAAAAACAAAACAAAGGGAAACAGAGATGATACCTGGTCTGTTAAGAAGGATTCCATAAATATATAATCTCAACTACTATAGTTAGAAGTCATTTCCAATTCTCTTTTGTTTTTTAGATATTAGTGTTTTATTTTTTATTTTTTTAAGTTTTTATTTTATTTAAATGTTTGTTTATTTTTGAGAGAGAGAGACAGAGCATGAGCGGGGGAGGGGCAGAGAGACAGGGAGACACAGAATCTGAAGCAGGCTCCAGGCTCTGAGCTGTCAGCACAGAGCCCAACGCCGAAGTCAGACACTCAACCGACTGAGCCACCCAGGCGCCCCTTAAGTTTTTATTTTAAATCCAGTTAGTTAATGCACAGCGTCATACTAGTTTCAGGTATGCAATACAGTGAGTGATTCAGCACTTCTAATTCTCTTTTTTTTTTTAATTTTTTTAATGTTTATTCATTTCTGAGAGACAGAGAGAGACAGACCATGAGTGGGGAAGGGGCAGAGAGAGAAGGAGACATAGAATCTGACGCAGGCTCCAGGCTCCGAGCTGTCAGCACAGAGCCCTACATGGGGCTTGAACTCACAAACCATGAGATCATGACCTGAGCCGAAGTTGGATGCTCAACCGACTGAGCCACCCAGGTGCCCCCTAATTCTCTTTAATAATATTTCCAAGGTTTACATCTTCAACACAGGCATATAAAAAGCCAAATGCATCAACAAAAGAAATCACATTTACATAAATAGATTGCTAAAATCTTAAAACCTAACATTTTGATTTTGAAAATAAGTTGCTGATTTTTTTTAAATCCCCAAAACAGTAGACTGAGCTGGCATCCTTTGAAAGCTGAGCAAGGTGAGTTCAGTAAGAACAAGCAAGCAATAAATTCACGGAACTCATTAATTCAGAAAGCGATCGCGAACGGTGAGTCAAAGGGAGAAAAAAAACTGAAGTCTCCACGGTATATTCCCTTGAGGGCTGGCAGCAAAATTTATTTATTAATCTACACAAAGACTATCTGCTGAGCACTAACTACGTACCAAGCACTGTTCTGGGCACTGGGGATATGATTCAGAGTAGAAAGTCCCTGCCTTCACACAAATGATGTTCTAACAAGCAGGTCCCCAGATGGCAATTCTTGGGTTCCATGCTGCTCTTTTTCTACAGTCCAAACCCAAACTCCTCTTCAAAGGGGTCATAAACTTATTCTGCAAGAGTTTTCTTCCAGTTCATTTAAACACAGAATTGCACTGTGTACGGGTTAAGGGCACAGAGTCCAGAGACAGGATGCTCGGTTCCAAATCCTGGCTTTCCTACTTTTTATTTATTTTTAAAAAAAATTTTATGTTTATTTTTGAGAGAGAGAGAGAGAGAGAGAAAGGGACAGAGGGTGTAGGGGACTGTGAGACAGGGAGACACAGAATCCAAAGCAGGCTCCAGGCTCTGAGATGTCAGCACAGAGCCTGACGCGGGGCTTGAAATCACGAACTGCGAGATCATGACCTGAATTGGAAGTCAAATGCTCAACTGACTGAGCCACCCAGGAGCCCCGTGGCTCTGCTACTTTTTAGATGAAACCTTGGAGGAAATAGCTCAACCTCTCTATTACAGTCTCCTCATCTAAACAACGGAGATAATAATACTACCTCAAAGAATTTTTGTAAGAATTAAGCAAGTTACTATTTTTCAAGTGTTTAGAACATCTGGCACTTAGAATTTATTATTTATATAAAGTATTTATGTTAGTTTTTATTTAGTATTATTTATTCCAGTTTTTGGTAAATAGAATATCCTTGTCGATCTGTTCTAGAATCAAAGTGGACTGATGCCAAAATTTCCTGTAAATCCATTTATTTCAACCAGTTGCTAAATTTTACAGATCTTTCTCATGCATACTAGAGCCTTGGGAAAACCTGAACAGAAGACGCACAGATGATCAATTCATTAGCCCTCCCATCTCCTTCCCACTTGTCTCTCAATAGCACACCTCTCTTCACAAAACCTTGTTCCATTTATGAGAATCCAGTGCCCTGGGCCAGGTTCAAGTCCCATCACCAAGGGCCTCACTCTCGGCCCACAGCCCCTTCTGACATCCCTTCTCTGTAATCTCCAGGCTCCCTAAGATCCTGCGCTTTTCCATGTAATACGCCACATACTTGCAAGCCTTGGTTCTTGAAGGACCTCCCCTTGGAATGCTCCTCTCCATCCTTCTGGGTCCTGCTCATATGTCTGTCCCTTCCTCTATATCCTTCTCTGATACTCTTCCCATATTTAAGCAGAAGTAAAGCCTCCCACTAGTTCTCTCCTAGAACTTTGGCTACACCACTATTTTAGCTGTAGAGATCCCACATAGCTTTTATAAGTGGGAAGCTTCCATGTCTGACTCTTCTATAGACATGGCATTCCAGGGGAAAGGAAGAGGTCTTATTTGTTTTGCATTTCTGGTTCCTAGCATGGTACATATTTAGCAATCTTGGCTGAAGTGAAGTAGGAATTTTCTTTTTCTTGTATTTCCTCTGATGGTTCATTCCTATAGGCTTCATTTGACCTGTGTCTCTGTGTCCCTTATTTTTAGGGATAGTCAACTTTCAGCACTCTGCTAGCCAATGTAAAAAAAAAAAAAAGTTAATGTTTTTTTTAGAAAGAAACATTTAATAAATGCTGCAGGCTGCAATGTCCTTCTTTCCAACTCAAATTTCTCCTATTCAATATGTAAGAACGTAAATCTGCTCCCACAAAGACTTCTACTAAAAGATGAAAATTCTACTCCCATTATGTTTAATCTTATATATCCACCAGGAAAAAAACAAAACAAGAGGCACTGAAGTCGATGCAATGTGTACATTTGTGCTTATGTCTGTTCACTAATGTGCAGGTACCTGTACATCTGTTTAGGTTCATCTACCCTGAGTACGTTGAGTTTACAGGAACCATTTGGCAGAAATCTTGAGGGCATGTTCGCTACACCTCTGCCATCAAGTAGGGATTACTGGACACAAGGAAGTCTATTCCACTTGTTCTAAAACTCTCCAGGAGGAACTCCCAGGGTTCCTTACAAGGCAGGGAGTTATCCGGTCTGTTCACCTAAGCCACTCATACTCCATCTGACCTCATTTGCTATTGTTTGTTTTCCTTCTCAGAGTTGAGAAACAGTTGACCATCACTCTTTAACACACCCTAAAACCTTCATTAACTCACTGTTTAGAATACTTGATCAGGGGGTGCCTGGGTGGCTCAGTCGGTCAAGCATCTGGCTTCGGCTTGGGTCATGATCTTGCTGTTCATAGGTTCGAGCCCCACATCAGGCTCTGTGCTGACAGCTCAGAGCCTGGAGCCTGCTTCCGATTCTGTGTCTCCCCCTCTGTCTCCCCCTCCCTTGCTCATGCTCCGTCTCTATCTCTCAAGAATAAATAAACTTAAAAAAAAAATTAAAAAAAAAAAAATACTTGATCAGGCTAAATTAACTCCATTATTTGGATGATATATTCTCTGATTTTTTCCCCATTATTTTTTCATTTTTTATTTTTTAATTGGAGAGAGAGTGTGCGCAAGCGTGCAGGGGGAAGAGAGGCAGATGGAGAGAAAGAATCTTAAGCAGGCTCCTCACCCAGCACAGAGCCTGGTATGGGGCTTGATCCCACAACCCTAGGATCATGACCTGAGACGAAATCAAGAGGTGGTCACTCAACAAACTGAGCCACCCAGGCCCTCCTTCCCCATTCTTAAACCATTTGAGTTACTCTTAGGAACACTTTTCAAGTTTTCTCCAAGGAATCCAAATTTAACATTACTTTAATACCTACTCTGCAAAAGAGATATGAAGAAATTAAGATTATCAAGGCATGGTGGCCACCTAAGAATACACAATTTTGTGGTGAAATAGACACATTCTGCATCAACTGTAAGTAGACATGCATTAACTGTAACATATGGATAAAGACAGGGTGTTCCAGAGCACAGCCTCAAAGGCAAAGCCAGCACATTCACTCTCAATGCACTGACAAGGCAAAATGCCAGATGCTGGGGTTATAAAATAAAACAAAACACAGCCTTGACTGCAAGGATCTTACCACCTGGTACAGTGGTGTTCAAGAACATTTTGCAGTTTTTCCAGCAAAAATCTTGCACCGACACCCCAAAGTTAAGAGAGCATGGACAGGTGTTGCTGAGACTGAACTGGGGAGAGGTGAGTCTCACTCTTCTGCCCCAGCCAGGCCACCTGGGCCCCAGCCACCTCTGCAAACCTGGGGCAGCCCAGCTCCAAGGGATTCTGAGTGCCCCCACCTAACCCTGCTGCTTCAACAGAGCACTTAGAACACTGCCACCTACCTAACCATGAATGCTGCGTGAGTACTGGTTAAATAAAATATGAGAGGTCTGGAATAATTTACAAGTTACCGGTCTAGTGAATGGGAATGGCAGAGGCATGAGGGGAAGGAGTGGGATCACCAGACACAAGGCAGGAAAAGCTGAGTCCAAGTCACTGGAATGTAAAACTAGACAGAGAATTGGAAAGGTCTGACCAGTTTCTCTCAAATCCCAGGAGGCAGAAAGCTCATCTTAACTACTTTCTACTTCCCCCTGTGATTCCCGTTTCCTCTGTTAGCTCTATCTGCCTGCCACAGCAGTTTCCTCAAATCTTTCCTGCGCTCTTTAAGCTTCTAACTCCCCACCTCACTCCTGTCCCCCAGCAGGATCTTCAGAGAACACACAGAAAAGTGCTCCTTACCTTCCAGCCTTCATGCCCATCAGTTTCCTGCCCACACACCTCTGCTCTCCTCCGGGAGGTACTATTCTTACCATCAAAACAATGCCCCAGGATCACAGTGGGCTCCGAGTTCTCCAGGAAGGTCCCCAGTCCAGCAAGCCCTCCTGCATCCTCAACACTGTCCAGTGATGCTCCTTCCCACCTCCATTTACGCTCGCTCAAGGTTCTCATACATGTTAAAGAATGTCTTCTCTGGACCTCAGATTCCCTCTGCAGCTATTTTTCACTTTCCTGTAATAGCCAAATTTTAGGAAGATTTGGCCCCAAACTTACTCTGCCCCTTCACCTCACTTTCTCATGAACACACAACGAGCTGGCTTCACTTATCCTCTCCCCTCCCAACTGACACTCGGTGACCTTGGCTACCACCTCTGATCTGAAACACTTTCTGTTTTCGTGCCATGCTCTTTGGGTTTTCCTCCAAACCAGTCCGGTGGCATCCTCTCTGCTCTTGAAACAGTGTTCTACTCCCTTAAATGTTCACATTCCTCGGAGTTTTGTTCTCTGAGCATTTGTCACTATTAGCAGTGATGAGGGGGTGGGGGTGTGCTCCTAAAACTACAAAACCTCCTACATAAGGGCTGAGCCCTATAAAGTCCTCATTACTGGTGGGAGATGATTACCACCCAGGCAGGGAAAAAGCAACCACTTCTCTGCCTCTACATACCCACACCCTTGACCACTTGAGAGCAATCTCATCTATTCCTGGGCTGGACCACAAGTGCTAACCTCTGAGTCTTAGTCTATAGACCAGTTCCTTCTCCTAAATGTCAGATCCATGCCTCAAACACTTGATGCTCTCCTCAAACTTAAGACCAAAACGAAATTCATCACTTTATACCCTGGCCCAATCTTCTTTTCTCCATCATTTTTCATTTCAACGAATGGTGCCACCATCACCTAGTTTCCAAGGCCAAAGTCTTCACTCTCCTTGGCCCCTTTTTCTGCCTCACAGGCCGACCTCCTAAACAATCTTCTCTCATTACCACCACCCCAAAACCTTCTCTTAGTCAATACTTCTGGCCCACGTGAGCCAAATACCACTACAGACCCCAAGAATACAGCAGTGAACAAATCAAGCTTAATCCCAGTGGGAGGAGACAGGCAAACAAATAAATAAAAGGCCAAAATAATTTCAGACTTGATCAAGCTGGGTGATGTGATGGGACACAACTTTAGACAGAGACAGTCAGAGAAAATCTCCCAGAAAAGGAAACCTTTAAACTGAACCTGAAAGACATACAAGTATCACACAGATCTGTGAGGTGGTGAGCTCCCAACAGACGGAGGAGCCAAGTGTAAAGGTCCTAAGGCAGAAATGAACTTCAGGTGTTCAGAATGGGGTGGGAGGGGGGGTGGGGATCAACGAGGCTGGAATTTAGAGAGTAAGGAGGTGGCCACAGCAGATGGGCTCACAGGGAGACAGGGGTCAGACAGGCCCTAGCTGGCCACCATGAAAGCAATGGAAAGCTACTGGAGGATTGTAGGAAGACAACTGACATAACCCAATTTGAATTTTTAAAGGTCACTTTAGCTGATAAGTGGAAAAAATGGTTTGGGAGGAGGCCAAAAATAGGGGGTTAGAACAGCAGTCAGGAGGCTAAAATACAGTCCAGACAAGAGGAGATAGTGCTTGAGATAGGAGGAAACAAATTCAGGATATTTTTTGGACATACAGTGAACAGAACTTGCTGGGACATTAAATGTTGAGAGTGGGAGACAGGGGAAGGAATCTAGGACAATTCCTAGGTTGTTTGTAGGTATAATTTACACACAGTAAAATTACATACAGTATATGGATTCAATCAGATTTGATGACTGCCTATCAAGACTCAGAATATTTCCATCACTCTACAAAGTTCTCTCCTGTCCCCTCCCAGTCAATCCCCTTCCACTCAAGAAGCAACCACTGATCTGATTTCTAGTATCACAGACCACTTCTGCCTGTTCAAGAAGGTCTTATAAACGGAATCATCCATTATGTATTTTTTTGTGCCTGGTTTTTCACTCAGCATTAATACCTGTGAGACTCACCCTTACTACGTGTCTCGGTAGTTTGTTCCTTTTTACTGCTGAGCGTCCACTGCATGAAAGTAACAGTTTGTTTATCCATTCTCCCACTGATGGACAGCTGGACTACTACAGTTTCTGGCTACCATGAATAAAGCTGCTTCACATTAACATTCTTGTATAAGGCTTATCTGTGAACATGTATTTGCATTTCTCTTGGATAAAGACCTAGAAATGGAACTGCTTGGTCACAGGGTAGCCATACATTCAGCTTCTGAAGAAACTTCCAAAGAGTTTTCTAAAGTGGTGGCATCACTTTATATTCTCATCAGCATTAGATGTGCCTTGTGGCCGCCTGACTCCTAGTGTTCTGCTTGAAGAGGTGGAGTTCTAGGCCACAACCAAACTCTCGGTCTGTCAGCTCTTCAAACACATTTCTGTATCTCTTTGCTAGACCTTTATAGATGGACTCTAAGGACACTTTTCCTCCTTATTCCATCATCCCCTTTGCTGCCTGTCTCATGCTATTTATTCATTCAACAAATATCCTGAAGGGTGAGAAAAAGGCTGGCCTGGCCAGAGTGTTCGAGGCAGAGCAAGTGGCATATGAAGAAGTCCCCCAGGTGGTAAAGAGCTGGGTGCCTTCGGGAGACTTGAAAGTGAATGCGGCTGGGGGACAGCAAGGAGGGGAGGTCAGGGAGGCGGGCAGGGCCCAGGGTACCGAGGGCCTTGTGAGAAAGGGGAAGGAGCTGGGACAGTCTTCCGAGCGCTAGGAGAAACCGTGAAGCTTTTAAGTGGAGGAAAGACAGGCAACTCTTGGCCATGCCAGGCAAAGTAGAGGAGACGCGAACAGGACTGGAAATGGAGAGGCCACGCTGAGAGGCAATCAGGGTGTGCCAGGTAGGAGATGATGGCGGCTCAGAGGGCAGTGGCAGGAGAGCAGACAGACTCCAGTCACGGTACAGAAACGGCACTGACTTGGCGATGGGGGACACGTAGAGGGTGGTGAGAGAAAGGGAGGTCGCTAACCCGGGAAGATGGGGGGCCGGTAAAGCCACTTACTGAGAAGGGGACAGATGAAGGACAAAGAGCTTTCAAGGAATACGTGTTCAGTTTTGGACTTGGGAAGCTCAAGTTACCGGTAACATAGACAAGCAGTGGTGTCAAGCCGGAGCTGGAGGGTCCAGGAGAGACCTGGCTGAACTTATCAATCGGCTCACGGATAACCATGAGCACCTGGGGATATCCGAGAGCACCCAGGGAGAAGGCACACCAAAATACGAGGCTGCAGACAACACCGACGGTCAAGCAGAAGGAGGGAGCCGCAGGGTGGGAAGGAACAGATGAGAGAAAAGCGGGTGGATGAGGAAGTAAGTGGTCCTCTTCCGAGAAGCTGCTTCCGACCTTTCAAGTTAGGGTTACACATCTTGGTAGAGCCCCTTGTACTCCCTTCATCAGAGCACATCTGACACCCCTGCTTCTGTGCCTTCTCTGCCAGGCGGTGTCTGAGACAGGGGAGTGTACTCTAAACCAGATACACTCAGTAGGAACCAGCCCTGCTCTAGTCCGGCGTCTTGACACAGCACGACGTTGGTGTAACGGACCGCTACCATCCGCTGAGTAGCATCTATAGATCGTACACCCCACCGTACACTTTGTCTATTTTCATTCCTTTTCCCAATAGCTCCGAGAAAGTATATTTCCATTTTACAGATGAACAAACTGTGGCTAGGGTAAAATGCCCAAAGTCACCGCTAGTAAGTGACGGAGCCAGAGGGAAGACACACATCCTCTGTCACGTGCTCTGCTGCCTCCATAAAGTCCCCATCGTGTGGACTCTTTACAGCAGGAGTGCCCCCTCACATTCCTGCCAAAGGTATACAAAAGCTGCCCCCAGGTCACTGGCCCACCAGAGCGCTAAGTCAGGGAGATGCCAGGGAAGAATCCCTGCTCGTCAGGCACACAGAATAATCTCCAGGCTCCCAGAGGGTGCTTCTGAATGTAGAAGCAAAATCTCCCATGACACCAGGGTCTCAAGGTGAAAAAAAAAAACAAAAAACAAAAAACAAAACAGGACTCCTAGGGCTTTTTAACTCTTTAATTTTAGAACTTAATTTAGCCACATTTCAGAAATTTCCCACTACTTCTATTTTTTTTTCATTTTTTTAATGTTTTTTTTTTTTTTAATTTATTTTCGAAGGAGAGAGACAGAGCATGAGCAGGGGAGGGGCAGAGAGAGAGGGAGACACAGAATCTGAAACAGGCTCCAGGCTCCGAGCTGTCAGCACAGAGCCCGACGCAGGGCTCGAACCCAGGTCACGCAGGTCACAAACCGCGAGATCATGACCTGAGCCCAAGTCGGACGCTCAACCTACTGAGCCACCCAGGTGCCCCTCACTACTTCTAAAGGGCCTTACTCTAACTTCACAACTAATGCAGAACGTGGCGGCATCCTTTCCAGACCAAGACATGATCAGGATGAGATTATGTCTCGGTGGAGCCTGAGAAACCAATACTATGTATTTGTGTGAAAACTAACGGTACGGTATTCTTTATTTTCCATACTCTGCTTTTTAGATAAATGTACTGTCTTTGCCCTGACTTCTTTTTTTTTTTTTTTTTTTTTTTCAACAATTATTTATTTTTGGGACAGAGAGAGACAGAGCATGAACGGGGGAGGGGCAGAGAGAGAGGGAGACACAGAATCGGAAACAGGCTCCAGGCTCTGAGCCATCAGCCCAGAGCCTGACGTGGGGCTCGAACTCACGGACCGCGAGATCGTGACCTGGCTGAAGTCGGACGCTTAACCGACTGCGCCACCCAGGCGCCCCTGCCCTGACTTCTTAAATTCGGAACTACACAGGTTTTTTCCTAAGTGGGTACAATAATACACAGAGGTTTCCTTTCTTTATCCAATCAGGAGCAACTGTTAACTATCAATCCTCTGGTGAGGGCATGGGCTACGGGGGAAAGAACACTAGCTTAGCTGGCAAAGAACAGGGTCGCAGCCTTGACTCTGTCCGTGTAAAGCATCAGCATCTCTCCAGAGCTATAAAGCCAAAGAGCTAGACTAGCTAATGTCTTAGGATTCTTTCAGGTCTCTATAAAATTCTACAATTAGAGAGCATAGAAAGGGTGAGTGAAGGTACTAGGACACGGCAGGCTAGCTGGGAAAGGCTGGCAGGACGAACCCTTCAGGCTACGATTAAGTTAACAGCCAGTCTGAACTGCACTCTTTCCTTCCCTGCCAGCGCTCCCCCCCACCACGCCCCCCAACTGTGAGCTATCCTTGTCGCCCTCAACAGCCCCCAACCCAAGTTCCACTCAGTCACTTGGGATTCTCCATTTGTTGCAATACCTAGCCAAGTACCCTGTATACAGATGTCACTAATATTTGCTGGCTTCATTGGAAGCTTTAACAAAATATGATGATTACAACACCCCCAATCCAATTTCCCAACAAAGAAACATAAACACAACTAAAGGATGTTTCTAATAATGCCTAGCACTCATCAATATAACACATCTCTACTTTTTTTTTTTTTAATCAGAACAACTACCCTTTACAAAGGGTGATCACTTCTTTCTTTCCTGCCCCTTACAGGATACCACTAATGATCCATCCTAAGTTCTTTTGAGCCAAGTCCCCATTCACAAGCATGAAGATATAAACAGAGGAAAGATTTCCACCAACCCACTTCTATTCTTTGGATTAACGTCTCAAGATGCTCAGGGCTAAAGCAAATTATTTACTTTGTTTAATGCCATTTTCATCCATCCCACAGATCAAGTCCGACTGCCCTGCTGGCAAAAAAGGCTTCAGAAGAGGAGACATCTTCTACTCTCACTAGCATACCCTGAGTCACTATCATGTCTTTTTGTTCTCTTCGTAGCTATCACCTCCAGACATTCTTATTTAGTCAATGTTTACAGCCCAACTTCAGAGCAGTTTCCTTTTCTATTTTGCCCGCCACTGCATCCCCCATGCTTAGAAAAGTGTCTATAAATACCTGTTAATGAAAACTGGAACATACACAGAGGGCTTCAGTCCTCATTCAGGAATGTGATGTTCAAACATGGAAACCACCTTCCCATCAGGCTGGCATTCAAGTGTTCCAATGAACTTTCACTCTTTCCTACAGGACAGCTCTCATGTGCACATGACAATAAGGATATTTTCCCCTATAGCTAATGTTTTCTCTTTCTTAACTTCCCCACAATGAAGCATCAGATAACAAGCCACAGATAAACCAATAAGTCACTTTTTAGTTGATCTTCCTGCTGGGTTTCACACATCACCTACAAAGCAAACACAGCTCTAACGCAGAAAGTACTGATTGTGTTTGTCACCATGAGAACCTTTTCACCCATACTGCAGGCATCACAGGTATTAAGAGGACTTTAAGCAGCCTAACTAATAATAAAAAAGCCATCCAGTCTAAGTACAATGTAACCAAATTATGCTCTATGAAAGCCTTGACTTCCTTATATTTCAAATGTGTAACTTTGGTGTACGGTTATACTCCAACATAAATAGGGTTTTTACCGTTTTGCTTTATTTTGTTACTTTTACCTCCACAAAAAGAAAATGAACACACCAGAGTCAGAAACCCCAGACAGATCTAATGAGCACTAAGGTGCCTTGAATACAAGCACCCATGAGGAAGAGTGCTTAAGGCATATGGGGGACGGTCTTTTGTAACTGTATCTTTTGAGTCCCATCTGGTCAAACAGAGCGGTCACCACATAGTATGATTCCTGTGCGGTAGCACAGACCGGAAAAGAGACAGCCCCTTACCTGTGATATCATTCTTTGAGCTGATACAAGAAGTTTCCAGCTCAAGACAGAATGGCAGAATTGGGAATGAAAGAGAGACGTTTTTTTTTAAATGTTTGAGAAAGGGAGTGCGAGAGGGGGAGGTACAGCAAAAGAGGGGGACAGAGGATCTGAAGCGGGCTCTGAGCTGACAGCAGCCAACCAGACACAGGGCTAGAACTCACGAACCATGAGATCATGACCTGAGCCGAAGTCAGACGCTCAACCGAGTCACCCAGGTGCCCAGAAAAAGAATTTTTTTACATTCTATCTCAGGTACACTAATAAAATTGACTAGGTATAGGGAAAGTGAAAGTTTACAAAACTCCCAGGGGGTCACTAAACCAGAGTCTGGTTTGGTGGCATGGTTGCAAAAATCATGCTTTCCACTACTCTGCCCAAGCCCAGATTTCCATTTTGTTATAACTTAAAAAAATAAATAAATAAAAAATAAATAGGGGTACCTGGGTGTCTCAGTCAACTGAGCATCTGACTTCAGCTCAGGTCGTGATCTTGTGGTTCGTGGGTTTGAGCCCCACGTTGGGCTCGCTGCTGTCAGCCTGTCAGCACTTGAGCCTGCTTTGGATCCTCTGTCCCCCTCTCTCTCTGCCCCTCCCCTGCTTGTGCTCTCTCGTGCTCGCTCTCAAAAAATAAATAAAACGTTAAACAAACAAAAGAATGGGCAAAGCATGAAGTATGGATTCCAAGGCCAATCCACCACCAGCTGATCTGTGCCTTGAGCAGGCAAGGAGCTGTAACAGATCTAGTAAAGGCTTTGGAGCCAAGGGGAGGACAGTCACATCCACTCTCTGACCCTCACTAGCCGTGACCTCTCAGGAAAAAACAGAGCTCATTTACTTCTCAGGTCTGCTGGGTAGATTTTTACAAGACAAGTTAAAATACCTTGGACAGAACCTAGCACACTGGATTTAAAAAAAACAACAAAAAAGCCCACTCAAATGTTAGCGTCCTTTCCTATCCATATGAAGAACAAGCTACACTCACCAGAAGTCCAAGTTTAATTTCTTGGTCTAGATAGACATGATTTCAATTCCATTTCATGAAATTAAAAAAAAAAAAAAAAAGTATACCATTAAAAGGTTATGGAACCTAAAACCCATGTCTCCTAACATCCTGCTCCCTTGGCAACCTTCTCTCTCTCTCTCTCTCTCTCTCTCTCTCTCTCTCTCTCTCAATTCTCTCTCTCTCTCTCTCTCTCACAAATTAACTCTACAGAATAAGGACTTTATAATAATCTTTTCCTTGTTAAGTGTAAGTTATAATGCAGAAGTAAACACATGTGAGTATGAAAACTACTTATAACTTAAGTAGCCAGGATTTGTAAAATCCCACACCAAACCCAAGGTCATATTTCAAATACCAACACAAAATAAATTATTTATTTTGAGAAACTCCAAATAATCTGTGTAGCCATATAAAAGTGTCTGCCTATTGTGTGACAGGCCTGGTGTTAACACACGAGAAAAATTCTACCAGTCCATCTCCAGAGTCAACATTAGGAGCACACCTCCCAATGCTGAGAAGACCCTTCGTGAATCTGTACAGACTGAATAAAAAAGTGACCGAGGGCATATTACACCACATTAGGCACATGTCCTTCCAGCATCACAGTACCAGAAATTTAAGACCAACAAGGCCAAGGCTGAGGATGGTCTAGAAGGGCTAAGTCGTCAAAAGCATGGCCTAAGGCTCTCACACACCATAAAATCAGTGAAACTAATTGGGGTTCTGCAGCATCTGAGAGGAAGCATCCGGCTACCATTAAGGAATAAATTGGGGATGCAAATAATTAGTGCACCCCGAGGTGACAGTTAATCCCACGAGCACACCATCTCACAGGAGGTATTAGGGAATTCCTCCTTATCCCTACTCGGAGGGTACTGAGGTTGGAAATTTCAAAAATTAGCCAAATGCAAACATCCCATCAAAGAATTTCAAGTAAGGTCCCTCCACAATCCCCTGCAGAAACAGACCCTGGAATTCCTTCCAGCCAAGCAACTTACACGGCCCCAAACACACCTGCATTCTCTACACTTCCAAGTAGTCAAACTTTCTCCGAAATCTTTCTCCTGATAACTTCTCTTTGCACAAAGACAAAAAAAACATAAGGCATCTTCAGCACAGACTGTAATACGACACACTTTGAGAAGCACAGAACAGAATCTGAGGTTTGAAGAAAAATTATCATTGTAACCAAGTTTTATGCTCTGTTGCAGAAGGAAGAGGCTGGAAACTAAAAAGCGGGACAGGATCTTAAAGGCCAGGTAAGAAACATCCTGCATTTCTCAAGAAGGCTGCCTGTGACTTAAACAAAAGCACAAGATAGGAAACCAAAAACAAACCAAGAGGAAAAACAACAACAACAACAACAACCCAAAAACAACAACAATAAATAAAACCCTACCCAAAACCACTGTAGTGTTTGACCCGGAAGGGAGTCCTCATTTAACAGATAAGGAAATTGAAGGCTTGAGAGGATAGGTAACTCGGCCAGGGTTACAGTTTATTTGGGAGCAAAGCTGGAAGCAGATTCCTGGTCTCCCAGGTCGGACTTCGGAGCAGCTTCTTATTCCACCATGTAAGACGTTCCGCTGCCACCCTAAGTAAGATGTTTTATGAAAGTCTTCACTGAGGCTGTTAACATAAGGGTCCAATTATCATTCAAAGATCTGCCTGTTAGATAATAGCTCGAAAATTCCATCCATTTTACAGCAGTTACCAGAGTCATCTAATCTTGGAGGGGGAGAAAAAGCAAAGAGGAAAAGGGGGGGGGGGGGGAGTCCTAACGCTGATCTGTCCCCTAAGGGCAAACTCAAGGGACGCTTACAGACAGGCAGACAGCGCTAGCACCCACAACCACGAAAACAGACAATAATCCCCACCCACAGGCCCAGGAAAACGACCGCTCCTCGGCACCCCTCCCCACCCCCAACACACTAAATTCCACTCCCATCCCGGCGCAGGGGGGACATTCCACCTCCTGCCGCTGCCAGAGCGAGCTGGGCCGGACGGACCACTCTCCTTCCACCACCACTCCCCCGCCCCAAAAGAGACGAGGAGCTGCAGCCTCAGGCCCCCAAACGGGCGCTCGCTCGCACCCGGGACTACCGGATCAAACACCGGCCCCGCTCCCCGCGGCGGGGGAGGCGGACAAAACCCCACGCAGGAAGTGTGTCCCGCGCTCCGCTCCCCGCCAACCCCCCCGCGCCGGGACCTTGCGCCCCGCCAGCCGGTACCTGTCCTCCGCCCCCAACAGGCGAGAAGCTGCGGCGTCCACATGGCTTCAGGTGTTCACATGGCAATAAACGGGCCCCCGTCCCTCCCGCGGCAGGGCGCGCTCCGACTCCCGGTGCCGCTCCCGTCCCAAGCCCAGCCCTCGCCCGCCGGCCTCGCCCCCAGCCGCCACCGAGAGGCGAGCGCCGCGGGACGCCGGGGGCTGCCAGGGGGTCTCGGGGTGGGCGGCGCTGACCCCGCGAACCCCTGGGCGCCGCCCGCTCACACCCGCCGCCTTTGCACCCGAGGCCGCGACGGGCAGGTACCTTCCCGCGACACCCTCAGGCTGGGACTGGTGCCCAAGCCCCGCCGGACTCTCAGGCCAGACCGAGACCCCTCAGCGCCCAGATGCCAGGCCGGGCCCCTGCCCCTCCGCACCCCAAGGCCAGGCCAGGCCAGGCCGCTCCTCTCTGCGCTCCTCGGTCGGGCCAGGCAGGGACATTCCCCTCAGCACCCGGTGCCCCGGCCTCGGAGTCGAGGGGGCTCAGCACTCCCAGGTCGGCCGGGCCAGGACCTCTGCCCCCAGCCCCCGAGGCCGGACACCCCGGCCTGGCCCCAGCCCCTCAGCCCTGCCCCCTGCCCCTCCCCCTCAGGCCCGGGAGGCGGTTACCTGCGGGAGCCCCCCGCCCGGTCCCTCGGCCTCGGCCGGGGGCGGGAGGGGAGGGAGCGGCGGCGGCGGCGGCGGCGGCGGCGGCGGCGGGCGGCGCTGCGCGAGGTGGGGGTGGGGGAGCCTCCGCCGCCTCCAGCTCGGGCGCCCGGGCCGGCGGCGGGGCGGGCCGGGGCCGTGGCCCCTCGAGCCTCGCTCCGGCCCGCGCGCTCGCTCCCCGGTCAGGCACGCCTCAGGGCGGGCTCCCCCGGCGGAGGCCGCGGCCGCCTCGCAGGGGCCGAAAGCGGCTCGGCTCCGGGTTTTTTCTCTCCATTCTCCCAACACACAGGAAATAACAGAGCGTCAGGTGACGGCGCGCGGCCAATGGGGAGGCTCCGGGCCGCGGCGCGCGGGCGGGCGGGAGGGCGCGCGGCGGGGCGGTGCGCGCGGCGGGGGCGGGGCGGCAGGGGGCGGGGCCGGCGGGGGCGCGCGTGCCCACCCGCGTGCGGCGGCGCCGAGGCCTGCGCGCGTGGGGCCGGGGCCACGGAGACCCCAGCCTGGCGGCTGGGGTCACGCGGGGTCCCCCGAGGCAGCAGCCCGGCGCCGCGCGTGCAGCTCGCCGCTCGCACAGTGCCATCTTGGCCGGCGGCTCCGGGCCGTCCGGGGAGTGGCCGCGAGCCAACTTTCTGGGGAGTTGGTGGCCCGGAATCTCTCCCTGGGATTTCTGGAGTTCCCTAGAGCCTCCAACGCCTGAATCGCGCCTTTGGCATCCGAGGGAGCCCGCGGGCAAGGGCCTGGTCTCCTCCGGGCAACCTGCTTAGTGGGGCCGGGCACGGGGGCAGCTCCTGACCGCCAAGCGCCCTCGGCCCGGCAGGCCTGGTTCACTTGCCTCCTCCGCCCCTTAGCGCCGCGTGCCCTTGGATGAATGACTTAGGCTCTCTAGATAACAGATAACTTCCTCAGTTTCCTCCGCAAAAAAAGCGAGGCGCT
Source organism: Felis catus (assembly GCF_018350175.1). Classification (NCBI taxonomy): domain Eukaryota; kingdom Metazoa; phylum Chordata; class Mammalia; order Carnivora; family Felidae; genus Felis; species Felis catus. The sequence continues at coordinate 135,302,850 of NC_058374.1, forward strand.
GGGAGGCCCACCAACCTCGCATGTAAAATACATACTCACCGAGTGCCAGTTCCCCTTCGCCTGTGGCGGCATTAAAACGCTGCAACGCCTGGCTGGCTGGACCCAGGGTCCAGAATTAATTTGGAGATAAGGTGGAGGATTTGCGGTGCCAAGGCCTCAGGCCGTTCCCAGTCTTCCTTTACAAACCTCATGTATGTTTTATGGAGCAAAGCAACGGCTTGGCTTTTTTTTTTTTTTTTTTTTAAAGAAAATCTCAGTTGTAGAACCACCACTGAGATGTTTGTTTGTTCCCTGTGACCCACCGCTATCAAGAGAGAGGCGGCCAGTGGGGGTGAGATGTATTTAGAGTGTTTGTGATCTTACTTCTGACTCACCCAGAGACCTGGCCAAATTCTCTTCTCACTCTGGGCCTCAGTTTCCCATTGGTATAATCTGAAGGAGGAGAGTTTGAACTTGATGTCCCTAATGTTGGCTGAAATTGCTGATTCTAAATTAAGCCCCCATCTGCCCTAGATGTTAGGGGAGTATGTGGCTTCCTTTCCTGAAGCAACCCAACTTGAAAGTAAATTGGAATTGGAAGAGCGCTTTGGGCAGCAGGTGGAGGCTGATAGGAACCAGGTGTGGCCTGGGACCCAGATTTCAGTATATCTGAGGTGCAAAGCTCCCCTGGGCCTGGACCTACCCTTTCCCCTCTAGCCTCACCTAGCCAGAAATGTAAAACGTTTTGCCTTGCCTTGGGCCACCCAAGGAGGGTCCCCGGCTGCAGCAACACCTGCCCCCCCAGTGAAGGGATCAGGGGCAGGGCCTCAGTTGGTTCTGGCACCCCTAGGAGGATGTGGTCGGGGAAGGCAGTGATTTTTCCTGGCTTCTGTCCAGTTTCACAAAGTGGGGGCTGGCTCCGATGTGGGTCAGGGCTATTCTTGGAGACTTGATTCCCCAACACCTCCTGCATGCCAAGCGGGGTGTCCGGCTCTTCTGGGACAGAGCTGAAGAGGCTGCTAGGCCCTGCCCTCTGGCTGTTCCATTGTTCTGCGAGTTTCATTTTCAAATTCGTTGGCACTAAGACTTACTTAGAAGACGAGTGCTGGCTTCTGCTTGGGTCAGGGCTGCAGAGGGAAAGGATGGGGGGACTCCCAGCACAGACCCATGTTTTCTGGACAACGTGGAAGGACGCAGGGGAGCTTTCTAAACACTGGGTGTTGGGGCACCCTCAGTTTCTTGAGAGAACTCATGAAGGGAAGCCCTTTTCCTTAGTCTCCTGCCTCATCACTCCTTCCTTCCCTTCCCCTCTTCCTCAGCTCACTCAGGTGCCCCCAGGAGACTAAAACATGAATGTATGGTGATGAACTGTGCAGAGAGCCTCATTCAGAAGGGAGGGAATGCAGACAGAGGACCTGAGTCCAGGATCTTGTTTGCTCCTGCCTCGAGTCCCATCCTGGGACGGACTCTCTAGCCCCCTCCCCACCCCCTTGGACCCTGCCAGAACACTGCCCAGCCAACCTCCACCTGGAAACTTCCCCAGTCCTAGGGCCAGGCCAGCCAGGACCTCTTCACCCCTGGTGGCCCGTCACTGTTCCTTTTAGAACCATTTGGAAAAAGAACGTGCGGGCATTATGGCCCACAGACACATAAGGGTTATTGCTCTTGGGCTGCGTGGCCTTAGACAAGCCACTTCACCTCTCTGAGCTCTGGTTTCCTCAGCTGTAAAATGGGGATAGTATGACCTCACTTACAAGGTGTCATGGGAACCTAAAGAGATCTGCGTAAAGAAGTCAGTACAGGGCACCTGGGTGGCTCAGTCGGTTAACCATCCCACTCTTGGTTTTGGCTCAGGTCATGATCTCACGGTTTCTTGGGTTTGAGGCCCGCACCGGGCTCTGTGCTGACAGCGTGGAGCCTGCTTGGGATTCTGCCTCCCATTCTCTCTGCCCTTCCCCCACTCGCCCTGTCTCTGTCCGTCTCAAAATAAATAAACTTAAAAAGAGAGAGAGAGACAATTCAGTACAATACCAGGCACATATTAACTACAGTTCTACGATATGGCCACAACATGACACATGAGCAGACTGAGGCTCAGAAAGGGCAAGTGACTGCCCCAGACCCCACAGTGGCCGGAGCCCAATAACTGGGGATCTCCTCTTTGATCACGTTAGAGTACGTCTATTGTTCTCTCCTGTCTCACTTAGAGAATCATGTTTTTCCTACCGCTTTAAGGAAAGGACAGTAGATCGTTTTTTTTTTGTTTTGTTTTGTTTTTTTCTCTTCTCTCCTAGTCTACTCAAAAAATACTTATTGAACTGAATCAGTGGTTTCAATTCCAGAAGCAAAATTAATCCTTTCCCTCCTCCTCCAGTGCAGAGATGGCTTTCGGAAACCCTGTGTCACTCCCTTTATTACAAACTCTTCTGCCCTCCTCCAGGCGCCTGGGCCACTCCGGGATTACAAATGGAGCCTTCTGCCTCTAGGTCACTGATTCCGCTACCATCTGTCAGCACGGATTGATTGAGGAGACTGGCCTGCTCGGCAGATCAGTGACTTGTGCGAAGTGAGCCGGGTGTCAGTGCCTTCAGCGGCAGGCGGGTGGCCTTTCCCTCCCTCTCTGGCTCTGAGGCACACGTGTACCACCCTCACCTTTATCCTTCACCGGTCCCCAGCTCTCCTTCCTCTCTGGAGGTCCCTCCTGCTAACTCTAGCACACCAAGTGGGAAGCCTGGAATGCCGGCTCACGGACCTCCAGGAGACGGCAGTTTGCAAAAGCCTGGGGTTAACAGAGTGAGAAACCCCCCACAGCGTCCTGCAAGGGCGGGGGGGGGGGGGGGCGGTCCCAAGCCAGGCACAAAACAGCAGGAGTGGACAGATCCTTTGTGGACATGCCTTCATTGCACACAGAGCAGTCGGCTGTGTGCTAGGCTGTTAAGTCCTGATGGAGGGAGGGAGGGGCTCAGACACAGCAAGTCCTTCTGGGACAAGGGCAGGGCAGGCTCTAAGGCTAAGGGGATAGGAAAAGCTCCAAACGGGCCCAGGGCATACGAACACACATCAGTGTGTGCGCGGCCACCTGCTGTTCCCAGGAGGGCCTTGCCCGGCGCAGGCACAAGGGAAGGAGCAAGGAGGATGCAGAGGTGGGCGAGGGTGGATTCCTACAGGGCCTTGGCATGAACTTGTTTCACAGGGTCTCACGGTGACTGACCTCTGCTTAGGAGGTGCACTCCTCAATCCTCCCCTCCACCCCAGCCCTCCAGGATCAACGCTGTGGCCCCCTCCTCAGCTCCCACTGGTCGCGTGGCGCCGTTTGTGACTGTATCCATCTCTCCCACAGGGCTGTGCGTATCTGCAGGGCAGGGACAGCCTATGCAGGGCAGGGCACCATATCCATAAAAATGGTAACGATAATCACAGCCCAGAGGGACCCAAGCTTACTGGGAGCAGGCACTGTGAGTTCAGGCTGGTATTGTTATCACCACCACTACAGAGAGGGCCAGGGAGATTCACTGGCCCCAAGTCACATAGCTTGGAAGAGGCCGAGCTGGGATAGGAACCCAGGTCTTTAGAGGCTGCACTCTTAACCACCAAGCTTCCCAGCATTTGAAAAACACTGGACGGGTGCAGACTCAGTCGTAGAGTCCCAAAGTCTACAGGCGGACAGGGAAAGAGATGTGAGAGGGTCTACCGGGTCAGCACCAGTCTTTCCCCACAGTGACACGCCAAAGCCCCAGAGATGGGACAGTCTGCAGGCGACGGGCTCTCAGACCCCACACCCGGAAGATCGCGGCCCGCCCAAGTAGCAGCTGCTGTGCAGCAACTCCCTCCTCCCACAGGTGAGCAGAGAGAAAACACCGGAGGAGACCCAGCTGTGCCACTGGAGGCCCCCTGCAGCCGGGCCACAGGGGAGATCACCCCTCCCACTTGGCACTTCTTTCCCTAGTGGCTCCGCTCTCCCTGGGCAGCCCCTGGCATGACGGCCTAGCACAGGTCACTGAACTAGGGGCCCAGCCTGGTCTCAACAACGTACGTCCTTCAGTAAATCATCCAATGGCTCAGAATCTCCATCTCCCCCTCTGGAAATTGGAATGGGTGGGAGGAGGGGCTGAGTGGTCTGCCTGCCTCCGGGGAGTCGGGTCCCTTTACCTGGGCAACCCCATTCACTCCTCCAAACAGCCTTATGAGGCAGGGACTGTTATCTTCATTGCACAGAGCAGGAAATGGACACGCAGAGATGCTAAGAGATTTGCCTGCGGTCACACAGCGAGCAAGCGACAGAGCTGGAATCTGAACTCAGCCTTCTGCCTCCCCTGAGTCACTTCCAGCACCACAAAGAGTTAAAACAGGATGAAATGATCTAGCGACGGTAGTGACACAAGTGTTCTAAGCACTGCACCTGCATTAACTTGCTTAACCCTTACAACAGCCCTACGGTGTGGACACCGTCACCTTGTTTGGCAGATGAGGAAACTGAGGCACACAGCAGCTAGGAAGGGGCAGGGCTGGAATCAACGCAGGCAGGTTGGGCCGCAGAGCCCCTGCAATCGCTTTATCACACGGTGACAATAGGGAGGTTCCTTTCCGTTGGGATTATTTCTGCTTGAAAAGCTCAAGACTTTTAGCCTCATCACTGCTGGGCTCCACAGGAAGGCAGTGCCACATGCTGAGGCATGCTGGGAAAGGACTTTGTTCCATCCTGTTTTGTTGACATGCTCTTCATTTTAAGCCTGAAGCCCAAGCTTGCTGCAAAGAATTCAAACTGCGGAGAAAAACGCAGCCATGATACGGCCACGACTTCCTGAGCCCCCAGTGCTCCCTGTGCTTGGGGCTCTATGTGTGTCCTCACGTTTAACCTTCACCATGCCCGAACAGCCCCCACCTCACAGCTGAAGAAACTGAAGCCCAGAGTTGCTAACAAGATGCCCAAAGGCACACAGCCTCCAAGCGGAAGATCTGGGACTTGAGAGTCCTGGCTCTTCTGACCACGTGGGCTGTGCCCCCATGGGAGCAAGGAGGTGCCGTCTTGTTTGCTGGGCTTTGACAGAAATGCTTCTGTTCATCTTCTGGCACAGGCCAGTCCCCTCCGTGTCACAATCCCTTGGCCACTGGGAAGGCGCCAGGACACAGGTGTAGGGAGACATAGCTAGGTGCTGCCTTCTGGGTTGGGGAAGCTGAGAAAACGTGGACATGGATGCACCCCTACCCTGCCCCGTCTCCATCTCTCCCTCCAGTGACTCGGGAATGACTGGCCTGCAACCAGGAGGACTGTCTTCTGGAAGCAGTGATGTCGTGTGAGGTTCCCTGTCTCTGCCCTGCGCTCCCTGCTGGCTCTGGAGGACGAGGGACAAGGCACGTGTGTGGTTCCGGAGAAACGGAAAACAGCAGTCGATGGTTTCTCCCAACTCCCAACCGGTCCTTTTGACTGTAGCCTCTGTTCCCGGCACCCCCCTCCCCCGTCCCCATCCCTGCAGCAGACTCATTACAGTGACCCAAAGCCAGCTTCGACCCTCCTGCCCCTGGCTCAAAAAGTTTTCAAAGGGTCCCAAGTGGCTTCAGAATCCTAGTCGATTCTCATTCACCTCGAACGCAGAGCCCTTGTTTGGCCCCAGCTCACTTCTCCAACCCTCCCTCTCACATGTCCCGTTCTGCCTCTTTGCTAAACCAAGTGAGTTGTGTTCCTGCCACGTGCCTCTCTGCTCCCCAAAGCAGGAAGCCCTTCCTTCTTGCCTAGAGACCGAAAGTACGACCTCTTTCAAGACTCACTCAAGGGCCACCACCTCCACGAAGCCTTACCTTAATACTCATCAGAAATTCCCCCCAGAAACATTCACTGAGTCCAAGGGCCCTTGTTGTCACGGGGCTGAGTCCCACCATGGGGCCACTAGAGAGAACGAGTCAACACATAAACAATCCTTTGGTAAAGGTGAGGTGCCCGTTAGTAAGAACGCATGGCAGGTGCACAGAGGGTGTATAATGGGACCCTGGGCATTGGGGATCCAGGGGGGGATTTGAGGCGAGACCTGAAAGATAAGCAGGAGCCATAGGCTGAGGCTGGAAGTGCGGTCCAGGCAGCAGGCACAGCACAGGCAAAGGCCTTGAGGCAGGAGGGAGCAAGTGGATGTGCAGGAAGGGGAAAACGGCCAAGGCAATTTAAGCGAAACGAGAAAGCTGGAGCTGCAGCTGGAAGAAGACTGTGCCGGCCACAAGAGGCACGGGGACTTTATCCCAAGGCAAGAGGGGGAGCCACTGAAACATTCCGAACAGAGGAAACAGTCAGTATTTCATTCATAAATGATCCTGCCAGAGCCCCCGTGGAGATGTGCATCTTCTGAAAAATGCATACTTCTGCGTCCGGCCACCCCTGAACCTCAGGGCATCCGGTCAGGTGGGTATGGAGTCTTCAAATCCTTCCTCCCGGACTGAGCTCTCGAGGGCAGGGCAGACCTCTGGTTATCCCGCACTCGTCCCCAGCACATGCAACTGCTCCAAAAACATTTGTGGAACAAACTAACAACAGACAGAACAAAACACTTACCAGCATTTCCCCTGGAAGGGGCCAGGCTGCCTGAGGGGCCTTCCACGTTCTCTGGAAATCACAAAATTCAAGGGGTTTAGTGAGGCCACTACTCAGGGAGCCCTTGAGAGCAGGGCCAGCATCCCACTGATGTCGGTCGGCATCCAGCATGCATGGCATGGCTCAGGCATCTGCCCGTGACCGTCTCACGAGATGACCAGAAACAGAACCGAAAGATCTCGACGGCCGTAAGGTGCTTTTGAGCTTACAAACTACATTTCACAGGAGCGGTCTCACAGGGGGTCAACCCTCTCCGGGAGGGTATATGGTTATTGCCCCCTTTTACAGATGAGGAAACTGAGGCCCAGGAAAGGAAGGGACCCTGGCAAATTGTGCCAAAGCCGAGTCTAGAACCTGACAACAATCAGGCTACTTATGGCCCCGTGGGGGTAAGAAAGCTCTCCAGAAATTTCTTTTAAACATGTTTCAAAATGACATATTTCATCAGGATGTCTGTCACGCCAGCAGTGGGAGCCAACACACCAATTCTCGCAGGCCGCTCCGACTACACGTCAGATCCACACACTCAGCCCCAGGCCCTGAGGCTGGCAGCTTAGCCCAGAGCACAGGAGGGGCCTGTGTGATGAATCCTTGGCTCCCCGGGCTTGGTGCTGGCACAGAGCAGGTGCTCAGCAAACTGAGCGTCTGAGGGGCATCTGCACTGGTTTGAGGGGATAACAATAGAGAACATTCCTACAGCTCTCCTGTGGGCACCGAGCTGAGTTACTGCATTAACTCGGGTCACCCTCACAGAGTATGACAATTATCCCCATTTACAGGTAAGGAAACTCGAGGCTCAAAGCAATAAATAATTAGCCTGCGATCACACAGCCAGGGAGTGACACAGCCAGGATCTGAACCCACGCAGAGCCCTTAACCCCCTGCCCTGAGTGGAGGTGGGCAGGACAGGAGGATGTGCATTCCTCAAGGGCTGGGACCCTGTGGGGCGCCCCTCCCCCGCACCTGGGAGGACCATTAGTCCCATCCCCATAGATCCTGTGTGGGCAAGAAATGACAAGCTGACAGGTAACCGCCTTGTCACAGGCTTCTTTGTCTCTCCAATCTCTCTCCCCCAGTGGTCTCTGGGCTCCCTTTACCTGTCCTGCCTCGTCGGGGCTCCCTGCATTATAATCCGCCTCGGCTCCTTTTTGGTAGCAGGCGTGATGTAAAAAGAAAGGGGAAGCGGAAGACAATGCGGCCTTGGGCAAGCTCCCTAAGCTCTTGGAGCCTCAGCCTTTCCACCTGCAGAACGGGGTCGTGACATCGCCTGCCACGGAGGGCTGTCCACACGGTGCTCAATCAATGACCTTGCACCTGAGGGCTGTTGCCACCACTCTGGCCTCAGGTGCCCCCTGAGGTGAAACTGCTGGTCCAGGGAGCGAGCAGGCTCGGGTAGTAAGGTGCCCTCCAGCACCCAGCACCCGGCAAAGAGCACAGTGGAACAAGGGGTGAGCCGACGGTCCGACTCCAGAGCTCCCACCGAGGAGACACTGTCGATGAACCCCTTGGGTGTTCCCTGGCAGCTCAGCCGCGCATAGCCAGGCGTGGGCCAGATGTGGTTTCCCAGCCCCGTATGCTCACACTCCGGGGGCATCCCCCCAACACAGCACATGTCGCATGGTGTCGGGGCCTGCCCCGCCGGATGTTCTCAGCCCCCTATCCCAGGCCGGGTGAGCTGTACGGGTGGGGGCAGGAGGAGCAATGGGAAAGGCTAGGCACCGTGGCTGACTGCAGAATAGAAGGGAAGATGGCACCCTTTCTGGAAAATTCAATGGGCAGCCGATGTCGCCGAGGTCCCAATCTGCATGGAGGCCATCCAAAAAAAGCCCGAGACAAGAGAATCAAAGCCCCTGATAGCAGGTGGGGACCTGAGAGGTGAGTAAGCCCAAGCCCGCGTCATACAGATGGGGAAACTGAGGCCTGAGGTGGGGCCATGGCTTGCTCGAGGCCCCACAGTGTGTTGGGGGCTCTGCTACTTGTGAGGGGGCCCAGCCCCAGGTGGCTCATTGGCCGCGGCGAGTGGGCCCTTTGCTGGTCTTCACGCCCCAGCCATCCGATCCCCTCTGGTCTTGCCCACACTGCCAAGCATGCCAGTTTAGCCTCACCCAGAAAACACCAACCCTCATGCTCCTCCCCGTAGGCTTTTGGCTTCTTGGGTGCCCCTCCCCCCTCCCCACACTCCCCTCGCGTGTTGGGCAGAGTTGGGGAGACTTATTCAATAAGCCACCACACAGTTACGCAATTAAAACATCCCACCTAACTCCCAGTAAGTGCACGTAAATGTTAACTATTATTACCAGGCACGATTCCCAGCCATCTTACAGCTAGGGAAACTGAGGCTCGGAGGGACTGAGTGGCCCATAGATACGAGGTGCTAGAGCCTTCGCTCTCCTGGGTTGACTTTTCTTTTAGCTAATGGTTACTGAGTGGCCCTGGGAGCCAGGCTCTGGGCTGACTGCTTTGTGAGACTTATCTTACACAATCCTCACCCTAGCCCTGTGATTTAAGAACTGTGATCACCCTGGGGCGCCTGGGTGGCTCGGTCGGTTAAGCGTCCGACTTTGGGTCAGGTCATGATCTCACCGTTTGTGAGTTTGAGCCCCACATCTGGCTCTGTGATGACAGTTCAGAGCCTGGAGCCTGCTTCAGATTCTGTGTCTCCTTCTCTCTCTGTTCCTCCCCCACTCGTGCTCTGTCTCTCTGTCTCTCAAAAACACATAAACGTTAAGAAGAAAAATTTTTTAAAAAGAACTGGGATCACTCTAAGAAACTGAGGCTCAGAGAGGGCAGTCGACTTGGCTGAGGCCACACAGCTGGTAAATGGCAGAGCCACAGTGATCTCACACAGCCTGCCTCTGGTTGTACCGCCATCTCCCTTGGGGCAGATTGAAGGGAGTAGCCACCCTGGCCTCTTGCAGGGGCTTCCAGTCACTTCAGGGTCCCAGGCTGGACAGCCTGCTCCAGGAACTCTCACCCAAGTCAGAGACCAGGCATCCATTCTACTTCCCCGGCAATGTCGGCCCTAACTCACAGCGGGGCCTGGGCCAGTCCTGGACCCCCGGAGCCCTGAAACTTCAAATTAGAAGAAGACCCAGGCCAGTCCTTAAATTCAAATATGGGACTGTCTGCGAATCCCAACAAGACCAGCCTGAGAAGCCTGACTTGAGAGCAGCTAAAACAAGCCTGCTTTCCAGGATCCTAGAGAACTGTCCCACGTCCTAAGCCACGAATGCCTCCAGGAAGTCAAGTTTGCGGTGATCCAGATGTCTGCGTCAAACCTGCCCACTCTGTCATCAACTCAGCTTCCTCCCTTCCTCTAGAACTGGCTTCCACTGCCAAAGGGAATGGGCCTTGTCTCCCCCTAACCTTCCCCGAGCTTCAGCCACACCAGGTGACCCCCCCTTTTACCCCTGGAAGCTCTGTGTTTGCTCTTCCTCTGGTGACACCCCCTCCCCTGCCTCAGCTTGGCAAAGTCCCACTCATTCTTCAAGGCCTTCAAATACCACCTCCTCCTTGAAGCCCCTTTCAACTGTCCTATGAGAATTCACCGGGGTACCCCACGGAGAACATTTCTCACTGCGCCTCTGGGTTGCTGGGACAGCCAGCTCCCTCATAACCACAGCTGCCACTAGTTGAACACCTGCTGTGGGCAGGTGCTGCGCCTGCAGTCTCTTAGTCCCCAGACAAGTGTGCAGGTAGAGGTTACGGCCCCCAGGGCACCGCCTTTTAAAACTGCGGCTCTGAGGGACTAAGTGACTTGCCCAAGGTCACACAGACAGGAAGCGGCCAGGGAAGACTGCCACTCAGAACTGTCTGACTCCAGGGACGCCTGGGTGGCTCAGGCACTTAAACACCTAACTCGATCCCAACTCAAGTCTTGATCTCAGAGTCGTGAGTTCAAGCCCCGCGCTGGGCTCCGTGCTGGGCGTGGAACACTCAGAACTGTCTGACTCCAGAGCTCCCGGGATTCCTGAGACTGGGGGCATCCAGAGCCCCCACCCCACCCCGCCCCAGAGAGGGCCTGCTATGCTTCTCCCATCTCTACATGCCAGAAGGGTGCTGGCTTCGAGGGCAGTCTCCGTGAACCTGGGATGGGTGAAGGGAGCTGACCGGCCGGGTGGCCCTCGCTGTGGCTCCCCACCTGGTGCTCTCCACACCCCCTGGCCAGGGGAGGGTCTCAAGCCCAGACCTGGAACGGCCCCGGCATCTTGGCCTTGGGGAGAGCCTATCCACTCTTCCTGCCTTTTCCATCTGGCAAAGGAAGCTCCGTGCGAAGGCCAGGCGGGCAGCTGCTCCATGGTCTCTGCAGCGCTTCCTGGCTCCCCTGTGGAGGTTGGCTTGTGCGCCCAGGACCTGAAGGAAATGCCAGGGTAGATAAACGAGCCCACCACCAGTTTTAGAAGGGACATTATTTAGCCACATGAGGCTCTGCAGCTCAGGGCAGACAGAGCTCACCGGCATGGCTGCGATTTGCCCTCATGTGTCAGGCTCCACGGGGAAAAATTCTCTTTGGGCGGGTTTGCCCGAAAGGAAGTGAGCCCATCACCACTCCCAGGGTGTGAGGCAGGGTGCCTGTTCCTGGTGGCCTACTTTCCTGGGGGATTTGTGGGTCTGGATCTGCTCCCCTGGCCTCCAGGCAAAACTCTGTCTGTGCTCAGCTCTGGGCAGGTGCTGGGAACACTGGGAGCATGCCCTGAAAGTCCCCGTACCCAAGGGCCTCGCAGTGACCACAGTGTGATCAGCGCTGTGAGCGGGGGCCTGGGGGGTGGGCACGGCACAGGCCCCCCAGCCCATCCAAGTGGAGGGCAGGGGGAGGTAAAGGGAGTCCGGAAGGACTTAACCAGGCAGAAGAGGAGGAACCAGCTCCCAGGGAAGGAGGACTAGCACGAGGGGCACAGCCCGAGGCCTAGTGTGTGACAGGCTGGACCCAGCTGGCCACACAGCCTTTCCCTGACCCTCCATCTGAGAAGGGATCCTGCCTCCACTTCTCAGCTCCGAACCCTCTGTTCCTGCTGGGACCTGAGCGGTGGCCTGACCCTGTAGATCCCACCCTGTGTGCTCTCTGCAGATCTGCTCCAAAGACTGACCACCTGTATGCATGCTACTGTGCCTGCCTGAGCCCTGTTGCGGCCCAGGGCTTTAAAGCTTCCGGGCCAGGTCAAGTTCAAGCTCCCTGCCCTCATGGGCCCGTCAGAGGAGTCACGGTCCTGGGACACTTTGCCAACACCAGCCTGGCCACAGAACCCTTTGCCAGCCCGGCCTTGTATCTCTGAAGCCCCGTCTCAGCCTCGGTGCCAGGCCCCCGGTCTCCAGGCAGCCTCAGGAAGCAGCTGTGGGCAGAATTAGCCTTCTGAGACCTCGGGCTGCCCAGGCGAAGAGAACGATGGGACTGCGACCCTCGCCGGGGACAGAGACCTCGCAGGGAGATGGCCAAGATGGGGCAATGGCTGGGGGTCGGAAGAGCAGCCTGGGCATCCCGCAGAGTGAGGAGGGGGCTGCCATGCCAGGGAGGAGGGAGGACCAGCCCCTCCCTGCCATGCTGGCCTGTCTGTCTCCAGCATTTCACTGTAAAAATAAATGGAAGAAGCACACGCCAGACAGAAAAAAGGGAAGGGAAAAAAAAAAAAAAAACCACCCCCAACCGCCCCACATGGGCTCCCTCGGCGGGTCTGGGCCAAGGCCTTGGCCTGGGTTACTTGCTGCTGCTTTTCCCGGGAAGCTGCTGGTGCCGAATTTGCATTTACCACAAACAGAGACAACACAATGTCATAATCCTTCTCCTGTCATTCTCCCCTCTCTTCCTCCTCCCACCTCAGACACACACACGCTAACACAAAATGACGGCTCCCTCGACAGCCTGAATGAGCAAAGCCCTCGATCTGCCTCTTAATTGTTGGCGTTTCTCTCTGGCCCGCGCGCTGCGCTCGGTGCCCATCGCCCAACTTGCAGCAGACCACCCACTGCCCCCTCCTTTGTCCCGAATCACCGCTGACAAATGGCCTGCTGGAGGTGGAAGAATATGCCTGGAAATAATGGGGGGGGGGGAGAAGCCAGCCCCTGCGCCCCGCCGCCTCTGCACCCTCCCTGCTGGGGTCCTGGCTGCGGAAGCTGGCTGGACTCGAGGGGACAAGGGGCAGTGATGGTGACTCGGCCCCTGGGACTCTGACCCAGGGCCCTGCCCTTCACGCCCCTGCTGCTGCCCGGCCGCCCGCGCTCTCCCAGGGCAGCCCCCTCCCGCCCCTCCTCTCCCGGCCACCCTCCTGGGCACTGCTCCGAACATCCCCCGCGCTCCCCTCCCTCCATCGCTCTTTATGGCAGTTTCAAAGCTGCAGCCGCCACTCGAGCAGCTGCGGCCTTTGATGGGGACAAGGCAGGGAAGGCGGCCCGGGAGGCCCCTGCCCGCCCTGCCCTGGCCCGGCCCGGCCCTGCCCGCCCCCGCCCGCCCCCCGGGAGCCTCGGGCCGGGCCGCGCGGCGCGGCGGAGCGCCCAGCGGGCACGCCTCGCGCACCAGAGCAAACTTTCACGACCGGAGGGAGAGCACCGCGCACGCCCGCTACCTTTGCAGCAGCATCCTTCCTGGCACTTGCCCCAGACCCTCCGACAGACCGGCGGGGAGGAAAGCAACTCCCAAGCCCCAAGCCGAGGCTGGGGAGGAGGGGAGAGGGAAAAAGGAGAAGGAAAAGGAAAAGGGGGGCAGTTTCTCGTCTTTCAGCCTCCTCGCGGCTCCTCCTGCCCGAGCCGGCAAGTGAAGTCACAGGGCTGGGGCGGTGACATCAGCTGAGCCTCTGACATCACGGCCCCTGCCGGATCTCACCTCTGCAGGGTGGAGATGGAAGAGCAGCAGGGAGGAGGGGATGGATGGAGGAGGGAGGGGAGCACCGATCCTTCCTTCACCCTCAACTGCGGAGAGCGTGTGCCAGCGTGGGGGGGGGGGGAGGGGAGGGGAGGGAAGGGGAGGGGAGGGGGGCGGCTCATCTCTGAAGAATATGTTTTATCTCTATAGATAGGGGCGATTATGTGTCTATTTATAATTGGCCCCAGAGTGAATGGCTTAAAAGGGGCGACCGCCCACCAAAGGCAAGAATCGCATTTCTCTGCTCTTCTTGGAGCCACGGGGTAAAGGCCAGCGTGACCGCTCACAGGCCGGGGACTCAACAACCCCTCAGGCAGTGATCACGAAGACCAGGGGAGGCTCAGAGAGGGAAGGGTCTCCCTGAGGCTGCACAACAGGAAAATGAGCTGGGATTTGAGCGGGCAAAGGCACTAGAAGGTGGGAAAGGGCTGGTCCGGGCCAGTAAAGGGGTCCAGAGCCTGAAGGGCCAGCCAGGCAGCTTCAGGGAGTTTTGACGCCTTCACCAGCTGCAGGAATGAGGCTTTGGGTCTGATGATTCAACCCAGGCCACACCCCACAAAGGTGGGCTTCAGAAGGGGGAGGCAGGCAGGCCGGAGCAGTCCCAATCACCCAAGTCCCATTGCGGGGGGGCGGGGGGGGGGTTTGGCAGCAGCAGGGGGTCTGCCCCGGGCTGAGCCAGCACCGGCCCTCATACCCCTCTTTTATTCCTTGGCGCCGCCTGAGAAGTAGGTACCCAAACCCCATCCACATCAGGATGGAGAAACCGAGGCCCAAGATGTGATACGACAAAACAGGGACCCAGGTGTCCAGTACCTGGACTCCAGACATGGCCAGAGCCCCGGCCCCGCAATGCCCTTGGCCTGAGCCTCCTATGCTACAACTGCTTAGCCTATCCCCAGCCTGGCAGGGTCTCCCTGGTCCTATGCCCACCGCCTTTGAGAAAACCACGGTTGCTCCAGCCTCTGCCCTCAGATGGGAGGGAGCATAGCCCGCTCTGCTGTGCTCCCTTCGGCCTGAGACCCTAGGCCAGCCCAGGGCCCCTCCAGGCCCCAGCGTGGACGGCACCCTCTTCCTGCCACCACGGGGTACGTGGGCTGCTGACCACTGACACACCGTCTGAGCTTCTAGACCTGACAGTTGGTGACAGCCCACTAAGCACCAGGCTCTGGTTTCTCACTTCGTCTTTTCCACGTGCAGGATGTCAGGGTTACAGGGTTACAGGCCAGGACACAGGGCTCCTCCACTGTCTGCAAAGTACTTCCACTTCTCTCAGACTTTCACCAAAGCCCAGAGCCGATGCTTCCATCTCAGGCCTCCTGCCACGCTTCTGCACCAAGCCCATTCCCCAACCAACACCCAACATGGTGCAGAATCCACACCAGGCACTCAGCAAGCCCTTGTAGTAAAAGGACTCTACTCACAAAAGACGGGTGTGCAACTCCCGACACCGACCAGGACGCCCAGAACAAACACCTTGCTTCCAGGCTCTCTCGTGCCTCCAGGCCTTTGCCCGTGCTGTTCCCTCTGCCTGGAATACCTTCTCGGCCCAGCCCCACCCCTTCCCTGGTAACACGGGCATCTCAGCTGACACATCACTTCCTCTGCGAAGCACTTCCTGACCCTCGAGTCCAAGTTCGATGCTGCTCTCCGCGTCCTTCCCCCACCACTGCTCCCACTCACGGTGTCCGGGCCCGGCAAGAAGTGGTGGAAAGGGATGGGGGTTCTGACAGAACGGCTGGCCTCACACCCTAGCTCTCTGGCTGCCCACTGTGTGGCCTTGGACAAGTGACTTGACCCCCGTAAGTCCGTTTCCTCCTCTGTGAAGTGGGGGGCAATCCCTACAGTGCTGTTACGGGGTCTCGGCACAGTCCAGACCCTCACCGGACCCCAGGAGAACTAACTGTTCCTGCTCTTTCATCCGCCTGCCTCCCCAGCTGGGCCGCTAGATCAGCCAAGGACATGGGTCGGTCTTGCCTTCTGAGCCCTGGCACAGTGCCCGCACTGAGGAACCTAGGCAAGGTTGGTCGAAACGGTGGATTGGAGAATTTTAATTCAGTTCAGCAGGCACCTACATCAGGCCGTCTGGTTTTAAATCTTGGCCCCACCACTTCCTTCCTGTGTGATCTGGGGCAAGTCACTTAACTTCTCTGAGCCTTATATGCCCCACCTGTAAAATGGGGATAAGAATAGAATCTACCTTATAAGGTCGTTGTAAGATTACACGCGAGAGGGGCTGTAAAACAGCACAGACTCTTAAAGCAGGAGCCAGGCTTGTGTTAGCTGCCATCATTATTTACCTGATCGGGGCCCGCAAGGTACCACAGGGGACAGAGAGAAGCTAGAGATGCGGTGGGACAGTGGGAAGGAAGTGGGCTTTAGAGGAGCAGAGGCTGGGCTCCCGCACAATCTCCCTGAGCCTCAGTTTCCCACTCCTGAAGCAGGGTAGCTCTCCTTACTTTGCTGAGTGTTCCAGTGGGTACCTGCAAACAACGGACATGAAAGTGCGTAGCACACGGTCGGGCACTTAGGAGAGAAGCAATAAACGTGGGTTCCCTTCAGTCTCCTCAAAGCATGGACACCCAAGCACAGTTGCTCAGTAACTGCTCACGAACATCCCGACACGGGTGAAGTGTGATCACAAGCCACAGAGCAGCTTGCAAGGAAGGGCAGCTGGGAGGGGACAACAGGAAAGGCTCCCGGGAGGAGGAGGTGTGTGAGCAGGGTCAAGAAGCATCCCCAGGGAAGGGAAGAGGGAGCAAAGGCAAGGGCAGAAGAGTTGGGGCACACAACCCCCCAGAAGCAAGGCACATTTCTGAGGCAGCAACCTGCACGCATCCTTGGGCGGAGGGGGGGCTCCTCTGCCTCCATTTGGAAGCACAGGTTTTTCGGTAGCATGATGGCTGAGCCGGAGGGCTCCGTGAGCGCCGAGCTGGGCCTGTTGTCAGGGATCAAGGCCAAGAGCACGGGGACCAGAACAACCAAGCTGGGAGGGACACGCTGGAATCATCTGGCCCAACCATTCTATACACATGGAAACTGAGGTCCAGAGAGATGACGGGACTTGGCCAAGGTCACACGGAAGATCAGTGGCAGAGCTAAGGCCTATGCTCAGCACCATGACCCCTGGGTCAGAATTCTTTTAATGATACCAGCGATAACAACAGTTAATGATACTTAACGTTGTGCTTACCGAGCGCACCCCTGTCTTGGCTTGTTAGGAGGATGAACTAATTTGAGCCCCGCAACTAACCTCTGGTGAGGCACTACCATTACCCCCATTTTACAGATGAGCAAACCGAGGCCCAGAGAACGGAGTGGAGTTGTCCAAAGTCACACCGCTCATAAAGAACATACCCAGGATTCAATGCTAGGCTCATGAGGCCCCAGAGCCTGGGCTTTTAATCAACATACCCTGGCTGCTGCTCATCACAGCACATATGCATCCCATCATGCATGCATGCACCCAGCTACCCAATCAAGCATGCATGCATTCATTCAAGCATGCATGCATTCATTCAAGCAGTGCTTTATTTGAACTCCTGCTGTTCCAGGCACTGAGGAGTTAGCAATGAATGAAGAGCCAACCCCACAGGGCTCCGCCCACCTGTCCGTGACCCCTGCAGCCCCGCACTGTGCTGAGCTGCTTCAGAGCTTACTAAAAACCTTCCCCCTGAAAAGCCCAGCTTCAAATTTAGCTGCTCAAGACCACAGACCACTCAGCTATTGGGAAACCACGAACCAGCCCCCTTTCAAAGGCCATTATGCCGTCTGCTCAGAAAAGGGGGAGAAAAGAACGATTGGTCCAATATCAATTTCTGGACAGAATGGTGAGTTGCTTGGAGGTCTGGGGCCTCACTGGCAGAAATAATTCCTGCAAATCAGATCTGGAAATGTTCAGTCCATGAAGCTTGAAACAATCGAGCCAAAAAGTGCAATGGTTGAGTTCTGCCACCACAAGAGCTTTCAATATGCCCAGCCTCCCCGGGCAGAGAGGAGGGAGCCCAATCACATGTGCTGGGCAATCTTTCAGATAGCCTTCCGGGCTCCCAGAAGACCCAGGCCTTTCCCTGCTCTGTTCCGGGCCCACTGCACTATTCTACCGCAAAAGGCTGGCATGGCTGTGCCATTCCTCAGACGAGGAAACTGAGACCCAGAGAAAGGAAGACTTGCCCAAGGACAACAGGGACCCAGCTGGTCTCAAAGACCGCGATCCCCTCTCAACGCTGCTACTTTAGTGCAGCCTGGAGCAGGCTCGTTCCTTCTCCAATCCATTTCCTCCTCCTTAAAGTGAAGAAATAGGGGAATAAGAGCAGGAAACCCCCTTCTGGCCCTGGCATTCAGTGCTCCCATCTGGTGAGGCTGCAAGCCTGGGGCCGAGGACAGGAAGGACGGCCAGGCAGACGCCTCTCAGCCCGTACCACCACCACCTTCCTCTCCCCTCCACCAGTACCCTACAAGTTAATCAAGCCCTAGGACCACAGATCTTAAAACAGG
Organism: Felis catus; assembly: GCF_018350175.1. NCBI lineage: Eukaryota > Metazoa > Chordata > Mammalia > Carnivora > Felidae > Felis > Felis catus. The sequence goes on from NC_058374.1 coordinate 135,320,753, forward strand.
CATCTACTTCAGGGAGAGGAGGCATTTTTATACCCATTCTACAGATGGAGCTATAGATTCAAATCTCTAGGATCAGCGCTTTCTCCCTGCCACTGCACCTCCATCGCACTCCGGGAGGTTCCGAACATCATCCACTGTTGCCCGAAGGGTAGAGACAAAGCAAGAACTGGGTGGCTGCTGCAGTCAGGTTATTAGAATTATTAATAATAATATCCCAAATCTGCATGGCATGGTGCCACTTCTTGGCTGTGCAAATGCTCACAGCTTCAGTTTCCTCTTCCATAAAATGGGAATACCACTACTTACCCTTCCCTGCGACGGCAGGACAGGGATCACGCCTCCTGTTTTACAGATGAGTAAACTGAGGCACAGAGAGGCGAGGCCTCAATTCGAACATGGGTCAGAACAGAGGAGGGTGAGAGGAGAGAAAAGGCTGGGGTGGGTGTGGGGTGAGCTGAGATTCTGAACCCAACACGCTCTCATCCACGGGCAGGCTGCCGATGGCCACAAATGAGGGGTGATCTGGCCGCCCGGGGGGGGGCCATCAGGGGCCTGCAGCCTGCCCTGGGCACAGCTGCCGCCCTGGCAGACCCCCAAAGAGCCCCCTGAAGAAATCACTGCACTCCCGAGCTTTTTTCCCATTCCAAACATGCCAGAGCCCCGTGGACCCCGGAGGCTGCTACTTAGCGCCAGATTAATCACACCGAATTCTCCATCCAGATATTGCGTGCAGGCCGAACTCCCACCGCTAATCGCCGTAATATTCTCCTCGGCGTGTGCAGGCGGCCGGGGCGATGTTCCAGGAATATTAATTCTCCACAGCCGGCTCACTCCCGCCGCACGCATGCGCCCCCTGCACCGCCCGCTGCTGCTCGGGGATCGGGGGGCCAGACTGGGGGACAGGGGGCCAGCAGGAGGCACAGCGCAGGCCAAAACCCTCCCCGGGGGCCAGGGCCCGCCTGGTGGGCAGCGGCGGCCCCAAGGCTCGGCTGACCTTTTAACATGAGCCACCGCAGGGCTGGAGATGGCTCGTGCCTGCGGTGAGGGTCCACCGCTCACCCTGCGAGTCCTGCCCCTGAGCCCCCTGCCCCAGGACCTGCGGGAGGCTGAGGGCCCCCAAGGAGCCATACAGCATGGGCCCTGTGCTGTCTTCTCCACACAACAGAGCTTTGAGCAAATGGGCAGCTAGGGACCAGCTAATCCCAGCCAAAGATGAAAAAAAGGGAAGAAAGAAAGAAAAGAAAACACACACAGAAAGGAATGAAAATCTTTCAACTGCTCAAAATATAAAAACGTGGGTGTTGGAGGAGACTCAGGTAAAGGAAGGTTGGGCTCTGCTGTGGGCCTGGCTGGGGCATTGAGGGGGCAGGCCGCCGCTGCTGGCAACTCTTAACCCTATTAGCACAAGGAGGGGACCCTCTTCCTACGGCGCGACCATTAATAAGGGGGGCCCAGGGCAGGATGGCTTTTAGTTTCTGAAGGATCCCTGAAGAGAGAGAGCACACCTCTATTCCAAGCCCACAGGCTCTGGCTGCAGCACGGGCTGCTGGGCCTGGGAATGAGCCCCTGGCCTGGCCTCGGGGAAGCCAGCCGCTCAAGGTAGATGCCAGCCTCCCTGAGCACAGGCCCCGGGAGCAAACCTGCTGCTCACTCTGACCCTGAGGCCTCTAGAGCGGCACTGGGAAGAGGCGCATCTTCAAGGGCTTTTGCAAAGTGCACCCTCTTGCCTTGGTTCAAACTCAGTACAGCCACAGGAGGCAGCTTGAACCTGCCGTTTACAAATAAGGAAACTGAGGCACGGAGAAGCAAAGGAAATGGCCCAGCAGATCAGTCCCCAGGCTGTCAGAATTCGGAGCCGGTACCCTCCCCTCTCCACCGCACAGCCTGACTCTGTGCCCTGTCCCTCCCCTCTCTGGGACTCCAGCTCTTCTCTGAAATGACCTTTAAGGCCCTTCTTGCTCCCACACCCACATCCTAACAACCAAAAGCATTTATTGAGCACCTACTGTGTGCCAGGCCCAGGGTTCCAGAAATGCAGAAGGTTGCTCAAGCAGCTCATAGTCTGGTGGGAGGAAAGATAAACCAATGACCACAGTCCAGACTGAGCCCCAGGGGAAGGGGCCCTATCTCCCATGGCCTTGGGGGATAGGGAGGGCTTGCTGGAGAAGGCAGGCATTGAGGAGACATGGAGAGGAGTGGTGATCTTTACACTGGACTCTGGCCTAGGGTGGCCAGATGAGGCCAAGGGCAGTTTTTGCAAGTGGTGCGGTGAAGGCGGCTTCCGGAGGGGGATCAGATGAGAACAGGAAGGGTGTGGCTGACAGGGGTGCTGTTCTGGGCAGGACAGGGCTGGGTGTGGGTCCAGGTAGGCTGGGCTGTCTCCTGTGCATGGCTCACCTGGGGGGGGGGGGCTCGGGCCATGGGACACTGAAGAGGGGGCCTCTTGAACCCAGGTCTCCCGATTCCAGGTCCAGTGCTCTAGGAGGCAGAAACTGTTAAGAACACCAAAAAAGTGGGTCCAGACTAACAAGTGAGAAGGGGGCTGCATGAGGGTTTGGGGCTCAACCCAATCACTTTCTGGCACAGAGAGGTTAAGAGCATGAAGATTTACATTTAAACCACAGAAGGAGGGGATGGAGTTCAAGCCTCTGGCATCCCCTACAGCAGCCGACACCTGTCTAGCCTCAGGGACACTGGTCATTCCCCTATGCCCCATGGACCTGAGGTGCGTGACTCGGGTGGGGGCAGGCCCCTCTCGTACATTACCCCTCACACTCGAGTCTCACACCACTGGAAAACCAAAGGGTTCCTCACCCATTTCTCAGATAAGGAAACTGAGACTTGGAGGGAAAACAAGGCAGAAACCAATGCCCATGGGCCTCCTCCATGCTGTGGTCTCTGCCTACAATCTCACAGGGTGGGATTACAAGGAAGTCCCATAGGTAGCAGCAGGCAGCGTTTTCTGGCTCCCGGGTCTGGGCCCGGGTGTCCAGTGTCCTGCCCCCACATTCTGTTGCTCGTTCCTGATGAGAACATGTGCACAGGGGCCAGGAAAAATGTAGTAAAAAGGAGCCCCTCTTGCCCTCCTCTTCCTCTCACAGTCCTCAAGCACCATGGGGTCCATGCCTTAGCCTCAATTTACGGATGAGAAATCCCAAGAACCGGGACTCGGTTGGGAGCCAGCAGATACCGAGAGACCAGGGGACAAGCCAGGGCCCCAAATCTGCCCTCAGGAGATAACATCCCAGCAGGTCAACTGACCACGGTGGGTCTTGAGACCCCAACAGAGTGGGCATCAAGCCAGCTTGGGAAAGTCCCAGAAGGCTTCCTGGAAGAGAGGAACCTAGAGGCTATGAAGGCCTGCGTCAGCTGTAAAGGGTCACGCACATGAGACACAGGGCCCCGTGTCTCAGGGAGGCACAACTCTCCACCACCCTCTCCCGCCAACCAGCCCCATTCCAGGCCAGTCCTATGCCTGTGGCCAGTGCCAGTGCACGCCCGGTCCCAGGAAAGTCCTCCTAAATGACAACTGGTCTGATCGTGGTAGCGCAGAGGTGCTTGCTGTGTCCTGAGGCTCCAGATCTCACACTCCCTTCCATTCAGCACCACCTGCCCAGGAGTGGCAGGGTCTGGGTTTCAGCTGCTAAGCCTTGTAGGCAGGGCTGATGGACCAGGCAGTCAGGCCCTTGGGCTCTTCCTAGACTCCCTTCTGGAGCAAGGCAGGGGGCAGGGCATGAAGCAGGGATGAACCAAAGGCCTGTTCCCCCACAGGAAGCCTCCTGGTCAGGCCCACGTCCCTGAAGGAGGCTGACAAGTGTCCTTCCTGGGCACCTCCCTCCGAGAGATTCAATAGTTTCCAGTGTTGGCTCCCAGCTCCTCCAGCAGGGGAAAGACCCTGATCTGGGCCCAACCTCCCCACTCCTTGCTGGGACTCTGAGCAAACCACTCCCTCTCCAAGCGTCAGTTTGCTCATCTGAAACAGGGACTGGCCACGCCTATCTTGCAAGGTTACCGCAAAGACTCTGAGTGATAGTGGTCTCCAGGTGAGGGACAAACAGAAGGGGTAAACGGCTCCTTCCACAGGGCTGGGCTTTTAAAAAAGACCCAGGGATATAAAACCAGGTCTTCTCCCGGACAAGAGAATTCACATTTACCTCCTTTATTGCTCAGGACCGCCTGGAGAGGGAAGGACTATATTCTAATTTTACAGGTGAGGATCTGAAAGCAGGCAGATGAGGGGTCTTGCCCAAGGTCATAGAGCCCCATGTCCCAGGTGTCTTGCCTGACTCTGTAAGTAGGTATGTTTGGGCTTTCAAAGGGGTGGGCAGGGAGGAGGCCTGGGCACCGTGAACCAGCCCAACCCCAGGGCTTAGCCTGGCCCCACACCCTAGCTCGGGAAGAAGAGAGCCCCTCATCCCCAGCCTCCCGGAGCCTGCAGCCATCTTGGGCTCTGGCAGGGGCTTGTTTTGAAAGCCAGGAGCCCATCAGCCCATCAGCCCCAGGAAGGGGCTGGGAAGTGGGAACATCCCCTCAGGATGAGCCTCCTGGTGGGGAACCACCCCCTGCCAGCGTCCCGCCAGCCTCCTGCAGTGCAGTGCGTCAATGGAGCACAAATGCTGTGCAGGCACCTGCCAATCTCAGCCCACGGCCCCCGCCCCAGCCCCCCTCTCCCGGAGGACAGATAATTCTCTCGCTCTCCCAGCCTGACAAAATAACTAATGCTAACTCAATAAAGTCCCCCTTGAAGGTTTTTAATTACCAGACTGAGCTGAAGACTAAAGACTCCAGGAGCAGGAGGGAGGCCAGGGGAGGCTGATGGAGGTCGGCAAGGCAGAGGTAGGGCAGTGGGCGGGCGTCCCTTCCGACTCGGGAAGAGGGCACGGCCAGGCCGCTGCTGTCCAGGGTGCTGGGCCTGGCGGTCACAAGGATTTAGGATTCATATTTGCAACAGCGGCCACTGATGGAGGCCAGGCTAGGTTCCCAGCAGGAACCTGACAGAGATTCCCTCATTTGAGCCTTATGACCAATCCCAAGGCAGAAACTGATATCCCCACTGTACAGATGAGGACAATGAGGCTGGCGGGTGGGGGCGGGGGGGGGGGCAGTGACATGCTGTGGTTACACAGCCAAGCCCAGATTGTCCAGTTACACTTGGCGTCAGGCAGAGTGCCTGGCTGTCTGCAGCAGGAAATATGAACCAGGGATGTGGCTGAATGGAGGGTCTGAGAGCACAGGGATGGCCCTCCGGAAGGGGGTCTCATGGTGTGCAGTGAGATGCGCTGGGCTGGGGAGGCAGACAGCACAGCCAGCAGCTGGCTGGATAGAGGTTGCCCAGGGAGAACCAATCGCCTAAAGGCAGCAGCAGCCTGGCTAGGTCCTGCCTGGAACTGGAACACGGACAGTCACGGGGCAAGGGGGCTCAGAGACCCCCCTGAGGAATCCCCACTACCACCAAGGGAAATGACGAGGGAGGGGAAGCCACTGCAGGGGACGTCTAGTGACCGAGCCAAGCCTCCTAACTCCCGCGCAGACATTTCCTCTCCAACTGAGGGAAAAGGCAGTAACACCTGAAGTGCCTCCCTCCCGGAACGACCCCCAAACTCCTCCCCACCCTCTGTGAGCTGGCCCTGCCCTCGTCAGCCCCCACCCATCCCGCAGTCCCATCCAGGGGCCTGCCTTCTGCCCCATCCAGCTTGTCTTGCCTCTTCCTGCCTCAGGACCTTTGCCCTGGCCCTGGCTGTTCCCTCTCCCTGGGATGCTCTTACTCCAGCACATCTGGGCTGGTCCATGTCATTGAGGTCACAGCGCAAACAGCACACCTCCCTAGAGAAGCTTCCCTTGAACTGCCTCCTTACCAGGGCCTTCTCTGTCAAAGGCCAAGTGCCCACCAGCAGAAACGCCGTGCAGCCTTTGGTCCCAACCCACACATCCATCCCCTCCTCGGGGCAGCCTTCCCGTGCCCCAGACAGACTGACGTGCTCCCCCAACGGTACAGGTTGCCCTCAACACTCGGACCCTAGGCGTCACTGAGGTGTGGACTCTGAAGGCAGCAGCCTGCTGGGGTTCAAATCCTGCCTCAGTCACTTCCCAGCTGTAGGGGCTTCTGTGGACCTGTTTCTTCACCTATAAAAGGGGGGTAAACGCCCTATTTGTGGGGGACTTAGCACAGCGCCCGGTGTGTCCCCAGCATCCTCCCCCAGCACAAGCCCCGGACACACGGATACTCAGTGAGCGCCGGCTGAATGTCTGACCCTGCGCAACTGGCCAGGCAGGTGCACCTGGCTCCATTTTCTAGATGAGGAAATGGAAGCTGCGGGAGGCTCAGCCTCCTGTGGACCTGCTGCCCCGGCTGTGCCCTGCTCTTTTCGCTGCTGCTTCTGCGAATCTGCTCTTCCCAGCTCTGCAGAGGCGCCAACCTGGGGAGGGGGTGGGGGTGGCACTGAGAGCCAGCACAGCTGTGCCTGGCTCCCGAGGGCCGCGTGGGGCGGCTGGAGGCCCCAACAGCCAGCCCCGCCTGGAGCCTCCTGGCTGGGATCACAGCCCTGCGGTGTTCGAGCTGCTGCCCACCAGCCGGCCCCCTGGCATCGGGCCCGGGATGCCAGCCAGCCGGGAGAGGAGGCAGCGTGGCTGTCAGCCAGCTCACAGTGCCCGAGCTGTCAGCCGGGAGGCAGGCCAGGCGGGGCAGAGACCCCCGCCCCTGAACGGGGCCCTGGCCAGGCCACCAGGACAGGGCCAAGCTTCTCACTGCCACACCTCTAAGGGGACCCTACGGGCGCCAGCCCCAAACAGGGCTCAGGGACATAATCTCACGGGGGGGGGGGTGCCCAGGAGGCTTCGTCCCCATGTATTCAGCTCAGCTTTTCACTATAGTGGAAACAGCACGTGGAGCAGGGGAATTTTCAAGTCAAATAATAATAAAAACAGCAACAACTACGGCTGACATTTAGCAAGCACTTCTTCCGTGCCAGGTGTTTTAAGTGCTGCTGCACTGACTCCTCCCAAAGGGAGATGCTGTTTTTAATCCCTCCTCCACAGACTGGCAGCTGAGCTCAGAGAGGTGCAGTAACTCACTCCAAACCACACAGCAAGCGGGGCGGGGTGGGGGAGAGATGGGGGCGGGGAGGACTCAGATTTTGAACTCAGGCTCCAGAACCTATATTCCAACCTCTCGGCTCCACTGGCTCAGGCAGGCCTAGGTGCCCACACTGGATGGCCTTGGGCCAAGAGGTCACCCGTCTGTCAAATGGGCACTTGTCAGAGGGTCACACTGCAGAGCTGACCAGGGGCTAAAGACAAAAAAAAAAAACAGGCCTGAGCAAAGGACATGTTCCCTAAATATGGCTAGTGGTTGGTCGGATTCACTGGGCTTCCGGGAGTGATGAGGACGAAAAGGCCCATCTCATCGGAGCCTCTGCCAGCCTGTGCCGGCCCCCCTCGCCCCCACAACTTTCTGGGCACCCTCCATGGGCATAGCTGGGCAAGGGGCACTGGGGAGGGGCACAGCTGGGTGGGCACTGGGGAGGGGCGGTTCCTAAGGCTAACTGAAACCCCTTGATTCAGGGCCTTGAGGCTCAGACCCAGGAAGTGCCCCTTTGTACCACCGCTCCCGACTCCCAGACAAGGCAGACTCAGAAAGGACTGGCCAGAGAATCATGGGCCTCGGCCAGACAAACGTGTGTAGACCCGCCTCTGGTATGGATCTCTCTCGCCCCTCAGTCCACGGAAAGGCTTGGGTTCTGCAGCCCCCTATCGGCGGGGGCTCGCTGGAAGGGGCCCGCTATTTTTGATTCAAGGTCTCATAGAAAAGCCTGGGGTCACTGGCCCCCGCACAGAGGGGGCATTGGTGAGCACGTGCCAGGGTGCAAAGACAACCACTCAGCCCAGCTACTCACATCTGCACAAAGTACTGTTTATTTTTACCTCTTTCCTTTCAACTCAAAACAAGCCCAATGGGAGAGAAGGCACTGCCATCCGTATTGCCGCTGACCCTATTTTCCGTATGCCCAGACAGGGACAGCAACTTACCCGAGGTGGCACAGGTCATTAGGATGCAGACAAGGGGGTCCTGAGGCCCCCAGCACCCCTATTACCAGATTTCTTTATCCGGGGGAGGGCCAAGCCCTCGGGTTCAGAGCCACTCTGAGCTCCCAGAGCAGCAGAGGAGTGCAAGGGAGGGTGGAGGGCAGACAGGTTTGGGAGGTCTTCTAGAGAGAGGGCAGACGAGAGAGCCGGCACACTGGCAGTCACCCTGACGGGCGGGGCACCCCGTGAGCACGGCACATGAGGGCAGCTGCTGAGAAGGCAGCCAGAGAGATGGGAAGCAGCCTGAGCATCACTGACTGGGGCTTCGAGGAGGGAAACCGGCCAGATGCCAGGAGTGGGTGCTCCTGGTATTCCACAATGGGAAGGCTGGCAAGAAACTGCCAAAGCCCTCCTGGCATCGCTGAAGTCTGCCCCGTGCCCTCCTGCCCAGACACCCAGCCAGCAGATGGTGCCCTGAGCAGAGTGGGGTGGGGGCGGCAGAGCAGTCTGGGCTCCAGCCCAGCTGTCTGACCGTGTGAGTCTCGGCACCTCTCGGAACCTGGACTCCTCCTCTGCCAGTCATGGAGCAGGACAGGGCAGACCCTCCCTGCCCCTAGGAAGGGCTGGGCACCCAGTAGGACTACCAGCCTGCTGGCACAATTACAGCTTTGCCCTAATTGCTGCTGTCTCCGCTCGCCTTTCATGAACAAGCCTGCCAGATTTTTTTTTAAGCACAGAAAGTAGAGCAGGGACAGGGGCCTAGGGGCCGGGTGGGGGTGGGGGTGGGGGGACTCTCCCCACAAAGCACAGATCGCCCCCCTCAGGGAGTTCGGAACCTGCCAGCCCCACACCTTGCACTCCATCCCCATGGCCCCGATCAGTGTGTTCTCGACCTGATTGTGAACCAGCACCCTGGGCCGTGAATTACACGCGGCAGGGAGTCGCTTCCCATACCCACGGCCTGCCCTCTGTGGGTGCGGAGGAAAGTGGGGGCTGGCCAGAGAGATAAATCCGACACAAGCCCTGCAGATTCAGCTTTTAGAAAGCTAGAGACGGACAGGAGAGGCTGGTGGACACACAGCAAGGGCTCCCAGGGCCACCAACTAGAGATCCCAGGGAGCATTTACAGGGCAGGAGAGAGCAGGCAGCAGCAGCAGGTGAGGGAGGGAGGGTCCCACTGGGGGTCGGGGCCAAGGCCTTTCTCCACTTGCCTCTTACACACCAGCCACGCACTGGCACTACCCATTCCTACATTCCTGATCCTCCCGCCCCCACTCCCTCCTGCCAGGGGACCTCCAATGCCCCAGACCTCAGTTTCCCCCCAGGACAAAAGGGCTACAGCCCTGAACCAGGCAGCCTTGGCCTCAAGACCTCATGAATAAAAGAGGCCGACCGTGGCGCATCATCCAGGATCATCAGAGGACTGGGGCAGGGGGTAGAGGCCTGTCCCTCCTCCACAGTGGATGCAGCCCGGTGGTGGGTGACTCTTCCTCTCTCTCTCCAGCCAGCAACTCGCTACCCCCCACCCCGTTCCCCGCACAGCAGCCCTCTCCCCCAAACTTCAACCGCCCTGGGCTGACCCAGCCAGGTGTGTAAAACCCAGAGCGAAGGGCAATGAGCAGGTACCCTGGAGGAGGAGGAGGAGGAGGAGGAGGAGGAGGAGGAGGAGGAGGGGGAAGAGAGAATAGCACAGGAGAGGAAGTGGAGGGGAAGGGGGAGGCGGGAGGAGAGGAGAAGAGGGGAGGGGAGAAAGGGGGGAGGAGGAAGTGGAAGGGAGGAGGGGGGAGGGGAGAAGAGGGAAAGGGGTGAGAGGGAAAAGTAGAGGGGGAGAGGAAGGGAGAGGGAATGGAGGGGAAAGAAGGGAGGGGAGGGGGCGAGAACGAGGAGGGGGGGAGGGGACGGGAGGGACCGGAGGGGGGAGGGGCAGAAGGGCGGTCTGAAATCTCCCGCAACATCAAAGCCTTCCCAGCCGCAGAGCACAGTCACGTGCGTGCGGCCTCGTCGCTCTCATTCCTTCGTTGGGAGAAGCCGCTGGGCCTGGGGCTGCTGAAGGAATTTTAAAACGAGGCAGATTGCCTGGAATATTGGGGGTTGGGGGGTGCAGTCAGAGAGCTTTATCTCCAGGCAGGTTTTGAAACCTTTCCCTCCGAGGAGAGTGTCAGGGCAGAAGGGGCCTCTGGTCAGCGACTGGGCAGGTGGCCAAGAGTGAGGACCACCCAGCTACTTGGAGCCCACTGGTGGGAGGCTTGGGCAAGGCCAGCCCCGTTATCAAGAGAAGCTGGAAATCTGGATTTTTTGTGAAAGCTTCCCCTTTTCAATACTGGCTCAAGTGGAAAAAAAAAAAAAGAAAGAAAGAAAGAAAGAAAGGGGAAAAAAAGAAAGGAAAGGAAAAAACACCACATGGGCCAAACAGACAACGTCCTGATTTGCGTCTAGGACCTTGGTCTGTCACTTCTGATGGACTCCAACCCACTTGTCCCACAAGGGAAACTGGGGAAACTGACGCCCAGGGAGAGAACGGGGCTTGCTCAAGGTCACCTGGTGGGCACTCAGGGGCAGGGGCTAGAAATTGGGGATCTCAGGACTCGCAGGCTGGAACCTCAGGGTCAGGCAGACAGGCCAGCCCAAGGGTCAGGAGCCCAAGGGGCGGGCAAGCCGTTGACTGATGAAAGAAAGGGTTCCTGGCGAGGGGGCGGGGCGGGGGGATGTCTCAGAATGCTGCCACTTCTGTCCTGACCCATCCTGCCAAGTCCTCCGCGCCCGCAGGCCCCAGCACGCCACCATGATGCCCTGTCACAGTCAGGTACTCGCTCAACCACCCCTTTGTCCACTCCCACCAGACCCTGGAGCAGCCTTGGCCCCACCCACAAGCAAGGCCAGGACAGGGAACAGGTGCTGGACCGTGGTGGGGGCAGAGACACAGGAGCTCCAAGGAGGCAGCAGCTGCCCCAGCGAGGTGGTGACAGAACGTTCCCCCAAAGGAAGGTTCCAGGGCCAGGCACAGAGGACTCTGGGCAAGACGCACAGCATCTGTGCTTGCCAGGGATCAGTATAAAGGGCTGCTGGGGGCCAGGGGTGAGGCTGGGTGAGGTGTGAATGCGGGGAGACTCGCAGGCTCAAAAGCTTGGACCCCTTATCTTAAGGGCACCGGGGAGCCTCTGGACGTGGCTGAGCAGGAGAGAGGTGGGCTTTGATCTCCCCTTTGGGGTCGCGGTGTGGGGCTGGACGGGCTGCTCTGGAAATCACTCATTCGTTCCTGCTTTGGTTCAACTTCAACAGGTATCTACTGAGCGCTTACTCTGTGCCTTGCCCCAGGCGGAGAGAGAGACAGAGGGATGCGGTGCGGCCCCCAGGTGGTGGCGGGGGAGCCAATGGGAACCCTGAGTGAGGAACCCACTACAGGGGGGGGCTGTCCTGGGCCTCCAAGCAGAAGGCCACCTGTGGGATCAGTACGTGCACAGGCCCAACAACGGGCGGCGGTGGGGTTTCTCTCAAGGTGTAAAAGTGCTTCGCGGGCCAGGGTGAAAGGTGATGTAGCCTCTGCACAAGGGCCACGGGGTGGGGTGGGGGTGGGGGAACAAGGGAATTGATGCTGTGGGGGCCGGGCGCGGGGGGGGCGGGCACTGGCACAGGCCTGGGCTCTCTGAAGTCGTGGGGGAAGGGACCCCTCTCTTTTTATCAGCGGTACCGAGCAGACGGGCAGCTGTTCCTGCGAGCTGACTTCAGTTCTAGTCAAGGAAGAACTTTCCAGGCCCAGGGCCCCCAGTGCAGCCGAAGACCTCAAGCAAGTCCCTCAGCCTGAGCCTCTGGAGGAAGGGCCCCTACAGAGGACCTGCCAGGGCACCTAAAGAGGATCCTGGAGCGGACCTAGCATGGCACTGATCCTGACCTTGGAGCAGGCATCAGAGGGGCGGCTGAGGGTATGGGGGGAAAGGAGCCATCCTTGGGGGAGCTGGGGGGTACCCCTCACTGAGCAGGTGCCTTGGTGCCAACAATAACGCTGTAAGGTGTCATGAGCCCCATTCTCCAAGTGGGGAAACTGAGGCTGGGGCTCCCACAGGACAGCTGACGGTGGGGGTGGGGGATCGAGGGGACACCACCCATGTGGCCTCGCGTCGTCACTTGCACCTCCACCTGGGGCAGGATTTGGCTGCCACCACACCCACCATCCAGTAGTGACCCCCCTTTTACAGATGAAGAAACCAAGGCCAGAGAAAGATGCCTTGCCGAGGTCACTAGCCGGTGAGAGGCAAAAGCCAGCCAGGCCCTCCGCTCCCGGGGCTTTGACTGGTAGAATTCCTGGGTGTCTCATGTCCGGGGTGGGGGCAGGTGGACAAGGAAAGGGACAGGAAGGGAACTGGCCTTGCCTCTGGCCCCGCCCCAAGCGGGCTCATCCAGGACGCAGCGCCTCCATGCTCAAACTGTGGTGTGCCCGGCACCCCCCTCACCCTGCAGTTCTGGAATGACCGGTTCACCGGGTGCTCCGCTCACGTGGGTGGTCTTCCCCCACTACTGGCTTAACCTGGGTCTCAAGCCCCGCACACAGGAGGGAACTGAGGCCCAGAGAGGTCCAGCCACTCACTCTTGGTCACGCAGAAACAGCTAATCCTGGCAAACACCGCCTGCTCCGTGCAGGGCACAAATCCAAGCACTTTGCAGTATTTACTCATTTAACCTTCCCAACAACCCCTTAGGCAGCTATTACCCTATCCCCATTTTCCAGACGAGGGCTTGGCTACATACCGAATGTAAGTAACTTGCCTGATAAGCCCAAGAACTGGGATTCGATCCCGGGGTATCTGGCCCCAGTCCACACCTTTAATCAGGTTCTCCCCGCAATCAGCGTCCTGGTTTCTGTGGTCTGTGCCCTTTCCACACATTCACTGAGGGGATCCGTTAGGGATGCTGGAGGGGGGGGGTGGGGGGGGGGCTGCGGATGGGAGGTAAAGGGAGGAGGAAGACGAGGGGAATGGAGGGAGGGAAATATGAGGGGGAAGGGAAAGAGAGGGGGAGAGGAGGGAAGAGGGGAACAAGGGTGAGGGAGGAGGAAGAGGAAAAGGGGGAAGGAGGGGGAGGGAAGGGAAGAGGGGGCTACTCTCCCCCAGGGGCCTGGCAGGCCACATTCCAGGGAAGATCTGTGCCAGGGAAGATCTGCCCGGTCCCCCTGCTACAAGAACATCAAAGCTGGTTCCCAGCCAACCCCAAGGTAGTGTCCTTTGAGGTTTGGCAGAGATGGGGCCATATTTCAGGCTGATACAAAGCAGGCTGCACCCCACCCCCTCCCACCCAAGATCCCCATCTGGGCTGTCTACTTAATACCCCATTACAGAAGAAAATATACAGCCAGCTCCCGCCCGGCCTCAGCTGCCCAGTCCTCCCTCCGAAAAGATCAAAGCTGCACTAGATTCCTGCCCAGAGAGTCTGTAACCAGAATGCAGACTGGGGGAGAGGCAGGTAGGGCCCAACACAGTGGTGACGATGGGAAAGGGAGGAGGCTGGGGGGGTGCAGGTGGGTCCAGGCTTCCAGATGGGTGCTGGGGCGGCTGGGTCAGGAGCCTGGCAGGAGGGGGGCAGCCCTGGGCTCGGAGAGGGGAGTCACACACCTCACTCCGGTCCCTGGGTGCTTACCTGGCCTGTCCACCCCCGCCCCACCCAGGAGAGCCCTCCCAACTCCCCACCCCCTTGGCTCACAGAGCCTGTTGCACTTGATGTCCATACACAGCCCTCTGAGACTCTCCCTGGCTTCACAGCAAGTCCTGGGAGGTGAGTGATAGGAGTGGCTTAATCTGTATCGACTGTAATCAGCACACCCCAGCTTCAGGCCTGCTGCATGCCAGGTAGGCACTCTGGCGATCACTGGAGTCACAGCCACCCGTCGAGGGGGGCAGGAGGATCTGGGTTTGCAGCTGGGGAGGGGGCACGGGAGTTCAGAGGCGGTGAGCAGCCGCGGGTTTGGGCGGCCCAGTGCCCACTGCTCGCACAAAGAGTGAAACAACTGGGGCAAACATCAGCCCTGCTCCTTCGGGGCTGCCTCCTGGACCCTAAGGCTGTAGGTGAAAATTAATGAGCTGGCCCAACTCCCTAATTCATACTAGCTGGTGACTGACTCCTCCCTTTTAATAAGGACTATATCCCTCCTCCCCACCAAAAAACCACTCCTCTCCCTGTGTCTCCTTCCCTCCTTCCCAAGAAATGGCACCGTCAGCTACCTGGGGCCAGCAACCTGGGGCCATCCCGGCCACTCAACTTCCAGCATTCTTCCTGGCCCTCCTATGCCCCTTCCCAAACACTCTCCACACTGGTTGCCCCACTGGCCTCTCTCTGAACTGCACACCTAACAACCAAGTCTCCCCCAGTCCCCAGGGGACACCAAACTCCCCGCTCTGGGTGGACACCTGGCTTGCCCTGCGATCCCGTGTTATCTCCGCACCACCGCTTAACCGTAACTGTGGGACGAATAGATGGATGGATGAGGTCTCAGTTCCTTGGCACGTGCCGTTCCAGGATCAGGGAGTGCCTCTCCCGTCCTCCCCACCCCTGCATCTGTCCTTCCAGACCCTGGACACCCCCCCCCCCCCAGGCTTCCATCTTCTGGCCTCCATACACTTTGGCCTGTCCAACAGTGGCCCTTGACCAGGCGTCATCACTGCTGAGCTATCTGCCTCCCCACGGCTAGGAGCTCCCCGAAGCCGGGGCGGTGTCTGCCCCTCATCTACATCATGCCCACTCCTGAGTGGGGACTTCCGAGGCACTCGACTCTGGAAGGCAGGAAAAACCCCTCGGGAGGGATGCTCAAGGCACTGGCAACCCCGTGCTCATTCCATCAGGAATCAGACACAGAGACAGGGGTGCCCCCGGGGAGCTCAGAGACTTCTGCCCCCTTCACTGTCCACTGAAGGTTGACCCCCGCCCCCACCTCCCCTCGCCACCAGGGACGGAGCAGCAAGCACGGGACGAGCCAAGCAATTTTCCAGACCTGGTGTGCCCCGGCAAGCCAATTTGAGCGTGGAACGAACCTCTGGCCTCTGCGAGGGGGGCACGGCAAACAGTGCGAGCAGAGCAGCCCCCACGGCCACCCCCCCCCCCCCCCACCTCGAGCTGAGAGCGCGGCTGCCGATTCCCCGGCTCAGCAGAAAAGCCTCCATTTTGCGGAGAGAAATTAATGAAAGGGAGAAGCCTGGGAAATTACGAGTTGCCACCTGCAATCTCTCCTTCCAAGGAAAGCGGTGCGCTGGCTGATTAAGGCTGCAGCCACCCTGCCAGGCTGGGCCAGCAGCTGAGGACCTTCTGCCCGCTGGAAAGAGACAGGTGGGAAGCCACTGGGGCGGGGGGCGGGGGTGGGGACAGCTAGGGGACTCGGCAGAACTGGGGAAGCCTCCAGCCAAAAAGAAACTTCCTCTCCCCTCCAGCGCTTTTTATCATCAGGCAGTCGGTGGCCCCGGCCCTGCCGTAACCTGCGCAGCCCCGTGGATTAAAGGGCACGAGGCACCCCCACCCCCACCCCAGGTGCTGGGCTCTCCGCAGGCTGGTGGGGGAACTGGGCAAATGGCACATACGGGGCTTCACTCATTCCTCGGCTGTGCTGGGTGCCCCCGAGATTCATTCACCTAGTGACTCTTCAAAGCCACTGGGACAGGACCACTAGCCCATTTCACAGACCGGGAAATGGAGGCTCAGAGAGCAACACTTGTCCACAGCTGCTGCTGAGGGAGAGCAAGAGCTGGGTGCCAAGCCGTTTGGTGACAACAATGGGGCTCTGGTGACAGCACAGGGTTGCTCCTGAGATGGGCAGAGGGAAGACAGTCGCACAGGACATCCACTGCAGTAGCTAGGACTTGCACACGACCAGCGGCACGGTCACTCCCTGCTGGACTATGAAGAAAGGCACTGGTCACCACCCCAAGCCTCTCCTTCTGAAATCAAGCCAAGCTGCCCGACTCCCAGACTGCCATCTGTACTCAGGGATAGGGCAGTAGACAGCCGGGAAGGGTGACTTTGGAGCCACTGCTCTGGGTCCCACTGCCCCACCTAATCTGACAGGAGCTGGACCATTTCTCTCTTCCAATAGCCCATAGATCTCTCGCTCCTTCGGATCTGAGCCCCCACCAGGAAGTGAATTCAGACTAAGGTGAGAATGGCTGATACCAGCTTCCTCTCGGGTTTATGTATTCTGAGGCGTTAAACTTGACTTCCCAACCGTGAGGATGTTGATTCACAGGAGTGAGGAGCTGAGCGAAAAGCTCTCTGGGATGAGAATCTGGAAGCTCTGGTCCTGGCACCAAGATCAAAGACGAATGGAACGCAATCACCTGGGAGGAAGGCCAGCTCCTTCTCCTTTAGCTGTGCATCTTAGGGTAAGCCCCATGCCCTCTCTGAGCCTCAGTCTCTTCTTTCTCGGTTCTCCCACTGAGTGACCCCAGGGAAGCCCTTACCCTCCCTCGGCTCCGGCGTGGAGAGTCGGGAGGCAGCCTGCTGTGGTATCCTCCGGAAGGCAAACTTTGAGGCACTGCTATCTCCCGCTCCACGGCCCTGGCCGTATATTATTATAATGGCCTTGGCCAATAGGGGCGCAGGCTATTAGAATGAGTTAAGACCAGATTA
Organism: Felis catus; assembly: GCF_018350175.1. Lineage (NCBI taxonomy): Eukaryota > Metazoa > Chordata > Mammalia > Carnivora > Felidae > Felis > Felis catus. The sequence goes on from NC_058374.1 coordinate 135,337,376, forward strand.
ATCTGCTTAAAAAAATATGCCTGGTTTTTACGCTGTGCATTCCCTCCTAACAACTCAGGCTCCTTCCAGGCCATTATCTCGTTTTATCGTTAATTCAATTCCATAAACATGTATTAAGTGTCTATTATGTGCAGAGCCCTGGTCTGGTAGCTGGGGTGGGGTGAAGGGGCAATGGGGGGGGGGGGAGCAGCCCCAGCCCCCAAGGTGCTTACAGTCAGGCCAGGGACCCACCTGACCCTCAGACCTCACCACTGGGACACAAAGCAGGTGAGCGGGAGCTCGGAGGAAGGAGATGCTCACCAGCCTGGAGGGTCTGGGGGTGTTTCCTGGAGGAGGGGGCCCATCAAAACATGGGATATGGATAGAGGGCCTACTATGTGCCAGGTACCATTCCCAGCACTTTGCACTCAGGGACTCAATCCTACCAGCAATCCAGGGGGCAGGCACCGATGTCACCCCCACCTCCCATTTTACAGATGAAGAAACTGAGACTAAGATAGCTAATTAGAGGTCCCAAAGCTGGTTAAGGGTGCAGCCATGAAATCCAGCTCCAGAGCATGGACCTGATGTAGGGTCACCAGTGCCAAGAAGGGTGGCTAAGGTAGGGGGTGGGCACAAGGCATCTGGGAAGGAGGGAAAGGAGGGAGCACTAGCCTCTGCCGTGGGCCAGAACGGAGTCTGGTCTTTCCAGGTGGAGCCCTGAAGGTTGGATTTGGGGAAGCAGAGATGAGGCAGGGGCCGCGAGAGGGGGATCCCTGCCGGGCAGGGCAGGACAGGACTGTGGAGTCGGCCAGACCCGGGTCCAAATCCTGGTTCCATCTCACGGGCTGGGTAATCACAAGCGGTTATTTAATCTCTCTGAGGCTCAGTTTCTTCCCTCCCTGTGAAATGGGGAGGGACACCTGCCTTGCTGGGCAGCGGTGAGGACACAATGGGCCGGGGCTGTCCACTGAGCACGCAGGGTGGACATCAGTGCCTCCAGCCTGGTGTGGAGGGCTGGTGGGACACATTGGAGGGGCTGGCCGGCCCAGACCACCAGCCTGGGAGGCCACGTGACCAGCAAGGACCATGGGCCTCAGAGAAGTGACCCCAGACGGCACTGGGAGGGGCAGGTGGCACATCTCTTCTGGGAACGAGAAGACAGGAACAGAGGGACCCCGCCCACCCCGTGTGACAGTCACTGGACTCCTTCTCACGTTCTTCCCGAAGGATGTATACGCCACAAACACTCCCCGGGGACCCCCGCCCACCTTGTCAGCTGGGAAGAAAGAGAGCGGAGGCTGGACAAGCAGAAACTACAAACAGGGACAAGCAGGGACCACGGAGCCTGGAAGCCGCCAGAAACCAGAGCCCGCAGTGGCCGCATGCCAGGACCACAGGAACAGACCACATGCCAAGAGCCTCCATCCATCACCCAGGCCCCCGGCAGGCACCCCACCCCTCCACCCCTGCATGCCCCCACACTACCCCCAGCCCCCCGCTCCTCCAGACCTGGGCCCACACAGTCCTCAGAGTAAGCAGTGCCCTCCTGGCCCCCTCCTGGCCTGAAAGACTGTGTATGCTTCCTTCCAGTGTCATCTTTTTCCTCTGTGAACTTCAACTCCTGCCCCACTGACACGGCAGCGCGGGGGACCCCACCATATTCTGACAGCCCCTCACTGGCTGCAGAGAAGCAAACAACCCGGAATGCAGCTGGAGGTCAAGTCCAGCTTTTCATGAACTAGCGGCAAGCCATGCCACTTGAACCCTGCTGTCCTCATCCGTGAAGCTGGGCCACGCCAGCACCTCACAGTGTGAGGTTTTTGGGGTTTTGTATGTTTATTTATTCTTGAGAGAGAGAGAGAGAGAGAGAGAGAGAGAGAGTGAGCACGCCAGCAGGGGAGGGGCAGAGACAGAGGGAGACACAGAATCTGAAGCAGGCTGGCTGCAGGCTCGGGGCCGTCAGCACGGAGCCCGACGTGGGGCTTGAACTCAGGAACTGCGAGATCACGGCCTGAGCCGGAGTCGGCCACTTAACGGACTGAGCCACCCAGGTGCCCCTTTAAGGTTTTAAGAAAAATGTAAGAAGACTGCTGGGGACAGCGCTTGGCTCTCGTCTCCATCATCACTATCTGGATGCTTCGAGGTTGCCGTCTGTAGGACTGACTCCACCTTACTCCTTACTCCCCACCCCTCCCTGCCCTGTCTCCCCAGTGTCCTGCCCGGGGCCTGGTGCCCGGCAGCTGCTGGGTGACCAGCAGAGGGCAGAACCCATCGGTGTGGCACAGCCAGGAAGGCTTCACAGAGAAGGTGGTACTTAATTGAGGTTTTGAAGGGTGCGTAGGAGTTGACCAAGTAAAGAGAACAGACAAGGAGGGAACTCCAGGCAGAGGAAATTCTCTCAGCGGGACCCTGCAGGCCTCAGAAGCCACCCTGAGGCATTTGGACTTCATCCATGGTCAGATGTGGGTGAGCAGAGATGAGGCGGAGGCTGGCAGAAGGCGGGGAGACACCCTGGGCAGGGCCGCCGGGGCGGGAGCAGGAAGCGAAAACCTTTTCGTTAGGGCAACGACAGTCCCGTGATACCGACTCACCCGACGTTTCCTGAGGGCCTACTATGTCCCACTCCTGGGGATACGGTGGGAAACAACATCATGGGGCCACAGAGCCGATGTTCCAGTGAGGGAGACGGAGAGTGACAGAAAATCTCATAAATAATTCATCGAGTCCAGCTGTCTGGAGGGTTCAGCAGGAGAGGTAAGTGGTGCCATGAGGCGTTCCACCATAACAGGAAGCCAGCCCGGTGCGTGTGGGAGCTCTGGGGAAGCGGTGTTTCAGACAGACCTTAACAACGAGGCGTGAGCAGGGAGAGGAGGGGACGGAGCATGAAGAGAACATTCCAGGCAGAGTGAACAGCACGGGCAGAGCCCCGAGCGGGATGCAGTGTGTGGCCCGTGGGAGGAGGTGGCAGCCTGTGGCCAGAACAGGATGGCGGGGGGACTGGTGTGGCAACGCGGTGGAGAGGGGCAGGGCGTGTGGACCGTGGGGAGCAGTTTGGTTGCATCCTCTAGGCAATGGGGAGCCAGGCAGGAGCCTGAGAAGGTTGCCGGGTCCTGGTTAGTTACCCTGCAAATTCCTGGACAGAGAGCAATGAGTCAGCCCCAGTAGATAGATTTGTGGTTGCAAAAGACCACAGTGTCGGCCCGGAGAGGCCGGGACCCCTGCGCAGCCCCGCCCACGTGCCGGGTGCGCCCCTGCCCGCCCTCCTCCCCAGCAGAGCGGCCACAGGCGGATGGATGAGGTGGGCGCCCGATCCGTCTCGAGTTCAGCTCAGCTTCCGGCTGCATCTTGGGTCTGGCTCATCAATACCCGAGAAAATACCGTCCGGGGGGCGGAGGGTGGACAGTTCGGAGCTGCACAGCTGGGCAAGGGCCGGCCGCAGCAGCGTCCAGGGATCGCTCTTCTCGGGAAGACAGACATGTAAGGGCAGGAAGGGGTGGGGTAGGGGGGGCAGGCCACCACACTGCTGCTCGCGCGCTGTTTGCCCCAGGCCCGATTTCCTGTCCACAGGAGGCCCCAGGTGGGGGTCCCTGCGGCTGGACACGCGATCAGAGATGCAGAAGAGGGGCTGCCTGAATGCTTCATCTCCTGGTGCCAAGACCAGACCCAAGCCCCTCACTCTACACGCCAGGGGAGGTCGGGGGGAAGGGACGCACTGGGCGCTGAGCCTTACCAGCGGCTGCTCTGGCCCCAATGCATTCTCGCTGGAAGGCCGTGAGTGAGGCCTCTTTGTGCCTCAGTTTCCTCATCAGAAGACAGGAGGGCCTTTCTGCCCGAGAGGGCGATGGCAAGGTCCCAACCAGATTCTGGCGTTGACTGCCTTTCATCAAGTGCAGAAGGCGGTGAGGACCGAGCCCTCCTTTTTAGCAGCTGTGACCCCGAGGAGCTGCCCTTGGTGTCCTGTGGGGGCCACACCAGTGTCACACACCCACGTGTTGGACAGAAGTGAGGTGCGGTCAAAGGGCCTGGATGGGAGCCACACAGACGCCAGTCCTGGCCCCATCTCCTCCCAGCTGGGGAACCTGCTGAGGCCTCAGTCCCCTTCCTTGTCCAACAAATAAAAATACCTTCAGCCCAGGGCTGTGTGTCAGTCGGTCTAAGAATACTGTAATCCCAGGCACTCTGCGGGCACACAGGACCTGCCACTTTTCCATGTTTCTCCTGCAAGCACCTATACCAAAGCCCTGTTCAGTCAGTCTTAGCCTCCAGTCCAGAAACTGAGACTTCCTGGAGACGGTATGAGATTCTAGGGGTTTGCATCTTAGAAGAGGAACCTGGACAGGACAATAGTTATGCAAAAGCAATAAATCCCTAATGGTAAAATTTCTGCCAAGAGGCAAGGAAGGGAAAAAACACTGAGGATAGAGGAAAGTCCTTCCTAGAGTTCTGAAATCACCCCGCAGAGACGTGCAGTATTTGCAGGGTATGCATTATACGGCCGGCATTATACCAGGGACCAAAGAAAACGGCAATCTCCGATGCCTAGGAGGTGCCCATCAAGAATGAATGCATGAGCAAGAACTGAGAATTACAGCACCAAGGACTCGACCACTGGCTGCTTCCCAGCGGTCAGTAGGCCACCTACGTGGCACCAGGACAGCATGCACAGCCGTGGCCCAGCCCAGTCTCTCCTGGGAAGGGGATCTCCATGGGCACAGTGGATGGGATGGGTTCCCTGCGTGGACTCGACATCTTTAATGAGGACTGACAAAGCCGTGCCAGGTGGGACCCCAGGCCTAGAAGACTCCGTGAAGGCAGCAGTGAAACAGCTTCAATTCTGGAATTCACACTCCCTGCCCTGATAAAAGAATCGCCACGACCAAAGCCTAAAGCGAGGGCCCACGTTCACAGCCACCAGCATCCTTTACTGTTCATTCCCCTGTGGATGTGTGTCCTGTGGGGACAGAAAGACCAACAGCTGCCCTGGGCCCGGTCACCCAATTGCTGTGAGGCCCCAGTCACCTTCGGCCCCTGCTCTGAACCGTGGGCACCTCATCTGAGAGAAGTGAGTGGTCACCTCTGCCACGAAGAACCGGGAGGTGGCAGGTCCGTGGAAACTCACGGAGAGTCGCCCTCCCCTCCCCGGGGTCTGAGCATCAGGTGAGGGGGTGGGGTGCCCAGCCCCTGGCCTCCCACCTCACCAGGCCCCACACCCTGCATGCCGGACGCCCAGGCCTCCGGCCCACATCCACAGAGCTCAAGGGACAGCTGGATTCCTGCGCTGCCGGTGGGGGGCCGGGGGCGGTTCATCACCCTCCGACCGGTGGTGATCAGGACAACCAGGTGCCGGCAACCTTCCCAGCGCAGGCTCCCCTGCCTGGCTCGCACCGCACGTGACCCCTGAACAAGCCTCTCCACTCGTCCGGGCCTCAGCTTCCCCACCTGGAAGTGCAGGTGAAAATGCCCACCTGTGAGTCGTTACATCCAGAGTCTCTTCAGCGCCTGGCACTTAGTAGGCGGCTTCTGGGATGTGGGCGGGACTCCCCGGCCCGGCACACCCCCGTCTCACCCCTGCACACCTCATTCACGCTGCGCCTGCCTCCTGGAAGGCTCCTCCCCGTATCTAACTCTCCCAGGCAAACCCCTGTTTCCCCTTCACGCCTTACACCCACTATCTCCTCCAGGGGTTTCCTCGGTCATCTGCCAGAATTCACCTTGCTTCCTCTAGATGCCTCCAGTGCTGTTAGGACCCTGGCTCTAATCCTGGATAACTCCCAGTTAACCAAGATTGACTGCAGTTAAAAAAAAATTTTTTTTAAGGTTTATTTATTTTTGAGAGACAGAAAGAGACAAGAGTGTGAGCAGCGGAGGGGCAGAGAGAGAGGGAGACACAGAATCGGAAGCAGGCTCTAGGCTCCGAGTTGTCGCCACAGAGCTGAGCACGCGGGGCTCGAACCCACAAGCCGCAAGAACCCGAGAGCCGACCTGAGCCGAAGGTGGACGTTTAACCAACTGAGCCACCCAGGCACCCCACCTCCAGTTTAAGTAGAACCCTGTGCGTGAACACAGCAAGCTTACTCTCACCTCCGGAGTCTTGCACGGGGCTGTTCCCTCTGCCTAGGATGCTTTTCCCCAAGTCTTATACAAGGCAGTCTCCTTCCTGTCTTTTTCCTCTCAGGGCAATGGCAGGGGCTCTGTCTGCTGTGTTCAATGCTGTAACCTGTGTACCTAGAACACTGCCTGTGACAAATGGCCACGGGGACAGCAGGGATGCTCCGTGAAGGGTCCTAGGCTCCTGCTGGTGCTGCCCCATCCAAGGGCTCCGTGTGGTCACCCCAATATGAGTAGACACCTCCGCTGACCCACGGACCTAAAGATAAACTTGGAGGTGACGCAGTGCGTATCCGGAACGGGCCGGGACCCATCTCTTCTGGACGAATGCTCTGGGGCAGATACCTAACGCGAATCGTTTCTGTCATCAGGACACGGAGGGGCTTGACAGGGACCAGCTGCCGCCGCCGAGGGACAGGCTGCTGGAGCGCCGATGGGCTCTCAGCAAAATTGATGGCCACTGTCAGAAAATGATTTCCCCACGGCCTGACGCCAGCCCTCGGAGGAGCTCAAATCCCAGGCAGCGATGTCTCCTGGGGCGGGCGGGCGGCCCGCACCTGGCCCAGCTGCTTCCCAAAGCCGGGAGCCCGCGATGCCCAGGAGACAAGAGAAGCCTACAGGGCCGGCACCCGGGAGGCCGCGCTGAGAGGCTGTGGGGCAGCAGGGGCCCTGCCCTCTGGGGAAGAGTGGGGGCTCCTGCCTGTACCCCCTTAAATCAATCTGTACCTCCAAGCCCAGCGCCGAGCCGGGCACAGCGCAAGCACCCGGTGAATGTTGAATAAATGAGGTAATAAATAACGATTCCAGAAAGCGTCAGGGGACACCAGACCAGCGTCTGGAGAAGGGACTCGGCAAATGGACAAGGAGGGCGGAGGGCCCAGGACCCTGGCTGCCCAGTGCCCGCCCATCCACACACCTACCCAGTGAGGGAGGGAGCGCGGCAGGGGAGAATGGCCCAACCTGGGCCAGACCGCACCTCCCAGCCCTCCTCGCACAGTCTTCAGGTCATACCCCGGCAGAATATTCGCTTTTAAATTAGCTGGGCCTTCTTTTTTAAAATGACAGGAAATTGAATCCGATGCTGCAAAGCTGTTTCCATAGTTTTTTAGAAACATCCAGAACTGGGGAGTGCCTGAGGAGACCTGGGGACAGATGGGCAGCTGTAGCCCACCCACAGAGACTCCCACGGGACCCAGCCCTGTCCAAGAGGAAAGTTCTGGAAAGGGTCAGTTCATCACTGATCACCGACCGCCTAACACTGGAAAGTGGAAGAAGCCCGCTGGGGTCTCGAGGTGCTGGCACCAAGCTCGGGGTCCAGAAGGACCGACCCCCATCCTGGTGGGCTCTACTGAGTCCCCGTGGAAGGGGCGCCGAGGCAAAAGCATAAGCTCAGGGACGGACTCTGAGGGGCGGGGGGGATGGGGAAGGGGGTGGCAGCCAGGCAGGTGGAATGGGTTGGCCAGGGGCAGGAAGAAAACATCCACTCGCTCATTCACTCAACAAACGTTCACGGACTCCACCTCCAGACAAGGTGCTGAGCTGGCCATGGGGGGGTCAAAGCTGAGTGAGACTCCCTCCATCCTAGAAGGGTCCTCTATGGGCTGGCGGTGGAGGCAGGCTCCGGGGGGTGTCCTGGCCCGGGCAAACCATGCCTGCTCTGGCCTCGGTGCCTTTGCTGCTGCTGTGCCCTCTGCCCGGAATGCCATCTCGTTCCGTCTGGTCAACTCTTGCCTCGAGACTCAGCCCAAATGTCCCTTCCTCCAGCAAGGGCTGGGTGAGGGCCTCCTCAGTGCTGACCTCACCCCAGCAGTGCTCCACTGGGGAGCTCCTCCAGGGCAGGGCCACACCTGGCCATCGCAGGTGTCCGGGGTCCAACCCTGGCACCAAGCAGGGGCCGCCACAACTGTGAACTGAGAGCCAACCAAGTCTGCGGAGAGGGACGGAAAGACAATGAGGACAGGGGCCCTCACTGGCCACCGGGAGCCTCCGGGGCGGCCCAGGCAAAATTCCCTGCCGCAAGATACACGAAGCCACGCCCGTGCCGAGGCAACAACACAACCGGCGAAACCCCCAGCCTCGGCAAGAAATCAGCACCGCTGCCCACTGCTGCTGTCCCCTCCTTCCAGAATACACGGGGCCGTAGCTCTTCCCTCCTGCGGCTCCCCACTGCTCCTGGGGCCCAGGAGAACAAATGCTCACGTCTACTGGCTAATACAGACCCCATGACCTACCACGAGAATCGCTCCATTTGACAGAGAAGCAAACCGAGGCCCAAAGACAGAATGTCTTTCCTGATCCCGTGTCCACGGGAAGCGCCACTCTTGGCTACAGGGGCTCCCCAAAGGGACCGGAACTGGCACAGCTGTCCTTAACACCATCCATGCCTACTTCTGCCTCCTCTGGGACGCCTCGTGCCCTCTCCAGCCTACCTTTTTTTTGTTTTCTGAAAACCAGGATCTGATCGCATCAGTCCCTTGCCCAAGTGCCGCTGATGGCTTCCACTTTCTCCTGGACCACATCCCGGGCCCTCTGGGGAACTTTCTGGTGTCCCCCCCCATCACTGTACTCCAGTCACAGCTAAGTATCGCCCTTCCTCCAAATGCTGGGTGTCCTCTGAGCCTCGGTGCCCACCTGCTTCTCTCTCTGGAACATCCTTCCCAGACAAGTGGACTCTGACCCGGCCTTGAGGCCCCGCTCAAAGGTCCTTCGCCCTCAACAATCTTCCCAGACAGCCCAGGCCCCGGGCAGCGCTGGCCAAACTACCTGTGTGCCTCCTGAGACGGCTGACAGAGAGAGCTCTCCTGGTGCCTGGCCCCGTCTGACTCATCCCCCACCTTCCCCACCCGCCCTCGCGCGGCACACCCTCAACATTTGCTGAAATGAATAAATTATCTCATTTAGCCACAGAGCACGCCCAGCTCGACTGCCGGCAGTTCAGCCAAGAGCCCTCGTGTGGAAATCACCACAATGAAGGTGGCAATATTTCACCTCGCCCAGAAATTTACTGCGAGTTCTCCAGTCTCACGAGTGTGTGCGTGCGCGTGTGCCTGTGTGTGTGTGTGTGTGTGTGTGTGTGTGTGTGTGGTGGGGCAGTGCTGGGTGACAAGAAGTGTGAATCTCCTCCTCCTCCAAATGGGTCTCTGGCCTGTCAGGTTCACCCAGGCCCTTCCCCAGGGCCACCTCGCTGTCCTGCAAGGTAGGCGACAGGGGGAGAAAAAAACATACCTCCATTTCACTGAGGTGGAAACTGAGGCTCAGGGGCCACGTGATCAGTGGGCGATATCAAGCTACAAACGAAGGGCTCTGTTCTTTCCTCCCTATTGGGTCTGGGCAGGAAAGGGGACACCGCACACAGCAGTGGAGAAACTCGTAGAGGGTCGGCCGCGGGCCTTTCCCATGGCCGGGGGGGCGAAGGAGGGGGACAGGATGACCCCTCCCCCTCACAGACCTGGAAAGAAAAATGGCAGCCAGCCAGCGAGGCCCAGTTGGGTAGCTGGCTTCAAAGGCATCTATGAGCCAAGAGGAGCCAGATCCCACTCGAGCCCGGGCGGCGAACCATCCCTGCTCTGCTCACGTGCGCCTGCCCGTCCCCTGGCAGCGCCATTGGCCGTGCTCCCAGAGCCCCACGGGGCAGGCAAGCCCAGGCAGCCTGGGCCCACACTGGAGGCCCCTACCAGCCCCAGTAGAGGGACATGTGCCAGGGGAGGCGTGGACTCTGACCCCACCACCACCGCTGGCCCACTTACCTGCCAGAGGCCCCGGCCATGGCCAAAGGCCCTGCTGGGGCATCCCAGGCCCCAATGGGCTCACCAGGCATGATTTGCATATGCTAATTGGCCACACATCCCTTGCTCCCCTTGCCAGCTTGTTTGGGGAACGGCTGGATCCGGCTATACCTGTACCGTGCTGATGTCACGCCAAGCTATTTCCAGCCTGGTTGCCATGGAAACCACAAGGCCTCAGCTCCAGTTAGGAGTTCAATATATAATTTACTTACTCCCCCATCCCCCCAGCCCCACCCCAAAGAGACTGGGGCGTATGGGGAACAATCGACTAAAATATACAACAACACCCTCCACTTCCCTCGGTGGCCTGTAAAGAGGAGGGGAGGAGGAGATGGGGGGGGGGAGCATGGCGCAGCAGAATGGTAAATCCATTTGGGAAGAAGGGGAGACGACGGGGAGGAGGGAAGAGCTTTCGTCATGAAGAAGAAGAACAGGGGCTGGCACTTAGGGACGATTCCAGGGATTGGGCTCAGGCCTGCTAAGGCAGGCAGGACGGCACCCTCTGCCCCCGGGCCCCCAGCCCCGCCTGGCCAAGCCTTCATCAGGGACCTCAAGTGGGGAACGACCCCAGGCCAAGTCCCCGAGGTGCAGGTGACAGCCTCGCTCTAGGAGACCACGAGGCTACTGTCTTGCTGGCACCAGGGTCTGCCGTTCAGAAGTCGTCCCAAGAAGGGGGCACTGGCCACCTCCAGACCCGAGTGGGCAGGATACCCCTGGCCCGCTGCCTGGAGTCCTGCTGGCTCCGTTCCGCAGGCGCTCCCTGACAGCAGCTTCAGCGTGCCCTGTAAGCGGTGCCGGGGGCTGCAAGAGGGCTGGGACACGGCTCCACATGCGGGGAGCCCCCAGGCTGGGCTGGGGAGGACAGACCATGACACCAGGCCAAGTCCACGCCGAGTGACAGGAGCACAGGGCCTCGGGGGCACCAAACCGGTGTGTGATGTTTGGGGGCAAAATCAGAGGTGGCTTCCTGGAGGAGGTGCCGGCCTGAGCGGAGGCTTACCGGGTGAGGACTTGGCTAGAGCAGGAGGGCACTCCAGGGCAGCAAGCAAGCAGGAGTGAAGACCGGCACAGTGCTCCTCCGGCCCTGCCCTGTGCCCACATGCAAGGAGACCAGAGGGCCAGGCACACCCACCGGTGCTCCAAGCTTGAGCTTCCCCAGCCCCACTCCCGCCTGGGCAGCGGTGGAAGGCTGTGGGGGCCTCACTGTGTGTGCCGAGCGGGGCAAGAGCCTCACCCCAGGTCTCTCTCCACCACGTGCCACAGCCTTCTGGGCCCGGCCATGCTAGGACCCGGAGGGGCTCTGGGCAAGTCGTTTCCCTTCCTGACCTCCATTCCCTCAAGAGCCCAGAGAGGCAAATGAGAACAAGAAGTCAATGAGCAGTTTTAACCTTCCACCGGTGCCAGAACATTACAACCATCATATGTGATTCTCATGAGCATCAGGACCCCTATTTCCCGGATGAAGAAACAGAGGCAAGGAGTGAACACCTAAATAAAGCGTCAGGGCTGACATCCGAGCCGCCCCGTCGCATGTGCAGAGGCCTAGACAAACACCCCATGGGGGCAGCAAGGAAGCCAGCAGACAAGTCCTAGTGTTCTGATCCTCCAGGTAGGGCCCCACAGCAATGGGGCTCCCCGCCCGGCCCCCGGGCTCTCCCAGGAGCTCCCTTCTCGTTCATCCTGCCCCACAGGGGCCCCCAGGTCCTGCCCGACCACACAGTTCTGCCTGCCCCTGTTTACCACCCTGTCCCACCACTGCTGCCTCAGTTCAGCAACAGGACAACGGAGCACAGTGAGCACCGCCCCCCCCCACCCCCAATTCCTCGTCACAGTCCTCCAAACTGGGCCCTTCAACGTTTCCACCCCCACCCCCACCCCATCTTCCATTCTCACCCCTGCTCACTCTGCTCCAGCCACGCTGGCTTTCCAGCAGTTCCTCAATCTCAGCAGATACATTCGGGCCTCTGGGCCTTTGCACGTCCTGTTCCACCCATTAGAAATGCCTTTTTCTCCAGAGAGCTCGGAAGAGAACACTGAGAACTTGGCTGATGAAGCCAGACAGCCTGGGTTTCACGCCAGCTTTGCCACTTAGCACCTGCTGAGCCTGGGCATCATCTGTGAAATGGGCACGATGACCCCCATGGCCTTGCTGTACGGCAGATGCAGAGCAGTGCCTGGGTCGGTCACAGTCAGCTACTGTTACTGGGACCACCTTACAGCTGCATGGCTGGCTCTCTACCTCCTGCAGGTCTCTGCCCCAACGTGCCCTTCCACCTTGGCCCCCCAACCTGACCACCGCCACCCACTCCCATCCCCTTACCCACTTTCCTCCCAAGGCTATGCTGGCCCCTGGCAACATCTGTCTGGCAGGCTGATGTCCGTCGGGCACAACATCCGGGGAAGACGAGATGGTCAGCGCTCGGTGCGTGTCTGGGGATGGAGGGAGGGACGGGTGCGCCAGGACACAGATGAAGGACGGACATGTGATCCACAGGCCTCCCCCGGGCTCCAGAGCCATCCCTAGTTGGGAGTCTGAGTTCACCAGCCACACGGTGGCAACCACAAATCTGGGGGGACTCGGGGACTGTGAATACCTAGAGCTGGCAGGAAACGCCTCTCACAGGGGGCCCCCTGGAGGTGGGGGCCCCTGGTCAGCCCCCAGGGCCGGGCACATTCCCAGCTGGGTTTGTCCACGTGCACGGCCGTTCCCACTCCCCCCACTGCCCCAGTAACGTACACACAGCCTCCCAGGAAACTGCAAAAAATGAGTTAATAGAACATTATGGCTGAGAATTTAAATACACAGGAGTCAGGCAACGCAGACTTACAGTTCCCCAAGCAACTGTAAAAAGCACACAAGCAATTCAGGAGCAAGGGCTGGGAATGGATTTAAGGCCTTCTTGTGCAGAGACAGACCCAGGGGCTGCGGCGGCCTGACCTGTCGGTGACGGACAGAGGCTTCAGACAGATGGTCCCCGGGGCACCGGGGACATGCAGCTCAGGCCACAGGGCTCTCTGGACACAGCCTGTTTGGGGATATGAGAGAGAGGCTCTGGCGGGGGGCCTGTGGCCCTGTGAGCTGGGCACTCGGCCTCCCCCTCCCCCCCAGCTCTGGCCACACCCACACCCCAAATCTGGCTTCTACGGCCAGCCCACTCTGAGGGCTCCGGGGTCCACACGCAGCCTGCACTCCCGTCTACTCCATCCACAGAGGCGCGTCCCAGGCGACAGCTTCCCACACCCTCCGGTCCCCTCCTCAGCAAAACTGATTCTTGTCTATAATTACCGATTCAAGAAAACGGGCTCTGGGGACACTGCTGGGGTTTCTCCCAACCCCACCGCTTACGAGCCCTGTGACCTTGGCCAAGCTGCCAGCTCACTGTGCCTGTTGCCTCACAGAAAACGGGGGCACTTACACCTGCCTCACGGCACCGGGACAACTGGATGACTTCACACACGGGAAATATTTAGAACAGCGCCTAGCACATAGTAAGTGTTCGATAAACATGAGCAACGATTATTGCCATCGTTACTGTTTTCCCTTCTAATTCAAAAAGAATCTGAGGCAGCGGGAGACACACACTGGATCCTCAGCAAGTGCAATAAAAAGAATTCTTTCCCTCCTTTCTTCCAGCTAGTAGACTTACCCAGGGCTTCCTGCGTGCAAGCCCTATGCTAAGCACTAGGGGCGGGGGCGGCAGGGGCAGCCGTGAACCCTCAGGAGATTGATACAAGATGACCTTGGGGGAATGGAGTCCTAACTCGTACTTCAACACACACTGTAAGGTCCTTCAGAAGCTAGCTACAAATCTGCTGGGGGCATCTGGCCCCCATTCCACGCGGAGACAGAGAGCAAAGGGTGGGCTCGAAGACCTCGGAGCCGCAAGTAGCCCTTTCCTGATCACGACATTGAACGTCAGCAGGGAAGGCCCAGGGTCCCCCCTGGAGAGGTTGCAAGGAGGGACTTGTGTGCAACAGGCAGGGCCTGACACGGGCCAGGGAAGGCTGGGGAGAGGTGGGGGCCGATGTTCATTCCTTCGCTGGAGAAGCCTCCCTTCAGCGCGGACTACGGCCAGCGGGAAAATTCCTAGCACGTTGGAGCGAGCGAACGAACGTGTGTTCTGGGAGCCCAGGTTCGCACCACTCACCTGGCTCAGTTTTCTCTGGCGTCCGGTTCAGAGGCTGAGGTGCCCACTGCACAACCCGGCCAAAGATGCTGCAGCCCCAGGACGCCAGGGGAAGGCCGGGTGGCTGGAGAGAACAGGGCAACAACCTGTGCGGAGGCCATGAGACAGGAGCGGCTGGGCTGTGGAGACGCTGGAGCCGGAAGGCCCTCAGCTGTCACCTGCCTCAAGTGACCGGCAGCCCAGGGAGGAGCTGTGTGTCTCGGTGAGGGGACAGAATAATGGTGAGAGAGGTGGGGATGCCCTCTCTGGGGAGGTGACACTTGAAGTGAGCCCTGCACGGTTGTAGGGTGAGAGCATTCCAAGCAGGGATCCCACAAGTACAAAGGCTCTGGGGCAGAAACGAGCCTGACATGATGGAGGGACAGGAGAGAGGCAGGCGGGCTGAGCACTGAACAAGACCAGACTAGGCCCCCTGACGCCGGCCAGCTGGCAGAGGGCGGCCACATTTCCTCACCGAGGCAGACGCAGGAAAAGCCGAGAAGCAGCGGGCACTGTGCTTCGGAGCACAGACCCCACGACGAGGGCTTTGAAGCCAGCTCTGAGCCTCAGTTTCCCCATCCACAGAATGGAGATGACAGCTAGATCTACTCCAGGAGGCTGCTGTGAGCATTAATGAGCCAGTGTGCCCCCCAGAAGGTGCCACTCCAGCGTGTTCTTCTTCTTTTTTTTTTTCCAAATTTTTTAACGTTTATTTATTTCTGAGACAGAGAGAGACAGAGCATGAACGGGGGAGGGGCAGAGAGAGAGGGAGACACAGAATCCGAAACAGGCTCCAGGCTCTGAGCTGTCAGCACAGAGCCTGACGCGGGGCCCGAACCCACAGACCGCGAGATCATGACCTGAGCCGAGGTCGGCCGCTTAACCGACTGAGCCACCCAGGCGCCCCCAGCGTGTTATTATTCTTGTTATCACTTCTATGGGACGGGGCAGGGACCGAGGACACGGGATGAAGGAGGCGCAAAGCAGCCACGGAAACAAGTAAACGTGAATTAATGTCACTAGGCCCGATGAAGATCTGGGAGGCATGGAAACTAAAAGACAAACAGAAGCGGTGATATCAGAAAATAATCTCCAATTTGAGAAATCATCCGCCCTACTGGTTCTGAATCATGCGGTTCGCCAATGTCCTTTCACAGCCATTGTGATCTCCCGGCCACCTGGAGAGTATCATTGCCCCCATTTTACAGGTGAGGGCACTGAGGCTTACAGAGGCGAGACGGCTGGCTCAAGGTCACCAGTGCACCCACGGATGAGGGAAGACCAGAGGAATCCAGCACCTGGTTCTCTCCTTGTCCCTGGTCTGGTCCCCCTTTGGCTCATGCTCTGCACAGGGCTGGGGCTCAGGACACCACTGCTGAATGAATGAACGAATGAACGAATGAACAAACGAATGAACAGACGTCAAGCATACGTAAACCAGGCCACACGCCAGCAGCTCTGACTTCTCGCAGCAATCAGGCCCCTTGGCCAGCCTCCCCGACGGGACCTTTGCTTCTCTTGGGCTCTTCCCCACAGGGCACACAGGTGCTCAGCGGAGCCACCGAAAGGTGCTGGGGACAGCAGCCATCTCTGCTGGGCACCCCGTGCTGTTCCAGGACCAGGGTCAGGCAAGGGGATGTTCCTCCCCCAGACGCCCAGGACAGCACCAGCTCCCTGGCCAGCTTTGGGACGGGAAAACCTCCAAGAGAAGTCCCCTGAGATGTCCCCTCTGCCTGCTGGCCCTTGGTCAGCCTCCCCCCTCTCACCTCACCAGGCAGAACTCCCAGGGCCAGGCCCACCTGACCGTCCCAGCAACACCGTTCCCTGCCCGGCAAACCCTGATTTCCTCCTCCGTGAGCACCACCAAGAAGCAGGGGCTGCCCCCAGCCCAAACAGTGACTCGCTCGGCTGACACCAGCAGGTGGAAGGGGGGCCCTAAAAATTTAACCCAATTCTGCTGATGTCTGTGTGGCGCTATGGGCCCGGGCATCATACCAGGCCAAGGTGGGCAGGATGGTAAGGAGGGGCCACAGCCTTGCCTTCAAGGAGCTCACGGTCCAGACCAGGGTCAAAGCCAGGCACACACAACCCCAGTGAGGGCCTGCACCAGAGGAAAAGGCCTTGAGGACAGGACAGAATGTTCACAAGCCAGGGCTTGGAGGAAGAGGTCTAGAGGAACCGAGATGGCCTTGGACAGAGAAAGAGGCCACTCCTGGCAGAAGGGACCTCAGGAGCAAAGGCCCAGAGTCTGAAAGTGCGCGGTGCGCTGGGAGGTGGAGGCCGTGGGGTGTGGGGTACCACGTCCGAGGCTCCAATTCTGCCACCCCGCTCGCTCTGACGCCTGTGGGGCCCGTGCACCTCTGTGAGCCTCAGTTTCTCAGGCTGAAAGTGGCCCTACCTCAGAGGGTTGCTGGGGGGCGGGGAGGAGCTCAGAGGCACAGGAAGGCCAGGGGCTTCTGTTACTGTCATCCTCACAGAGATGAGGCCGCTTGGCGCCTGGCTGTCGATGCCACAGGATGCCTGCAGCGGTGCCCCACGCGGACACCCTTCTGGGCCAAGGCAAGGGTTTCCCCGGCTGCTGGAGGTGTGGCTGCTGAGGGCACACGGCTGCCCCGGTCATCAGGCAACACGCGGCACAACGGCCTCGATCTGGGGCAGCCTGGCGGGGCCGCCCCGGCTCCGGAGCACCGGTGGGGTCCCGGGGCCTCTGCTGTGACTCCATCGCAGCCCAGTCTCACCCCCTGGCCCCTACAGATGTTGTGCCGGGAGTGCTCCCCAGTAAACGTCCTGCACAGACGCCCGGGCGAAGCCAGGCTGTGACACGTGGCGCCTTCTCTCTGAGTTGCGGCACGAGGCCACGGAGTAAATGCCCAGCAGACATGAAAACAGGGCACCTTCACTCGCTCTAGTGGGGGCGTGTGCTGGTGCCCAGATGGCTGGTGCCAGCCCTGAGCCAGGATGGGGGACATCCCCAAGAGCGACCAGCACCGTGATGCGGCAATGCGCTCAGAGCCCCGTGGAGCTGGGCAGCATCCCCGGCCCGCCTGCCCCGGGCCGGCACTTTCCCACTCTGGGCTTCAGTTTCCTCATCTGTAAAACCACCACTGCGGTCTGGACGGGCCTTTTAAACTGGCGGAGCGGCCACCTCCACTCGCTTGGGGGTAGGCTGCGTCAGCCTTGCTCACCTTCAGAAGAAGAACCCAGAGAGGGCATACGAACCCCCGCCCCACCCCCGCCAACACCCCGCACCCAGGCAATCCCAGAGCCGGAGCCCTGGGCAGTGTGCCTGGCTCTGCTAATGCCCACCTGGCCACTCAGTGTTTCAATGAGCACTTGCCAAGTGTCCTTTCTGGTGAGGAGAGTGCAAGTCTTTCTCCACGGCCTGAAATGAATCCCCGTGGCACTGGATCAAGAAGGGGAAGGGAATCTATATGCATTCGATGACTACTGTAGGCCGGCACGTCCCCAAGGGACTCGAACCCTCACAATGGCCACATGAAGCCGGGGGTCCTCTCCCGACCTGGGGGGCGGGGCTGAGGCACAGAGCGGTCACAGAGCCGAGCCAGGGTTCTCCTCTTGTTTGACCCCGAAGCTGGCACTGCAGCAGTGGGGTCGCGGGGAAGCCCCGAGCAGAATGTCAGAGAACGCTGCTGGATGCAGCCCTTCCTGACAGTGTCTCTACGTAGGGACAGGCTCCGTGCTGAAGGAACAGAAGGAAGGAGTGGTGGAGCCATGGCCCTCAGAAGACCTTGCCTGATGGAAGGCCCCTCGGAGCTTGGCCGTGGACCTACCCTCCCCCAACCTGCTGATGAGATAACTGCCAAAGGTTGGGGGATAGGCCTCCTCACCAACCTAGCGAGGGTCAGTGGGAACCCCAGGAAATAAGGAGAGAGGAAGGCTCTCTAATTTTCTGACTGGGACCTTCAAGGCTTGAAGGGAGGCACCACACGCAGGCATTTCATACACATCACCACAGTCCTTACATTCAGGCTTTGATGGGGGGCGGGTGGTGAGCCATTTTACAGATAGGGAAATGGGCTCAGAGACAGCACTTTCCTTACCCAAGAGAACACAAAGAGGAGGAATGGAGCTAGGCCGTGAACCTGAGATTTCCACACCTGGGGCTATGAGGGCTCCACCGATTCCCAGAATCCCGCAGAAAGTGCATGCGTGACATCTGATTTTGCCAAGTCCCACTCCCTGAAGGTCCTGCCTCATCAGGCACCAGGCCTCTGCCCCCAGATCTTGCTCCAACCTATGTGCTGCCTTCCACCTCCTTGAATGTATGGCACTCCCTACCACAGGGCCTTTGCACAGGCTCTCCCCCAGACTGTCACTGTTCCCTGCATCTGTCCATTTAGTTCCTATCTATCCCTCCGATCACAGTGCTAGGCCCCCTCCCCCAGGAAGCCTCTCTGGTAGCCCTTGTTTCAGTTGCACTATTATGTTTACAACCGTGAGCATCCAATCTACCGTCACTGTGGTTGGGTCAGGACAGCACCTCTGTACCACTCTGACTGCCCTGTCCCAATGTTCCCTTCAGCAAAACTGGACATACCTCCTGCAGAGTCCAGCTCTCCAGAACATATTCCTCAGTAAATTGCCAGGGTGGCCTGGGAAGGCAGGTGGCCTGGGGTCCTGGCCGCCCTGAGGGGTGTCCTGGAGAACCTCCCCGAGGCAGGACAAGATGGGTGCCTTCAGGATCCAGGTGTCTGATGGTCCCGAGGTCCAGTCCTCACCAAGGGTGTGTATGGAGGCAGTTCAGCCCCAAGAACCCAGCAGCGCTCAACCCACAGGGCTCAGACCCCTTCTCCAGCACGGCCCCCATGCCACACCCCACGTTGAGTCTGGTCCAGCCCCTTTTCCCATCCCTATTCCCTTGGTTATAAGTCCAGTCCTTGGCTTCAGACTGTGCGGGGTCAAACCCCAGCTCACTCACTCCCTGGCCACGGGACCCTGGCCAAGTCACTTATCCTCTCTGCGCCTCCCCATCTGTAAAATGGGGAGAGGGACCTCACAGGGTTGGGAGTGGAGTCAAGTGGATGGCATGTGTGGAATGTTTAACCTGAGCCCAGCACACGGCAAGGGCCTGACACACCCTCGGGAGTACCATTTACTCTCGCGGAATTCATTTGCTGTGGCCTGTCCTCCAGAGGAAGCCCACGGCACAGGCCTCGGCCAGGGGAGGGCATTCCGGGTGGGGGAAGGGACACGAGCACGGATGGGGCAGGGGACCCACGGGCACACACTGCTGCTCTTGGGCCGGCCCTCACCGACGCCGGAGTCCAGCCCGTGCCTCCCAGCCCGCCGCTCATGAGGCCTGGGACACCCATACCCCTGACCTCGGGCCTGCTCTGTCCACACCCACGTCCCGCCAGCCTCTTCCCCCGGCTCATTCCACCTCCCCGCATCCCTCTCTGATCCAGGGCGGAGAGCCGGTAGGGTCGCCCAGAAGCAAGGCAGGTGAATCTGATGAGCCGGTTCTCCTCTTCCCGGAGCCACCCGGCAGGCAGCAGCAAGCAAGTCGCAAGCATAGCAGTCACACCATGCAGCAGTGATAAGGAGGGAGCAGAGCAGTGGGAATGCCTCCCTTCCTGCCGGGCGGCCATAAACCTGTCCTTCATCCCAGCTCTCAGCCTGCCAAGGGCTGCTCACGTCCGCCCGGCAACGGCGGGGAGCGGCTGTCGAGTCTGGCACCCAGCCTGGACACACTCGCTTCGAAAGTGGCCGCAGGACAGATGGCTGTGCAGGACCCGGGAACCCACACTCCCCTCTCCAGGAGAAAGAGGGAGCACAGTGAGGGGCAGAGCGAGGAGAGGACAGGGGACGAGGCTGGGAAGCCACGAATGCTGGGCTCTGTGCTGGAACGGCAGGAAGCCTCGGACCGTATAGGGGAAGGCAGTGACGAGACCGAAGGGGCAACGGGAACAGGATGGCCACAGCAGATACATGCTGGAAACCCACCTAGGAGGCCATGTGGGCACGCAGAAGGGTGGAGATGGGGTCTGGCCTCAGAAGTGGCACGGAAAACTGGGAAGCAGCCAAGGGATGGCCTGTGGGGAGGCCAGTGGCCTCCCACACTCACCCTCCTTCCCCCCCATTCCCCATCCAAGCCAAGCCCTAGGGAAAGGGTAGCCTCAAGCTGGTTCGGAATGGTTCAGCGGAGGGGAGCCTGGGTGGCTCAGTCGGTTAAGCATCCGACTTAGGCTCAGGTCATGGAGTTCGAGCCCCATGCTGGGCTCTGTGCTGACAGCTCAGGGCCTGGAGCCTGCTTTGGATTCTGTGTCTCCATCTCTCTCTGCCCCTCCCCTACTCATTTTGTGTGTGTGTGTGTGTGTGTGTGTGTGTGTGTGTGTGTGTCAAAAATAAACAAACATTTAAAAAAATGGCTCCGTGGGCCGTAGAGGGAGTATGGGCTCAGGAGCTACAGGTCCTCACTGCCTGCTGGCCCCTTTCCTCGCCCTCCTCCACTGGGGAAGGGCTTAAGCCCTGGACAGGGCCCAGGGCCCAGCCCACACCCCTCCTCATCTGAGTGTCCGTGTGGACTCTAACCCAAGCTAAGCAGACAGCCGCTGGTCCGGGGCCTCTTGGGAGCCACCGGGTAGATCTGAAGCCACAGAGGACTATAGGACACCACCCTCCCATGCCATGAAACTGCTTCCCCATCTGCAGCATGGAGCAACAATCCTTCCTCCCAGGGCCGTCAGAAAGATTGCACAGTGCACTTGCACAGTGCAGGGCATGAAATTAGTTCCTTCCCTGGGAAGCACTGGCACCTTCAGTATGTCACCAGATGTCTCGCATGCCTACCCAACAGCATGCTCCCTCAGGGCATTTGCACATGCTGTTCTTCCTGCCCAGAACACTTTTCCTGGTTGTTCTGGGCTCAGCTGCCATCTCCTCCAGGAAGCCCTCTGTGGCTCCCCCGATTAAAGTCAAGGCCCCATGAGTCTCCCCCACCAGAATGTAAACTCCATGAAGGCGGGATGGTGATTGGTTTGCCCGCTGCCGTATGTTCTCATAAATATTTGCTGAATGCACGAATGAGACACAGTGACAACCATCCAGACCTTCAGTGACAACACAGGGCCATCTGGGGTTGATGGGGCCTTGAGGGCTGTGGGTGCCTATGGAGGCCTCTGACCTAGCCTCCGGGGTCTGGGAAGGATTCCCAGAGGAGGTAACACCTCAGCCTGAAATCTGAGACTTAAAGCTGCAAGGCCCCCAACACCCACCTTCCAGACGGGGAAACTGAGGTCTACGGTCGGGGCCTGCCCTGTGAGTGTCCTGAGAAGCTACCCTGTTCCACATTCGAGGCTCTGCCGAGTCCCCTCCCCACCCCGGGTGGCCCACCCCGCTCCCAGGGGCCACCCAGGGCCCACCCAGGGCCACCACCTCCTGTCCTGGTCACGCTGATGGCAGGGCCGCTCAGGGCTAGGGCAGCGCTGGCTGAACGGCTGCATGGCTGAGTCGGGCAGCTGGGAGCAGCGCAGCTCCGAACCAGCTGTTTGGATGACAAACTGCGTTCAAGCTTCATTAGGGTAATCACGGGCTCCCCTCCCGGCAGCGCCGCGGAGCGCGACTGTCAACCTGAACTAATCAAACCCGGCCCCGGGACACCCGCCCGCCTGGCTGACAAGCTGCTGAGCCACCTTGCGCGGCACAGCTCCGGGCCGAGGCCTGGTCCGGCTGGGCCCTGGAGAAGGCTGGCCTCGCAGAGACGCACTGCACGCTCCCCCCGGTCCCGTGAACCTCAGAGGCCCCGTAAGGGCGAGACCATCGCGACTATCACTCCCATTTTTTCACAGCTGGGGAAACTGAGCTCACGGGGGAAGTGATTTGGCCAAGGCCGCACGGCTATAAGGTGGGGGAAGGCAGGCTGGACCCCAGGTCCACGGGGGCCCCCACCACTCTCACTCCCACTGCCTCCCACACCCAGGCACCCCTACTTTTTCCTTCCTCCCAAGGCCCAGCAGGCCAAGCCTGGGGCTCAGACGCTGCATCGGCTGCGTGGCCTGGGCGAGCCCCTCCGTGGATCTAGGCCTCGAGCCTTGCACCCCAACAGGGACATTAGGGGGAAAGCGTGCTGCCACACACTGGAGCTGATGCTCCAACAGGCATTGTCGTCTGGGGTAGAATCTGCCTTGTGTGGGGTCACCTCCTTGCTCACCTGACCGCCTCCCCCGCCCCCCCAGGCACCTGCTGGCCAAAGCCAGCCCCACACCCTCAGCATCAGAACCTGGCTCGGAGGGCCAGGTCTGGCTCCTTCCTTCCACAACTGGGGAAAATGAGGCTCAGAGAGGTAGTATCAGAGACAGTGGAATGTACGGGAAAGCGTAGGAGCTTTAGAGGCAGGGACACAGTCACCCGTGCGCCCATCCACCCATCCACTCACTCAACAAACACTAGCTGAGAGGCTGCAACGTGGCAGGGCCCCGGTGTTTGCTGAAATGAGCAGATGACGAGAAGGATGGATGAATGAATCAATGAATGGCGCTGGGGCTGCAGCCGTAAACGCAACAGCCACCACGCCTGCCTCCCGGAGTTTACGGTCTAGTGGGGGGAGGCAGATGCTTAACAGACAATTAATTCCAAATGACACGGGCAGTGAAGAAAAAACATGAACCAGCCTGATGACATCCACCAGGAGGGCCCAGCATGGCTGGGGAGGTCCAGACAGACAAGCTGGAGGAGGCGGCACTCCAGCCGAGCAGCGAAGGGAAGCTGAGGGCAGACGGGAGGAAGGAACTGCGTGTGCAAAGGTCCTGAGGCAGGAAGGAGCTTAGGGCTTTTGCGGATAAAAGGTCCATCCACCTATGTGGCTGGAGGGCAGCGACAGGAGCTGACACAGGCAAGACCAGGGGGAGGATCGGGATCTTTCATCCAAGGGCAACGGGGGCCGCCGGTGGGGTGTCAGCAGGAGTGATTTCTGGTGCCAGGCAGAGAGTTAGCAGGAGGGTTCAAATCCCACTTCTGCCAACTTCTTCTAGAGCAATAACACGGACAACTCACACAGGCATCACGCTGAGTGAAAGCCGCAGACGCGAAAGGAGACACGGGGGGACTCCGTTCACGTGGAGTGCCCAGATGACAAAGCCGGCTTCCACTGTCAGATGCCAGGTGGTGGCAGGTGGGTGAGGACCGGACGGGGCATGAGGGAGCCTCCTGGGGCACCGGGGCTGTTCGAGGTCTGGACCTGGACGGGAACCCAGCTGCACACTTAGGATTTGTGCACTTTTCTGTATTGAGTTACACCTCAAAAAAAAAAAAAAAAAAAAATCAACAAGCACAAAATCCTGTCTCCATCATGAACGAAATGTGTTCCATTTCTGCATCTGCAAAATGGGGGCAGTGACAGGACCTGCCTCACTGCGCAGAGGGTTTGAGAGGATGATGCGTACCCAGACTGTGCACAGGCCTGGCCAATGGCCCCTACACCGTGAACGCTGAGCACACCGGAACAGAAATGCATCTGGCTTCCCTCACACTCGGCCCACTGTGGGTCTCAGTTTCCCCATCTGCAAGGAGCCAGTGGTCTTCACCGCCTCGGGGACAGCAAAGGAAAAGGGGTACAAGCCCTCATACCCAACCCACCGTGAGCCTATCTGCTCCAAGCCATAAACTGAGAGGAATCCAGAGGGTGGGACCCATGGTTCTTTCTCCCTGCTCTGCACATGGTGGGTGCTGAATCAGGCCTCCAGGTGCCTGCTTCTAAACTGGGCCCTTCCTGCACACCATGTGCCAGACCCTGGGATACAGGCCATAGGCACGGGGGCAGTGGGAACCCAGGCCAAGGCTCCCAGGCAGGGGCCTGGGCTGGAGCTCAGGGCAGACTCCTGTGAGATGGGTTCCACGAGATCCCGGATGAGCAAGCAGACAAAGCCGATTTAATGTACATGTCACCGGAGGGGCCGCACAGACAGGTGCTTGTCATACCACAGGCCGCTGGAAGGAGGGAGAGGCCTGGTTCCTCGGCTGGAGCCTGCACATCACAGTGGCCTCCCGGAGACCCTGGACAGCCAGCGTCACTGCCGATATTCCTGCAGGCTCAGCTGTCCTCAGGGGCCCCTTAATATCACCTGCTCATGAGTCTGCCAATGACCTGGGGACAGGTTGAGGGGTCAGGAGTACATGCAGCTCCATTTCACAGAGGGGAAAACCGAGGCTCGGAAAGGGTTAGTGTCCGAGGACTACCCTAAGTGGCTAGGATCTCCACAGTCAACCCACCGGGCACGCCCCAAGTTCCCGGAGGGTAAAGCCAGAGTGCCCTGTGCCCTGCCCTCCTCACCACCTGGGGGCCACCCACGCGTGCAGCCTGTTCACTCGGTCAGATGGTCAGTCAACAAACATCGACGGAGCACCCACATGTGTTGCAGGCACCGTTCTGGGAGCTGAAGGTGGAACAGTGGACAAGCCTGCCGGGGTATAGACTCCAAATCAACAACAGCCCCGTCTGTTAACTCACTCAGCCGATGCCAAGAATAACCACGGCGGGGAGGGCAACACACCCAGCGCCCGTCCCGTGCCAGGTGCTGCACTGAGTACCACTATCTCATTTAAGCCCCCGAGCAGCCTCAGGAGGGAGGCACCGTCATGCCCGCTTTACAGATCACAGATGCTCCAATTCAGTGACTTGTCTCACAGCCTCGAAGGGGGACGGGGTCTAACCTTAAACATGCAGGCTCCTCAATCTCGTCCGCCTGTCGAACAGGTGTTAGCCCTTCACACGCGTGAGCTCACAGGACTCGGTGCCCATCCCAAGTGTCAGGTCCAGGCCCTGGCTAAGTGTACCGCCCAGAGCTGCATACCCTCCGGCCCCGTAACCCAGCATGGCTGTGGTCTCTGCCTACACTCCCAGGATCTGGGCTCGGTGAGGCCACCGTAGACCATCCCTGCCCCTGGGGACCCTACCCGAACCAGCTTAGCCACAGCGAAGACCCTAGCTCTGTGCTGGTCCCTGTGACGCACGAGGAGTAAGACAAGAAAGCAGACGGCCCCATCTGGGATGCTCTCCCTGCTACACCTCCCCTAACTGGCACTTTCTCTTCCCTCAGGTCTCAGATGAAAGCCTCCCTGACCACTCTGTCTCCGTCAGCATTCGGCCCCATGCCCACTTGTCTAGCGCCCCAGAGCTTTCCTACCCAGCTCTGTCTACAATCTGATATTAGATGTATTTCATGTTTACTAGTTGACTGTCTTTCCCGTGATACCATGAAGTCTGGGACCTGGTCCGTTTTATTCACAAATGCATCCCTCCTAACCTCACCCCCCAGCACTGGATCCGGTGCATTAGTAGGGCCCCAATATCGTTATTAACTGGAAAAATTTGCTGGACGAATGTCGACTGGCAGAGGGAAAAGCCTAGAGGTTGTGGGGACACGGTGGAGGCATCTGTTACCCCCTGAGCTGGGCAGGGGGAGGGGAATGAGGAAGTGTTTCAGGCAGAAGGCACAGCAGTGGCAAAGCCCGGTGGCAAGAAAGCCCTGGGCTCTGGGGACCTCCAAGTGCAGTTACTGGGCATGGGGGTTGCAGAGGGTGAGACTGGGAGGCCAGCACGTCCTGGAGGCGGTGATGGGGAGCCCTTAGAGGGCTCTGGCTCTGGGGCAGGGGTCCCCCAGCATTCAGATCACCTTCCAGACCTGCCCAGATTAGTTTGGCCCCAGCAAACCTTCACCTCGAGGCCCACCCATGATGAGCAACCCAGGTCTGTGGGCCAACCATCACGTCTGTTACCCACAGGCACTAGGGAGCATGGTCCTGGGCACCCGTCCGTAGGTCAGGGATCCAGCCCACCACCCATGTGGACCGCAGCCTGTGACCTTGGCCCCGTTAGTGTGGCCTGCTCCAGCCAAGCAAACGAGCTGGCGCCAAGACACAAGCAGCCTGGGTGAGCCTTCTCGCTGCAGAGGCCAGCATGGCTGCAGGCGGCAGGCTATGTCACTCACGTGTGGCAGCCAGGACCAGGAGGGGGGACGGCCGTGGCGAGAACTGGCTGCATCCAAGGGAGCAAACAGCTCTCACGCCCCACGCCAGCCCCACCCGGCACAGCTGGGGTGGTCAGGTGGGGAAAACCACTCCCGATGTCCTCCCTCTCCCTAGGCCTTGGCTCCTACCTCCCCTCCCCGTGGACAACCTCAGCTTTAATCCCCAGTCTTAGCTGCCCCTGGGCCCCTCCACCCAGATGTCACCCGGCTTAAGCCTGTTCCAGGTATCTCATCTCCCTAAATGACAACTCCACTCCCTTGCCAAATGCTCATTCCAGGAACTGGGGCCCTATTCAGGCCTCCTCTCCCCCCCCCCCCCCCCCGCCCGACTCTCCATGCCACTCTCCCAGCTCCAGCCCTACTGATCTCCCTCACACCCCTGTCTGTACCTCCAGACTTACTACTGAGACCCTCTAAACCTTCTCTATCACAGGGAGAAAATCCAAGCCCTTCCAAGAACGATCTGGCCCCTGGCCCCTACCACACCTCGTGTCTACCAGGCTCCAGCCACACCGACCTCCCTTCTGCCCCTCAACGAGCCAAACTCAGACCTGACACAGGGCCTTCGCGCTGGCCTCTAGTCGGGATGCCCTTCTTCCCGATTTCCTCATGACCAGCCTTCCTCGTCCTTCAGCTCAAATGTCTCCTCTTGGGAGACGCCTCCCCAGAGCACCCTGGCCAGTGGGGGCCTCATGGCCAGTCACCATCAGATGACAGGTTCACACCCTGTACCTTCTTCCTTGCTCATTCTCCGTCTCCCCAACAGCACGGGAGCTGTAGGGGGAAACGCCTAAATCTCAGTGGTGACTGCCATATCCTCAGGGCCTGGCACACAGTAGGTGCTCCAGAAATCTGTTCAGTGAATGAGTGAACGAACTGCCGATCCCCGCGGGGCAGATGGATCCGACCACACCAGGGGCTCCTGGGACCCTCTGGATGCTGCTGCTTCACGTCCAAGGCCTTGAGCTATGTCTCCAGGCTTGACTCTGGAGTTCTCCTCTCTCCTCCGATTCCCAGGCCCACGCTCTGTTGGGATGCCCTCCCTGCCCCCTCTCTCCCAGCAAACCCTACTCATGCCCTCACTTTTTCGGACCTGCTGAAACCCATACCTTCTCCTCCTGCCTGTCTCTCCCACGGTTCTCGGCCCTTTCGGCCTCTACCCCTCCTCACCCTGCCATTGACAGCCTGGCATCGGCTCCCACCCCCACCCCCTCTCTTATCACATATGCGTGTGAGCCCTGGTGCCACTGCCGGTACTTGGGGTTCCCCCATCCTGCCCTTTCGTACCCCGCCGAGCCTTCGACCCCTGCTGTTCCCTCTGCCTGGGTGCTCTTCCTCCTCTCCTCTGCCGCACAACTCCTACGCATCCTTTAAGACCCAACTGGAAATGTCACCGCTGGTGTAGAATCCTGGCTGGTTCTTCCCATCAATCAGGACCCTACTGGTTGCAAGAAAAAGAAACCCAACTCCAGATGGCGTGAGCAAAGAAGGGAACGTTGTCTGTTTATGTAACAGATAATCCCAGGGGTGGTTTCAGGCATAGCTGGAACCAGGGGCCCAAAAGAAGTGGAAGATGTTTCCACCAACGCTCTGCCTCCCTCCGTGTGACGACTTTATGAGACTCCCTACCCTAGACGTGGCTGGCGGAAGAGCAGCTGGAAGCCCCACAGCCACACGCTCTGGGTTCAGCAGCCACAGCCAGGACTCTCAAAGTTCCAGGGCAGCCTCTGACGGGCCCAGATAGGCCCCGTGCCCATTTCTCAGGCAATCGTCACGGCCAGGAGCAGGGGGCGTTTGGGCCCACCTGGGTCTCACGCCGTGGGTCCCGGGACCTCGGCGTGCCAGGAAGGTAACGCTCTCGGGCCCCGACCCCATGCCATACACACCCGCCCCCCCGGTCTCCACGCATGCCCCACGCTGCGGGTGCCGTCCACCCCCACCCCCACCCCCGGGCCCCGGCGGCTCACGGCTCCACGGCACAAGAAACCCCATCTCCCTCACAGCCGGGTCCACCCGGCGACGGCCCCAGAAGAAACTTTTCGCTCGACTCGGCGGAGGTGGGCTGTGCCGAGGAGACTTCCATGTGCTGGGTGTGTAATAACGGGTTAACCGTCACCCCTGGCAGGCAGCAGATCTGCATTTTCACGGAGGCCTCAGGGGGACACAAAGCTTAAATGGCAACGCAGGCAGGCGGGAGGGGGGTGCCCAGGGGGGCCCTCGGCAGAGCCCGGTCCCAGCAGCCCGGCCTGCGGGGGCCACTCGGCCAATAACGAAGAGCTCGCTAAGGGGCCGCGAGTGGAAGGGCTGGGAAAATAATTACCGAGGAGGCCGGGGCGGGAGGCGGGGAGGCTGGCGAGAGGCTTAATGAAACTGCTAACGCGTTAGTGATTCCTGCCTGCTCGGGAAAGGCGGAGGCAGACAGCCATGTTGCCAGCTCCTGCGACGGAGTCTGCCAGGCGGGACCGGCTGGGCACGGCGCGAGGCGGCAACAATAGGCACCTCTTCATCATCCGCCTCTCGGCACGTGACTTCCAAAGGGCGATCTTAATACATTAAAGTCCGGATGACGGTAGATTTCGACACGGCTCCCGTTCGATCGGGCTGCAGTCCGTTCGGATGCGTGCGAAACGGAACGGCTAGGATTCTGATCGGACGCGGAATCGCGGGGATCTAGGGACCAGGGGCAGCGGGGTGTCCGGTTCCATTTTCCGGTTGGGAAACTGGGGCCCCAGGAGGTTATCCACCTCTCCGGGGCCAGAGTTGTTCCAAGAGAGCATCCAGCCCTTTAATCCCTCCCACGAGCTGCCCCTCTCCCCGGCTCCGCATGTCTTTTCATCCTCCCAAGAGCTCTGTGAGGTAGGCAGCTGCCCCCTTTAGCAGATGCGCCCAAAGTCACAAGGCAAGGCCAAGGGGGCAGGAGCTCCCCCCCCCCACCCCCCACCCAGGGCACACAGTCCTGGCCCGATGCTCCATCATCCGCGCGAGGACACATCAATGCAAACTGCTCTGTGGTTCTCAGTTTACAGACATCTCCTTTCAGCTCCAGATGAGACAACAGAGGCACAGAGAGGTTAAGTGTTGTGCCCAAGGCCACACCGCTGGTTGGCTACAGAGCAGTAACTCAGAGCTGGGTTTTCTGACTCCAGAACCATGCGCTTTTTGTTCAAACGCTCCAGGGGCACAGTGGGTGCACAGTACTCCCCGGTACGTTGATGGAGAGATCTGGGGCCACAGAGAAGCCCAAGGTTCTCTGCGCAGCAAGCAGGAGTCAGGGCGGCTGCCTGAGGCAGAAATGACCACAAAACAGTGCTCACTGTGCTCTATGCTGCATCAGGTGTGTGCCATGCAGTGAGCACAACCAAGGAAACTGAGGCTCGGAGAAGCAAAGTCACGTGCCTCACACAGTGACCCTCAGCCAGTGAGTGGCACAGCCCAAATAACTCAACCATCCCATGGGGTGGTCCCGGCCCAGCTGCTGCCTACCCCCAGCCTTGAGCAGGCATCTGGCTAACCAGGTGCTCCTGGAACCCAATGTGAGGGATGGGCTGGAGGCCAGGGATACCAGGTACCAAGTTGGACCCGCCCCCGCCCCTCCCCGGCCCTGGATGCACAGGAAAGGCTGGCAGTCTGAGGAGTGGGCATGGAGAAGGGACTATCAGTCCTCAAACACTCAGCAAAGCGTCCCCTGTCCACACCCTGGTCAACAGCCTGGTCCGAGGGACACAAGGGGCCAGGATTTGGTGACTAGCTGGGTGCCCCTCACGTCAGAGTCTGGTGCAGACAAGATCTGCAACGAAAGGCTATAAGGAAAGGCTGACCTCATGGGTGTCCCTGTAGAGCCTTCCAGATATCCCCGGCCTTAGAAAAAGACTATTTCCTAGCGATCCCAGCAGCTCATATGGCCCCGTCCCCATCTGCTCCTGGACTTACTTCCCCAGGGAGGCCACCAGGGGAAAAGGCCACCTCCGAACCTCTCTGTGGGTACAAGACCCCAGAATAGGAGGCACGTCCTGGATGAATGAATGAGTGACCACATGAATGATGGAACAAGCCAGTACCACCTGACCTGCTGCTGTAGTCACTTCCCACAGCAGCCTGCGCTCAGCAAGGAGGCTCTGCCTCTGCCTACCAAAAGGGACTCCCATCCCACAAGACCAGCCCTGGCCCCCAACCATCCCCAGACGAGGAAACGGGGGCTCGGAGGGCCCAGGGCCTCGTGAGAGGTGGCAGCACCAGGATTTGAACCCGAGTGGCTGGGCTTGAGTCTGCGCTTCATCCCCAGGCTCTGCCTTGTTCTCATTTCCAAAGATGAATCCGTACGCACTCCCTTATCCGATCCCCACTCACCCCGGGGGGCATGACCGTGCCCGTCCATGGACCAGGACGCTCAAGTGCAGCGCAACACAGGGCCCAACCCAAGGTCACATGGTCACCAGAAAGCATGAGGTCTTAAACCTCTCCCATCTCCCGATCCTCGTCGTCCCTTCCGCACACCAAAGCTGCCTCCTTCCCCATCATCAACGCAGTAAAGAGGAGGGGGAGGGGGAGAGGGAGGGGAGGGGGAGGGGAAGGAGAAAAGCCTCCCCCCCAGCCCACAGCAGGCTCCTTTCTGGTCAGGGGAAAGGCCTCTAATGAAGGCCCAGCAGATGCTGGCGGTGTCAGCCTGGGAGCCCTGTGGAGCTGCGGGGCGCGCATCTCTGCTCCCAATTAGCACACAGGTCCTCCATCAAAGCGCACGCCTGCTGCCAGGAGCAGAGGCCAGAGGGACGGCCCTTCTAACAGTAGGAAGAGGCCACGGCTCTCTGGCAGGCCCTGGCCCCTACCCCTTGCCTTTCTGGGGGGAGTGCAACCCCCCTCAATCCCCTCACTCACTCACACCCTCTCCAATCAGCCAGCTCAGGGCAGCCGCCGTCACCCTGGGGGACGCGCTAATGAAGATGGCCGACATTAATCTCTTCCCTCTCCCGACAGGTCAATTTATAGTTCCATGGGGAGCCCTGGCGCTTGGCCAGAGGGCCTGACATAACTCTCCCTGTTCCCCGGGAGGCCGTCGGGGGTGGGCTCCATGGGGCAGAGGGGGCTGGCGAACCCAGGGGACGGGGCAGGGAGGGCCCTTCCACCTGAACGCCCACCATCACTGCACCAGCAAATCCAGGAGGGACCTTGGCCCCTGAAGGCGATGGGCTGAGGGTCAAGGCCTGCAGGGTATCTGGGAGCAAATCTGGTCCCCAGCTCCCCAATCTAGGGCACCCTGCTCACCCGTAGCAGACCCCAAGGAGACAGGAGGCTTATGACTTTCCACTCCTCACTGACTCCCGTGGGGTTCTGAGAGCCCCTCTAAGGAGCTTCGGTTCATCTACTTCGGCCAGACTGGCCAATGCTCTTCTCTCAAAGATCACCGAGCTAGCCGCTCTGGGTCTGGCCCTGGGCATGCATCAGCCCAGGCCCCTACTGTCCCAGAGCTCCCAGTCTGGCGGGGGAGGCTGACTGACACAGAAGCACGTTTCACCATGCTGCACCATGTGAGAGCCATAATGGTGGGACCTGACAAGAGCAGGGGTGCCCGTGGGAAGGAGCAGTGAGTCCACCCGCCTGAGAGAGGTGAGGGTCTGGGAGGACTCCAGGGAGCAAAACCCAGCCGGGCCCTGAGGATGAGCAGTTCAACAGGCGAGAAGACCCAAGGGAAGGGATGTTTGGGGCAGAGATCGTCTCAGAGGAGACGCGGTGTTCAGGGGCTCTGTGATTAGGGGGCATCCTGCTGACAGTGGTAAGGCTGCAGAAGTGGGCAGGGCAGACCACATCGAAGGCCAGCCTCAAGGGACAGCTCGGGAGTGTGGCCTAGTTTAGGTCTATGGACAGCTGAAGAGTTCAGAAGCCCAGAGCTGCCTTTAGAAAGGCCATCGTGTCCCAGACTGATGGTTGAGGCCGGGGAGGAGAGGTGGGAATGTCCAGGCCAGAGGGTAAAAGGAGGGACAGACATTGAAGGGGCAGGACCATCAGAGCTCTGTGGTTGCTTTGGATAAATGGGCAGGTAGAGGTGTCTGGGAGGCCACCGGCCTGGGGTCTCCAATTTGGGTGCTGGTGGAGGTGATGTCATTGGTCTGGGATAAGAGAAGGAGTGGGAACCCAGAAGGCCCCAGCAGGGCCCCAAACCGAGGCCTGGGCTTAGGAGAAGCCAGCCCCCAAGTGTTGACCCTGGGTGCAAAATTCTGAGCAGTGCTGGACTCCCCCTCCTAAGGCCAATTCACCTCCCGGAGGAGGTGAAGTCGGGGGTGCTGCTCCCCTCCCAGACACTCCGGGGAGGAAGCAGGAGCCTGGCAAAGGCAGGGTGTGAGGTGAGGCGGCTCCACTGTGCTGGACAGAGCCCTCCTGCTTGGAAGCATGTGGGCCAGGCTGCCCCCACCGCCCCCAGTGCCCAGCACTGGTCGGCACTTACTAGGTGCTCCACAAATCTCTGCTGAACCCACACCCCCGCCCCTCCCAGTCTCCCACTGTTCCTTCAGGGCTCCCCACCAGGTCTCATCGAATCCCCTCAGTAACCCTGGGAGTGTCCCCATTTTCCTAGGCTGGAAACCCGGGCCCAAAGAGCTAAGGGACTTGCTCAAAGCCTCTCTCAGTTTCTTGGTGCTATAGCCAGGATGGAACCAAATGGGTCCAAATGACCCCAAAGCACACACTCTTAAAGAAAGGGGGAAAAAGAACAAGGCCGAAAGAAAGAACCTCGATGCTTACAGTGGCTGCATTATGGTGGTGGGACAATGGCTGATTTTTTTTTTTTTTCTTCTTTCCTACAATGAAATATTCATACCCTCGCTCTGTGGCTGTGTGTGCCCTCGTGGGGAGAGCTCTGGCTTTGGCGTCAAGCAGCCCAGGGCTCAAATCCTGGCTTGGCCACTTCCTAGCTGGGGGCCCTGAGCGAGCTCTTTGCCCTTTCTTAGCCTCTGTTTTCTCATCTGTACAATGGGGACAAAACCCCCCCGCTCCGGAAGAGCCGGTCATACCTGGCGCACAGTAGGCACGCAGTAAGTGCCAGCCTTAGAGCATCACACCCCCGCGTTCTCGCCACCTGTCCGGCCTCCAGAGGGAACTTGAGACGCCCCCACGTGCCAGACGCTGGCGCTGGGCAGGCACCGGGTCCCCGGGGCGGGCGCCCACCCGCCCTCCCGCCTCACCCTGCCGCGCCCGCGCTGCCCCCTTACCCTGGCGGCCGGAGGGCCGGCATCGGTCCCGCAGGAGAGCCCGGGCAGCGGGGCCGGGCTCCGGAGCGCGGGGCGCGGGCGCGGGCAGGGCGCGCGGGGGCGCGGGCCGCGCGCTCCGGGCCGTGCGCCCCGCGGCCGCCGCGTCCTCGCCTCCAGCGCGGGCCCCGCGCGCCCCGGCCGGCCCGGGGGCAGGCCCTGCGCAGCGCCGCGCCGGGTGGGGGGCGGGCCTCGTGGGCCCTGGAGAGGCGCCCGGGCGGCGCGGGCTCCCGGCGGGCGCGGGCGGCGCCGCTGCGGTGGCCCCGCTGCTGAGTGGTGGGACGCGATTTACTGGCTGCAATTCCCGGCGCCCCTCGATGGCACTTAAGAGAGACCGGGAGGGAGCCGGGGAGAGCGGGCGGAGGGCGGGCGGGCGGAGGAGGGGCGGCGGGAGCCGTGCGCGCCGGCGGGGGAGGGGCGCGGGCGGGGGCGGGCGGGCGGGAGGTGGGGAGAGGCCCGGATGGAGGCGGCGGGCGGCCGCCGCGCGCGGGGCTGGGGTGGGGGGGGGCCCTGCCTCCAGCTCCCGCCCACCCGCGCCCAACCCCCCCCCTTCCACGCAGTGGCGCCGCTGGTAGGGGTTAGGCCAACCCCCCCCCCCCACCCAACGGGCCCACCCCACCCCTTCAAAAAAAAA
Source organism: Felis catus (assembly GCF_018350175.1). Classification (NCBI taxonomy): domain Eukaryota; kingdom Metazoa; phylum Chordata; class Mammalia; order Carnivora; family Felidae; genus Felis; species Felis catus. The sequence goes on from NC_058374.1 coordinate 135,371,270, forward strand.
AAAAACCCCTCCATCCAACTAACTGGCGCACCCTACCCCACCTCCCCCTTCACAACCCCCCCTCCCATCCAACGGGCCCACCCGGCCCAGCCTCCTCCCCCTTCCCGGCCCCCCCATTCTAACCAGCCTGCTCCACCTCCACGCCTCCTCCCCATCACCTCTGTCACTGGAGATCAGAAACTTGGCCCACAGGCCCGATCCGGCCAAAGCCAGCCAGCTTGGTTTGACCCCGTAGTATTTTTTGGTTTTAATGAACATTAATCCCGAACATTTAAAAATCGGGAATTCTCACATAAAAATCCACATTTCCAGCTTAGTTTGGCAAAGAGGAAGCTCAGGCAGAAGCCTGCCCCCTCGGACTGGCAGCAGTCTTGACAGAACACCAGCCTGCAGTCTGCACCAGTCCCCACCAGGCCCACCTGCCTGGCCCCAGAGGCATGTGCTTTCTCTTGTTTGGAGCCTTTCAGACCCCAGTGCCTTTGCAGGTCCCTCTCCATGGGAGGCCCACCCCCGCCGCTTAAGGCCCCTCTTTTGGGAAATCTCCTGGCACTGATCCCCCGCAGGGGGCCACCCAGTCCCTCCCTGCCCCCACGGCCCCCAGGAGGTAGTGGCGCCTGCCCCGCCCTGTCTGAGTCCTTGCTGGCTGGCACCACAGGCCTCTGCGGCTGCGCTCTCGCCACAGGGCTGCTGCTCTCTGGCTGAATTCTCCCTCCTATCCTGGCTCCGGGCCTGGCCCACAGTAGGCGCTCAGTAAGTGTTGGCTGAGTGGCAACCAAAGAAAGGCCGGGATAGGGATTCTACTAGGCGGCCCGGGCCATGGCGGGCACAGGGCACCGGTCCCTGCAGCTGATGTTCATTTTAAAAGCCTCAAATGTTCGTTCAGGGTGGCTCTTGCCAACCAAGGAAGCTAATGATTTCCACGCTTCATTTTTCTCCACCTTAATCCCACTGCCAAGGCTTCGGGGCCTCTGCTGCACTGCCCTCAGACTGGCATCAGATCCCTCCCAGAAGGTACAGTCCACCTGGGGAATGCCCAGGAAGCTCCGGGAGGGTCCAACTGTGCCTCCCTGGCACCTGTCAGGTCCCAACAGGCCTCAGGGCCACAGGGGGTGGAGGGCAGCAGCTGGCCAGTGCCCATGGGAGGGACAGAGGAGCCCAGACGGCCCTTGTTGGCCAAGGCAGCTGTGATGACTCCCCAGGGCAGGTTTCTCCAGTATCCCTTCATCCTACTGGTTCCTGAGCAGAGAAGGGGACCGGGGGGGGGGGGGGGAGGGCAAGCAAGAGCCACCCCTTTCCAGCCACCAGACACACCCCAGGTTTCATTAAAAACCTGTGTCACAAACCCAAACAGACACCAGGATCCATTTTACAAAGAAGAAACAAGTTCAGAGAAGATGGCCTTGTTAAGGTCACAGGTTCATAGGACACTAAGCCAGAAGCCTTCATGGCCCTCCAGAGTGCCCCCGCCCTGCTGGGAAGTGAGACCTCAGGGCGAGTTCCAGAGCTAAGTCTAAGAGGTAGGACTGGTAGGTGCTGGAGGAGATGCAGGGACCTGGATCCCTGAGCTGGCTTTGAGCAGTCCTCCCTCCCAGAGCCTTGCACACCTGGGCAAATGTCCAGGAACCTGTCATCCCCCTCCTGACCATCTCCTGGCCACAATGACCCAGCCAGGTGCCCCCTCAGAGAAGGGGCCGGAAGGCAGGCCTAGTTCAATAGCCAGCAACCATGGACACATCACAGAACACCTTTCTAAGCCTCGATGTGCCCATCTGCGATATGGGAGAAGAGCTGAGCCTCGGTGGTTTTCAGGGGGGCACAAACAAGACAGCAGACGAGGAGGCAAAGAGGAGAGAGCCGGGAGGTTAAGTGCCCGGGTTCCGGGGTGAGGTGGCCCAAGTTCCGGTCCTGAGTTCCCAGCCTCCCTGCTGTGACTCACCTGCTCAAAGCCTCAGTTTCCTTCTCTGTAAAAAGTGTAGGGCAGATCATAGGAAGACCACCTGACCTAAGAGACCGTAATGAGGCTGATGTGGGACGATGCCTGTAGAACCACTCAGCAGAGCCTGGCAATCACAAGGTTCAAGGTGTGTGACCTTTATGAGGGAGACAGAAAGGAACAGTTAAGAGCGTGGGCCCTGAGGGCATACCAGCTGTATGGCTTTGGGCAAGCTACACGACCTCGCCGGGCCTCAGTTTCCCTGTGGGTAAAGTGAGAATATCGCTGACCGTTCCCACATCGTCGAGTCGTGCTGGGGATCGGATTAGATAGCTCAGCTCTGGTAGGAGTAGCCTGGCACCAGCAACGCTCCAACAGCCTTGGCTCACTTCTCATTACTCTCGAGATTGGTAAAGGCAACCAGCCCCAAACTCAAGGAGACTCTCTTGCTGTCCTTAGGAGCCCACGGGCATGATTCCCAGCGTAGTCGGTTTTAGAAAACAAGTAGATCGAAGTTCACATTCCCCTTCTGCCAGCTGGGGCCCTCTGGGCCTCAGTTTCCTCAGCTGGAAAATGGGGGCGGACGGTGCCACACGTGAAGCAGGCCACCTCTTCGAGCTGTGTCTGTGTCCTCGGGCTGTGCCCGCCCACTGCCTCCCACCAGCTCCAGGATGAAACGCAGACAGCCCGGCCGGGGACTCTGGCAGCCCCCCAACCTTGGCCAGATGGGGAGCACCTGACCCCTGTCAGCCCCTTGACCGCGGGCCTGGAAGGTTGCCGAGCCTACTGAGCCTTGGTCTAGCGATTGGCAGGTCTTGGGAGGACCAGCTGAGCCCCTCAGGGTTCAGGATTGTCCAAGAGGCCATGGAGAGGGGCCCACCTGGAGAGAGACTCCTCAGCGAGGACTTCCCTGCCTCCTCCCCCGGCGTCAGCAGTTCCCAGTCCTATTTTCCTGTCTCTGTGGTGACAACCAGCATTTAAAATCATCTTGATTCGGCTGTGTATTGTCTGTCTTCACTCTCCCTCCCCCACGAGGACCCAAGTCCTGGGAGAACCGGGATCTTTATTTGTCTTGATCCCTGCCGTACCCCCGGCATCTAGAGCGGTGCCGAGCGCACAGTAGGTGCTCAACACACATTTGGCCCCGGAGAGAAATTCTCCACTGGTAACATTTAGCTGGAAGGGTAGGATGGCGGACCCCCTCTGCCTGTGGGCAGCTCCCCTTCCCAGAAGACAGCCCAGTGCAGCTGCTGTCCCCTTGTTAGCTCAGTCCCCCCCCCCACAGCGGGGGTTGGGAGGCCTGAGTTCTCCCACACTGCAGCCTGGAAGCGTGTCACTGTCACTGCAGTGTAACCGGGCCTCTTGGGGTGAGGGAGGGACCCGGGCAATTTTCTGGCTCACAGCTTATTCCAGTTCTGCCTGGTGATACAGACGGACCCAGGAAGGTCCTGCTCCGGTAGATGCAGACTGGGACTCCTGCCCTGCAGCCCAGGAGGGCTTCTCCACCCCCGGGACTGGAGGGGCTTCCCAGCTGAGCCCCAGGATGTGATCTGGGGGCTGGGCTCCCACCCCCTCCCCTGCCACAGCCCCTCACGTGTGCGTGGAACTCCCCCGTTACAGTTTACAAAGTGCGTTCACAGACATTATCACATCGGCTCCTAAACGCCCCCTAAAAACCACAATAAATCTCTCACTCTGGCTCCGGAGCCCACCGGCTGCTGTGTAATCAGTGAGCAGAGGGGCCTCAGGGCCCAGAGCCTGCCAAAGCTGAAGGCGGCAGGGGCAGAGGGGGATCCATGTGGGCGGGTAGCAGGTGGCGGGTGGCGGGCCCAGCTGGGCCGCTGTGGGAGTGGGGAGCAGGTCCCGAGGCCCAATCCCGCGAAGGAGAGAAATGCTGTCTGGGAGAGCCAGCCAGTGAGGCTTGAGGGGAGAGGTTTACAGGACCCGGAGACCGGGCAAAGGTGAGGGAGAGGACCAGAGGGTTCCTTAGTACTTAGGAAAGCCATCAGGGAGGTAGGCTGGTGGCCAGGCACCAGGGGCCCAGGGACACGCAGCCCCAGCTGCCCTCTCGCCTGCTTTTCTTTCTTTACCCCCTAGAAAACAGCCCTGAACCATCTCCCGTGTGTGCCAGGCCTCTGTGCATGCTGTCCTCTGTCTGAATGCCATTACTGCCTTTTAGAAATCCTAACCCTCCTTGAAGGATAGTTCAGAATCCCCCCAGTTGTAGGTCCCTCTCCAGCTCCCAGAGGCTATTCCTCAGGCCCACAGCTCTGCCTGGTCTCGGTTCCCTAAATTGCCAGGCCCCTTCCCCTCTCTGTACCTTTTGTGCCCCCCAAGGGCAGTGAATTCGCAGAGGCCGAGACCCCACCCTCCCCCCCCGCCCCACATCCCCACCTATGGTCACAAGCAATGGCATGAGGCTGGGGGTCACTGGTTGGGCAAACGCCCCAGCCCAGACGGTTGTAGGAGGTACCGAGACCCCCACATGACAGGCCCAGCAAGCACCGCCCCTGTGTTTTCAGCCTAGTACCCAGCCCTGGGCAGCCACAGAGAAAGAAACCCCCAAATGTCTAAATGTCTAAGCCAAATCAGCCAGCAGCCACGGTTGGGTTTGTTTTTTTTTTTTTTTTTTTTTTTTTTTTTTTTTTACCATTTCCCTTGATTCTCAAAGTTATAGGAGCTCAACTTACAAACTGTGGAAAGTTCAGGAAAGTTTAAATAAGCAGGGTGAGGGAGGGCCTGGCCCGAGGGGGGCTGCGGCTGGCCTGGCAGGCATCCCGCCCACAGCACAGCGCGCCGGGGGCTGTGTTCCCCCCCTCTGCCGCCTGTCCCTCGGGCAGGCGTCCGGATAAGCTGTGGGCTCGACCTCTGGGCTGTGGAGGCGGCCGGCCGGTCGCAGCTGTGGTGGTGGCAGTGTCACAGCGGGTGCGGAACAGGTGCTGACTTGTCTGCGGTCACCTCTGAGAGGATCGGCATTTTCCCTTTTCCTTGATAGGAAAACCAACTGCTGGGCCCGGGCCCTGATGGGTGGAGGCTCCACGGTCCCTGTGAAGTGTTCGTCACGTGGTGTCTGAAGCGGGTCGAGGCGGTGGACGCCAGGGAGCCGGAGGTGGAGGGTGACTCATGGGGGAGGGGCCCACCCTCCCGGGAATAAAGGAGTCCCTCTGTGAGGCCTGGGACGCAGACTCTGGGTCTAGGAGTGTGGACTCTGGGGAAGCCCCAGGGCCTGGCTTTCCACAAGTACCCCAGGTTTTAAATGGGCCGGGATTGGGGCGCCTGGGTGGCGCAGTCGGTTAAGCGTCCAACTTCAGCCAGGTCACGATCTCGCGGTCCGGGAGTTCGAGCCCCGCGTCGGGCTCTGGGCTGATGGCTCGGAGCCTGGAGCCTGTTTCCGATTCTGTGTCTCCCTCTCTCTCTGCCCCTCCCCCGTTCATGCTCTGTCTCTCTCTGTCCCAAAAATAAATAAAAATGTTGAAAAAAAAATTAAAAATAAATAAATAAATAAATAAATAAATGGGCCGGGATTATGAACAGACCTTCCTCCAAAGAAGATAAACAAACGGCCAATAAGCACGGGAAAAAGCGCTCAACTCAGTCGTCAGTCAAAACCACCATGCGATACCATTTCTCACCCACCGGCCCGGCTATAATGAAAAGTCAAGCAATAACAAGTGTTGGTGAGGATGTGGAGAATCGGAACCCCGATTCTGGTGTGAATGTCAAGATGGTGAACGCCACTGCGGAAAACATCTGGCCATCTGTCAAAGGCGCAACGCGGTTACCCTACCACCCAGCAAGTCCGCCTGGAGGCACATGCCCAAGAGAAGTAAAAAGACGAGTCCACACAAAAATTTGGGCATGAATCTTTATCGCACCCTTTGCATAATCGCCCCAGGGTGGAAACAACCCACAATGCTCCCCAACTAAGGAATAGAGCAACAAAATGTGGAAATGGGGTCTACCCAAGCAGTGGAATATTATGTGGCTGTGAGAAAGGAGTGAAGTACTGATCTGTGCTCTAACACGACCGAGTGAATCTTAAAAACGCACGAGGCCAAGTGAAAGAAGTCAGACGCCAAAGGTCTCATGTTTTCTGATCCCGTAATAGGAAACGTCCAGAACTGGCAAATCCAGAGAGACGGAAAGTAGATGAAGGATCAAGAGAGGCCGGTAACGGGTACAGAGTTGCTTTGGGGGGTGATAAAAATGCTCTGGAATTCGTGGTGATGGTTGCACAACCCTATAAATATGCTGAAAACCACTGGATGGTACACTTTAAAAGGGTGGATTTTATGGTACATGATTTATATCTCAATAAAGCTGTTTTTTTTTTTTCTTTTCATGGCAAGGTCCCCACAGGGCCGTCTACCCCACAGGTGCCCAGAAGTTGGCCTCGGTGCCTATCCGGGCTCAGCCCTCGCCCCTTCCAAGCTGCCTTCCCGGGACAATGGCGGGGTGCCAGGCAGTGGACCCCCTGATGTCCCTGATGGGCGCAGGACTCTGCTTCCTCCGGTTCAGTCCAGCCCGTGCCTGCCTCGGGCCTTTTTGCTCCGGAGATTCCTTCTTTACTGAAACACTCTGTCCTCCCCTCCTGCTCATCGCTTGGATCTCAGCTAGGATGCCTGGTCCTCACAGAGGCCTTACCTGATCCCAGCCCCCGTGACTGAGTCTCTTCTCTCCGGCACAGTTTCCAACCTTCGATGCGAGCACAGTGCCAGCACAGAGCAGGCACGTGATAGACCTTAGCCACCCGAGTGAAGCAAGAATCTTCAGTCTGAGGCTGGACATACAGGGAGGGGTGGGGCTGCAGAGGGGAACAGGTGGGCTGACGAGGCCCTGTGCTGGGTGGGCTTTCCTCAGGGTAACCCCGAGGGTAGCATCACCCCCGCGTCCAGACCCAACCAGTCACTCCTGTGAGACTTCCCCGATTCAACCCCCTTGACGCTCAGGGTTAGGTCTCTATACGCTGCACTGGCCAGGACCACAGCCTCCTCACTGGTCTCCCCATCTCAAGCAACTTGCCTTTTCTCTTGGGGGCACGGCAAGGTGGGTCATTCCCCAGCTCAGAAACTGTCAGTGGTTCCCCTGCTGCCCTCAGAACAAAGGCCAGATGCTCCAGTGGGCCCCACCTGGCTTTTCAGGCTCCCCACATCCCACGCGCACTCAACGGTCCTGCTCCACACACTCTCCCCGACCCTTGCCTGTAGGGGGCGCCCTGCTTCTACCCCCTCCCTGCCTCCGGGGGGCGCCCTTCCTCCCTGAGTCTTGGCAACATGGGGCTCTCAGCTCTGCCAGTCTTTTCTGGAACACAAATCAGGAGGCATGACCTGATCCGGGTTTTCAGCGCTTGTGACTTTATTTGAAATAACTTAGGAAATGGTTAACCATGAAATCGCACGTAGTCACAAACTTGTTGCGTGATCTTAAATGGGTAAGAATTAAGAGTCTCTATTGGTCTTATTCTGTCCTGTGAAGTTGCTTCAGGGCCGGACACGCTGCGTGGCAAGTCCGAGAGAGCAGGGGCCCCATCTGCCGAGTTGTTGGATGCGGCCGCAGTGCCCGGGGGCAGTGCCTGGATAGTTTGGGGTGCTAAGGAGGGGCTGGATGGGTGTGAGGAGGGACGGTAGAAAGACAGGAAGGAGACAGGGAGGGGTGGGGAGGAGGCCAGGTAGCTGTGGGGATGAACGGATGGATGGATGGGAGCGGAGGATTCATCTAGGCCCACGGACCACTTTAAGCCCAGCCCCTAGACCAGAGTACAGAGAGGACGGCTCTTCCTAGGGCTGGGCTGCCATCCACGTAGCACCTGTGGACACAGAAAGAACCGCCTGACCCCAGCCCACTCCCTAGTCTCCCGTCTCCCTGAGGGCCTCCACTGAGCCTCTAGGCCTGGCTGGCCTCTCCAGCAAATTGCCCAGAACTCACCAGAGCCATCCTTGACATCTCTGCTCATGCCTTCTCTCCTCCCCCTCCTCCCCTCCCTTCCCGACCCCTCTCTTCCCTTCCTCCTCCTCCTCTCTCTCTCCCCCAGCCCCCAACCAATCCATCAGCGGATCCTGTTAGATTATTTTCAACAGCCTCCTATCTGGCTCCCTGGTCTGCCCTTGCCCCTCCCCAGCCTACTCTCAACTCAGCAGCCAGAGGGATCCTTGTAAATGGTGAGTCTGGGAGGCCTCACCATCTGGCCCCCATTTCCTCACTGAGCTCCTCTGCCACCGCCTCCCCCTCCCTCACCCCCCCCCCCCCCCCGCAAACACACTGGCCTCAGCCTCCTCGCTATTCCTTAACTGTGCCAGGCACGCTCCCACTCCAGACCTTTGCTCTCGCTGTTCCCTCTGCCTGGAATGCTCTTCCCCCAGAGAGCCCTCTGACTCACCTCCTCACCTCCTTGCCATCTTGGCTCCAGTGTCATTTTCTCAATTAGACCTTCTTCGGACACCTTATTTATAAATGAACATAAAAATCCACCCCTCGCTTCCTTTTCCTGTTCTATTTTTCTTCTCAGAGCTTATCACTCTGGACCACGATATATTTTACTTCCCGATTATGTTTTTTGTCTGTGTTCCTCCATTGGAACGCGATCTCCATGAGGATCTTGTCCATTGCTGTGTCCCCAGCACTGAGCACAAAGTCTGCAAGGCACAAATGAGGTGCTCAATAAACATTTACAGCCTGAATGAATGGAGGAGCCTCTCTGGGGTCCAGGCTTGCTCTCACTGCTACCCTAGGGCCAGCGCCCATGCAGTTTCTCGCTGCTCCGTCGCTGCCTTTCCTCTTGGCCACTGGCTGATTTAGCCCAGCAGGGGCCACTTAAAGAGTCCCCAAGCCCCTTGGGGACTGTGTCCCTCCACCCCTAAGAGGGCTGCCCACACTCTCTCAAGGGCTGATGGGGTGGCCGTAGCCCCGGGTGGCTCCCAGATTTGAGTTCAAGGGAAGACAGTCTAGGGCAGTCCCGTCCTCCACGTGGTTCAGAACCATTTCTGTGGCACCTTCCCCAGCGGGCCCAGGGGGGCCCCGGCAGCCAGTACTCCTATGAATGGCTCCCCTGCCTCCACCCCTTCACATTCTCCTGCTCCCCCATTCCTTTTCGCACTTGAGCCTCCAACCCAGCCTGGCTAGGTAGACCCAGTGGACAGAGTGCAGCTGTAGGGTCACTAAGGACACTGGTTCAAGGAGGTCACATGAGCTGCCCAAGGCCCCCAGCAAGGTTCCAGGGGTGATCGAGCCTAATGAGACTGGGTGGAGGGTGCTGGCTCCTCCCTTACTGCTCCTACTGCACAGGGGACACTGAGCTGGGGGCGGGGAGTCTCCAAGCCCCGTCAGACCTCAGGAGCACGGAGCCAGCTCGAGCCCCAGTGCCGACGGCTGGGGACAGAGGCCAACCAGTAGATGAGTAGTGACAGCTTGACCTGCAGCGTCTCACAGGGACCTCTCACAGGTTTGCAGTTGCAGACATGTGACTCTGGAGACTAGGGGAACTTGGTGGCTGTGGAGGCGGCATGTATACGTGTGCACGTGTGTATATGTGTGCATTTGCACGTGTGTGTGCACCTGTGTGTGCATATATTACAGGGCACAGGACGCATGAACAGGCCAATCGCCTCGAGGCCCCAAATCCATGTTGCCTCACCCCACTGACTCCAAGAGGGTGGCCTGGAGATGGAGAAGGGCACCCAGGAGAGAGAGAACCAGGTCTCCGGACCATTCAGCCAGGGGCATCACGGGACAGCAGCATCTTAACCAACACACAGCACAGCAGAGTCAGCCAGACCCAGAGGCAAAACCCAACTCAACTACCCCTCACTGGTTCTCTAAACCTCAACTACATTATCTGCAAAATGGGTCTAATAAGTCCCGCATCGCAGGGTGGTCAAGATTAGACGAGACGATGTAGGTATTCAGAACGCGATAACTATTTAGGTTACGGGTAGTTTTATTAGAGCTCACATCTGAGATGGAGAACAGGCTTCCTATTTGTTCCAGAAGCTATCCTAGAGCCCCTTTTCTGCCTCGCTGTGAGCAGGGCACAGGACACAAGGCCCTGCCCTCAGGGGACTGACTTACAATAATAATGATGTGGGCAAACATGTGGGTCCCAGCTGGCTGACTTTTGGAGGCAGTGTGGTTTCCTGCTTTAGAAGCACAACCTCATTTAATCCCCTAGAGAATCCTGTGAGTTGGGGGCTGTTACTGTCACCCTGCAGATGAGAAAACAGAGAGGTGAAGTAATTTGTCCGTGGTCACCCAACAGATAAAGGGCAGAGCCAAGATTTGAGTCAAGGTTCTTACCCCCACACTCAGGCAGGACAGAAAGCTGCATGAGCCCGGTCACTGTTCAAATCGAGACAGCACCTGACGCTGTGGGAGCACTGGGGAAGGAGGGTGCTGACAGGAGTAGCTCAAGAAGAGACTGACCAATGAGCAGGGATTTAAAGGTAGGAAGGGTAGGGGCGCCCGGGGGGCTCAGTCAGTGCAGCATCTGGCTTCGGCTCAGGTCAGGATCTCATGGTTTGTGGGTTCAAAACCTGCGTCGAGGGGCGCCTGGGTGGCTCAGTCGGTTAAGCGTCCGACTTCGGCTCAGGTCGTGATCTTGCGGTCCGTGAGTTCAAGCCCCGCGTCAGGCTCTGTGCTGACCGCTCAGAGCCTGGAGCCTGTTTCGGATTCTGTGTCTCCCTCTCTCTCTGACCCTCCCCCCATTCATGCTCTGTCTCTCTCTGTCTCAAAAATAAATAAACGTTAAAAAAATTTTTTTTAAAAAAACCCGCGTCGAGCTCTGTGCCCAGAGCTCAAAGCCTGGAGCCTGCTTTCGATTCTGTGTCTCCTTCTCTGCCCCTCCCCTGCTTGTGCTCTGTCTCTCCCTCCCTCTCAAAAATAAACATTAAGAAAAATTAAAACATAATAAAGGTACAAAGGCTTGAACAGGAGAAGGGGGAACTGCCAGGCGGAGAGGGAAGCCCGAGCAAAAGCCTGGAGTCAGGAAAGGGCAGCCCCACCCTCTCTGCCCCCCAGATCCTGGCTCCACCCTCCTAGCTGATGCGACCACACTCACACCCTCTTGCCTTCATCAACATGGTCCCCTGTCTGCATGCCACCTCCCTTCTACTTCCCTCCAGCTCCACTGGTGACAGGGCAGGATTTGAAAACAGGCTTGTGCATTCCCAACTGTGTGCCTTTCCTGCTGCCCTGCTCTGCCTCATAGAGAGGAAGAGACTTAAGACTGAAGAGACTCAGGGTAGAGGGGAGTCTGCCTGGAAAAGCAAGTTGAACAGAGGGAACAGAATGTGCAAAGATATAAGGGCAGAGTCAGGATTTTGCCCTGGTATACAGCTCAGAGTCTCCCCATCACACCCCAGGGCTCTGAAGTCAATACTCCTTCCACCACCCCGCCCAGGGGATGGCAGGGTATAGACAGAGGATGTTCATACCCTGGGATAGAACTCTGACTCTCATACTGCTCAGCCCAGTTTTTTCGTCTCCCTGAAATGTGGGGCCTTCTCACCTACCACATGAGATTGTAGCCCCCCCCGCCTCAATAATTATCTTGTAGCCACCCCCCTCAAGAATTATTCAAGCAGACGTAAGGAAACTCCCCAGCCCAGAGTAGATGCTCAGCAAGTAAATACCGGCTGCCGGGAGCACCATCTCTGGGTGAGATTCCCCCAGCCCTCTGGGTCCTGGCATTGAGCCATTTCCTAGCCAGGAACCAAGAAGCCCTGGAGGGTAGCGAGGCTCTCAGTGTAGCCTGGGTGGGTCTATGACTGAGCAGTGAAATTATCACAAAGACAAAATGGGAGCCCTGTCTCTCACGGGGGCCAGGAAGTCTGTGGTCGCAAGAGGTCCACTCTGTCCCCAAAGTCACTGTGGGGATCATCCCCACACCGTGTTGTTACTCCATCATGGCCCGGCCCATCTGACAGATGAGACTGGGAGGCAGATGTCCAAGGAAGTTCGCTCTCTGCATGGACCCCTCAGGTCCCCATATGGGGAAGCAGCAGGGGTCTGTGGGGCTGCTCCACAGAAGCAGGGCTGGTGACAGGGCCCCTTTCTCACCCTGCCCTCAGAGCCTGGCCATTACAGAAGAAGTCTGGGAGTCTCAGGAGGGGACAATGGCACTTACTGGGCATCTTCCGTGGGCCAGAAAAGGGCTGGGTGCTTTACAGCTAGGTATTAATACTCCCATTTCACAGGTAGGGAAACTGAACCTTGGAGAGGTCAGAGAAATTTGAACTCCTCGGTCCAACAGCCCCTCCGACTTTAATCTCCCTTCCTACCCAGTGCAGAGGTTGTTGGAATTTCAGTGGTGATGGGGAGCTCACTCCCACAAAGGCCTCATCGCGGGCATATCTGAGAGAACATTCTTCTCGGTGTGGGCTGAAACTGGCCCCCAGAAGCTCCCACCTGAGGCCCCAGCACCAGCTGTCAGCGGCACCCGGACCCAGGCCCTCTCTCCCTGAGGCGGCCTTCAGAAACTGAGCAGAGCAGGACGTCCCCCAATTAACCAGCATGCCTCCCTTGGACAGGTGCTTCTCTCTGAGCCTCAGTTTCCCAAGCTGGACAACGGGGATAACAGCAGCCCCCGCGTGAGGGGTAGTTGTGCGGCTTCGGGGAGGCAACAACCTGGGAATTTTCCAGGAGCACGCAGAATCTTCAGAGAAGCTCCAGCCAAGGAAAGAGGCTCGGGGGGTGGTTTCCAGAGCCTGACTCACCTTCCCTAAAGGAGGGAGTGGCCATGATCAGGGCAGCCTCATGGTGGGCGAGCCGGGACTCAGTCTCAGGGCCTGCCAGGAGCAGGGTTTCACCCGTACAATTTTTTTTTTTTTTTAAGAAAGCTCTACGCCCAACATGGGACTTGAACTCACAGCCCCAAGATCGAGAGTCGCATGCTCTACCGACTGAGCCAGGCAGGGGCTCCTCACCTGTACGATTCTGGCTCCCCCCAGACCTCGCAAGAGCTCACCTGCCCCACGCAAAGGTGCTTGGTTTTGAAGGACAGCAGGGTGTGGGATCAAGTCCCTCATCTGCCATTACCAGCTATTTGGTAATGTCCCTGCCGGTCACCTCGCTTCTCTGAGCCCTGGCTTCTTCAGCTCCAAGGAAGGGCCACAGTGCTCAAAAGAGTCTGAGGTCAAGGCTGGCCGGCTCCTTGAGCACAGAGACAGGTGTGCCCCAGGCCCCTGTTGGGGACAGCCGGGCCACCCCCCTCGTTGCCTTCCCTGACTCTCCGCTCACTGAGGGAGAAGTGCAGCCCGGAGAAGGGCCCCATGTCTTCGCACGTTCTGTTCGCATATTCTGTTCCCCCTGCCTGCTCTTCTAGGCAGACTCCTCTCTACCCTGGGTCCCTCCAGGCTTAAGTCTCTCCCTCTCTGTGAAGTAGGAAAGGTACGTGGTCAGGAGTCCACCGACTGGAAACTGAGCCCAAGAGAGGAGAAGCCACAAGTCCAGGATCACACGGGTGCAGAGGGAGAGCCAGGATCCCAATGAGGGCTGGGCCGCTCCTCTTCACCTCTCCAGGCAGCACTTAAGGCCTTTCCCAATCTGTCCCCCGCCAGCCAAGTTGTGCACATACATGCCCTGTACGTTCCCGCCTCGGGAAACCCCAGGCGGGAAGACCTGCCCTTCTCTCCACCCACCAGGTTCTTATTGACCTTGAAGGCCCCACCGACTACTCTTCCCTGCCCACAGCCCTGTCCTCGGCCCCCAGGGCGTACCGCCCCACCGGTCCACCCCACCCCCATCCCTCTGATTCCTCTTCCCCTTCCGGTCCCCTCGTGTATGCCCTCCGGCCAGCTGGGCCCATGTCTCCACTGAGTTCATTCCCCGACACCACCCCCCTCCACCTGCTTTGCGATTCCTTGCTCAGTGTCGATCTCTCTAGATGAGGGTTCCGGGGGTGGGACGGGGTGGGAGCCGAGGGGCCTTGTTCGCATGTTTCGCCTCAGCACCCAGCGCAGAACCTGGGCACAGGTGTTCAATGCTTGCTGTTCCCGCGCGGCGCCCATGCGTCGATCCTTTCATTCAACAAATGCTTATTGAGAACCAGGGATACAGCAATGAGAAGACAGGCAGGGCCCTGCATTACACACACATACAAGAGGGGATAAATGCTAGGAGGAGCGACAGAGCAGGGAAAGGATAGCAGAGTAGGAAAAGGACAGGGGGAGGTGGCAAGGGAAAGTCTCTCTGAGCAGGTGACATTTGATCAGACCTCTGAAGCAAAATAGAAAGTGATATAAACATCAGAAGAGAGCGTATACCAGGGAGAGGGACCAGCAAGTGCAAAGGTCCTGAGGTGGAAAAATGCATGGGATGGTGGAGGAAATGCAAGGAGGTGAATGAGTAGGATGGGGGTGGCAGGAATCGAGGTCAGAGAGGGATCCAGCTGGGGACATAGGCAGGACTCTGCTTTGACCCTGACCGAGCCGGGAGCCATTGGGCTCTGGGCTAAGGAGTACAGAATTTGACCTAAGTTCTAACAGGATCACTCTGGCTACTGCACAAAGAATGGATTCCAGAGGCCCGAGGGGGAAGCAGGAGACCCATGAGGAGGCTGCTACACTCATGCACAGTGGCAGTGGGCATGGTCAAGTTGTTGATTTTTTTTTTAATGTTTATTTTTTAGACAGAGAGAGACGGAGCATGAATGGGGGGAGGGGCAGAGACAGAGGGAGACACAGAATCCGAAGCAGGCTCCAGGCTCCGAGCTGTTTGCACAGAGCCCGACACGGGGCATGAACTCCAGCACCGTGAGATCATGACCTGAGCCGAACAAAGTCAGATGCTTAACTGACGGAGCCACCCAGGCGCCCCAAGTTGTATATTTTGAAAATACAACCAGTGGTATTTGCTGATGGATTGAATGAGGGATGAGCAGGGAGAGAGAATGAGAGAAAGGGAGGGGAGGAGTTAAAAATGCTCACAAGGTGGGGCGCCTTGGGTGGCTCAGTCGGTTAAGCATCCGACTCTTGATTTCAACTCAGGTCATGATCTCACTCAGTTCATGAGTTCAAGCCCTGCATCCGGCTCTGCGCTGACAGTGCGGAACCTGCTTCGGATCCTCTCTCTACCCCTTCCCAGCTCACTCTCTCTCTCTCTCTCTCCAAATAAATAAAAAAACGAAACTTAAAAAAAAAAAAAAAAAAAACATTTGCAAGGTTCGGGGCCTGAGCAAGTCACGGAAAATGGAGGTGCCATTACCTGAGATGGGCAAGATTTGGTAGTGGGGCGGGTTTGGGGCTGACCTCCTGATGTAGAAAGCTCAGTGGCCATGCACTTGGAGCGCAGAAGGCACTGGCTGCGTGGGTCTGTAGTTTGGGAGAGGAGTCCAAGCTGGGTGTGGGCACCTGTTGTATGGGTCCCCATGTCTTGCACATAGTAGGTCCTTAGTAAATGGTGGCTCACCTGGCCTTCAGGGCCTTGTGGGGGACACAAAACTGGCCACAGCCCCACTCCTGGCCTCTAGGAGAGGTAGACAAGGGCCCCGGGGCCAACCACAGAGCCACACCGGGTGAGGGGCCCACGCACCCCTGCCCGCATTCCTTGGATGACATCGCTGGAGGGTAATCTAGGAAGGCCTCTCGGTGGGGTAGTGGGAGACTCTTGGCAGAGATAGGGCAGGTGCTCCAGCTTTAGCAGGGAGGGGGGAACAAGTAGAGGAAGCCTCAACAGAGCCAGTGGAGCAGGGGTGAAGTGGACGGGCGCAGGCACCCAGCCCTGGCTGCGATCTGGGCTCTGCGCCCTCGGGCAAGACCCTTGCCACCTTTGTTTTGGCCTCTAAAATAGGAATGATAACTGTCCCCCCTGCATAGATTGCTATGAAGATCAAATGAGTTAATCTAGGTAAAGTGCCCCAAATAAAATGATGGCAGGTGCTCAAAAATGTGACCTAAACCCATTAGTATTGCGTCCAAAGAAGGCAGCATCCTCCAGCCCTGGAGGACCGCCAAACAAGGGGAGAGAAGAATGCATAAGGGCCAAGCGTCAGGTACCCGCAGATCGGATCAAGAGGAGAGCTTTATTCCCTTCAGGCAATGGGTGCCCGTGGAAAGTTCTGTGCAGAGCAATGAGGAATATTCCATTCAGTCCTCGCTTATCCTCCACCGGTGCTCGGCTGGACACATCCCCTCCCGTCCCGTGCCCGACAGTCCCACCTGCCAACCCGCCTGCTGGGCTCAGGGGCACATCTCACAATAACAGCTTATGCTGGGCAATCGCTTACAACGCGGTCCTCACAGCGGCCCCGGGTGTGAGGCTGGTCCTATTACTACGATGCAGACAGAAGCTGCCAGAGCCAGGGTATAAAGTCCAGAATCTACACTGGCTTCCCTTGCCTCCGAGACTGACCCCAGAACCCTACAAAGTGGCCGGGCATCAGAGGGGTGTCTGATTCTCCCATCGGGTGGGGTGGGGTCCTTGGGTCAGTTCAAAGGAGCAGAGACAACAAGGTGATGTGATTTGTCCAGGGCCCCACAGCTTTGGGACTCCACTCCAGATCTGTTAGACTCCAAATCCCCACGCTGGAGGGCTTGGTGGGCACGGCACATGGAACCCTGAGCTTCCTTTAATCTGGGCCTGCATCGGGGGGTGAGTTCCCTCAGTCTGGAGCTCTTTCTGAGGTCTGAGATCCTTTTTGGAGGGACAGAGAAAGACAGTAGATTCCCCTACTCCCGGGTTGCCTGGACTGGTGTCACAGGCCCCTTTACTGTCTGTCCTTTCAGAGAGGTTTTCATCCCCCAAACCACCCTGTCGCACTGGTCCTGGCCCTGCCCTGCCCTGCCTGCCCTGCCCTGCCCTGCCCTGCGAAGGGGAGACTGAAAAGCAGGCTGAACTGCATCCCCTTCACACTTTCCCAGCCAGAAATACCAGCAGAGGGAAATACAATGTTTGCAGACCAGGTCAGGTCCACGGTCACTCTATAAAAATGGAATCCTGAAAAAAACGTAAAGCAGCAATTTACCTGATGAATTTTATTGGCCTCAAAACAAACAAACACCCCCCAAACGACCCCATCTGAATAACGAAGGGAGATAAACCATTCCCAGTTCCTCTTTTATTAGTGAAGAAGGACACACAAAAACTCAGCCAAAAGGGAATGTTCACAGGCAGCTTCAGGTCTGATTTATTAGCCGCTTTCATTTCATACACGCCAGCGTCTTTATTAAAATAGGATGATGTCCAAAAGGTCTGTTTGCTTAAAAAAAAAAAAAAAAAATTGTATCGAATGCGGGACGGGGCTTAGTTTTATTTTTTTGTTTCTTAAACAAAGCTCACATTCTCCTGACTTCACGCCTGTTACCGCAGCCAGAGGGAAACTGATTTCAGAATCCATCTGATATGTCGGATTTCTTTGTGGCATCCACTTCATCGCTCAGCAGCCAGCCATGATGTCATAAGCCCATCAGATTTCCGGTAGGGGGGAAACGCTGGGGAATTGGAAAGAATGGATGTTTCTTACCCGTCAGGGAAGGGGGGGGGGTGCGGGGAAGGGGCTGGGTGTGTTTGGGAGGTGAGGGACGGGAGGCAGGCTCCGTGTTTGTGATATTAAATGTCAGGCAGAAACCTGAAAACTCCAGCCACCCAGATGTTTTCTGAATATCCAGATGTCTGGCACTGAGCAGACCACGCTCCCCCCCCCCCCCCCCCCCCCCCCCCCCCCCCCCCCCCCCCCCCCCCCGCTCCTGTCCCCAGAGGCACTCGACATTTCAGCTTTGACCTCAGGTCTACAGCTCGTGCGTGCTGCTAGGAGCTGTACATCCTCAGGGCTGCCCACCCTCGGGTTTGGAATTTTCTTCTAAATCTTTACACATGGATGACAGGAGTAACTAGGTCCAGATTTTTAAAAGCTGTTGAAGCAGTGATTTGAAAAGTTCAGTCCCTGGAATTAGCTTCCACAGAACACACTCTCTCCGCCAAAAAGGAGGAAAGAAATCCCCTCGCCAACACTCACACAAACATATGTGACTCTTAAGCCATAGGACTTAAAAACCCCAAACAAAAACCAGTGAGTCTGAGAATCAAGGACTCGAGACTGACACTGAGAAGCGATGTGCCCTCCCCCAGGAGCACGCTTCCCCCAAATCAGAAAACCACCAAACAGCTTTGTTCTTCCTGACAAAGCCCCTCGCTTCCAAGGAACAGACAGTGCCAACAAAAGCACAGGGTAGAACTAATTTACGCTGAGACTTGGGGCTTCAAGGAGTCGTAAAGTACAGACATGGAACCGGCTTTGCCTGGGAAGCTGCCTCCCTACAACTGGTAGTGGGGACCCCCTGGCCTAGGGGAGTCCCGAAGGCCACAGAGCGCCCGTCCAGGCTTCCAGGCACACACGCCCACGGAGGCCACCACGGAGGCCTGTGACATCACGGCTAATTGCTCCTGAAAACGAGCCAAGAACTGCAGGCCCCCGGGGCCCAAACCCTGCGGGGCTTCGCGGGGAGCCAGGAGGAGAGGCAGCTGGGGAGGGGAGCAATCTCCAATTAGAACTGCGTGCTTGGATAATGTAAAAGGGGGGTGGCCAAGGGGAGGGTGTCTAGCAGAGGGCCGGAGGAGGTGAGCAGGGGGCTCAGGGATGGAGGTGGGGAGGCTCTGCGGCCTCATCTTCTAGAACAACCCCTGTGCTTTTCCGATGGGGAAATTGAGGGCCAGGAGTGGCTGAGTGGCCCATCCAAGGTCACCGGGCTAATTAGCGGGACAGCCTGTACTGGGGAACAGAAAACAGGCCTGGCATTGCACAGCTCTTCCCTGAACGTTATCTAATTTAATCCTCACAACACCCTGTGAGGGAAGGATTATCATTAACCTCAGTTACCAGAGGAGCCAATGGAGGCGCAGAGAGGTTAAGTAATTTGCCCAAGGTCACACAGCTTGTCATTAGCAGAACTTGGCCTGAACCTCTGCGTTTCACCAACTCCAAATCCAGTGGCCTTTCTGCTGGGTGGGGTGCGGGGAGGGGGGGGAGCAGTTAAGGTTTAACCGGGAGCAGTGAATCTGATTTAAATACATATTCAAAATGCTGGTGATCCCCGCAGAACACAAGGACGTAAATCATTGCAAATTAATTTTTTAAAGCAATTCCAGTCAGGAGGGCTGGCTGGCTGGCTGGCTGGGGAGGCCGCTTTTATTCCGTCCCTGCCAGAGCCTAAATAAAGCATGTAGACACTCTCCCTAGCCGTGCATGGAGGCAGTTCAATCCCCTGAAGTGGAGAGGGGGGGAAGCTAAAAGCTTTGTTGGGCATCTGTGAGAGCATAATCTGCCACAGGAAAGGTGCCAGGCGCACAGGTCTGAGAGAGCCAGGGGAGGGAGAAATTCACTGCGTGTAGAAACTACGAAAAATAAAAAGTCGGTCCCTCTAAGCCCGAGTCCTATTTTCCCAGCAGGAGTTTAAACGAACTGCAGGTAACCTGGACAGCTAATTGTGGCCCAGAGGCCGGACTCTGGGTCAGACAGGTGCTGCCCCGGGGTCCTGTCCACTCCAGATTGGGGGAGGGGCAGGGGAGGGCGGGCAGTTGCTGTGGCCCTGTCCCGTGGCCATCCCGGGGACCCTGCTGGCCACCACCTTCTCCAGAGTAGCATTTAAAGGAAACCAAGCCTCTGAGAGCTGGGACAGAAGAATGACTAGGTTGGTCCTGCCTGGTCTGAACAGGACAGGCGCCTGTCCTCAGGCCTCCCCTTCTGCAGGTTCCTTCCCTTCCAGTGGAACAGCCTCGGAGCTTCCGCGGGCCAACTGTACCAGGCCTCTCCCTGCTCTCTTCCTCACCAGGCCTGCTGGTTTCTTTTACTTTGTTTCTGTGAACTGCAAATGGGGTGTGGAGCCCAGGACTCAGTCCAGGGAAGGGGAAAGAAAAGTTTCTGCCATCTGGATACCTGACCTGGCTGAGATTTTTTTTTGTTTTTCTTGTGCTTTTCTGGGGAAATTCTACCCATCCTTTATTCATTCTGTCTACCGTCTGCCCCCAAAGAGGTTCAGGTCCGGCCTTCGTGACACTTACATTTGATGGAGGGAAACAAACATTAACCCAATAGTGACATAAAAATGTCCGTGGAGGGAGTGGTCCCCAGGTTACGACAGCCTGTCAACAGGGGAAGGGTCAGGTCAGTGAGGTCAGGGAAGGCTTCCAGGAGGAGGTGACTGGGACCCAAAGTTTGAGGAGGCATTAATCCCTCTGATTCACTGTCACCTCTCCAGTGAATCGTTCCTTCATGCCCACCCAAGGTTGCCTCCCATTCCTATACCTCATTCCCTTCTGGACTATCGTTCATCATCTGTGTCCCTGCGCTGGTCTGGAAGTCCCAGACTGGGTCTGCCTTGCTCACCACTGAGTTGCCTATGCCTGGGATGTTTGATGATTACTTGTTGATCAGTCAATAGACAAACAAACAACACGTGCAAAGGACCCGCAGTGGAGGGATCACAGAGACTGGGAGGGTGGAGGAGTAAGAAGGGGGGGGGGGCAAAAGTCCCAGGGAGTGGTGGGAGAGGGGACTGAGCCACCCCAAGAGCCACCCTGGGTGTACAGGTATCTCTTCCCTCCTCTGGGCTCCCTTCTGCCTTGCCTTTGTGACAGAAACTGGGTTGGGGTGTCCTCCTTCCCCTACAGGGGAGTGTCCCATAGGTGCTCTGCCCCACTTGATCCGCCCCGGGGCACAGCACCCCTGGGGACCAGGTAGGTGGGGGAATGGCATCACCTGCCCAGTACCCTTCCTTCCCATCCTTGCCTTCCCTCCTCCGTTCTTCCCTCCACTGGTGCTGAGGGGCCACCCAGAGCCACAGAGAGGCAGTGGGAGGCAGATGGGCAGTCCCAGTCCTCCGACACCCCACCCCCAAGTCCCAACTGCCCCCCTCCACTACCACGCCTTTCTCCTCGCTGAGACAGAAGTGGAAGGAGGGAAGGAGCTGGGCTCCGGGCTTGGACCAGACCGGGTTTGAGTCCCCTCAGCGTGTGTCGTGTCGGTAAGCTGGCCTCTGCCCCTCAGATTCCTCCCGGGTGAAATGGAGAGACCCCAGGCTCCGGCGGGCACAGCGCGGGCGCTTCGAGAACCTGTCTGAAAGGCTCCAAGTCAATCTCCTCTCGTTTCCCTCCAGCGCTCAGTTCAGTTAGTCCCCGCCCCCCACCGCCCCCTCCCACCCCGCCGCGGCGGCTGAGGCTGGGGAGTGGGGGGTCCCCCGCGGCGCCGGCGGCGGGGAGCGGCGGGGACCCGCCGGCAGCGCGCCCCAGCCCCAGCGCCCAGACTCTGGCGCCCGCCCAGCGCACTCCAGCAAACTTTCCGCGGCGGCCCCCCGCGCGCGTCTACACCTGCACGCGGCCCGGCGGCGCCTCCTGCCCCCGGGGGGCTGGAGGCTGCCCGGGGCACATTCCGCGTCTCCACGGTCTCACCGCCGCGACTTGCGCTGACTGCCCACCTCAGCCTGGACTACGTCGGGATTTCGGAGGCGCCCCAGCCGCACCGCCTGCGCCGGTCTGCACCGCCACGGCAGCCCCCGGGTCACCGAGGACTCCTCGGCTCAGGGGCCGCGTCCACGCCGCCTCGGAGATGCCTCAGCGCCCGGGCCGCGTCTACACCGCTCAAGGTTCACGAGGCTCAGAGCGCGCCCTCGGGCGCAGACCCCGCGACAGCCGCTCAGTGAGCGCGGTGGTGCCGCGATTCCTCCCGGTGTCCCCAAGTCCCGCGAAGCCGGCCGGAGGCTTCTTACCTTGCCCGCGCGCTCACGCTCCTGTCCTGGCCGTGCGGTCCCTTCCATACATTTTGCAATATTGTCGACAGCGAAAGAAAATATTGTAAATCCTCCCCCGGTCACGTGGCCGTCCCCCAATCTCCCCGCTTTCGTCTCTTTTCGGCCTTTGGGACAATACTCGGCCCCAGCGGCCGGCCGCTGGCCAGGGGGCTCCAGGCAGGCGCGGCTGGCCGCGGCGGGGCGGGGCCTGGGCGGGGCCTGGGCGGGGCGGGGAGGGGCCGGGGCGGGGCGGGGCGGGGCGTGCGGGCTCCAGCCGCCCTCCCGCGGGAAGCCCGGGCCCTGCTCCAAGCGCTCCTGTTCCAGCTCTGATTGGTCGGCCGGCCGGCGGTGCTGAGGCCTGATTGGCAGAGATGAAGAAGGGGCTCAGGCAGTGGGTGGGGGTTGCGGGTTTCATTCTTTGCCTTTTCTTTTCCTGCGGCCGCCGCTGCTCTTTTGAGCCCTCCTGAGATCCGCAGCCTTTTCATCGCTGCTTCCGTGCACCCCATCTAACACTTAACCACCCGAGTATAGCTGCATTTCTTTGCCCTTTTCTACCAAATAGGTAGCACCTTGAGGTCGGGACACTGGGTTTGTGGTGCTCACCACTGTGTCCCCAGGATACAGGATGTGCTCAAACGCATGTGTTGATTGAATTAACGGAAAAGGTGCATACAGGTTTTTAGAGCTGTCTGTAAGGTTGGTAACATCTTTAGAAGATAGTATTCTTCTTCTTCTTCAAGAATGGGGAGACTGACGTGCAGAGAAATGCTGTTACCTGGGAGTGATGACTGAGCTGATACTAGGACACGCTTACATCACTGGACCTCAGATCTCTACACAGCGATGCTCTGTGGAGTGTCAGGGCCTCAGTTTCCCATCTGTCCAAGGATTGGAGTGATTAAACGGTGGTTTGGAAGATTATTTCAGTGCACGTGCTGTACGCAGCACTGTGGTTGGCAGCATGAATGAGATATCCCTAGCCTCCATGTTAAATTCTGGGTCCTCTCCCTTGCTGGGACCCCCTCCTCCCCAAATCACAGGGAAAGTTAAAAGCATTGTGTTCCAACCGGGCTACTATGCCCAGCACTGAGGCTCTGGGAGCATGTGGGAGGATTTTTCTGGGGGGAGCCACAGGGAAACTGACTTGAGCAGACATGCTATTCTGGGGTAAAGCGAGTCCTTGGAAAACCCCACCCTGTCCCAGGCTGGTCTTTTTTTTTTTTTTTTTTAATTTTTTTTTTAACGTTTATTTGTTATTGAAAGACAGAGAGAGTCAGAGTGTGAGCAGGGGAGGGGCAGAGGGAGAGGGAGACACAGAATCTGAAGCAGGCTCCAGGCTCTGAGATGTCAGCACAGAGCCCCGCGCGGGGCTTGAACTCACAAACCGCGGGATCATGACCTGAGCCAAAGTCAGAGGCTTAACTGAGCCACCCAGGTGCCCCTAGGCTGGTCCTTTTGATTGAAGGGTGGTATCTGAGATGGGATTGGGGAAAAGGCTTCCTCTGATAAAAGCGGGTGTAGGAGCCGTTCCTGGAGTTGGGTGAGAGCATTAATCGGCCAGAGAAATGCTACCTGAGATCCCGGATGTTCAGATTCAGGCAGAGGAGCTGGCTTGGTGACACAGGGAGTTTCCTTGTGTCTCTGTCTTCACACGGCCATCTTATTAGGGCCCCAGTCATTTGTTGTAGGTCCTACCCTAATCCAGTATGATCTCATGTTAACTTCATTACATCTGCAAAGACCCTGTTTCCAAATCAGGTTACATTCACAGGTTAGGATTTCAACATATGTTTTGGGGGGACACAATTCAGCCTGCAACAAGGCTCAATGAAGAAAGAACATTCTGGCTAGAGGGGAACGGCAACAGCAGGTTACCCTCCCAGTGCCCACTGCTTTCTGGGGTCGTATCTCCAGCCTCTCTCGGGTCCTGATACCTGGCAACTGCTTAAATGGAGCCAGGAGCAAGCTGATCTCCTGGACATCAAGTCTTCTCAGGCCTCGCCTTCTAGCAGACTCTCCGCAGCCTGCCTGTCCCTCCTCTTTCTGCCTGCCTGGTCCCCACCCCCACCCACATCCCACATGCGAGATGGACAAGGACAATAAAAGCGGTTTCACAAGCAGGTGGTGATTAATCGCCAAGTTAATTAAAGAGGCAGTAATTACGCTCAGATTTCAGAGGAAGGAGCGATGTCTTGGGCAGGGATGGGTGGTCGGCCTCGGTCTCCCTGAAAAGGTGGGGCTGGAAGACAGAAAGGATTTGAAAAGACGGAAGAAAAAGCAAGTCACATTTTTACAAAGTGGGTACTCCAACCATAGATGCAATGTTTTATTTGACAGAGTCGGGGGGGGCAGGCTTAGACGTTTAAGCTCGTCCCCGTGCTGTCCCATGCCTTTGAAATATTTCATTAGCAACAACAACAACAACAACATATCGCAGGGGGAGGTTAAGTTTGGGATGTATAAACAGCCTCGGATACCAGTGTGGCCACTTCACCCAATGGAGAGGGCCTTAAGATTATGTGTAAATCAAATCCCGTTTGCCCACCGAACATCTTAACGTCGGCAATGCTCGATCTTCATTTCTGATTGATTTTCCCCGGCAGAGGCGCAGAATTCTTGGCTTTAAGTGTCAGGCTCTCTCTGTCAAGTAGTTAATGACCTATAAAGCACTTAAAATGTACTGGAGGAGATGCTATTTGGAGGCACCCCGTGGTGTACCCTCTTCTATTGTCGGTAATCACCCCTCATTTATTTGCTCTTATTGGCTTAGGATTCGCCATCAGGTTTGCCTAAGGTGAAGCCCACCGGGAAAGGTCCAATTCCATATGGGCCCGGATGGGTGCTGGGGTTGGTGCCCCGAGGCAGCAGCGACAGATGAGGGAAAGGGCCTTTTCTTAAGAGTCCTTGACCATGGGTACACTTGTCACTTCCTGGCGCATCTTCCCTAACTACCTCATTCCTCCCACAGCTCCAGCCACCAGAGCCTTCCCGGTTTCTCCTCACCATGGGTCTGCTGCCTCAACCTGTCTCCTGAGTCCTGATCCATTCTCTTGGCTGCCTTCAGGACGCCTCCTCTTGGTTGCCACCTGGATTTCTCCCCACGTTGGTGCTGCACTCTGGTACTTCTGGTGGCGTTTACTGAACCAGCCTCCGTCCACTGGATGGGGCATGGACATCTGAGACCAGTAGATCACCAGGTCTCGTCGGCCTCTCCCTTCCAAAGTGGCTCTGGAGTCTGGTCCCCTGCCCTAGCCCACACCTCCTCGGCCTCAGTCCCGGTTCCAAACTTTTGCCGATCTCAGCAGCCTCCAAATGAAACAGGCCGGCCTCCCCAGAGCCATTCGCTCAAGTTGCCTCCTAAAGAACAGTGTAGGGGGTTTTGCTCTCCTGCTCCCCGACTTCTGTGTGCCCCTCGGGCCTCAGTCTGGTACCCAAGGCCCTTCACAACCTGGGACTGGTGTCATCTCCCCAGCCTCCCTCAAACACCTCACACATCCTTCCACCTTCAGGCCTTAGCTCATGGTATTCTCTGTGTGGAATGCCTTCATCTTTTAAAGTCCCCTCTTTCAGGAAGCCTTCCTTGGTTAGCTCAAGCTTGGTTTACTCTCCTTGAGGCTCCCACAGCCCTCCCACAATGTGTTTTCCTTGGGTTTCTGTGTCTACCTGTCTTTCAGGAACACTTTATTGACTGTCACTCATTCAGGGGCATTTCTTGAGTGTCCGCTGAGAGGAGAGTTATTAGTAGCACCAGTAAGACTCAGCCAGGTCCAAGTTCAAACCTGGCTTTGCCTCTTGCCTGCTGAGTGACCTTGGGCACCTGCTGCCCCTCTCTGAGTCTCACTTTTCTCCTCTGCCATGCCCCAGAGCTGCCTACCCTTGGGCAACTGAAGGATGATGCCAGCCTGGCAATGTCAATGCCGGGAGTGAGGGAAGAGGTCAAGGTTGGGGTTAGCACAGCAGCTGTGGCAGCGGCGACCTCCAGGGTCAGAGCTGTGAGAGGCAACCACGAGGAGCACAGGGTGAGCCACCTGACCAGGGGGCCTGGAAGGCTGAATAGACCTTTCCAGTAGGGAAAGTGTACTAATTTTTTTTTTATTAAATTTTTTAAATTAAATTTTTATTAAAAAAATTTTTTTTAATGTTTATTCATTTTTGAAAGAGAGAGAGCACAAGCAGGGGTGGGGCAGAGAGAAAGAAGGACACAGAGTCCGAAGCAGGCTCCAGGGTCCGAGCTGTCAGCACAGAGCCCGACGCGGGGCTCAAACTCACAGACTGCGAGATCATGACCCTAGCCAAAGTTGGACCCTCAACTGACTGAGCCACCCAGGAGCCCCTTAATGTTTATTAAAAATTTTTTAATGTTTACTTATTTTTAACAGAGAGAGAGACAGAGTGTGAGTGGGGAAGGGGCAGAGAGAGAGGGAGACACAGAACCCAAAGCAGGCTCCAGGGTCCGAGCTGTCAGCACAGAGCCCGATGCGGGGCTTGAACTCACAGACCGCGAGATCATGACCTGAGCCAAAGTCAGACACTCAACTGACTGAGCCACTCAGGCGATCTGAATGTTTATTTATTTTTGAGAGAGAGAGAGAGACAGAGTGTGAGCGGGGGAGGGGCAGAGAGAGAGAGGGAGACACAGAATCCGAAGCAAGTTCCAGACTCTGAGCTGTCAGCAGAGACCCCGATGCGGGGCTCGAACCCACGAACCGCGAGATCACGACCTGAGCCCGAGTGGGCCGCTTAACCGACTGAGCCACCGGGGTGCCCCAAAAAGTGTATTAATTTTCTAGGGCTGCTGTAACAAATTGCCACAAACTCAGGTGTCTTAAAACTGTGCATGTTGATTCTCTGGCAGCCCCGGAAGCCAGAAATTCAAAATCAGTTTTACCAGGTTGCTACCAAGGGGTTGGCAGGGCCACGTTCCCTCCAGATCTTTGAGGACAATCTGCCTCGTCCCCCTTTCCAGCTTCTGGAGCTGCATTCCTTGGCTCCTGGGCCCTTCTTCCATCCTCCCCCAAAGTGGGCAATGTAGCAACTTTACGTCTCTCTGCTCCTATTGTTGTATTGCTCTCTGCCTTCTGTCTGTCGTCTCCCCCGCGCCCTCGTATAAGAACGCTTGCGATTGTAATAACCAGGATAATTTCCCCATTTTAAAATCCTTAATCACACTCGCAGAGTCTTTGCCGTATAAAGCACCCTTCGCGGGGTCCAGGGATTAGGGTGTGGACGTCTCCGCGAGGCCCACTATTCAGGCGACAGCAGAAGGCCACGGAGCGAAGAGGTTCAGATCGTGGGCTCTGAGGTGACTTCCGGGCCCTGAATCTGAATCTCAGCTTCACCATTTGCCAGCTGTGAGCACTTGGGCCAGGTGCTATTATCTCTCAGATACTCAGTTTCTTCATCTATAAAATGGGAACAGTGTCTAACTCCAGATAAGAACACAGTAGGCATGCCAAGTTCATGGTAGGCAGAGGGGACTACACCTGCCAGAGCCTGGAAGGACCCTTGCGTAGGAGGGAGGGAGGGAGGGAGAGCAGGGCAGGCTGGGGTGGAGGGATGGGTGGTGGACTTGGGCCGGGTCCCAGGGAAGAAGTGTGTGTGTGTGTGTGTGTGTGTGTGTGTGTGCCCGGTCCTCTGTCCTGGGGGTCGTGGACAGGGGATACAGAAAGCGTTTAAACAAGGCAGTTTTTGTTTACTTTTGTTGTGTCTCCTTCAGATATAACTGACATACCATAAAATTCACCGTTTTGAAGTGCACGATTCAGTGGCTTTTAGCATATTCACAAGGTTGTGCACCCATTACCATTATCGAATTCTAGAACATCTTCATCACCCCATAAAGAAGGCCCGTACCCATTAGCAGTTTCCTGGGGCATCTTAAAGCTCTCTGCAATCTCCCACTCCAGGCTTGAACCCAGGGAGGAGACAGCGTGCCCTCTAGCACTGAGCTGTGGGGTTGGGGCACCGGCCACAGGGCCAGGCCGACCTGGGATCAGCTCTCTCCTCAGCCTCTCCCGGCTTCCTCACAGCATCCCGGGAGGCAGGGTAACCCACTGCACAGGGCTGAGGAGGCCCAGGTGTGGGAGCTCAGGGCTCACTTTCCATCACCACAGTTATCATTTTTATTCCTGGGCCTGGTCGCTTGGTCCCAGAGTCTCTCTCCCCCCTAGGCTGCACCCACACAGACTTTTCCTAATAGGTCAAAGGGGCCGGCAGCTCTTCTGGCTTCACCCCCAATACACAGCACCTCAGGGCTCCTGCCCACCGGAGGCAGGTGGGGAGCATTTGAGGTTGGGTCCAGAGAGGCCGGAGTACCGGGCCTTTTTTTTTTTTTTTTTTTTAATGTTTATCTTCGAGAGAGAGAGAGAAAGACAGAGTGTGAACGGGGGAGGGCAGAGAGAGAGGGACACACAGAATCTGAAGCAGGCTCCAGCCTCTGAGCTGTCAGCACCGACCCCAACGTGGGGCTTAAGCTCACGAACCACGAGATCGTGACCTGAGCTGAAGTCGGGCACCTAACCGACTGAGCCACCGGGCGCCCCAGTACGGGGCCTTTTTAAGGCCTGAGCATCCCCGACGCTCCCCTACCCATCCAGCCATTGTCTGCGGCGGGGGGGGGGGGGGGTCTGACCTGGCCGGAACACGAGGACACAGCAGGGGCGTCTTCCGTGCTCCCACCCCGCACGCTGCCATGGGATCAGTGCTGCTGGCTGCATGGAGGGGCCTAGGCCCTGCATGGTCAGGACTGCCTGGCCTAGCCTAGAGGCAGCTGAGGCAGGAGGGAAGGCCATCTGGTGAGGCGAGGGACAGTGGTCAGAACATTGCTGAGCCTGCTGAATCGTTCCCTGGCAGCCACAGGGGCTTCTGGGATCAATTAACAGAACCACCCTAACAGGGCTCTCGGCCCCTGACGCATGTTCCACAAGCACGTGGCATCGATCGAGCCTCTGACAGCTTTGAGAGCCAAGAGGTGAAGCCAGGGGCCCGCTGCTCGCCTCTTTCTCACATGCCCCGGCCTGGTCTCCCACAGCTCCACACAGAGCCCGGCCCCTCCCATCTGGAGGGAGGGTGCTAGAGGCTTCCAGGACCCGCGCTCTCCGTCTCCCCTCTCCTGGTGCGGATAGGGCAACATGCCTGTCTCGATTTTCACCTACGTAAAATGGATCACCTACTAGGGCTCACTTCCTGGAAATTGGAAAATGCAGTCGTCCTTCCTCTTGCAGTGAGAACAAGGGAAGAAGTTCATTTATTCTTCAAACCAATGGTTCTTGGGCCCCTGCAATGCGTCAGGCGCAAAGAGAAACGCATAGCGCATTCGCCGCGCTCAGAAGGTTCAGGGCCGGCCGGGGGTCGGGGAGATGGATGTGGGTGAAGGGCTTCAACTCAAAGGGGTCAGAGCAGGTGAGAAACGAATAAACTTTTCGGTGGGGGAGGGGTTTTGAAGGAGGTTTCACAGAGAAGGTACGATTTGAGCGGGAATGCCTCGAGCAAAGAACGGGGTGAAGGGCCTTGGGGCGGAGAAAGTGGGAGAAACACGGGCTCGGAGGTGGGGGAGCTTGGCATCTTGGGGAACAGCAGCTGCGGATGGCCGCACGGCTGGGGCTTGGGGTGCCCGGGCCGGTGGGAGCTGGTCAGAAACGAGGCTGACGATATCACGAGGACGGAACCATCTGTCTCTTGTCCCAGACTCCGCACACGCACTGGAGCTGGACAAATATTGTAAGAGCCCTGAGTACTGGCCTGAGGAGTCAAGGCTCCATCCCGTGGACAGAGGAAGCCACCGTGAGGTTTCGTAGAGGGTG
The DNA here is from genome assembly GCF_018350175.1 of Felis catus. Lineage (NCBI taxonomy): Eukaryota > Metazoa > Chordata > Mammalia > Carnivora > Felidae > Felis > Felis catus. The sequence continues at coordinate 135,400,714 of NC_058374.1, forward strand.
TGAGGAAGGGGCCCAACTTCCTCCTTCCGCATGTGGACGTCCATCGCTCCCAGCACTATCTGCTGAAAGCCTGTCTTTTCCCCCATTGAATTATCTCGGCTCCTTTGTTGAAATGGATAAATGGGAGGTATTGCAGGGTTTTGAGAGAGGGGAGAGGTGTGGTCAGATCCGTGCCATTGGAAGATCAGTTTGGTGGTAGAGACTGGGAAGGGCTGGAAGGAGAAGGGATGTTAAGTTTCTTTATTTATTTTGAGAAAGGGAGAGAGAGAAGGGAAGAGCCGAGAGACAGGGAGAGAGCGAGAATGCCAAGCCGTCTCTGCACTGTCAACACGGAGCCTGACGCGGGGCTCGAGCTCCCGAACTGTGAGATCATGACCTGAGCTGAAAACCAAGAGCCGGATGCTCAACTGACTGAGCCACCCAGGAGCCCCTGGAAGGAGAAAGGATCGAAGGGAGACGAGCTGGGTGGGCTGGACCCAGGAAGGAAGGGGAACTGGGGAGAAAAGCAGTCCCCTGATCAGGCTGGGGCTCCTGTGGGGAGGCTGTACCCCGAACCAAGGCCGCGAGGTCAGCCAGCCTGGGCCACCCAAGGCCTGTGGCACTCACTGGGGAATCTGATTGGGGGCGGGGGTGGGCCAAGGGGCCCAGAGCGAAAGCTTGTGCTCCTCAGCCCCTCAAGGTCCACCAAGTGGTAAAATTAAACCCCCTCCAGACACAGCCATCGCAAGCAGGTTTTCAGGTAACGAGAGGATTGTAAATGCAAAAACAATGCCAATTACAGCAGCATTATCCCGGATTATGAAGCTTCCAAGAGGCAGTTCACACCTCCAGGCATGTCGTGCCCGGAAATTTCCAGGGGAGGCTAAGGGATCCAAATGTCTAGGCTGCCTGAAGCCAGGCCCCGCAGTGTGGGTGGGCTGCTGGGCAGCCCCGACTCCATCACCTCTACTGACCTGCCTTCGTTTCCCCAAGAAGACAGACCACCCCAAAGAAGACCCCCCACCCCGCGCCCCTACGATCCTGAGCGATATAAGCCTGGGCGTTGATCTCTGGCAGAAATTTGTCCCTTCAAGGACTTCCCCAGCCCTGGGGGCCGTGAGTCCATCTAAGACACTTTATGCAACCCCCCCCTCACCTGACCCATGGAGTCGGGAGGGCCACACACAGTTGGAGGCAGCCCAGCGCTGCCCCTTCTGTGCTATATATAACCTCTAGCCAGCCAGCCTCTCTGAATTGTGGTTTCTGCTTTGGTAAAACAGGAAGACGCCCCCCCCCCCCTCACTTGGCAGGGTGTTTTCAGGATTCAACGAGCTCTTGTAGGTAGGCTTGAGGAACAGAAACCGGTACAAACTCCACGCGTGACCCCTCTGGCAGCCTCTGTTAAAACAGTGAATGTCCACGCTCTGGGCCCCGGGGATTCCTTCTTGTCATTTCCCCAAGGAGAAAGTTTTTGCAAATGACGCCCAAGGATGTTTCCTGCGGCCCCTTCTGTGAGGTTGGAAATTGTAAACAACGGAAAAGGCCGTTTCTAGGGGCTTGGCTAAATTAGGATCCGTCGGTCCTGTGGAATCCTTGGCTGTAATTAAAGAGTCTGGTAGCTTCCGCGTGGCTGTCACGGGCGGATCTCCACCACGTGGGGCTGTATGAACAAAGCAAGCACCTACAGAATCGTTCCATGTAAGCTCTTCAGAGCCCCCCGCAAGCACCATACATTTTATATGTTCGTGTACATGCATATATGTACGTGGATGCAATAAAAACAGCCTGGAAGAAAACGCACACACACACACACACACACACACACACACACACACCCAAATGACCCAGTGGTCACCTCAGGGCGGGGGCACCGGGATGGAGGCTGTAACTGGCGGGAGCATCAGGGGGAATTCTACAGTCTGCGTTATGCCTGTTACGCCTGCATCACCTGCTTGGATAAACACATCCTAAACGCAGAGTGCAGAGAGGAGGGTCGGCCCCGTGCCCCGCCAATGCTCGCAGGCCGGGATTATGACCGCAGGTCAAGGGAGGAGCCTAGTAAGGGAAGTGTCCCAGGGCCCTGTGCTGCTGATGTCCCCAGACTCTTGGAGTCTGAATCCAGGTCTGAGGAAGCCCCCCCAGGCGGGTGAATGACATCCGTTGGCACGAAGGAGGGACAGAGAGACGCCGCTGTGGCAGCCTGGCGGGGCTGGGGCCATGGCCCACCTCTCCTGGCTGAGCAGTCTGCCAAGGAACCTATTGAGCTACATAAAAATCCATCCTGGAAATCCCAGAGGCATCCTTAGCGTGGAGGGCGCCTTTAAATTAGAAGGGGAAAAAAAAAAAAAAAAAAAAAAAGGCAGATTTGCCAGTAACTTGATTTCAGGTTGGCGAGGGCTGATGGCCAAAGCGCGGTGGCTCTGCTTGGCCAAGGCCCCCAGGCCACACGGCCCTGCAGCATTGGGTGTGAGGGGAACCCCGGCCCCACCGAGGTTCTGTGTGGAACCGCACATGTTCCCATGGAAACTCTGCTTTGCAGAATCCTCTGGAAATTGTCGCTGAGGAGGGGCAGCCGCTTCCCACACCCATTTTTGTGTTCCTGGGTTTGGTTTCCAGGGATGATTCTCTCAGGCAAGCACCTGAGAGGAGCAGGAGCAGAAAGGGGGGGTTGGGGGCTGAAACCCGGAGGGAACGGGCAGCGGGGGCCACTTCTGAGTGGCTGCCCCAGAGGAGGTGGAGGGTGCCAGAAGTAAGCTGAACTGTTTCGGACGCCTGAGGCTCAGAAGAGGGTGTCAAGGCCCGACCTAGGAGGGCAGGGGGGGCTCCGCTGAGAGCTGGAAGGAAATCCCCGTTGGAGCCAGGCAGGCTAGACGGAGACTGTCCCCCTGAATTGGGGCAGGGTCTGGGTGGGAAGAGGCGGTGCCCAGGGCCTGGCCCCCAGGGGCCACGGGGTGGGGGCGGGGGAGGGGAGTCCACAGCGCTAGGCCAGGAATCCGCCCTCAGGATGTGGCCATCCACCCTTTGGGTCTAGGGCCCCCTAGGGCTCCACTCACCAGGGTCTCACCTGTTCCCCTCCGATCCGACTCCCTCGGGGTGCTCCCAGCTGACCCTTCTTCCTCCGGCCACTCCTGTCCTGCCTGGGCCAGGAACAGCCCTCCCCATGCCATCCCTCTCTGTTTGCCTTGCCCCCACCCCGGGTGCTCCCTGTGGGGGCTACAGAGCCTGGGTCCCCATCTCCCCCAGGGAGTCCTAACCCCTCTTTTAGCAGACCCCCTCCACACTGCTCCGTGATAGCCTGTTTTTCCTGGAGGCTGAGTGCGGAAGAAAATGCACACCCGCTGAGCCTCTGGAAGAGCAGAGTTCCCCTCTGTCCTCTCTGAGCCACGCCCAGCGGTCTTGATTGTCACTGCAAACAAGGCTCAGGGGGACATGGCTGCTGGGAGGTAGAGGTGGGGTTCGAGAGAGGCCAGCAGCCACCCGGCCTCAAAGGGCTCCCAAGTGTGGTTGGTTCTTCCCCCCTGTGCCCATTCAGAGTCCAGAGGCTACACAAGCCTGCCTGCCCTCAAGGAGCGCCATTCGAAGCCCTCTCTGTCCCCTTCTCCTCCCTTACTGCCACCTGCACCCCCCTAAAGTAATCTGCCTCCACCTACACCAGCCCTTCGGGCTCAGGTGGAAACTGTTGAGCCCAAGGAGGGACGAGATCCTATGTAGGTTTTATCCCTTTGTGGAGAAGAGACAGGGGGCGGGGCAGGGCAGCCTGGACCAGGGCAAGCAGGTGTAGCCCCTTCAGGCTTCTCCGGTACCCCCGGGGCTGGCTGGAAAAGTCTGACTCCCAGCCTGAGGGGCTGGGGTCCTGGGGCCAGGAGAGAGAGGCCCAGGCCCAGCAGGTAGCCTCCTCCTGGTCTTGCTGGCTTTGGTGTCTCTGGGGAGGCTTGCTGTCCCCTGAGCAGCATGCCTCCCCTCCCCCCCAGTATGCCTCCCCTCCCCCCAACTCCCAACCCTGGCCTCTGCCTCTGGCTGTTGGAGTCTGCCTGTTGGAGTCCCGAGCCTGGAAGACACTTCTGCAGGCAGCTTCGCCCCCTGAACAGGCAAGGAATTCATTCAACTCCAACCTCCTGGTGAGCAGGGCCCTCTCCACTCAGCCTTATAATCCCACTAGAGCCTTCCTTGCGCTGTGCTCACAGACCAGGCTCAGAACCAGGCTTGGAGGCTGTGGGCTGCCCTGTCCTGTGGGCCCAAGGAGGCTGCGGGCCAGCCTAGCAGAGGGGCCGGGGTTTCTTTGGAATGTCAGTCTACTGCTTCCCCTCCCCCAAGACCCCCCAGCCCATCTACCCTGAGGGAAGGGCCTGACCTGCAGACCCAGTGCTGCCTTCAAGCTGCCCAGTACGGCTCAGGGACCAGGGCCGGGGCTCATGCCTTGGGCCCCCCCAGCGTCCCTAGACACGTTCGGGGTTTGTGTGCAAGGGCCTCTCCCTCAAGGACCTCTGGGAAGAGCGCGGGGGTGGGAGGGAGGATTTTACAAATGAGATCGCGGAGAGCAGCAGGGGTGGAGGAGAGCAGGGGAGGGAAGGAGCAGAGCCCAACAGCCCGGGCGATCCCCACCCTTAGCCCCCTCCTGCCTGTGTAATGGGTTCCAGCAGGGCTGCTGAGCACTTGGAGCCCCAGAAACGGCTCTGTGCAAGCACTGAGGGCCACTGTCTGCACGGGGCCTGAGCTGCGGCCACATCGAGGGGGCCCTCCTGCAGCCCAGAGGAGCCCCAGGCACCAAACCACTGGGCTAGAGCGTGTGAGGAGGTGCCCCGAAGCACTGGGGCAGGTGCACAAGGCAGACAGAGGGAGGAGGTGGGTGGGGTCCGCGTAGATCAGACGGTGAGGGCTCTGGGGGAAGGAGAAGTCGCTGAGGCCCTGAGGGTGGAGGAGGGCTGCAGGTGTTGGCAGAGCGTGTAGAGGGCCAGGCCGATGGGAGACGGCTTTGGGGTCCCCGTTGGGGGATGGAGAGCTTCGGGAGGTTCAGCCTGCTTGGCCAGCATCTGCCCCAAACGTGCCGGATCTGCTTCCTCAGCTGCCCTGCTCCAGGCCCCCAGCCTGATGACCGGCACTCAGCCACCTCCTTGGCCTCTGGCTCTGTCCCAGAGCCCAGCCCCGCCTCTGCACAGCTCCTTCGGGCCCACACCCCATTCCTCCTGCGCCAGCCCCCTCCTCTACTTTGTGCGGCCGCCGCCTTGTGCCTTTGACCTAGCCGGGCAGGGGCACGGAGGTGGGGTATTTGTGTAGTCGTTCCTTTATTCATCCCCGCGCTCACGGCACCGACAAGGGTCCTTTGCTGGGAACCTCCCCGAGGAGCTCACGGTTGGCCTCGCCGGCTCAGGCCGTGGTGCAGGCTGGCGCCCAGAGAGCCCATGAAAGGGTGCGGAGGGCTTGGGGAGGGGCTGTGTCGAGGAGAGCCTGTGAGGACTGAAGAAGGGCCCCCCCCGGCAGAAGGGACAGTCTGGGCAAGGGTCAGATGTGAAACGCTGTGACCGGTGGGTCTGGCTGGGACACAGAAGGAGGGGGTAGGGGGCAGGCCAAGGCCGGAAGTGCCTTGAATGTGGGGGCGAGGTGATGGGACGCCCCTGGGGCCTCACTCCTGGGATAGGACAGGTCCTGTGGAAGGAGATGCTGCTGTGGGGCATCTGATCCAGGGCGAGACCGAAGGGCCCGTGGAGCTCATCCTAGAGATTTTCATAGACCAGGTTAAATTCGCTGTCATTCGTAAATCTGTGCATTTTCTCCTGGGGAAAAAAAGGAAGGAGGGAAGGAAGGAAGGAAGGAAGGAAGGAAGGAAGGAAGGAAGGGGAGAGAAAGAAAGAGAAAGAGAAAGAGAGAAAGAGAAAGAGAAAGAGAAAGAGAAAGAGAAAGAGAAAGAGAAAGAGAAAGAGAAAGAGAAAGGAAGGAAGAAGAAAAGGAAGGAAGGAAGGAAGGAAGGAAGGAAGGAAGGAAGGAAGGAAAGGACACAAGGAGAGAAGAAGTGGAGAAAGGAAGAGAAAGAATAGGTAGGAAGAGAACAAAGTTGTACTAATGCAGTTTTAGTCAGAGGCGCAGCTCTGACTGGGAGGCCTGTCCTTGTCCCCAAGGCCACCTCACCAGTCTCTTCCTCCACTCCACCCACCCTTGCTCTCTGCCCTCCAGCCCTTCCGCCTCCCCACATGCTCTTCCCTCTGCCTTGGGTGTTCCCCCACCCCACCAACTCCCCGACCACCACCTACTCCCCCTGCGGGGTTTGGTTCAGCACCCCCGAAAACCCCCTCCCCTGGCCGTAGTCTGATGCCTCCCCCCAGCACACCCCTCACAGGGGGCTGCAAATGCCTCTGTTTGTCAGTGACTGTTCCTGCAGACCCGAGGCTCCCGAGGGGGCCAGCCGTCCTGGCGACACCTCAGAGCCTGGCACAGGGCGGGCACTGCCTAGGATGGCCCAGACATCCTTGGGGGTCTCGGCATGGGGAAGCCCTGCTTCCAGTCAGGGCCTAGTTCGGGGCTGAGTAGAGCACGGGCTTGGAGAAGAGGAGTCAACAATGTCAGCCTGGGCCTCCTGGGCTGGGGGGAGGCCAAGTTCCAGCTCCCTCACTTCTGACGGCTCTTCCAAGATGCCCGTGGGTCCACCCACTACCCAAGGTCATCTGTACTGGCTCGATGAGCCCCCTGCACCTTATGATGCCCAAAGCTCGGGTGTAGACATTACTTAACCTGGAACTCATTTGAATTCAGGGCAGTTGGTTTTGTAGGAAAGGGTCACTCATCCAGTTTACAGATGAGCAAACAGGTTTCAGAGAAACCATGACCGGTGGCGCCTGGGTGGCTCAGTCGGTTGAGCGTCTGACTTCGGCTCAGGTCATGATGTCCCCGTTCGTGGGTTCAAGCCCCGCGTCGGGCTCTGTGCTGACAGCTCAGAGCCTGGAGCCTGCTTCGGTTTCTGTCTATCTCTCTCTGCCCCTCCCCCGCTTGTGCTCTGTCTCTCTCAAAAATACACATTAAAAAAAAAAAACAGAGAGAGGGAGAGAAAGAATAATGATCAAGTGATATGCCTTGGCCTCCATCATGATGAACACGGACCCCTGACCAGGCCAGCTCAGGCCGGCACCAGCCCCGACACCAGCTTCCAACTTTAGCCAGTGTCAGCCTGGGGACAGCTGGAAACCTAATAACCCCTGCCCGATCGACCAGTGTAGACATGGCTCACACCGCAAAACCCTACGGGGCCCCAGTACCACGTTTGACCCTCATGGCAAGTCTGTGACTCAGTTTACAGAGGAGGGGACTCGGGCTCAGAGGTAAGCCCCTCGGCCAGGGCTGCGCAGCTGCCTGGGGACAGAGCAGGGGTTCAAACCCACTAGTCCTCTTTACCACTAGGCCGCCTGCCTAGGGGAGAGGGCTCTGATTCGACTGTAAGAGGTTCACTCCTGTGGTCCTATTTACCCCCATTTCACAGATGAGGAGAGAAGGTCCCATGGGGTAAAAAGGGGAGCCAAGCACGCTGCCCCACCCCCCTGCATACCTGGGAGACAAGGCTCTGGGTTGGGGGGCAGGCTGCTGGGCACGGTCTGGATGCAGGAGTAGATTTCAGTGTCTCTGCCCTGTAGAGACTGTGAGAAAAGGCAAGGGTCAGAGGAAGGTGACCTGGGGGGCAGGGACTGGGTCCCAGCAGCCAGGCCTCCCCGTTATGATCACCTCTGCCTGCGGGCACCTAGGAAACAGGGCCCTTTGGGCCACAGCCTGTGAGGGGACAGTTACCTCGCCCAGCTACGTCATGCACGGCCATACCACTGTACCTTTGCACCTGCCCTCCTCTCTCGCGCGGAACCGCTTTGCCCTTTCCCACTTGTTCACGGAGACTCTCCTCTCTGTGTCCCCTGTTATCTGCCTCACACCATCTCAAGGTCTTCTGCTCAGCCTGGGTGGGCCCTCTACAGGCTTCTGCCAGGGGCCCAGATCCACTCCCACAGTCCTTGCCGGTCCTTAGGCCCTCCAGAGCCTGGTTGCCAGCAGTCCCGGCCATGACACCCATGGCCGTGGTTCCAATAGGATGCCCTCCCGGCACCTGTCCTCACTCCCTGGGTCCAAAGCCACTGCACCCATGAGGGTCCTGGCCACCCATCCACCCCTATAGGATTCCTTTGACACCCCCACCGCGGCCCCTGCTCACAGATGACTTAGGCACCTGCCGGGTCATACACCTCTCCCATTAGGCTGTACCTGGTGCGTGTCTGGGTCACTGAACCTACAGCTTGCTGGGCATACTTGGAGACTGGCACCACAGGAGCTATGGTGAGGGGGCTCCTTGCTCACCAGGGCGTGTGCCTTGAGGCCACAGTTACTCTTGGCCTAGCTATGAACAGCCTGGCCAGAGGTGTCAGGACGGTAGAAAGAGCTAGGCCTTGAAATCAGACGAGAGTAAGCATCGCTCTCAGCTCTGACCATGTGCCAGCCCTGGACAGCCCCTGGAACTCTCTGTGTCTGAGTTTCCTCACCTGTGAGATGGGAATAATCATATTTTACCTTGCAGGCTCAAAGCACGATTAAATGAGATACTGCATGTTTGGCACAGGGTTTGGCAAATAGTAGGTGCTGAACACCTACTGAATGACTATGAGTTGAACAATTGTCCGGGGAGGCTTGGTGCCTCCCTCCCCTCTCGGCGGTCAGAGCCTGGACCCTCCTCCAGACTCTGCGGGGCACCCGGGTCCCATGCGAGGAGCAAACGCTGTTCTTCGGGGTTGGCACATCAGAGCCACCAGAGCCTCGGCGAGAGGCAGGAACCTTCCCTTCCCGCGCGCGTACATGTCATATGGAAGCCGGCTGGTTGCCAAGGAGGTGGTTTCCCTGGCAACAGGCAAGCAGGGGTTGCCGAGGCAGGCTGGAGAGACAGGTGGTGCTCTGAGGCAAGGGGGGGGGGGGGGAGGAGAGGAGGGAGGGAGGCGCTGAGAGGTAGCAGTGCATGAAAACCCGAGTAATAAACCATTGGCGCTCCGGAGACCCTCGCTTCAAGGGCATCACACACAGAGATAGCTAGGCAGCCCTGGGGATCGGTTCAAGGGGCCCTGAGTCAGGGGTCTTGAGGAGAGGGGCTTCTGACCCTCATCTGGGGAGGGAAGGGGGCCAGACTGCCCCAAGGAGAAGCCCCCTCTCCAGTGGAAGGCGACCTCTAGGGCCCCTGCTCAGGCCTCTCTGGTCTTCAGGCCTGCCTGGCACAGAGAATAGGCATCTGCTACTCAGCAGCCCTGTGCCCCCAGCCTCTGTCCGCCAGACCTGGATCTCCTCCGAGCTGGCAGGCCTTCCAAGCTGGACATTTCTGGTCACAGAGTGAAGGGGAAAAAGGGCCTCCCTGCTGACATCTCAGCAGGGGAGCCGGTCTGGGGTCCCACACGTGGCTCCCTTCTCCCTCACGTCCAGCCCACGTGGGCTGCCTGTCACACATGAGCCCAGAGAGGCTCAAAGATGTCTCGGGTCACACGGCCCCCTTGGGTGGCAGAGCCAGGATTGAAACTCAGGCCTCCTGCCCCAGCTCCACGCACTCCCCCTGGGCCAGGCAGCGGCTGGGGGACTTCTGAGACACAGAAGAACACCCTGTCACGGGACCCCACCGGCCTCTGACCCTGCTGAGGGCAGGAGAGGCAGGGGGGCTGAGGGCAGGGCAGGCTGCAGGGGTCGCTGCCAGTTAGCAGCTGCTGAGTGAAGCCTTTGACAAGCCCTGACCTGCTGGGCTGCATTTGCATTCAGGGTGTGACCCGCTTCGCTGGGCTGTGAAATGCCTGGCGGGCCTCGGGGGGGGGGGGCTCCGCACCTCCTGGCCTTCCTTTGTGGTGATGGGAACTGCCTCCCTCGGGGTGTGCCTGCTGGGAGAGGACTGCCCTGGCCTCTCAAAGGGCTGCACTGGGCTGGGCTGGGCTGGGCTGGGCTGGGGCGGCTCTGGAACGTACTGTGCTCAGGCCATGCTGGCTTGTGCTGCGCTGGGCCAGGGCTGTTTGTCTGGGACCCGGGCCCCCCAAGTCCTTTGCTTCCTGCTGCTCTGTGGGCCACAGTGCTGACCCAAATGGCTGTCAGTGCTGAAGTGTGGAGTCAGTGGCAAAGCCTTCCTCCAGGTCCGCTGAAGCCAAAGTTGAAGTCAGCTGCCAGGACCTAGTACGAGGGTTCTAGACATCGGTCCCCCTGCAAGACCTACCCCTCCCTGTGACCAGGAAAACGCAGGAGCTGCACTCTCGCGGGCACCTGCACTTAGGGACTTGCACAACGCACTCTGGGGGCAGCTGGGGGCAATTTGGGGGTGTTGTGCCAAAAGCGACAGCGCTCATCGGAGAAGAAGTACCTCTGCTGTAGGTCAAGGTCCTGGCACGTCTGAAATGAATGGCCCACTGAGGGGACAGGAGTCCGGGGAGGCAGGGCTGGAAGAGCCCTCCAACGAAGGCTGCCAGGCTGGCAGTGGGGAGTCCCTGGAGGCTTCTGAGTGGGAAGCGACCGCATCGATGGCGTGTTAGTGAGGTCCCCCCGCTGCAGTGGGCAGCAAGGAGGGCAGCAGGCCAGGCTGAGGATGTAGCAGAGCTGAGGGAGGTGTTCCGCAGAGCAGATGCCCCACATGTGCCCCGGGGTGCCCAGCACCGAGCCCCGTGGAAACCCAGGCATCTGGAGGGTAAGAACGGCCCTCCACTTGTCCATATGGCACTTGACTGCTAGGCACCCACTGTGTGAGACAAACCACGGTCACAAAAGTAAGAGGTGGCCATAAGGACCACAGAGGGACACGGAGAAGGAGGATAGGGAGGTTGGGGTCGTGGAGGGGGTGGGGAGCTTGTATTCTAAAAGGGAGGTCAGGAAAGACCCCATGGCCAACGTGCCATCTGAGCAGGGTGCCGGGGAGGGAGGGAGCAGCCCCCATGGACAGCTGCAGAAAGGACACTCCGGAACAGAGGGCACGGCCGACGGCAAGGCCCGTGGTGAGGGAATGTCTGGTGTTTGGGAACAGCAAGGAAGCCAGTGTGACTGGAGAGAGGGGGAGACCATGAGGGCAGAGCTCGTGGAGGCTCTGTCCGGGGTTCTGACGTCAACTCTGAGTGAGGCAGGAACCTTGGGAGGTCGGTGGCAGTTGTGAGAACGTGCTCCCCAGACCTCCAGGCCCAGGGACCAGTACTGACCAGGGGCCCCGGCCGCGGGGCTCTGGAAGCCATCATCATGGGTACACGGAGGCCACGGAGGCCCTGGGGGCTCCTCCCAGCCGGTGGCCAAGCACAGTGGGGGTGCCCGCACAGCCTCCTACCCTGGCAAAGGACCTCCTCTCGCATACGTGCACACCCCCACCGGCCTTGCCGGGCCTTCCCTAGACCGTGCGGCCTCGGGACTTCCTCTCTGCCATCCTTCCCACTTTCCTCACTCAGGACCAGCTCTGCATTGGTCTAGTGGCTCGCCCAGCTTTCCCCATTTTCTCCCACAGGTGGTTTCCTTACTAAGACCATCTCAGGTTCGCCCAGCTCTGTGGCTGCTTCTCTGACTCCCCAAGGGCCCCGAGCAGAGCGAATGTGATCTGTGCTCGAGCAAGATCCCTCTGGCTGCTGCCCAAGGACAAGGATAACAATAGGCCAGCTGATCAGAAACCAACTGCAAGGCAGCAGACAAGAAACGGTGGTGGCTCCCACCAGCGTTAGCACCGGGTGGGGGGCGGGGATTCCGGACATGCTATGAAACGCGACGCGCTGACAGATCAGATACGAGCCGTGACAGAAACAAGGGAAGGACGACTTCCAGGGCTCAGCCTGGACCACTGGAAGGCTGGAGCTGTCCGTCCCTACAACGAGGACCATGACTCGAGGCACCTCAGTGGGTAAAGACTTGGAGGCTGGTCTGAGAGGGAAGCCGGTGACTCAGATGGAGGGACTCTGGGGTTCAGAGGGGGTGTCTGGGCTGGACGTAGAAACGTGAGAGTTGTCAGAATATAGATGGTGTCAAACCTCAAGGCTGAGTGAGATCACCCAGGGGTTGAAGGTGGGGAAGAAGATCAAAGAGAAAGGGTCCCAGGACTGGACTCTGATGTTGAGAAGTCAGGGTTCCACGAGGAACCAGTGAAAGAAGCTAAGGAGGCCCCAGCAGTGAGTCTGAGGAGGGGGCATCACGAGGGTGTAGAATGTTCTGGAAGCAAGTAAAGAAAGCGTGTCAAGGAGGGAAGAGAGTTTGGTAGTGCCAGATGCTGCTGATTCATTAAGGAAGATGAGGACCAGGATTTAATCCAATGACATTTGGATGTAACAAAGTGGAGGCTGATGGTGACCTTGAGGAGGAAGATTTTGATGAATACCTGGGCAGGAAGCCCTCCTGCGGGGGGTCGGAAAAGGAGAGAGAGGAACTGAAGACAGAGAGTTTTGACATTTCTGTTGTGAGTCGTGGAGAAAGGGCAGGGTCACTGGAGAGGGACGTGGGCTCGAGGTAAGAAATCCAGGATGGAAGAAACCATAGCACGTTTGCGAGCTGTAAATGCAATATTCTACTGTTAAACCCTACTTTACAGATTAGGGAACCAAGACTCAGAAAGTTTAACAGAACCTACGAGCAAAAGAAGTAGGCTTCGAACCCCAGTCTGCCTGACCCACTCCAAATCCATGCCCCTGAATAGATTACTGTTAAAAAAACAAATTGGAGTGGTACAGCTTTTTTTTTTCCCTCATGCCACAATATATCATGAGTATTTTCCCACATGAATAAAAAGGAAGACTTGACATAATTAAAAGGAGAAATATACAAATATACAAAGAGATGGACAGATTTAACTCACTTCTCTTAACATCTGATAGACCAAAACCAACAACTGATAAGGAAATGGAATATTTTATACAGCACGATCAACAGACGTGACCCAATTAACACACGTAGAACACCTAGTCAGCCGTGCACAATGCAAGTTCTTTGCAAGTGCACACAATACAGGCTGAGCCATAAAGTAAGTTTCGAGAGACTTCATAGGATTAAAATCGTACAGACTATATTCCCTGATCACGGTGGAATTGGCGAGAAATAAAAAATGGAACAATGACTAGAAAGTAATGAAACATTTGAAAATGAAGCAAAATACTTTTAAACAACCCATGGGGTAAGGAAGAAATCCCAACAGAAAATTTAAACTGAAAGATAATAAAAATATGACATATCAAAATTTGTGGGATACAGCTAAAGCCATAATTAAAGGGAAGTTCATAGCTTTTAGTGCATAGATTAGAAAAGAAAGATTGGGACACCTGGGTGGCCCAGTCGGTTGAGTGTCCGACTTCCACTCAGGTCATGATCTCACGGTTCGTGAGTTCGAGCCCTGCATCACAGAGCCTGCTTTGGATCCTCTGTACCCCCCCACACACACCTCTCTGCCCCTCCCCTGCTCACTCTCTCTCTCTCAAAAATAAACGTTAAAAAAAACAGAATTAATGAATTCAACAAGGTCACTCTATATAAAGTCAGTATGCAAAAGCCGATCATATTTCTACATACTTACAATAGATAATTAGGAAATAAAATTGAAATGGGGCTAGCACCTGTATCTGAAATCCCTAACGTGAGACTCAATGACATAACAGGTGTAGAATCCCACCACAGTGCCTGGCACATAGTAGGCACTCAACAAACGCTCCTGAAGTCATCACCCCTGTCGTTAATGTCATGCCTACCTGCCCAGCTGGTAGGGACCAGCCTCAAGGGCTCCCAAAGTCTGTGGCCTCCCTTCACGTCTCCTTTCTTGTCCCGAAATCTCTTGAAACCACCCCTTAACCCCGCGGGGCCGTTGGGCTTCTTCCGCACACCCTTGGAGAAGTCTGCCTGAGCCTCGGAGTAATCTAAACACGGGCAGGAAAAAGATGTTCCGTGCAGAAGTGAGTCTCTTCCATTAAAACCACGCTGGTAGAAGGATATTTATTCATGGGGAAAGATGTTCATGAGATATTGCAACACGAACAAAAATAGCTGTACTACTCCAATAAAAAAAAAAAAGTACGTGTGAGTGTGTATATGGGTCTCTTTGTATGTATTTATAGAAAAAAGACTGGAAGGTATAGAAGTCGATGTTACTAGTATTTATCCTGGAAGAAAATAGGCTTAGGATGATGGTTATTTTCTTCATAGACATACATACATATATAATAGAGAGAGAGAGAGAGAGAGAGACAGAAAGATCGTGTGTGTGTGTGTGTGTGTGTGTGTGTGTGTGTGTGTGTGGAGAGAGAGAGAAATGTTTTTATTCAAAAGCTGACACCAGAATCCCTCACAGGGAAAATACCCTGAGTCGTCGAGAGAGCAGAGGGGACATGGGGAAGTCTGAGACCACGTGGGAAAGTGACTGGTGGAAATTCCCCGGAGTGGAGGGCTGGCCGTGTTCTGCTCCATTTGGAGCCGTTGGTGCTGGAGGGACATTGCCTTTGCCCCATCCCCATCTGTCCCCATCCTCAGGAAGTAGGGCCCTACTCTGAATGCCCTCTGTGTGGCCCCGAGTCTCCTGCGTGTCCGGGTGGTGGGAACAGACCAGCGACAGCAGGTCCCGGCAGAAACGTGCAGGGGCAGCCCTCGAACACGCCCCTGGGGAGCCCGCAGGTCCCCGGCAGGGCTTGGTACCTCCAGGTGTGGAGCCGAGATCCTGACCTGGCAGCTGTCGGTCTCATGGTGCCGAGAGGCCAGCTGACACTGGGTGGCATTTATTCACTTCCTCTACGGTGAGCATACGCTGCTTGTAGAACTAAACTAGACGGAGCTGAAAAGTCACCTTCCCGGCCGCTGGGCAGAGAGGGGCTGTGTGGGGACCGTGGGGACCGGTGGGCGGGCTCATTCACACCCCACGGGAGCGCCAGGCTGAGCCTCCCCCAGGTAGATACGAAGACAGGTACAGCGACAGGAAATGCTTATGACACGACAGACATCCCAGCTCATCCCAGCTCATGTCTCTGCTTGATTTTAAGGAGAAGAAGCGATGCCTGCGTGTGGGGGAAGGGAGGTGTGAAAAACTGAAAAGCGTTGATGTGTTAAGGGCTTGCGATGGCGCCTGACCTTTCCCTCTTTCTGCTGTTTGCTGTGATGCTGTTCGTGCAATAAAAACAGGACAGAGCTGCTGAGCCGGTCAACGTCACTCATTCCTCCCCACCTCGTGCCCCGGCTGGCCCTTGTCCCAGAAGCGGAGGGGCGTGCCAGGGAGCGGGGCCCAGTGCCACCTCACAGCTCCCTGCCCGCCAGGGGCCAGGGGCCACACGTTTGCTCATCTTCACAGAAATCCCGCCAGGTTAGAATTCTTGTCCCCAGTTTGCGGGCTGGGAACTGGAGGCTCAGAGGTCACGCAGCCGGTACATGGCTGAGCCGGCCCCGGCCCCTGTGCCAGGCCTGAGAGAGAGGCAGAGGGAGCCCAGGCCCCAAGACTCACTGTGTAGATGGATTCGGCCGCAGGCTGCTCCTGGCCGTGGGCGGTGCCGGGGTCCAGGCGCTTCGGGGGAGCCCGCATCTGTCCCTGCAGTAAAGGAGTCGGGCGTCAGGGCGGGGGATGGGCAGCTCCCACCGCGCAGACCCCCCCACCGTGGGAAAAAATAGCAGATTGTCACCAGGCGGCTCAGAAATTGATCACTCAGCACCTCCTCCCACCCACCTTCCCCGAGGAAACGGGGCAAATGCCTCCAAGACCCACGTCGAGCCACCCATCTGCCTGCGCTTACGGAGCGGTCAAGACCCCCACGGGGTCAGCCAGTGCCTGGCTCAGGGGAGACAGGCAGTGCAGGACACGGTGACAGGGCCCCTGGCTACGGAGCTGACTGCTGTGGGTGGTCCGATGTCCAGTGCCACTCTGCCCCTCATTGGCCCTGTGGCCTCATTCATGCCACTTCCCCCCTCCGGGCCTCACTTCCTCCAGCAAGAACCCTCCTTTGCGAGATTGTTGCAGACAGGCAGGGAGGTGACCAGGGCATGAGTACTTGGCACTCAGTCCTCGGCCAACCAACACACGCCCGTCAGCCACCTCCTGTTGGCCGGGTGGTCCAAAGAGGTGGACGCCGTCCCCGCGTTCCTGGAACCGAGGACCCCGTGGGGAGACGGACAATGAACTCCCAGTTTTGCCAAAGCAGGGTTCATGCGCTGACCGACAGGACAGAGAGCCTCCGGCGCACTCTGGGGGGGGGGCACGCCCCTCACCTGGCAGAAAGGGGGTTTTAACCCTGAACGCTGAGGAACTACGTCGGGCAAGAGAGGGAGGGGAGGCAGGCAGAGGGAACGGCATGTGCCAAGGCCCTGAGGTCTCCAGGAACTTCAAGAGAGTCAACATCGGGGCAGGGGCTGATTAAAAATCCTGGCCGCCTGCCCATCCCCAGCCCGTTTACTCGGATTAGCTCTCCAGAGCTCCTCAACTGTCAGGCAGAAGCCGGCGCCACCCCGGTCGCAGCCTAATCATCGCCCAGGAGAGGAAGGCTCACCGGATGCCAGGTGGGGCCCTCTCTGCGCGCATCCCCCGCCCTACCTCATGTGCTTCTCAACACACCGGCAAGACAGGTTTTCACATCACCTCCGTTCCCCACGTGAGGACGGGGAGGCTCAGAAAGGGCAGGCGACCCGCCTGAGCGACCCCCCCCCCCCCCCCCAGAGCCGGAAGGGGCAGAGGTAGGATTTGAACCCGGGTCCATGTGATTCACCAAGATGGCCGACCTGAGAGTATCAGTTTTCGCCTCTCTGTTTTGTCTGAACGTGCGGGTCTCGTAGGCGGTTAGATAGGCGTTGGCACCCGCGTGGCACTTCACAGCTTACAAAACAGCCCTGAGACTTGCCCTCGTTTGATTCTCTTTACTGCCTGCGGAAGTAGACCCTGCAGAGGGGGAAACTGAGGCATGTCTATCTAGTCAATGACCGCCTTTGCACGGAACCTAGACGCCCTGTTCCAAATCTAGTGTCCTTCCCCTGCACCATCTGTCACGGAGGCCATGGCTCACCTCAAGACAGCCGGGGGCCTGGTGCCTCTCCCTTCGCTGACCCTGCCAAGGCTGGTGGGTGCGAGCTCATGGGCAGGGGCTCTTCTGGGCCCTGGGGGGGAGAGGGGGCGGGGCAAGACCCAAACCTGTCCTCGTGGTGCTTCTCCTGAGACCCGTGGGGCCACCAGGCAGGTAAGTACCATTGTGGGGGTGTGGGAGGGAGCCCCGAGACTGCCAGGGGGCCGGGGCAGACTTCGGAGGGCTTGCCCTGTCTCCTGAGGATGGGAGAAGAGTCTGAGAAAGTGTCACAGGCCACAGGGACAACGCACGGAATAGCATGAGGGCAGGAATATCAGGTGTCGGGGACACGCTCGAGGACGGACTGTCTGAAGGAAAGTAGCTGATGGAAGTGAAAGATGAAGGCAGCACATGAGCAGGAGGCTGGCGAGGGCGTTGCCACACGAGGCGGGGTCCACGGTGTCTTCCCTCGGAGGGCAGGGAAGCCACCAGATTTGGTGACATTTGCATTTCCTAAGGCTTCTCCACTCCCGCCGGTTTGGGTGAGCTGCAAGTGGGGAGGGGCGGTAAGGGGAAGAGGCAAGAGATCTCCAGGAGTGGGGGGGGGGGTGAGTCCTGGGCTGTGGCGCAGAGGGGGTGCCCCCCTCGAAAAATCAGATGAGTGCATTTTGTTCCGGGGCTGGGGATGCTCCGCCCCTTGGAGCCAGCCTTGCCCTACCCAGGTGCCTTGTTCCCTGCCATCAACACGTGCCCTTCCAGTTGGGCTTTTCAAATGAATACACCAATCCGTGTGGCCGCCAGCAGCTCGGGAAACCTGGAGAGCCCCAGCTTCCCCCTCTGTGAAATGGGAACCATCCCGTCGCCTTGCCTACCTCACAGCCTGGCCATCTTCGACTCATCTTCCAGGTCTCAGTGCTCACTTACTAAGCCGCTCCTCCCACGAGCACTGAGCATGTGTCAGGCTCCCCCTGGCAAGGGGGAGACGGAGTCCCTGCCCTCTAGGGCTTAAGTTATGGTGGCGGAAACAGTGGCAAACACAAAGCACAGGTGCGGGGAGCAGGGCCGAGGGGACATGAGTGGAAGCAGGGAGACCGGTGAGGGGTGCCGGCAGCCCCAGGCTGGGGGGCGGGGCAGGGGAGAAGGGGCTGGATCGCAGACAGATTGTGGGCAGGGCTTGTTGTGGGGGAGGGGGAGGAGCCCAGCACAGCTCTGGGGACATGGTGCCATTTGCAGAGACAGGGCAGATCTGGATGCTAAAGAGTGATGTCAGGGGCAGGGGGTGTGGACGCCTGTGGGCCTCAAACAACGGGCCTGGTCTGGAGCTCGGGGAGGAGCCTGGGCAGCGTCAGGGGTGAGGAACATCACTTCAGGAGCAAAGCCATCACCAGGGAGTGTAGACCGAGCAGGGAGAGCACGGAAGAAGGGGCCTGAGACGTGCAATGTTTAGATATGTGTGACCAGCCCAGGGCTGCCCCGGGGGTCCTGGAACCCAGGGAAGAAGCCTGTGGCGGAGGAGGGAGACCTGCTGTGTCACATGCCCTCAAGGGCTGAGGACCGATCAGCCTCCTCCCGGAAGCCAACCTTCATCCCCAAGCCCGGTGGGAGCCCTCCAGCCTCCTCCTGTGGCAGGAAATCATCGGCCTCTTCTGGGCCGGTGGCTCCCGGCTTCAATTCATTTCTCCATAGCTGCCTGTGCTCCTGGGGTCCTCTGTGCCTCCCCCTCCCTTCTCCTCTTGCCTCTTGGCCCCCATGGCCGACTGCCTGGCCTGGTCACGGGCTGGGAGGGCCCCCTGCGTGCTCGGTTCCTGCACTCGGTTCAAACCATGCTGGCCTGCGAGGGGACGGGCCACGGGCGGCCATCCAACTCTGGAGCGGCATCCACGGGCTCTGCATCCCAAATTTGGATCCAGTTCCGGGGAGCTCTGGGGACACAACACGAAGGCAGCAGTAACTTGTGGCCTTCCGAGTTCTCTCTCCTTCAAGGCCGGGTCTTGCACCAGCCCTTCCTTCCATACGTGCACGGAGGGAAGACAGGACGTGTCTAAGCACTTCGTTCCCCTGGGGGTCAGGCACCCAGCTGGTGCCTCGCAGGCGCTGTCTTTTCCACCCTGGCCAGGTGAGGGGGAAAATCTCTCCTTCTCCCGATTTCTGGAGGAGGAAACCAAGGCTCAGAGAGGGCTATGGCTCGAAGCGAGGGCAGGGACTGCATCTGTCTTGCTTTCCACTGTGTCTGGCCCTCAGCCCAGTGCCTGGCATATACTAGATATTCGAGAGCTATTCCTGGAAGGAGGCAGGGAAGGTAGGAGTCATTGAAGCCAGGCAGCGGGGTGAGGGGCTGGGATTGGAAGTCAAACTGGGATCGGCTGAGTTTGACCCCGCCTCCCGAGACTTCCCTGAGCACCTACTCTGTGCCTGGTGCCTCCTTGGCCTCGCAGGACCCGAGACCCACTCATCACAATCCTGTTTTGCAGAACAGCGGCTGAAGCGGAGGCTCAGGGTCAAGGTCTCGCCCTGACCCGGCTCTGCCCTCCACCTGCTGTGCTTTGGGCCCACAGAAGCCGCTTGTGCGGTCACTCACATAAGCCTGGCGTGGGGGTCCGCAGACGGAGTGTGGGTCCCTCACCACCCCCGCCTGAAGCACGGTTTCTGGGTCCACACCCCAGTTCCAGTAGATGTTCGCTGAGGGGCAAGCCAATCAAGAGCCGCCCTGCCCGTTGCCGTCATGGGAAGAGCAGACGTGGTGCAGGATGAGGGCCAAGCTGGACACACAGTAGGTGCTCAGCACGTGTTGGTTGAGGGAGGGAGAGTGGGCCCAGTGGCGGGTGGGTCCCTGTCCTAATCCTGGGATTCCCGGGAGGCCCAGAGAAGCGTTTCCTGCCATCTTCTGCCTTCACTGCTCAGCTGTCCCTGTGGCCAGGCCAGGGGCAGGGGGTGGGGGGTGGAGGGCAAGGGCCCACGGAGCCGGCATGGCCCTCTCGGACCTCATGGCAGAGTCCGCACCTGGCCAGAGCAGAGCGGACCCCTTCTGCAGCGTGTCGGCAGGATGAGCCACATTAGGAACGGGTCATGCCGAGGCCACAGCCCCCATCTGTGGCGTCCCAAAGCAGGTCACAGGACAGGAGAGGAACTGGAGGGGCAGCTGAGGTTGTCACCAGGCTCTGGCCCACAGCTGGCGGGAGAGGCAGCCTCTGGAAGTTAGTGGCAGATAAAGTGGCCGCGTCCACCTTTTTTGAGACCTTGGAGCCTTTTCTGGAAGAGCGATTATGTCTCCAGCCTTGAAACGAGGTGGGAAACTGAGGCCCGGGTTCAAGTCCCAGGCCTGCCATCTCTCCCCCCACCTCGCTGCACTCAGGCCACACGACCCACGTGGGTCTCCCTGCAGCTCCTGCCTCAGAGCAGCCACGCCTGCTGTTCCCCTGCGGGACACACTCTTCCTGATGTCTGCCTGTCCCCCATCCTTCCGGGTGTGCTGTGGGGAGGTCCTCCCTGGCTATTGCTTAAAATAGCAAGCTCCCTCGTTCCACACTCACCACTCTCTTCGCTTTGCTATATTTTCCCCCAACACTGATCGCATCCGTTATGCTACTTATTTGTGTATTTGTTTATAGTCTGTCTCCCCTCAGCTGGAATACAAATTCGATGAAGGCAGGGATTTCCTGGGGATGAATTTTAGTCATTGCTGTCGCCCCAGGGCCTGAACAGGACCCGGAATTTAGTAGGTGCTCAATAAATAAGTGTTGAATGAATGAACACATGAATTCCCATCTCAGGGTCCAGTGGGGGGTGCTTCCCTGGGTGTAGATAGGGACCGGCACTTTGGGTGCAGCCGCTGAAACTTTCTTGACCCAAGGAGCCCACATGGCTGTGCCAGAGCCCTCGCCCCACACTCAGGGCCTGAGCTGACTGAGCTGTTCCCCAGGCTCGGCCCCCAAGGCGAGGAGCAGAGAAGCTTTTGGTCCCTAGAGAGGGGAACAGTGGCCTGAGCTGCTCTGATTAAAGCCTTCAAGGAGCCAGGACAGAGGGTCCAAACCGCAGCCCGGGGCCCTGATGGCCATCTTGGCACCCCAGAGCTGCACAGAACCTGGCACCCACTGGGTAACGCATTATTCCTTCACCCAGCATTTACCGAGCACCCACCCACCACGCCTGGGCACCCGCGGAGCCACGGAAACCAGCTTGCCCTGGTGTCTGTCCTCATGGCACTTGCTGCCTGGCAGGGAGGGCGGGCAGGCATAGAACGAGAAACCACAGGGCTGGGTGACAAGGACCGCGACAAGACCCCTGTGGGGAGGCACCCCGAGCAGGAGTCGGCCAGGCGTGGAGCTGGACCAAACCGCCCAATCCACCTGCCCTCCAGCCCTGACGGCCACGTGCTTTCTGCACGACCAGGGGAAAGTCACCCCCCTCTCTGGGTCTCACTTCCCAGGGCTGCACGGTGGGGAGACACCTCCCTCGCAGAGCGACGGTGGGACACAGATGAGAGCAAATGCTTCTTCCTTCCTTCTGGGGAGCTGGGGATCCAGAAAACCCAGGACAGGGGCTCCTGATCTGGGGAGCTAGAAATGTTGGCATGTGGGCTTGAGGCTTCCACCAGATACCCAGAAGGGCCCACGACCTGGAAAAGGCTGAAGAGCCCTGGTTTCGAGCAACGAGATCGAAAGGCAAGGCAGGGGTCCCTAGTGCAAGAGGCCAAGGCCCACTGGGACACCGCGCCCCTGAAGCCGCAGGGAACGGGGTGGGGAAACAGCCGCTGGGTGCGTGCGTCCCCTACCTTCTTCCAGAGGAGCAGAGCCGTGACCAAGATGCTCAGCAGGGTCAGGAGGCCCGTGAAGCAAAAGAGCAGAAGCTTCTGGGCGCCCTGTGGGGGCTCTCGGTACCCTGTGTCTAGGAGGAGGGCAGGGAAGCAGAGGGTTAGTTCCCCGAGAAAGGCTGGGGCACACCCCACCCGGCCAAGCCCCAGGCCCCCAATTCCCATGTTCTCCTTTACCCAGGACTCCACTCACAACGCTCCCTGCCGAGGGAACCCCCCCCCCACCACCAAGCCCCCACCTCTACCAAGGTCCTCGCTTTGGGCTAAGCCCCTCTCTGTGTTTGCCGCCTTGATTCTGGTTAAGGGCAAGGACCACGTCTTTGCTTCTCAAGTGCCCCTGTCTCGGGGTGAACTGGTGCCACCGATGGCCGCTTGCGGGACCCTGGGCGAGTCGTGCCATCTCCCAGGGCCTCCTGTTTGCCGCAGGTGAGACGGGGCTCACGCGGGCAGGTGCGGTGAGGGTGAGGGGCCCGGTTTGTCCTGGGCCTAGCCGGTGGCTGGCCTGCACCAGGGGTGGGTGAAGGGCACAGTCCATCCTTTTATCCTTCCCCTCCCACCCTCCCTCCCTCCATCTGGCTGGCAGAAAACTGCAGAGTGCCAACTACGTGCCAGGCACATCAGTGTCTGTTATTTATCAAACACTTCCTATCACCAGACAGCAGCCCTTGCACACGGCATCTCATTCTTCCCCGTAAGAGCCCTTGACGGGCAGGGTTTTGCCATGAAGGCCGGGCCCACAGCCGCACCCTGGCCAGCCCAGCTCCGTGGCGTTCCCAGCCCCCAGCCCCCGCTGGTGGGAGGCCCCGGGGCAGGTCAGAGAGTCATGGCTTTGCTGATAGGCTGTTCGTAACTGTCTATAGTCATCGCTCCTTTGAGGATGTGGTGAAACTAGGAAGATTTCCCAGAAATACGCACACAAGCCCAGCGCTCAGTCACGGGCTGCCACAGACACACACGTGCGGCAGCCCAACTTGTGCCCAGCCCCCCCCCCGCCCCACGTTGTGCCGGAGGGACACCGAGACCCAGGGCCCAGTGGTTTCTCTCGGGTACCCGTGGGGTGGCCAGAGGCATAGCTCCATCCCAGGCCTCTGTCCTTCCCGAACCGAGGTGGGTGTCGGCACGCCTGTGCGGCCAGGGGCTCCCCGAGGACACCCTGTTCTGTTTTGCCAAAGCTGATAGATGAGGTGTTCCCCGCTTTAGGTCCGGGGCCCCAAACCCTGCAGTGTGAACTCTCTGGGCCCTTCGCCCTGGGGAGAGCCCGGGAGGGAGCCTCACCTCGGACCAGGATGAAGATTCCTTTGCTGATTCTTATCAAGTTTGGCCAGTGCACGGAGCAGTAGTAGGTACCGGTGGCTGACGCGTTGGGCAGCTGGGGCGTGACCCAGCATTTCAGGCTGTGCATCTGGCTCTCTTGGACCGGGTGGGCTGAGCAGTTGATCTGCTTCTCGGAGCTCCTCTGACTCTGAAGGTCCACGTGAAAGTACCAGGCTGTGAAGTCCTTCAGTTCGGGGCTGTGCGGGTAGGAGATTTTGCAGCCAAAGGAGATGGCCTCGTTGGCCAGAGAGACCACGATGGGGGCGCCGATGTGGGTCACCAACTGTCCTCCTGCAGGGGACGGAAAAGGAGAGAGCGGGAGCTTACCCTCCGGGCCGCTTCAGTCCCTTCTCCCTCCTGAAGGCCTCGGCTCACACTCCTACCTTGCAACGCAGCCACGGCGTGCGGTAAAGCCAAGTGCTTTGTCCGCGCAACCCTGCATCTCTCAGCACACCCAAGGCAAAGTGTGTAAGAGCTCCAGTTCACAGAGGGGAAGAGTCCGAGGGTCAGGGAGGCCACCCTGCTGGCTTTCAATCTCTCGGCGGGTAGGGAGTGGAGCTGTAGCCCTGCCCAAGGCAGGCAGACTCCAGACCCCACATTCCTAACCGCATCCCTACTCAAAGGCCGGGAAGCCACATTGGATAAGAGCACCGGTTGGAAAAGACCCAAAGCCGCCGAAGGACAAGGAGTAAAAGAGGAAGGAGGCAGGAGACAAAATCAAGAAACCCTTCCTGGCAGGAAGAACTTCCTGGCAGAAGACACACAGAGGGGAGCCATGGCTCTCCCCGGCCTGAAGGAGGAGGCACGCCAGGCATCAGGAGGGACAAACCTTGCCCTGAATCTGTCGCACCCAGCGGCGCTGTTTCCCCACCCCGTTCCCTGCGGCTTCAGGGGCGCGGTGTCCCAGTGGGCCTTGGCCTCTTGCACTAGGGACCCCTGCCTTGCCTTTCGATCTCGTTGCTCGAAACCAGGGCTCTTCAGCCTTTTCCAGGTCGTGGGCCCTTCTGGGCATCTGGTGGAAGCCTCAAGCCCACATGCCAACATTTCTAGCTCCCCAGATCAGGAGCCCCTGTCCTGGGTTTTCTGGATCCCCAGCTCCCCAGAAGGAAGGAAGAAGCATTTGCTCTCATCTGTGTCCCACCGTCGCTCTGCGAGGGAGGTGTCATCTGCCGCACCCAGATTCTGTCGGGACGTTTCTTGCCCTGCCTAGCAAGGTCACGCTGGAGTCCTTCCCCCCTTCCCACCACGGCCACTTCCCGCTCTGCGTCCAACCCTGAGGCCCCTGGGCCTGGGACTCCCACCTCTTCATCTGGCCTCCTCCCACCCAGTCCCCAGACTCAGCGCGGGATCCACCCTTTTAGCCACATTGTCCCGTTTGGCCCTCCAGGCAACGGCACCAGGCCAGTGCTTCCTCCTGGGGGCTGGGAGGTTGGAAGCCAACCAAAACCACCAGGAAAGTGGTCTCGCCAGGGCCATTGAGGAGGCCTCTCCGCCTCCCCCCCGCCCGCCCACCCCGGGGCCTCCGCGTCTCTTCTCTGTGTGTCTAAGAGGCCTGGGGAGGCCAGACACGCTGTCACTGCTCCAAGGCCACCTTCCTGTTTGTCCAAGCAGGAAGACGTTCATCCAATTGTCTTCAAAATTATTTCCCCGTTTGAGGTATCCTTCTAGAAAATGATCTAACGTGCTAGTGTGATTAGGCCAATCTTTACAATTCGGGGGACATCTATAAAAAGAGATGGCCTTTGTTCTGCATTCTGCCGGGGTTCGTTATTTTATGGTCAGAAGGTTAGGATCGCGACAGCGCGTGGCCCCGGGTCAGGTCTGCCTCGGACAGGAGAGCCCCAGACTTCAGAGAAACCACACTCTCCAGCAGCGAAGAAGGAGGCAAGTGCCTGTTGACCAGGAAGGATGGACAACCGGGGAACAGCGGGTAAAAAACAAGGAGGAGGGGGGCAGGCCTGTCACTGCCGAGAAGGAGCCTGGGTCCTGGCCGGATGGTGCAGCCCACCGCCTCCAAGGCCTCTTATTGGGGTGTTAGCAACCCCGGAGCCCGGACCACAGCAGCCCGGCTGCCACCCAGGCCGTGCCAGCCCCTGCCCTGGCTGGGCACAGCTAAACACCACGACAACCCTTTGAGGCCACCCTGTTTTGCAGACAAAGACCCCAGAGGGTCCTAGAGGCCCGGAGCCACGGAGTCCCTAAGTGGCCAAGCGGGATTTGAGCCCAGGCTTTGTCCCTGCTGAGGATGTGAAACCAGCCCCCGGACAAGGTGGGTAGTCGAGTCAGGGACACAGTCCAGTGTGGCCTGGCCTGGGGCTGGTTCACGGTGGCACCGATGCCACATGCAGATCCCCGGCCCAAGTCCCAGTTTCCCAGAGTTGGAGGCCAGGGGGCTGCGTGACAGAGAGCATGGGTGCCGAGAGGCTTGGAGAGGGCGCCCGCCTGCCCTTTGGGCACCTAGCCCTCACCCCAGACCCAGAGGGGCTTCAGTGGGACCCTCCCAAAGCTTGGAGTGTGTCCCCCACCGAACGAGGTGGGTTGGGGCAGAGCGAGCTCCCTGGGAACCCTCTTGCATTTCATGGGCCGCCCAGAGGGGCACGCGGCCCAGGGAGGAGGACTTGAGGGCGGGACTTAAATTCCTGGGGCTGAGGAGGGAAGCAGAGCCGCAGGAGCACAGCCGGTGCACAAAAGTGCCCGAGGGGACCCACTGCCAGCCCTGTGGGTACCCAGGGCACAGGGCCAGCTGTCACAGCACCCACCAGCAGGGCTCCTCTGCCCTCTCCCTGCCCCTTCCCTGTCCCCCGTCTCGACCCAGCTGACACGCGGGGAAGGACGCCGAGGGGGCTCCAGGGGGGAGAAGAGAAGGGGACCCTCACCCCTCACTCTCACACAGGCCCCAGACGCTGCTTCAGCATGCACCGAGTTCAGCCTTTTGGCTGTTACCCTGGTTGGAGAGACGAAGAGCCGGGGCTTCGAGTCTGCCTGCGAGTGACCGCTGGGCAGAGCGGCTGGAGCGGCCAGGCTGGCTTGGCTTCCCCCGCGACATCTCCCTGCGATGAAAGGTCTACGGGGCCGCGGGAGCCCCGCCAAGTCGCTCTTTGGATAATCCTCCGGGAGGCTGGTGGGTTCTTGGTGCAGCCCAGGCCAGGACTCAGGCAGGGAGGAGGGAGAAGCCTGGCTTGTTTTCTGTAGGGAGATGGGTTCGTCCAAGTCACAGAGCTCCCTGCCTGGTAGGGAGAAGGGCCTGGGAACGACGCTCGCGTGGAGCCGGGACAGAGGTGGGGCAGTGGTGAGGAGAGGACGGCCAGAGATGGGATTGGGAAATAGTCGGATAGCGTGATGCCTGAGAGGACCCCGCTCCGAAGGGCCACCACCCCAGCCTGAGAGGACCCCGCTCCCTAGGGCCCCCAGCCCAGCCCAGGCCTGCCCCGGAGCTTGCTTACTTCCAAGGCATCTCCAAGATCTCCCCTCCCCACCCCCACACCATTACAAGCACAGCCGGTTTGCTGGGCAGCGTAAGCTCTACAGCTAAGCCCTCCGCCACCCCCCCCCACACACACACCCGCCCCGCCACCAGCCCTTGGCAGGAGGGGTGTCCTCAGGGATGGCACACCCTCCACCCCTCACTTCTCTGTAGCTCCCAGGACTGCTAGGAAGTCTGGGGCCTGGCCAGAAATGTGGGTGGGAGCGCCTGGGAAAAGCCCAGTTTCTTGAGGTATCAGGCCTGGGTTTGGATCCTGGCTTTGCCGCCCGAAGGCTGTGCCACCTCCGGCGGGTGGCTTTCTTTCTCCGAAGCTTGGTGTTGCCCCTGAAAATCGGGGAGAGCAGCAGAGGGTTGGCATGGGATTAAGTGGGGCCAGGAACATCAGAGGGGCCACCAGGCCGAGCTGCCTTTCTTCCCCGGGGCACCAGAAAGAGGCGAGGAGGTCAGAGGAGTCCTCGCCGAGCCTGGAAGGCCAAATGCAGCCCGACCCTCTGCCTGTGTAAGCGACAGGCCCACAGCGGGGCGGCCGGCCAGCACGACAGCCTGTCTAGCTCCCCGGGCCCCGGCCTGGCCTGGACACAAGGGAGTGGGTGACACCCCGGGGTGCAGACCCTGGGCCTCGTCCCCAGGCCCCCCCGCCAGGTGTGTCGTGTTCAAGTGCAGGGCTCAGAGCCCGGAGAGCCCTCCCTCCGGCAGTGTCCCTCTGTCCTCCCCCCATCCTGAGGACCTGTTGCCCCTGTTGGGAAAGAGCCTGTCTGCCACCCGCTGTCACCAGATCCTTCCTTTTCTGGTTCTTTTGAGTCTGTGGCCGCTTGAGCAGCGGGTCTCACTGCCACCCTGGCCCCGCGACCCTGTGCTGAGTCCCTTGGGGGAGGGGCTCGCGGTCAAAGAACTTGACTCGATGCAGGAAGGGTGCCCGCTCCATCGGCCCTCCCCACACCCCACACATCGCACGCCCCCCATTCACCCGACAGCTCCCCTCCCCTGGGCTCCTCTCCCCTGCAACCAGAGACCTGCCCTGCGCTGCTCCCGAGGGAGCCACAAACCATCCTGCTCACGCTGCTGGGCTGCCCCACCAGGGGAGACCCAGGAAGGAGACTGAAACCAATTTACATGGTGAACACCAGCAGCTAAAAAGAAAATAGAACACGAAGCATTTTGTGCATAACAAGGGCACTTTCTGTGACCTCCTGGTTTCAGTTAAATTCACATAACCGGGTTCAGACGGGGCCATGCTATAACACGCGTCCCTTAGCTTTGGGCCACCTTTAAAAAATGAAAATTGCAAGTCCCTTGATTGGAGGATCCAAGCCGTGCCTCCAGGCCCTGCGCGGCCCAGCTCAGCTGCCCTCTGCCCACTCGCCCCCAAATACCAGGCCTGCCAGGCTCTTGAGTCTTTGCCCACGCTAGCCTCACTGCTCAGAATGCCCTCCTGTCCCCTTCCTCTCCCAGGACTGTGCCGTCACCCTCTCAGTCTGCAGGACTTCCTTCCTTCCTGAGCCACTCCTGGGTGCCCGACTCCCCCTGCTTGGCACAGTTTCTCAGGCATTGCTGGTAAGCCCCGTGATGAGACGCGTTAATGTCCCCGGGGGCACCCTCCCCTTTTGCAGATGAGAAAACTGAGGCTCTGAGAAAGGAAGAGGTTTGCCCAGCATCACAGCTGGTCAGGAGTGGGGATGCGATTTTAAGCTGGTCCTTAACCCCACACCCTTTTTTTTCTTTTGTCTTTTTTCTTGTTAATATTTACCTATTTGGTGGGAGAGCGCAAGTGGGGGAGGGGCAGAGAGGGGAGGACAGAGGATCCGAAGTGGGTTCTGTGCTGACGGGCTGACAGGCTGACAGCAGTGAGCCCGATGTGGGGCTCGAACTCAACAAACCCACGAGATCACGACCTGAGCCGAAGTTGGACTCTCAACTGACTGAGCCACCCAGGTGTCCCTTAACCCCACACTCTTAACCACTGGTCTATGCTACAGTTTTAAAATCTGAGAGCAAGAAAAAGAAAACATTTCTCAAATGAAAGAGCTGTACCCTTATATTTACTTTTTTTAAGTTTATTTATTTTTTTGAGAGAGAGAGAGAGAGAGAGAGCGAGTGGGAGAGGTACAGAGAAGGCAGGGGGCGGACAGAGGATCCGAAGGGGGGTCCATACTGACAGCAGTGAGCCCCGCCTTAGGGCTCGACCTCTTGAACTGTGAGATCATGACCTGAGCTGACGTCGGACGCTCAACCCACTGAGCCACCCAGGTGCCCCAAGAGCTGTACCCCTTTAAAGGGAGCTAAAAATTCGGAGGCCATTTCCCTAGATTTGGGTCATCTAATAGGCAGACATGTCTGGCAGCCTATGGGACCTGGGGACGAAGGTACTCATCAGAAATGACCCTGCAGCTTACGGGGGACAGCGACTGCTGTCCGGCTCAAGGAGAGCTTGTGGCTCCCAGAGCAGAAAGCAAGGGGCCCCAGGAGCCCTCCACAGACTGGTCCGGTGGCAGAGGCAGCCGGTGTCCCTCCTTCACTCCAGCCATGACATCCCTCCACCCCCAAAATCTGGTGCTCCCTCCTTCCCCACTCTTTCCGTCTGCCCTGGCCTCGAGGCCCCTCTGACCCACCCACTCCTAGGCCAGGCCTTGGCCCCAGCTCCCCGCTCTGCCCGGAACTCAATCCCTTCCACAGCCCCCGAGCATCAGCGTCGTCAACCAGGGGTGTGAGAGCCCAGACGTGCCGATCAAAGGTATCCATCCCGACTCAGGTCGATTTTAAAGGAAAATACTTTGATTCCCCAGCTACAGAAGAAAGCCGTTCCCACGGTCTTTATTTTAGGCATGCAGTTTTGCCCTCCAATTTAATTCTGGCATCTCTCAGACCATGCCTTTTTTTTTTTTTTTTCAAGGCCCATCTGAAGGGCTCCCGGGAAGACACAGAAGTGGGGCTGCTGGTCTTATCACAGGGCTCCGGCCGTTTGCCCGAGCACGCATCCCAGGATGCCGCAGAAAAACGGGTGAGTCCTTCAGGACACAGGCATCAAACACGCCAAGTGGCTGATTAGGGAGAAGCGTATAGCAGGCGTTGGAAGGCAACCTTTGAACAGAGAGCGTGTGTTATGAAGCTTTTAGTGCTGGTGCCCTCCAACACTGCCATCAGACTGGCTGTCACATCTTTCAACACCTCCGAATTACAAAGCTACGTACGGACGTGGCTTGCCTCGGGGGCCATTTCCACAGCCCGCCTGCGTTCTGTTCTAAAGCCTCCAATCTTTGGACCCCGGGGTGCACCGCGGCCAGGAGGGGACACAGACCAAGTGCAGGATGTCAAATGTTTGGTCCCAGCAATGTAGAAGCTTCGTGGGTCTTAATTGGCATTTTTACGGCATCACCTCTCCTTCGGCTTTGTGAAGGGGCAAGTTGTTCAAACTTTGGAGCTCGTTTGGACTCCGTTTCTCCCTTTGTACCCTCCTCTGCCAGCAAAGACGGGCATCAGGACGGAGTGGACCAAAGAGGAAGGGTGAGAGGGCAGACCCCGCCACGGCACCCACCGCAGTATGCTCTCTCCAAGTCCTGCCAGGGAGGACCGGGCCCTGCGCCTGGGCAGAGCTGACGGGTGAAGCTGGAGAGTGGGGAGATAAAGAGACGTCTCAGAGCCTGCACAAACCCAGAGGAGGGGACCCAACCCAGCCGGGAGGCGGCAGAGGCTTCCTGGAGGCATGACCCTTGGACGGGGTCCATTGTTTTCCAAACCATGATTCTTTAGGCCCTCTTCCCCCCATTATAAAAGCGAGACATGCTCACTGTAGAAATTCTAGACACTGCAGCGAAAGATCAAGAACACTGAACCGGCCTGCGGTTCTGCCGCCGTGACATCACGGCTGTGGACCTCGTGACGATTCGTCCACATCCCTTTACGAGCTGGGCTTTGAAGGAGGAATCGGAGGGAGGCAGCCGGGTGGGGGAGGGGGGCGGAGAGGGGGTTTTCAGCGCAAAAACCTCTCGGATGAAGCTTTGAGAAATCTGGAAACCAGACACCCGTCCTGTTGGTAGTTGGGGGGCTCAACAAGGCGCAGTGGAATCGTAAGGGTTGGGGGCTCAGGGAGGCGGGAGGTGGAAGGTGGCAAAAGTCATCCTGGAAACCCCGGGGGAGCCTCTGTGGGCTTCTGGATTGGGAATTGACGCAGTCACATTTTGTGTTAGAAAGACTACAAGAGAGGGGCGCCTGGGTGGCTCGGTCGGTTAAGCGGCCGACTTCGGCTCAGGTCATGATCTCGCGGTCCGTGAGTTCGAGCCCCGCGTCGGGCTCTGTGCTGACAGCTCAGAACCTGGAGCCTGTTTCCGATTCTGTGCCTCCCTCTCTCTCTGACCCTCCCCCGTTCATGCTCTGTCTCTCTCTGTCTCAAAAATAAATAAACGTTAAAAAATTTTTTTAAAGAAAAGAAAGACAAGAGAAATTCTACAGAGTTCCAGTCTTCCTCGACTGCCTAAGCCCCTTGCATTAGTGATTCGGTCTGAGGGCTTGGGACCCCCTCCTCTTCCAGCCTCCTTTTAAAATATAAATGCTTCTGGCTGTCAACACACTAACTCCTTCCTGTAGACGCCTTCCCCAGATCACTTTTATCTTGACTTCTCTTAAATCTCTATCTCCCCAAAGACCCGGTACCCTCCAGGCACAAAATCACTCACTGCCCTCTGTCCTCCCCACCCTCTCCTTCCACTCGGCCAGCCCTGTCCCTGCCTCCTGTAGGCCTCCTCCCCTCCCACCACCAGCGGAGCTCAGCAAAGACCTTGGAGGCTAAGCTGTGGCTCCTGCAGCTTCTGGCCTTGACCCTAACCTGCCGGTGCCTCCCTCTTTGACCTTTCCTCCTCCCCCCAGAGCTCCCCAGCCTGCACCTTCTCTCTCAGGCCTCTCTCTGGCTTTTTGTACACAGTTCACCTCTTAAGGTGGGGCATGTGTTCCCTGGTGCCATCGGCACCCTCGCCTGCCCCGGTGAGCCCAGTCGTGCCCTTCAGACCTCTGAGCTCCTGAGGCTCAGAACCACAGGTGAACTGGTAGGGCAAGCCGGCCATTGGGTTTGTCGGGGCCTGGCTGAGTGGGCCACAATGGGCACCACAGAGAGGGTAGCACAGTTCGACCTTGGCTGACAGGTTGGAGTCACCAGGTGGGGGAGTGGGAGGACCCCTCCCAGGAAAAGGGAACAGGAGCAAAGGGTTAGCGGCAGGCAGTCCTCCAGCATGGCTCCAAAGTGGGTGTGGGAGGCAGGAGCCGGAGGAAAGGACAGCTCAGAGCCAGGGGGTGGGAGAGGGTCTTATCCAAACCCCCCGCAGCAAGGGGCCAGCCGACGTCAGTGAGTTAGTCTCCGGCCGTGGTCCATGGACCCGTGAGCGACCATCCTCGTATATAAAGGTTTTCTGGTCCAAGAAGGGGAGTTGCTGATTCAAAGGGCATGTACCCTTTTAAACTTTTAAGTTTTGCTTTGAGTTGCCGAGGGGCCTTCAGAAATAGGCCTTGGGCCCTATGAGCAGAGCTGCAGGCGAGGCGTCTGCCGGCTGTGGGATACCAGCCTGTGGGTTGGCCTGGCTTGGCGTCCCCTTCCCCTGAGCCACTGACAGCAAGCACAGACCTGGTTCTGACCTCACCTTCTTCCGCACGGCCCGTGCGGCCCTGAGGGGAGCAGACACAGACACACGTCAGGTTCACCACACCCCTCTTACGGGCACCCCGCCCCACGGACCCTTCCTGAGGGGTCCCAGGTGGAGGTCCCAGGGCCACCGGTGGTCCTGGAGGTGTCTTCCTGTCACCCCAGCAAGAGGTCTGCACGGGAGGGTGCCGAGCGCCCTGCCGGGGAAGTGGGGGGCTCAGCGTGGTCAGGTGACTTGGCCACATCTTCCATGACTGGACCCCAGGCCGGCCAGACTGTCCTCACCAGGGGGTCAGGAGCTCTGCCTGCCAATTTCACACCTACTCCCTCTCCAGGCTCAGGTCACCCCCTTCCCTTCCTCTGCTTTCGGCCCCCTACCCCAGCGCCTCAGGCCCGCACTCCCACCAGGGTCCCTAGATCCACAACAAGCGTGAGGTCTTGTTTCAGGGCCCACGTTTACCCGGAACTCCAGTATCCACACTCTTATTCCCAAGACATCAGGGTCTCGTCCCTCTACCTGCGCTGAGGAGCCCGGGGCCCACCTCCTGCCCCTGGACCCAGCTCCCTCTCCTGGAGGCATCACGTCTCCTTCTTGGACCGCCTCCCGGGGTTGTCTGTGGCTGAGGACTTGAGTCCTTCCTGCTGTGGTATCTCCGGCACCTCCCCCGGGGACCAGGCACCGTGCTGGGGGTCGAGGATTCGAACCACGAAAGTCCACACGTTTTCCAGCCCCCCCGAAGCTCACAGTCCGCTTGGAAAGAAGCAGCCTTAACGGGAACGTGTCCCCTGGACGCACTGAACGCACAAGGGCCAGAGACCACGCATGAGTGTTCACAGCCACAGGCAGGAAGCGCGTGAAGTGTGGATCATAACTAAGTAACTTGCGGTGAGTTCATCCAATGGGATGCTCCACAGCGGGGGCTGGCGGACGTGCTCCGTAAAGGGCCAGAGAGTAAACATCTCACGCCTCGTGGGCCAGACGGTCCCTCTTGCAACCACTCAACGCTGCCGACGTAGGGTGACAGCGGTCACAGGCGATCTACGAATGAATGAGTGTGGTTTGTTCGAATAAAACCTTATTTATGGAACTGGCATGTGGCTATTGTATAATCTTCACGTGTCACGACATGGTCTTCTTTTGATTTTCTTCCAGCCATTAAAAACCAGAAAGGCCACTCACGACTCGCAGGCCAAAAGGCAGCGGGCTGGATTTAGCCCTGGGGCCTTTGCTTGTGATCCCTGCTCTGTGGCAATGAAAATAAACAAACCACAGCCACACCGTCAACTAGATATAGCTTAAAAAGCGTAACTTGGAGCGAAAGGATCAGGTCACAGAAGAACAGACGGCATCGTTCTGATCATACAAAGTTCAACACCAGGCAAGTCCAGTCTATACCATTCAGGAACACATACCGAAGGGCAAAACTATAAAGAGATGCCGGGACACGATGGCCCTAAAAGTCTGGGTGGGAGAGAGGGGTGTCTTGGTGGGGGGAGGAGGGGGACCAGGGGCTGCGGGGGCCTGCAGCGTTCTCTGAGTGGGAGCCGCACAGGTCTTTGTTTTAGAACCCTGATTGTACTTTTCCGTGTACGTACTATAGCTCACGAGTTAAAAAGAGAAAGCACTGATGGCAGGGCCAACCGGAACCCCTACCTGACAGGCATTTAAAATCCACCCGAATACAGCCCAGTGGGATTCGTAACCCACTGCTCCGCCGAGAGCCCCTCCCCTCCAGTCAAACTGAACCTCTCCCCGTTCCCTCCCCCTGCCTCTGCCTTCTGGCCTCTCACGCTGTGCCTGCCACCCACCCACCTGCCCCGCCTCCTCCCCATCTCGGCTCCCTTGCCCCCTCCAGCCCTCCCCCTGCCCCACCTCTGGCGGTTCTCTCCGCCTGCCTCGCAAGCTCTTTATTGGGATTAGACAAAGATGAAAAGCAGAGGCCAATCCTGACAGAGGCTCGGAGCTGCGAGCAAGAAGGCAGGAGGCTCCTGAACCTCTTTAGGACAACAAAGCGAGCGGGGACACCTGAGTCTAGAGCCAAGGGGAAGAGGGGCGAGCCGGTATCGGTAACTCCCGCCTTGGGTCATGTCCTGTCACGTCCTCTGGGCAGATCTCAGCGTTTCTGCCAGGCTGCGGGGTACGGGTTCTTCACCTCCGGGTCCCCCCCCCCCCCCCGCCAGTGCCTAGAAGCGGTCCTCCTCCAAGGACATTTGAGAAATCACTATAGCCCAGAGTTCTGGGAAGGCCGGGAAGAGAAAGGGGACTGACATTTGTTGAGGACACAGAGGCTCAGAAAGGCTAAGTCCCTTGCCTAAGGTCACACAGCAGTCAATAGAAGAAGGTAGGACTTGAACCTGGCCTGTCTGGCCCCAAAGCCCCGGCAGGTGACTGACGAGCCACCCCTGGGGGAGAGCAGTTGCCCACGAGACCACAGTGGCTGCCAGACCCTTTGAGAAAAGCAGAATTGGCAGGGAGCTCAGAAGACCAGAGGAGAGCAAGCTTGAGTCCCGCCTCACGATGGGAGGAGGGTTGGGAACAACAGCGGTTCTGAGACACCATTCTATTAGGATGCTGTGCTAGAGGCCACTGGAAAAGTCAGAAAGACCCCAAGGAGCCAGAGGGCTCGCCAAGATATCCAGCTGGCCAACTGAATCTTGAGTTTCGATGGGCTCTGCTAGGCTCAGCTAGGACATTCTCTGAGCCCCAACCAGGTGCAGGTACTATCATCCCACCCATTTAACAGAGGAGGCAGCGGAGGCAGGGCGACACTAGGAACCTGCCCAGGGTCCTGGGGCGAATTACAGAGCTCAGATCGAAACTCAGGCTGAATGCCCTCGCGCGCACTCAACCCTGCATCTTTCTGCAGTTCAGGAAAATGGCACGGTGACCCTGGGCGTCAGTGACAGAGAGAGCCAGGCACCCGCAGGGGCAGGACCAAGAGAAATGGGGTGCCGTCCGCTGCTGCAGGAGGTGCCGGAGGACCCCCCAGGCTTTTCCACCTCTTGTGAAAGAGCAGAGTTTCTCTTTCGCACAAACTTTGCTGCAACACTGGGGGGAAAGGTGCTGCGTGTTGACAGTGAAGACAGTTACAAAAGCGCTCCTCACAGCAGCATCCCGCAGAGTGTCATCCACTGTTACCCAGGCGTGCAGGGTCCCTTCGGGGGAGGAGGGGCCGCACAAAAAGAAATGACGGGAATTGGAAGGCAATTAAGTTAGAAATGACTAAGCGTGGGTCCCACCAGCAGGCTGCGTTTCCTCGGGCCATCTCCGAGCCGGCCATCTCTGGGGGACGGGAGAGGTGCAAAGGGCACAAGGTTAAAGGGGATGATGTCGCAAGGGGCCCAGCCCAGGAAACCTACAGTAGGTACCACAGTCGGCTCTTGCCTTTTTGGGGGGAGGGGAGAGAATTTTTTCTATGAGGAATGTTCTTTGCAAAGAAAGCGGAGAGGAGCCCCACGAGCCCACTGCCAAGGGTCCAGGCTTGGGCTTCGGGCTGACTCAGGTCTAACCTTGACCTGTCCTCACCTTCTAGGCCTCAGGAAAGCTACCTGGCCTCCCTGGGCCTCAGTTTCCCTGTTTTTGAGTGGCTGGCAGGGACAGTCCCCCAAGGCAGGCCGGAGCGGGGCTGAGTGGGAGAGTAAAGCCCAGATTAAGTGTTCGAAGAGGCTAATTCACGACAATAAGGATAGCTGCCGTTGTTTACGGTATAAAGAAAAAGGTAGAGGACGAAGCAGAAAGGGGGGCATAAAAGTCTAGACGAAGAGGAAGAAACATTCCTCGGCTGCACGGTGGGGCGGGGGGAGCCTGGGAATCCAAGAGGGACCCCGGTGTGGACAGCCCGGTGAGGCACACTCCCGGGGGTGGCTTGGATCCAGGCCACCCAGCTTCTGAGGGGATCTGGGGCCAGGAAAGGGGGCACACAGCACTGGTCCTGGGAACGGCATAAGCTCCCGTTGTGGCCTCTGGTTGGACTTGAGGAAGTGGAGAGTGCCACCCTTTCTGGCAACAGTGACAATTTTGTGGCCCGGAGCACAGTGTTCCTGGTGGCCAGCCCCTGGCTGCCCCTCGTCTCCCTGGCTAACACGGGGAACAAGGCTGAGGGTGGCTCTTCGGCTTTGCAGGGTCAACTCTGCGGCTCCACCGTAAGATTCCTCGGGGGTGAGCTGTCCCTCCCCACTGACCCCACGCCTATTCTGACGCCCCCTGGCCGCAGCATGCCTGCCCCCCACCTTGTTTAAGGCCCAAAGTTCAGGCTGTCGAAAGAAGGCTGTGAGCATAGCAGTGGGGGCGGGGGGAGGGGGGGAGCGCCGTCCCCACCCCTTCAAAAGCCACCTTGGCAAGGCATTAGCTAAACATCTCCTGGGTCCCTGAAGGCTTCCCCTGTGAAGTCTGCAATGTTCAAACGCAACCAGCAAATCTCCCGAGACAGGTCCCCAGGAATTAGCTGCTCGGGCAGATGAAAGTCACTCTGATGTGCGAGCCAGGGAGCGCGTGGGAAGAAGGAAGGCGGCCGTACCTGCGAGCTGCAGGGTCCAGGGAAACAGGAGCAAACCCAGGAGCTGGGGGCCCGAGAGCGGGTCTGGCGGGGCCCGACACCACGGAGGCCGCCTCTCCATCCGGGCCTCCTGGTCAGCGTTCCTCCTTCCTCTCTGGTTCACGGGAGGGGACGGCCTGCTGGCCGTCAGTTCCCCTTTGCGTCCCCACAAAGCTCCACCCTGGCCACCCTTCTGCTTCCTCGGGGCCTCACTGGGCCTGCTCCTCTCAATAACCCTGGACTTTCTGGGGCGCCTGGGTGGCTCAGTCAGTTAAACATCCGACTCTTGGTTTCGGCTCAGGCCGTGATCTCACGATTCATGAGCTCGAGCCCCGAGTCGGGCTCTGTGCTGCCAGCACGGAGCCTGCTTGGGATTCTCTCTCCCTCTGCCTCTGCCCCTCCCTCACTTGCTCTCTGTCTGTCTCAAAATAAATGAGTAAGCATTTTAAACAATAACCCTGGACTCTCTGCAAGTCGTGGGAACAGCCCCAGGCAGCGTGGCCTCTAGGTGAGGAGTCTGGGGCTCACACTTCCCCCCCCCCAACAGGGCCTCCGAATCCACCCCATGTGGTGTGCTTCTCCCCTCCTCGGCCCCCTTCTAGCCGGTGGCCCAACCCGAAGACACTGGTGACACAGGATTCCCTCCCGCCAGTGACTCCAGGGTTTGGTTTAGCTGCTCACTCACGTCTGACGCTTAAAATGACTGTGTTCACACAGACTTCCCCTCAGAGATGGTCCAGGGGCCCCCTGATGGATGTGCTCATCCAAGGGCCCGGTTCCGGGTGGAAAGGGCTGGGAGGGGCGGGATGGGGCGGGCGCATGATGGAGGAGGGGCCGGCAGCGAGGGTGAGGGCAGGAACTACACGGTCCCAGCCCTGAATGGTGCTATGCCCGTCATCGGCACAGCTAGGGCCACTGTGGGAGCAGCGCAGAGGCCTCCTCCCTGACTCACCTGAGATGTCTTTCCCTCCCCTCCCGCACCCCTGCTGAAGCGGCCCTCGGCTTGAGCTCATCCCCTCCCCCCACCAGGAGACAAATGAATTGCTTCCCCATCTGGCCCGGAGCCACAGCCCCTTTCCTCACCTCCAGCAGGCACTGCCTCCGGGACAGTAACGTTTGCTGCCCTCACTCCTCTCCCCAGCAGGCTGGAGCCTCTACCCTTGGCGTTCAGGAGCCCGGCACTGGGCCAAGCTGGATGAGGTAGGGGGCTAGACGTCTGTCTGCATATCCGGAGAGGCAGAGGGAAAGGGGCTGGGGGCCGTGGGGAGGATCCCAGCATGACCGCTGGCAGAGGAGGCTGGGGTAAATGCGGCCGAGTTTCGGCACCTGCTAGCCCTTCACCTCCTTTCTCCACCAGTGTCCATGAACCCTCAAGATAAATGTGATGCTCCCAGTTTTACAAAAGAGAAAACCGCGCCCCCCAAGAGGCAACGCAGCTTGCTCA
Organism: Felis catus; assembly: GCF_018350175.1. NCBI lineage: Eukaryota > Metazoa > Chordata > Mammalia > Carnivora > Felidae > Felis > Felis catus. The sequence goes on from NC_058374.1 coordinate 135,438,855, forward strand.
AGATCAGGGCAGGTACGCGGGGCCAGCATTTAATGGCCAGCGGCGTGAAAGCTGAGCCTGCCCCCCACCCCCGCCCGGCCCCATGCAGCCCCCAGTGACGGCACACAAGGGGTCCGGTTTCCGTCCTTCTTCCAAATGCTCTCCCCTCGGCGGCTTTGCACATGAACAATGAAAGCCGGCAGAGGTTTCCCACCGACTCCGGCGGCACCGGGAGGGTGGCCCCCAGGAGCAGGGACTGCCCACCAGGTGAGGAAGACATATAAACGCAAGCCACTTCCTACTGGCTGGGGGGCGGCGAGGACCCCGGCGGTATTGACTGTTGATCCATCACGGTGATACATGATCGCATATGTCACAGGGAGACACATAATCTGCTTCACGCTGTTTCCGACCTCCGGGGGGAGCAGGTTGTCTAAGCACCTCGATGCCATGGTGATAGACGTCATGTTAATGCCTCTGTGCACGGAGGGAGCATTATAAAGGCATCGGTCTGCGCCTCTAGGAGTCTCTTTACGACTTGGCACTGGGAGGCGGCCGAGCGCCAAGCCGCCTCGGAACGAGGACGCGGGCTCTGCCCCCGCGCCTGTCTGTCCTGGCAGGTGCTGCTCTGCAGCCTGGGCCCCCAGACGGTGCAGGCCTTGATCTTCACCTCTTCGCCTCTGGCTCTTCTGTGCTCGGCACAGTGCAGGCGCCTAGTACGTGCTCAGTAAATATTGGTGTACGATGGACGGATGAATGAGCTTAGGATGGGATACAGCACTTGAGGCACCGGGGTGGCTCAGTCGGTTAAGCGTCCGACTGCGGCTCAGGTCGTGATCTCGCGGTTCGTGGGTTCGAGCCCCGCGTCAGGCTCTGTGACGACAGCTCGGAGCCTGGAGCCTGCTTCGGATTCTGTGTCTCCTCCTCTCTCTGCCCCTCCCCCAATCGAGCTTTGTCTCTCTCTCTCTCTCTCTCTCAAAAATAAACAATAACACTTTTTTAAATTTTAAGACGGGGTACAGTGCCTTCTTCCCAAGCTTGCCGTGAGGGTGGGTGCCCAACCCCAACCCCAACCCCGACACAGAGCAGGCTCCCAACAGGCCTCAGTGGGGCTCCCGGTGAGAGGCAGGGAGGGGCCCTGGGCAGGGAACCGGCGGGCCCAGGCTGCGCTGTCGTCAGGCCCTCAGGAACCGGGGGATGGAAATGAAACCACAGCTCATCCAGAAACCTCATTTTCACCAATACTTTCCACCTGCTCTCACCCACGTGGTCGCCGCGCAGTGAACCTGCCGGACTTGAATCTGATGGCATTCCCTCCCCTCTCAGTCCCCGCTCCTCACACTCGGTGGAAGCTTTGGGTAAGCAGGGACAGGAGGGTAGGGGACACGAGCCCGGGTGGCATCCCCGGTGGGTATCCGTGGGCCAGGCCTCCGCGGCTGAGTCTGCGGGCGAGGTCCCTGGAGCACTTGTGCTCATCCAGACATATGTCCCTGTGTCCGTCCCTCCGTCCGTCCCTCCGTCCCTTCACATTTTGCTGAGCGCCTGTTCCGCACGGGGCACTGACCTCAGCAGGAGGATGCAGAAGTGAGAGACCCAGGCTTCGAGAAGCCCACGTTTGGGTGAGGAGTAATCATCCCAGCATAACTGAGCGATAACATAGCGGTTCGGAGCAGTCACTAAACAGCAGACACTTTTCAAGACACTTTTAATCTACGATTCAATTTAATCCTCACCACAGCCCCATAGGTAGGTACTATGATCAACTCTATTTTACAGATGAGAACAGCGAGGCACCGGGAGGTTCAAATGAAATCTGCCTGAGGTCACACAGCTGAGAAAGGTATCCAGGGGGAGTGACTCTGAAGATAGCCCCAGGGTCTGGGGCCCTAACCTCTCTTCCAGCCTGCCTTAATGGCACAAGTGTGTACAGAGCGAAGAGGGAGGTGGCGGGGTAGAGGGGAAGAGGTTATTTACTCAGGGCGTGGGAACGAAGGCGTACCAAGGAGGGCTTCGTGGAGGAAGTGGCAGGCCTGAAGAAGGAGGAAATGGGAGAGCGCAGAAGTCCCCTGCAGCCCGGAGGTGCCTTGACCCCGCCGAAGACTACAGCTTTCCGAACTGGACCACAATGGTGGCTCTTTTCTTTTCTGTGTAGTTCCCACGCACTTATCAAGTGCTTAATGTGTGCCAGGCCGTGCAAGCACAGAACATAAGCCACCGTTTTGCCCTCCAGTTGATTCCCCTCTAGAGAAGAGATCAGAACCCCCAGGCAGGATTTCCAGCCTCCCTGAGTGAGCAAAGGGGAGTGAGCGAGTGACAGTGAGGCCCCTGGGCAGGCTGATTCCTGCTCAGGAGCTGCCCAACTTCTCTGTGTTCCCTCCGCCGGCTGCGTGCATAGCGAGCAGTAGTGCTGGGGAAACAGGGCCGCTCTCCCCCCTCTCCCAGCTGCAGGAAGTCATTTCCTTCCTCCCCACAGACTCCAGCACCAGGAGGCCCACCCGTGGAGGAGCCCCCTCAAGACCACCCTCTGCGCTGGCCTGGTGGCCAAGATGGAGGGCGTCCACTCTCCGGGTCCTCTCCTAACACCACCCAGCTGTGCCTTCGGGGTCCCCCTTTCTGTATCATGTAGCAGCCTGGGTGCCAACCTCCTAGGAGTAGACCTGACCACTCGCTAAGCCAGGGACATGATCCAGCCCGGAACCAGTTGAGGGGACCCATCTAATCGCGAGCTGGGCTGGCCCACAGCAGACCAGCCTCCTTTCTCGGGAGAAAAGGAGCTATTACTGGACGCGTGCATACCCACCTGGAGGTCATTGTCCCTGCACGCTGCTAGGAGACTCCCGCCCTGGATGGAGGGTTCACAGGGCCCATTTCCAAAGGGCCTTCTCGGTTCAAGCCAGTATTTCCGCCTGTTTATTAAGTATTTGTTTCACGCCAGACGTGGTTCTAAAGGTTTTTCACGTATTGACTTCAGTCCTCACAGAAACCTCATGTGGGTGGGTATCATTAGGGCCCCTACTTTACAGGTGAAGAAACTGAAGATCAGAGAGTGTAAGCCACTTGCCCAAGGCCACACAGCGAGGAGGCAGCGGGGACCGGGAGATGAGCTCCCAGGATTGTGCTTTCAGTCATTATGTTCTCCTGCAATTCGCTTTGATTCTCCCAGCAGGGCTGGTATTATAACTCTCATCTTACAGACTTAGTGGCGGAGAAAAATCACGTAAATGGCCTGCTCAAGGTCACAGAGGGGCTCAGAGGCGTACCTGGGACCAGAGGCCGGGGTTTTCCTGATGGACACACGCCCACAGTTAGACAAGACCCTCCCTGCTAATTCTGTTGGGGGAAGGCGGCAAGGAGGTAATGGCCCCTCTTCAGCCCCTGCCATGCTGAAAAAAGTCCTGAAGATCTCGGGGGGGGGGGGGGGGGGGGAATGAAAAACCAAGATGGCATCATTTTTCACTTGTTCCACGTTCACCATGTGCCAAGGCCTTGTGAGGCTCAGACCCTCGGAACAACTGCGTCCCTGGGAGACATAAGCACCGACTAGGAGGTTAATCATTGCAGGTCCTCAGGTGGCAGGCACCGCAGCCTTGAAGGTCTTGTGCTAATGGCACCACCCCTGTCCCGACCCGCCACCGGGGACAGCCCCCGGTTGTCCTGTGCCAATGGCGCCACCTGGTGGCACATGGGGGAATGCTCCATGCCCCTTCTTCCCCTTCCTAGGGTCTTGGGCCGCCAGAGGCCACTTCCCAGCAAGCTCAGGTTGGAGCTAGAGGCAACGGGATAGAGCGGAGGGAGCAGGACGGAGAAGGGGGGGTCGTCAGGGGCCGCCAGGACCGGAAGTGTGCTGGGGGTGGTCTGTGGGAACGGAGTGCAGGGCACGCTGGCTGTAGACCCCCCAACCTGCCTCTGTGATCTAATAGGCTGCTGCTTTGCTGGGAACACTTTGTAAAATCCACTTGGGGAAACTTGACTGGAGCCAGCTATCGGCCACCAGGCAAACCAGTCCCCCGGCTTTGCAGGGACAACTGGGCTCCCACAGTGAGACCAGCCAATTAAGGAAACAATTAGCCTCCCCTGAGGCTAATTCATGCATTGTCACCCCTCCCAGTTGTCTGGTTTTAGGAGCCAGAGGGCCTCGGTGTCCTATGGGCAGAGGGGTGTGTGTGGCAACCAGTAATTATGTGCATTTCTGGCCCCACCCCAGAGAGGCCAGGGGATCAGTATTTTGACATCCTGTGGTTCTCACACTGGAGAAACTGCCTGAAGCACTTTCAAGGCAGTTTCCCAAGGGGCTGTGGGCAGGGCCGTGGGCAGCCTTCCAGGAGGCCCGTTCTGAAGGGACCAGGGAGAGTCCCTCAAAGAGACCTGATCCCCCCCTCCTCCCCTCTCCTCCTTCCCCCTCCCCTGGAAGGCCAGCAGGTGCCCTGGGAATGTAGAGCAAGCCCCGGCCCCCTCCGAGTGCCTCTCCCCCCCCCCACCTTCTAAGCCAACGGGAGTCCTGTCTTCATCTACCATATGGGGGTGAACTAGCTGCCTTGAACGGACCTGATGACAAACAGTTGGGAGTGACAGAGGGGAAATCGCTTTGCAAAGAATAAGATATTGGTTGAAAGGAGCTGTGTAGGTCTCTAGGTGGGGATGGGGAACTGGCAGAGAGCCACAAGGGCCCAGCAAGGGGTGACGGGGCGCGCACAGACCTCGAGGGTGTGTGGTCCTGGACGAGGAATCCGTGGAGGGTGGCAGGTCTGGGAGGGGCAGCAGAGAGACATTCGGGAAGGCAGGTGGGAACAGGAGGAGGGGCAGGAGAGGAGGTTCCCCCCCCCCCCCCCCCCCCGCCTCCCCGCACCGCACCGAGTCTGGACTTACAGCTGGCCCGTGTTAGGGCTCCAGAGATGGGGGCAGGGGGCTGGGCAGGGGCAAAGGATTCTCCGGGGACTGTCCCACCGGCTTGGCCTGATTCCTCGGGAAAGCTGTCTCTCTCCTCTGCCCAATAGGTTCTCTTCTTCCCACTTCTCTTCAGTGCACTGTGCTGGGCCATTTCCCTCAAATACTCCATGCCTGGGGAGACCTGGGTCATAGGTCAAGACCAGGCTGAGCCTGCCGCTGAAGCCAAGGCCACAGCATTCACAAGGACTCAGTGAGAAGCTTCTCAGCATGAGCTGGCCAGAGGGACCGGGGTGTCACGTCCTGAGCAGGACCCAGGGGAGCCGGGCCGGGGAAGGCCTCGGTCGTCTCCACCCTTTGCTGAAAGAACCTTCGCTCTCCAATGACAACGGTCAGATGAATAAAAACCATTTATTTTTCTATTAAAAGATTACCGGTATTGCGACCGGTGTCGATTTCTACTGTTTTCATTTCACGTGTACAGATTTTCGGCCACATCTGAGTCGAGCAGCTTTCTGGCCATTCCTGGAAGCCTGGCATCATTTACGATAGGCTTTCGGAGTAGAAAGACCTTCTCCACAAGACAGCTTGTCTGGAAGTTGAGACGCTCCCGGCATTCACTGGGGTGAAAGTCCCATTCTGGACAAAACGCCCTGCGACCCCAAAAGGACGTGGCAGTCTTTTTAGGACCAGAAGGCTCCAGAGGACAAGCCGATCAACAATAACCATGGTCTGTTCTTGGTCCGGAAAGAAGGAGGAAGGGAAAACATCAGCTGAGCGGAGATCTTGGGCTCGCTGGACCGTGATATTCCCGGTAGGTCACTGCAGATTTCTCTCACCCAGAAGCCTCCTCCCCAGGGGAAGCCTCCCACCCCACCCAGGGCCAAAGGAAAGTAGTTTCAGGCTTTTTGCCTCTGACTTGGGAGAAAGTCTTCCTAAGCCGTCCCCCCGCTTGCCTTTCCTCCCGCATCTGTCTACTGATCTTTGTGTCAGCACCATCTGGGGACGCACAGAGGACGTGGCCATCCCTGAGCTGCCCATGGGACGGGGCTGGGCTCCCTGCTGGGTGTGCAGCAGGAGGCCCTTTGTCGCCTGGACCCACACAGGGGTCCCCTCACTCCTCACCCCCAGCTTCGTGTGACACCACCACTCATGGGGCGTCCGGCCGTCAGCAGCTGGGCCCGGCCGGTGTCTGGAGGCGGGCAGGGCAGGGGGTGTAGGGGGGGAGTAGCCCAAGGAGGAAGTGGAAAGTCATCTTTGCCCAGATGCTGGGCAGTGCCACCCTCTCAGCTACCCTGCCGGCTCAGCTCTATGGCACCCACATCTTGCAGATGAGGAAACTGAGACTCAGAGACAAGAGGTCGCTTTTCTTTTTTTTTTTTAAAAAATACATCTTAAAATGTTTATTTATTTATTTTGAGAGAGAGAGAGAGAGAGAGAGAGAGAGAGAGAGAGAGAGAGAACAAGTGGGGGGGGGGGGCAGAGAGGAGAGACAGAATCCCAAGCAGGCTCCACAGCACCGAGCCAGACGTGGGGCTCTGTCTCACTACCCGGAGATCGTGACCTGAGCTGATATCGAGAGCCGGATGCTTAACCGACTGAGATACCCAGGTGCCCCAGGAAGTCACTTTTCTAAGGCCACACAGCCAGTGAGGGCAGAGCTGGGGTTGGAATCCAGTTTGCCAGCTGGTCCTGCCTTGTGACAACCTTGGGGGTGTGCACTCCCTGGCTAGATTGTCAGCCCCCTGCAGCCTCCCCAACCTGTTCTACCTGCAGCCGCCCTCCCTTCCCAGGTGAGGACACCTCCATTTAGCAGGTGCTCAGACCAAGCACATGTACCTCTTGAATGAATGAATGAATGAATGAGAAATTGGGGGGTGGGGCGGCCGGGTGGCTCAGTTAAGCGTCTGACTGTGGCTCAGGTCATGATCTCACGGTTTGTGGGTTGGAGCCCTGCATCAGGCTCTCTGCTGTCAGTGCAGAGCCCGCTTCAGATCCTCTGTCTCCCTCTCTCTCTCTCTCTGCCCCTCCCCGGCTTGCACTCTGTCTCTCAAAAATAAATTTAAAAAATGGGAGGGAGGGAGGGAGCAAGGAAGGAAGGAAGGAAGGAAGGAAGGAAGGAAGGAAGGAATTGGGAAGAGTCCCTGTGTGAGGCCCTTTCTCTAACAGGTGAAACGGGCTCCACAGGGAATTCTCATCACATTAATAGTCAATAAATGACCTTGGTTTTGAACTCGCAGGAAGTGCACGTCAGAAAGTGAAAACAATTTGGGCCAACTTAGGAAAGAACTGGCTAACATGTAGAAATATGAAGTTAACAGGAAAGTCGGCCTCAGAATGAAGTTCTTCCTTCACTTCAGTCCTGCATGTGTTTGGAATGTTGCAGGGGCGGAGGTGGGGGGGCTGTGGGGGGAGCTGAGCCTAGTGGTGAGAATACAGGAAAAATAAGATCCCCCCCAACCCTTCCCTCCTGTCACAGAGGCCACTCTCAGGGACACAGTGTGGAAGCTAAGGGGGAGGGTGGGCTCTAATGAACAGTCTGGGCACAGGGGCAGCCAAGGGGACAGGTGGGAAGGGGCAGGAGCAGGAGGCCTTGGCTCTTTGGGGAACGTGGTGGAAGGAAGAGGGCGGGGACGGGCTCAATGCGCTTCCTGGGGTCCTGACCTGGGGTTCCTGCCACTTCCCCTCTCTATCCCGTCCCTCTCCTGGCCCTCCCCACACCACTCCTCTCTGCTCATGTCCCCAGTGACTGGAGGCTCGAACCTCACAGAGCAGCTCTCCCCGGATGAAAGGTCTTCCCTTGGGGTTATGGCTCTTTCCTTCCCACAGCTGAGGACAGGGATGTGTGGCCCCAGCCTCCCCTCGTGCAGGCCAAGACATCCTTCGTCTTGTCCATTCCCCCCAAGCTGGCTTCCAGACCCTTCCCCTCAGAAGGCTCCTCCAGCTGGCATGGCCCTGGTGCCCAGGTCAGTAGGACCATGACCTTCCCTACATTCTGGAGATGCCTCCTGAAAGCGCTTAGCTCCTTTTGGGGCCCCCATTTCCTCCAAGTTGCTGGTTGACCCTCTGTTGCATCCCCTGGAGGGAAGCCTTTCCTTCCACCAGGAATGTGGGAGCCACCAGGACGTGGGTCCTCTTTCCCAGGAACCCATGACGTGACTAACAGTTGCTTCCCGCATGGCAAAGCCCTGCCCTTTCTGGAAGAGGCCCATCAGGATGGCCTGTTGGGGCAGGACTGTTTCAGAAGACCCACCTCCCCACCCCCTCTGCCCCTCTCTCAGCCCAGTGCCTTGCATCAGTGGCTGAGATCGTCTCCTGGTGATTCTGATTTGGGAAAAAGGCTCTCTCGGGGGCTGGCACCCACTCTCTGTGGGAAAGCTCCGAGTGCAGGCAAGGACAGCACTCCCACACTTGGCACAACCCATGGGAGGAACTGAAAGCGTCTTTGTGGACATCAGGAAAAGACTGAGGGAAGGGGACCCAGAACTGGCATCTGTTAAGGATCCAGGACGACCATGAGCACTTTATACGTGTGATCTCATGGCCCCCTTGAGGGGGGCCTGACTCACTGATAGGGAAGGAACTCAGGCTGAGAAAAGTCAGTCAGTCAGCGTCCCGGAGGGAGGAAGTGGCAGGATCAAGCACCTGTCTTCTCTATAAACCACCTGTTTTCAGCAGAGAGAAAGTCGTGGTCTGAGGCTTGCACAGTTTTGAGCGGGGGGGGGGGGGGGGGTGTCTCATTGCAAAAAAAAAAAAAAAAAAGACCCATAATTACAAAGCCTACATTAGGTATGCCAGTGAATATTAGCGTCCCTTCTAACGAGCTAGAACTCACAAGTTACAGACTCTAAAAGGCTGACAGATACCATAAACAATCAAGCGACTCAGGATAACAGGATATTTCGTATTGACCCCCTACCACCGCTGATTTTGCCCACTCTGATCACCTCCTTTTCCGACAAGGATTCTACGATGCCCAATCCTGCGGAGAGAATATAAACTTCGGCCGAGTTTCCTTCATACATGAGCTGTAAGAATTCAGGGCACGCCACATTTTCTCATGCTGGGACTAACTTTAAAGGCCCCTTGGATGGACGGCACCGGGCATGCAGCGTGCCTCTGACGCCCTCTTTGCAGGGACCTATAGTGACTTTTGTGTTATCCTTGTTTGATGTGGCTATTTCGTGTCAAATCAGCAAGAAATGTAAATCTTTCTCTACGGTGTTCACTGGATTCCCTTTTCTTGTATTCATCAGTGTCAGTGAGTATTTGTGGAGGCCCTCCATACCCTCGGCTGCCCAGTAACTGAACTGTGCGTGGAAGTGAACCACATAAAATATCCCACGAGCCCAAGCCGAACGCATTCCCAACTGAATGCCCACGGCCGGTCCCACGCCACCCACCTGGAGGAGGGGTTTGGGAAGGGAGGGAGTCAGATGGAAAGAGGAAACCTACCTGAGGTTAAAATGGCTCAACATTTGCAAACTTGATAGACACGTATGACCGTGTGAACACATTGCAATTACACATTGCGATGTGGTGGCAATGAAAAAAAGATGGGGGGATTTGTTTTAATCGAATGGTGCTGATTAAGCAGGTACATCCAGGCAGGTGGAACCAAGCCACTCCCTGGCTGGTCCAGAGAGAAAGTCCCAAAAGAGGATCCAGCAGCCAAACTCCAGCTAGTTTTTGGTCTCACTCATTAAGGCCCAGCCTTCGACACAACGCTTGCGGGTAGGTGTGGCCTCCGCCTTAGGGGAACCCGAGCCTGGACTTGGAGGCGGGAGATCTGAGGTCAAGGCCCGGGCCTGCCACTTCCTACCTGAGGGGGCTCGGGCCAGTCATGAGGGCCTCTGAGGCTCACCTTCTTCCTCGCCGGGCACTTCCTGAGAGCAGTTCGTATTCCCCTGCCGGGCCAGGCTAATGAGAGGAGGAAAGGCTATAGGGAGCAGAAAAGTAAGAGACCGTGGATATGTTTGGGGCTATGCTCCCTAGAGAGGCAGCCAGCTCGGGTCTGGGGAATAATGCCTTGTAGGGGGAATAAGTCCTTGTAGGGGGAATAAGGCCTTGTAGGGGGAATAAGGCCTTGTAGGGGGAATAAGGCCTTGTAGGGCTCTGCTGGGCAGAGCTCATCCACCTCCCCAGGTACGTACGGTGTTTCTGAAGCAGGATTCGGAGCCAAATCCCAAACTGGACTGTGGTTTACCAGCAAGCTAGGCCCCCAGAATCCCCATCGCACTGGCCTTGAGTCTGCCCCGGCACAACCTGGCGGTGCTCGACCCAGCCAGCTCAGGCCACGCTAGCAAGCCAGGCTCCAAGGAGAGACGGGGAGGCCCCATTTCATTTTCTCTTTCAGGCTTGACACATGACAGGAGACTCCTCCTCCAGCCAAAGAGAACTCCAGCCCACACTTTACCTCCAGCTCAATCACGCGGGGACCCGGCCCTTCATCCTGGCATCAAAGTCTGTTTGATCAGCTTTTCATCCATTTTCTGAAACTGGGGGATTTAGGGGTATTCTGAATCTTGCAGGACTACAGATGTTGCGCCCTGAGAACATATCGGTGTGGCCCCAAATCGGACATTGGGTGGATTCCCTGCTCTGTGCCAGCCAGTGCTCCCCGCCCTCCACCTTTGCCTGAGCCTTTAGGAGGGAGTTAGAGAGGCGGGGACCTGCCCTCACCGGGTGGAGATCTGGTGCCCCCTGGAGGTCAGAGAGGAAGGGGTAGGAGGGGGAGTTGGGTGACGAAGGATAAGGTGGCCTCCCTGTCCTGACCTCCTGGACCCAGAGCTGCCCTACTCAGCCTTCCTGACAGTCAAGGACACCGACTGAGTGCTGGTTAAGTGTTGTGCGTCCTGTGTCTTTAATAATAAGCTTTCTCATTGGGTAGCAAATCCCAGCTTCACGGAGCATTTTTTCAACCATTTTCTCCCTTGCGCACAGAACCCTGTGGGGTGGCAGCTCCCTGTGTTTTCAGAGAAGGGAACGGGGATGTGAGAAACTGCCAAGTTCATGAGTCACTATCCAGGAGGGCCTTGGTCAGTCGGTCAAGCGATGGGAAAGGTCAGGGGCACCTGGTGGGGGCCAGCGGGCATCAGGGCCAGGGAGCCAGGGGGTCCTGGAAGGCAGGGCTGTGGGCGGCAGGACTCTGGACCAGGGCTCAGGACGACAGCCCGGAAATATTTCCCAAGGGTGAGGAAGGAGGCAGAACAGAGAGAAAAGGAAACCGAGGACCCAGCCAGGGCTGCTGGCGGGGCAGAGCGATATCAGAGCTCAGAGAGGGCAGTACACAAAGACCTATAAAGAAAAGCTCATCACCCCCATTCTCCCACTCCCAGTCCCTCTCCCCAAAAGCATCTACACCCTCAAACTCAGCTGCAGCCTTCCTCACTCCCCTGACTCTGCAAATAAATAAAGCCACAGTTGGGGGCCAATCTTGTTCTATTCACTTCAATGCATCCTGCTTGGGGCAGCGCTGGGCAGGTCGGCTTGTCAGGCTAGTCAGGCGGGGAGGGCCACCCAGCAGTGGGGAAGGAGAGGGCAGGGAGCTGAAAAAAGCCAGAGGTAGTTGCTGAGGGTAGGAGCTGGCCCAGCCCAACCAAATGACCTTGGGAGGCCAAGAGTCCCCACCAGAAGATCTAGGCTGTTCCTGGGGGGCTGGGGGAGGACGCCAGGCAGGCAACAACTGGCAGAACCACTCCACTCCTAAAAGGATGTTGTGTCAGGCACTTTTCTAATCCATAATCATCTCCCTCTGTTTTCTCCGGGTCAGCTGGTTTCACGGCAGACATCACTGGGGAGACTGCTGGCAGGAGGGAGAAGCAATGGGGTTTATTAGGAGAGGGGAATTTGTGATTCTCTGCCGCTAAGTGGAGACTCTAGCTCACCTCCCCAGCCCCCCTCTCCCCACGCCAGGGTGACAGCGGAGGACAGGAAGGGGTGCAGGCCCCTCATTGAGCATCAAGGCTCCAGCTTGCCTCTGCCCTCATTGAGAAAGTCTCAATGAACACGGTTAAGTTCCCCAAAAGGTATGTTCAAGTACTAACCCCTGTTCCTGTGAATGTGTCCTTATTTGGAGAAAGGGTCTGTGCAGATAGATCTCGAGATGAAATCATCTTGGGTTTAGGGTGGGCCCTGAACCCAATGGCTGCTGTCCTTATAAGAAGAGAGGGATGCACAGAGAGGCAGGAAAGATAGACCCCACATAAAGATGCGTGGCAGAGGCGGGAGGGACACAGCCTCAGGCCAAGGAGCCCTTGGGGGCAGGATTCTTCCCCAGAACCTTCAGCAGGAGCACAAACCTGCTGACTCCTTGATCCTGGGCTCCCAGACTCCAGAACCAACCTCCAGAACTGTGAGAGAAGGAATGTCTGTTGCTTTAATTTTTTTTTTAATGTTTATGTATTTTTGAGGGAGAGGGGGAGAGAGAGAGAGAGAGAGAGAGAGAGAGAACGCGAGCGGAAGAGGGGCAGAGAGAGGGAGACACAATCCACGGCAGGCTCCAGGCTCCGAGCTGTCAGCACAGAGCCCGACTCGGGGCTCAAACTCAGAACTCAGAAGCTGTAAGATTACGACCTGAGCCAAAGTCAGAGGCTTAACCGACTGAGCCACCCAGGCGCCTCTGTTGTTTTCAACCACCCAGTCTGTGGTGCTTTGTGACCGTGGCCTCAGGGAACGAACACACTGCATCAAGAAACCAAGCAAGCACCAGCAGAAAAAATGGCGAATCTCCTTACCAGGAGGCAGGTGAACACTTTTAAGTACTTCTGAGGCCACGACAGGACCAGCTCTCTTACAAGCAATGAGGTGGAGGAAGGAAAGAAGTAACTTTTCACTGTAAAGCCACATAACCTTGTGCTAAGTCTGGAAAACAGAAGAGAGCAGGTACCCGTTATCCCCTAACACCCTCTCTGGACCCTGCAAGACCCAGGTTCAAATCCCTCCTCTGTCATCTGCCTTTTGGCTTGGGGCTAAGTCACTTCTCCGAGCCTTGGTTTACTCATCTGTAAAATGGGGATAGTTAGCTGCCGTCCCAAATTTGTTAGCATTCAATGAGAAAACACACACGAGTTCCCAGCATGCACCTGGTTACTCACCAAAGCATACTAAGATGCTCACTGATTCCTAGTTCCTTCCCCTCCCTGATTAAAAAACAAAACAAAACAAAAACAAAACACTCCAAAATGACAAAGTTTGGTTCGTTTTAAAATCCCTAAATTTGGATGTATCACAACTCTCTTCTTCCTTTATTTGGAAACAATGATGGTTTTTCTTTTTTAACTTTTGAAATTTTATTTTTGAATTCGCATGCAGTGGAGTGCACCTCCTTTGGTGTAGCTTTCTGGGTTTTGACAAATGCAGAGCCACTACCACGGTCGATAGAAAGAACGCTCTGGGGGTGCCTGGGTGGCGCAGTCGGTTAAGCGTCTGACTTCAGCCAGGTCACGATCTCGCGGTCCGTGAGTTCGAGCCCCGCGTCGGGCTCTGGGCTGATGGCTCAGAGCCTGGAGCCTGTTTCCGAGTCTGTGTCTCCCTCTCTCTCTGCCCCTCCCCCGTTCATGCTCTGTCTCTCTCTGTCCCAAAAATAAATAAAAAACGTTGAAAAAAAATTAAAAAAAAAATAAATAAAGAACGCTCTGTCACCCCCTCCCCACGTCCTTTCTCTGTCCCCTAAGGTCAGCTCCTCCCCCAGCGCCTGGCGACCACCGGTCTGTTCTCCTCCTGCCTTTTCCACAGTGTCAGAGAAGTGGAATCACTCGGCATGTGGCCTTGGGGGTCTGGATGCTTCTTTCACCAAGCGTGATGCTCCCGAGGCTCCTCCGTGCTGTTGCGGGGACCCCCTCGTATCGCATATGATCCCACCATCTTGCTGAGTAAACCGTGCGTCCCACCCACTCTGTTCGTCCCTTCACCAGGTGAAGGATGTGGGCCACGTCCCCAGATTCTGGTGACTATGAACAAAACTGCTAGAAACATTCATGTCTGGGTTTTCGTGTGAACCTAAGTTTTCGTTTCTCTGGGGTAAACCCCCGGCGGTGAGGTTCTGGGTCCCCGTCAGGTTTCGAATGACCTCCAAGTCAGGCTGGCTAAAAGGTTAGGTTGGGGAGAACACCACCTGGTCAGCTCCGGGGCCCTGTCAGCAGCATGGGGGTGACAAAGGTCAATCACCACGTTAGCGGTCACTTCAGCCTCCTCCGATTCTGTGCCTTTTCCCTCAGAACGTGACATCGTTGTTCTGGTCCTCTTTCGGTTCCACAAACGTGAAGAAATGCCTGAGAGCGGTGAAAGAATGCAAAAGTGGATCAAAACAGCCCAGAAAAGGGTCCATAGTCCCCGAACAGGATGGTCAAGTCCCAAGTAACCGGTCATCAACCTTAAAAGCCAAAAAAACCCCAAAACAAACAAACGAAACAAAGTCTTAAAGAAAACCGTCATTATATCTTGATTTTTTTCTCCATCACAACACATTAAGCACTTCCACCATGCCCTGAACATGACAGCAGAGGGACTTTCTAGTGGTGAAGAGGCCGTGTCCCCACGTCAGATGAAGGCACAGCGTCATGACAGCAGGGGACCCGCAGGCTGGGTCGGGGTGACCCTGTGCAGGGCTCCCGGACGAGGAGACTCGGTCTGCTGGGCTCGCTCCAAATCTCCCGCTTGGAGCCACAGCTATCTGCCCCGTTGCCCCCGAGTCCCGATTCTGCCCAGACGTGCCCTGGCACGGCTCGAGGTGGGGGGGGGGGGGCGGGCAGCTGGCCTCCCTGTCTGTCTCCACAGCTCTGGCCATTTTTCAGACCGTTCTTATTGCTAGAAGAGTCTTGGAAACTGTCTTAGTCTGGAGTCTCCAGAGAAATAGAACCGATAGGGTGTGTGTGTGTGTGTGTGTGTGTGTGTGTGTGTGTGTATAAGAGACAATACAAAATTGGCCCACATGACTACAGAGGCTGAGAAGCCCTAAGACCCGCAGGCGGCAAGCCAGGAGAGCCGATGGTGTAAGTCCCAGCCTGAATCTTCATCCAAAGGCGGGAGAAAAACCAATGTCCCCACTTGGAGACAGGCGGAGAGAGCAAATTCCCCCTTCCTTTGCCTTTTTGCTCTATTCAGGCTTCGATAGATTGGAGGAGGCCCACCCACATCGGGGAGGCCCACATCCGCTTTACTCAGTCAACTGATTCAAATATCTGAGCCCCCAGCCCCCGCCCCGGCTCACGGCTCAATCAAGTCACGTGTGAAACGAATGATCGATCGCAGGAACCGGGGGCCCCCTACCTGCTAGGTAGGCCCGAAGCCCTCCCAGGCAGTGCGCCACCAGGTGCCGCCTTCTCAGGCCTAGCTGCCGGCGCCGTGCCTGGGTCTTGCTGCTGGACAGCAGGCCAAGCTGGGGTCAAGGGTAGTGGGCAGCCGGCGACCGGCTCCTGTCGGCAGAAACCCTGCATCCAGCCCTGTCCCCTCGGGGAATAAACACGAGTTTTGCAGGGTCATTCCATCAGGGTTCTGCTGCAGCCTTCTTGTGGAGACCTGCTTCCTCCTAGTCCCGTGCTGCTACTGGGCCTGGAAATAGGGTCTGTGCCATCCTTGCTCCTCAATGCTGCTTCTGGAATATTCTCCTCCACCCTCCTCATGAAGGCTGACGTCTGAACCTCCTGTTGTCAGATCTTCTTAACCTGCTACCTCTCCTCACCCCGGCCACCTATAGACCTCCAGCCCACCTACTCTCAATCCTGGGAGATTTTATTTTATTTTTTACAAAAAAAAATTTGTTTAATGTTTTATCTATTTTTGAGAGACAGAGAGGCAGAGCACGAGTGGGGGAGGGGCAGAGAGAGGTGGAGACACAGAATCCGAAGCAGGCTCCGGGCTCTGAGCTGTCAGCACAGAGCCTGACGCCGGGCTCGAACCCATGAACCGTGAGATCATGACCTGAGCCAAAGTCAGACACTCAACCTGCTGAGCCACCCAGGTGCCCCTCAATCCTGGAAGATTTTAGTGCTGGGCCCCGCTCACTTCTTGGTGACGCCAGCATCCTTGCAGAGGGTCTTTCGGCCTCCGTCCTTCACCTCCTCTCCTCCAATGGCTTGGTCGTCCTCACAGCTCAGTAACTGGTTCCTGAGCACACACTAGGCCTGGCAAGTGGACCCAGATCCTTCAGACCCCCAATTTCTGGCACTTTCAGGCCACTATCTCCGACTACCCATTTCTTGCTTCTAGATTCCTGCCTCCCAGCAATCCTTGACCACCTCAGCAGCTGCGAACCACAGTCCTAAGGTGGCCTCACCTGGTCCTCACTCCTGGACCCCTCTCTCTACTCTCATCCCACCACCTGGGGGACCCCCCACCCTCCGCCCTGTGCTCCTGAAAGTGGCGGGAGACGCACACGTTCCCGCCGACCGGTCTCACTCGCAACCAAAAGTGCTCACCTGGGTGCCCCCCACCCCCAGGCCACCTTCCTTCCTGGGACCCACTGCCTCCTGGCCCAGTCCCTGCGCCGCTCCTCGGAGAATATTCCCGTCTGCCCTTCTCTCCTGCCCCAGCCTGCTTCCATTGCACTGAAGAAAAGGGGGTCCGTCAGCAAAGAGCCCCCGCAGGCTCTCCTGACCACATTTCTCTGTCTGTCCAGAGGGGCCTCGGAACCATCTCTCACATAGCCGCCTCTGCCTGCAAAATGTCACCAGGATACAGGCCCTCTGCACCCCTGCCTCCCACTGCCTGCGAGGCTCTCTGCTTCGGTGTCCTTCCCCAGCCTGTTCAACACAGCGGCCAGAGGGATGGAGTTAGACACAAGCCGGGTCACATCACCTCTGCCAACCCTAGCGGTGGCTTCTCTTCTCTTTGGGGATCAAACCTCCCTCGGCCACCCGCCGATGCTGGGAGCAGATGACCTTCTGCCCAGTCCCCAGTTCCCCCCTGCCCTTTCTCTCTCAGGTCGCCTGCTGGTCAGCCAGCCTGCTTACTGGTTCACCAGTCACACGCTCCCATCTGAGCCTTGCTGTTCCTTTGCCTGGAGCCCTGCCCCAACCTCAAACCCAAGAGTGTCCCTCCTGTCGCTGTTTGTGCAGCTTTAAAAAAAAATTTTTTTTAATGTTAATTTATTTTTGAGAGAGAGAGAGATGGCATGGGCAGGAGGTGGGGGCGGGGGAGTGGGGGAGGGTCAGAGAGAGAGGAAGACAGAGGATCTGAAGTGGGTGCTCTGTGCTGACAGCAGAGAGCCTGACGCGGGGCTCAAACTCACGAACCAAGAGATTATGACCTGAGCCAAAGTCAGGCGTCTAACCTGGCGTCAGGCGTCAAACCCAGGTGCCCCTGTTTGCCCAGCTTTTAGAAAGTATTACCGTCCTAGGGAGGCCTTTTCTGGCCGCTGCATCTAAAATGCGTCCCTCCCTGAACCCAGCATCTCCCTCCCCGCTGTGGGTTCCCCCTGGCATTTAGGGCGCTGTCTTGTTTTAAATCTTTATTTACTTTGTGAACGTCCCCCCATACAGTCACGCAAGCTCCGTGAGAACACACAGTTTTCGTTTCATTTATTCATACTCATGTATTCATTTACTTCGTTATTTTCATGGACTTAACGAACCAATGTATTATTTCATTTCCAGCTCCCCCACCCCCCACCCCGTCTACAACAATGTCTGGCACGTGCCGGGAACCCAGTAAGACTCTGTGCTCCTCCGGTGTCCCCGCCCACCCCGCACCTCCACTTGGGTCCAGATCCCACCCCCTCCTGCTGACTCCAGCCCGATGCTTCGGCAGCTCTCCGATCCTGCACCGTTTCCCCCTCGCCACCCGCTCCTTCCCGTCAGTATGCCAACACGCAGACGTCCTGTCGTTTCTCCCTGCCTAAAAAAACAAAACAAAAACCAACCCAAAACCCCACAGAAGCCTCTCTCGGCCCAGCGTCGCTTTCCAAGAAGTGCGCCATTCCGCTGATCTAGAAAACTCCTTGAAAGAGTGTCTGCATTGTCTGTGTTGCTCCGCCTCCTTCCGCTCTCTCCAGATCTCTCTCTGAGGGGCTTTCCCCCTCTCCTCTGTCCTAAACGCCCTTGGCAAGGTGCAGTGATCTTGGGGCTGTGATCCAGCAGCCCTGTCCCAGGCCACACCCTACATGGCACAGGGGTCCCCTCCCGCCTGGTTTGCCCTCTCTTGGTGGCCGCTCCTTCTGGTCACCCCAACCTCCAAATGGGGGCAAGTCCGAGCGCGCCCTGCCCACACTCGCTCCCGTGATAAATCTCACTGGAGGGCTTGGACTCTCGGCCTCAGACTTCTGGCCAGGACCTTGCCCTGAGTCCGGACATGACTGCCCAGTGTCCTACTCAAAACCTCCACTTGGGGTCCAGTGGGCTCCTGAGACTTTCCACTTCCAAGCCCATCGCTGTGTCCCTCCATCACCAACATGCTCCTCTCCCAACCACCCATGTCAACAAAGGACCAGGCCCTCCCTTCTGGCCAGGCCGAACACTTTCCTCCACATCTTCCAGCCACACCCCCCTCCTCACTGGGTTGGAACCAGCCAGACATTGCTGCTTCGGGGCCTTTGCACGGGCCGTTCCCCATTTCTGGAATGCTCCCCCCACCCCCGCCTGTATCTGCACAGCTTGCTCCCACCCCCTCCTTGATGTTTTTCCTCCATGGAAGCTGTCATCACCTTTTACACTATATATTTGATTGATTGATTGATTGATTGATTGTCTGTCTGTCTCCCCCCTACTAGAAAGTGCCAGAATCTCTTTTGTTCACTACCAGAACAGTATTTAGTACATAATAAGTCCCCGCAAAGATGTGCTAGATGAAGAAAAATGACTACAATTGCACTTGAGAATTTCATGTAAATGATTAAAAAGTTTAAACGCCATGCATCTCTGCAGGCACATGGGAAGGGCAGCGTTTTGCCTTTTCGGACTAACTCAGAAAGGAGAGCACCAGAAAACACCGTCCGCTGTGATTCTCTGCATCCTTGGCAGGGATGATGGGGACCGATGATTCCTGATGGAAATCCAGAACCGCACATAAATCACAGAAAAATGGAGACTTGAGCGGGAGCTCTGCCGAGTCAGATGCTACGAGATACGTGGTCTGGGTCAAAATTCCAAGACGCTTTTATTGAAGTGGCCGGTGCACATGGCGGACCGGCACTGAGAGTGTCTGTGTGATCCTTGCTGATACTTTCCTGGGGCCAGGCTGCTGCTTAGACCCCGCTCTGCCCTCTCCTGGCTCTGGGACGCTGCATAAATTGCCTGTGCTCTCCATGCCTCATTTTTCTCATCCATCAAGTGGGGACAGTAATTCCCTCATGAGGCTGCTGTGATTGTTGAAGACGTAAAGCATGGGTAGTAGTCACCTTCTAAAAGGCTCTCGGAACCCCCCCTCCTCCTGTGTTCACAGCCTTGTGTAATTCCTCCCCTTGCGGGTGGGCTGGATTTACTGCCTACTTCTAACCAACAGAACGTGGCAGAACTGATAGGGTGTTACTTCCGAGATCAGGCTGTAAAAGACTTGCTGGTCCTCTCCATCTTCCCTTCCTTCCCCCTCCCCTTCTCCTGCTCACTTGGTTACTCTGATTCTATATTGCGAGCCGCTCTCCGGAGAGGTCCACACAGCAAATAACTGAGGACAGCCTCCGGCCACCAGTCTGCCAGGAACTGAATCCTGCCAACAACCACACGAGTGGGCTTGGCCTGGGTCCTTCTCCAGCCAAGCCTGAAGATGACCACAGCCTTGGCTGGCGACTCCTCAATTGCAGTCTCACGGGACACCCAGAGCTAGGAGACCCAACCAACTAAACTATGCCCAGACTGCCATCCACAGAAACCATGAGATAATAAATGTCTGTTGCTTTAAACTAAGATGTTGGCTGTTGTGTGTTATACGGCTGTAGGTAACTGATACAGCATATAAAATGCTCAGTACGGGCATCTGCCTGGCTAGTTGGTAGAGTATGAGACTCTTAACCTTGGGGTCGTGAGTTCGAGGCCCATGTTGGTTGCGGAGATTACTAAAACTAAACAATAAACTTAAAAATAAAATAAATAAAACATTTTTAAAAGAGCAAATAAATCATAAAGTGTTTTCAGTAATTATATTGTTAGCAATAATCTTGGTATTTTTCTGAAATATATAATATAAATTAAATACATTATATTTATAACACATATCATATAATGTATATTACACATAGTTATGCATGCGGATACAACAAATAAGTAACATGATTAATGTGTTTAAGAACCAAGATTTTTCATGAGAAAAAAATATATAAAATCAAAGAAGATAAGTAGAAACCTATAACCCTAAATTTAAGCTGGAAATATAAGCATAAATTCATTGTGCATTTTCCCTTTAAAATGAAAAGTATTTCTCAGCTCTATCCACTAAAAACACCTAGAAACTAATAACTAACCAGTAGCAAAGCACTCAGCTCCCAGACTGTGGTCTCTAAACATGATTTTCCACTAAAAGAAGTTAGAGCTTCTTGGTTGATTCCAAGTCTGGGCAAAACAGAGAGCTTGAGCCTGGAATATCTGGTCATTCTAGAAAGCAAAAAAGCTCTTCCAGACTACTGCAGCTGTCCCTCTTTCCTTCCCTGCTTTAGAAAATACTCATTGGCTTTTTCCTTTTTTTCTTCACCAAAAAGCCAGTAGGCAGATGTGAACAAGGTAGGCTGTGGGGGGCAACCCAAATCAGGTTGGGGGTGTGTATGCAGTCCCACACTCAAGGTGAATGGCAGCCCACAAGGTCTGGAGATAAATGTCAAACGGAGGGGTTGAAATAATTGGGGCCAAGTTTCCATCTGTCAGAGAAGGGAGATACAAACATGAGAAGACGAAAAGCTAAAATAACTTCAGTAGTCCTGAACTGGGATTGTCAGTAGTAATGCTGAGACCGAAAGTGTTTTTAACAGATGGGAGGAGAGAAATGGAGGAACTATTGCAAGGTTCTTATACTTTCCACCAAGTGGTATGTTATCACTTAAAGATAGACTGTGATTTTGTTTATTTATTTTTTAGTAACCTCTACACCAATCGTGGGGCTAGAACTCATGACCCCGAGACCAAGAGTCACATACTCCTCTGACTGAGCCAGCCAGGTGCCCCAGGGTAGACTGATTAAGTGAAATTGTATTATAAACCTAGAAGCAACCATGACAATAACAAAAGTTATAATAAGTCAACAAATGAGATATTATAGAATCATTAAAACGTTCAATTATGCCAAAAGAAGACAGAAAAAGAGAAAAAAGGAAACAAAAAACAATAGGACAAATAAAAAAATTAATAGCAAAATGTTAGATTTCAACCTAACGAGGGGTGCCTGGGTGGCTCGGTTGGTGAAGTGTCTGACTTTGGCTCAGGTTATGATCTCATGGTTTGTGAGTTTGAGCCCCATCAGGCTCTCTGCTGTCAGCATGGAGCCTGCTTCAGATCCTCTGTGCCCCCGTTTCTCTGCCCCTCCTCTGTTCACTAACTCTCTCTCTCTCTCTTTCAAAATAAATAAACACTAAAAAAACCCAAACAAACCATAATGATGGCCATATTAAATATAAATGGTTTAAATATTCAAATTTAAAGCCAGAGATTGTCAGACTGGATTAAAAAAGCAAGATTCAGCTGTATACTGTCTATAAGAAACATACTTCTGGGCACCTGGGTAGCTCAGTCAGTTAAGTGTCCAACTCTTTTTTTTTAAACAAGTTTTTATTTCATTTATTTACTTTTCAATGTATATCTATATATCTATGTCTACATCTATCTATCTATATCTATATATATATATATATATTTTTTTTTTTTTGAGAGACAGAGAGAGAAAGGGCGTGAACGGGGGATGGTCAGAGAGAGAGGGAGACACAGAACCCAAAGCAGGCTCTGAGCTGCCAGCACAGAGCCCAATGCGGGGCTCAAACTCACAGATGGCGAGATCACAACCTGAGCCGAAGTTGGATGCTTAACCGATTGAGCCACCCAGGTGCCCCTCAAGTGTCCAACTCTTGATTTCAGCTCAGGTCATGATCTCACAGTTTGTGAGTTTAGGCCCTGCGTTGGGCTTCGTGCTAATGGCGTGGAGTCTTCTTAGGATTCTCTCTCTCCTCCCCCCCCCCCCCCGCCCCTTCCTCACTTGCATGTGCTCTCTCTCTCAAATAAATAAACTTTAAAAAATATATAAGAAACACATTTCAAATATAAAGACACATATAGGTTAAAAGTAAGAGAATGGAAAAAGATATACCATGCTATCATTAATCAAAATAAAAAGCTGGAGTGACTATATTAATATCAGACAAAGGAGATTTTTTAGCAAACGATATTACCAATGATAAAAAGGGTATGTAATTATGATAAAGGGGTCAATCCATCAAGAGGACATAACAATTTCAAATGGTTACACACCTAATAACAGCTTCAAAATGCTTAAAGCAAAACCTGGGAGATCTGCAAAAGGAAATACACAAGTTGACAATTACAGTTGAAGATTTCAATACCCTTTTTTAAATAACTGATAAAACAAGTGGACAGAAAACCACTTAGAAGATTTAGAAGCTTTGATATTGTCAACGAACTTGACCTAATTGACATTTATAAAAACTTTACCCAACAACAGCAGCATGTACATCCTCTCAAGTACCCATAGAACATTTACCAAGACAGACACTATTCTGGGCCATTAAAAAGTCTCAGTACAGTTCAAAGCACTCAAGTCAGGGGTGCCTGGGTGGCTCAGTCAGTTGAGCGTCCGACTTCGGCTCAGGTCATGATCTCACGGTTTGTGAGTCTGAGCCCCACGTCAGGCTCTGTGCTGACAACTCAGAGCCTGGAGCCTGCTTCGAATTCTGTCTGTGTCTCTCTCAGTGCCCCACCCTGGGCACCTTGGTAGCTCAGTCAGTTACGTGTCCAACTTTTTTTTTTTAAACAAGTTTTTATTTCATTTATTTACTTCTCAATGTGTGTGTGTGTGTGTGTGTGTATATATATATATACATATATATACATTTATATATATATACATTTATATATATACATATATATATATACATTTATATATAATATACATATTTTTTTTTCAGAGAGAGAGAGAGCATGAACGAGGGACGGTCAGACTTGTGCTCTATCTCTATCTCTCAAAAATGAATAAATGTTAAAAAAATTTTTTTAAAAAAGGATTCAAGTCAGAGTATGCTCTCTAACCATAATGGAATTAAATTAGAAATTGAAGATGGAAAGATGTCTGAAAATTAAATAGCATACTTCTTTTTCTTTTTTTTAACATTTATTTATTTTTGAGAGACAGAGACAAGCATGAGCAGGGGAGGGACAGAGAGGGAGACAGAATCTCAAGCAGGCTCCAGGCTCTGAGCTGTCAGCACAGAGCCCGATGCAGGGGTCGAGCCCACAAAATGTGAAATCAAGACCTGAGCCGAAGTCGGCCACTTAACCTACTGAGCCACCCAGGCACCCCTAAATAGCACACTTCTAAATAACTCATGGGTCAAAAAAGAAGTCAAAAGGAAATTTCAAAGTATCTTGAACTGACTGAAAAGGAAAACATGATATACCAAAATTCGTGGGAGTATTAGCTCTCAATTTTTTGCAGATGCTCTTTATCAAATTTTCCCTCCTATTCCCAGTTTGCTGAGAGTTTGGAAGTATCTTAAATTATGAATGGGTGTTAGATTTTATCGAATGCTTTCTCTGTATTAATTAATACGATCATATGATTTTTCTTCTTCAGCCCGTTGATCTGGTAGTTTAATTAATTTTTGATTATTGAGACAGCCTTGCACACATAGAATGTGACCCACTTGGTCGTGTTATGTAATTCTTTTTTTATATGTTGCTGAATTTGATTTGTTAACGTTTTGTTGAGGATTTCCATAAGTTCATGAGAAATATTAGTCTGTAGTTTTCTTTACGCTATCTTTGTCTGATTTTGATATCAGGGTAATACTGGCCTCACAAAATGAGTCAAGAGGTATTATTTCTCCTATTTTCAGGAAGAGATTGTGTAATATTCATGCTAATTTTTCATTAAATGTTTGGTCTAATTCTCTGTTGAACTCACCTGGACATAGAGATTTTTTTAAGGAAGATCTACAATTATGAATTCAATTTCCTTTACGGTTATAGGACTTTTCAGATTATGTATTTCTCCTTGGTTGAGTTTTGGTAGTCTGTGGTTATAAGGAATTGGTCCATTTCATCTAAATGATCAAGTTACAGGGGCGCCTGGGTGGCTCAGTCGGTTGAGCGTCTGACTCTTGATTTCAGCTCAGGTGATGCTCCCAGGGTCTTGGGATCAAGCCCCAAGTTGGGCTCCGTGATGAGCATGGAGCTTGATTAAGATTCTCTCTCTCTCTCTCTCTCTCTGCCCTCCTCCCCCACTTGCACTCTCTCTGTCTCTAAAATAAAAAAAACAGGGGTGCCTGGGTGGCTCAGTCGGTTGAGCGTCCGACTTCGGCTCAGGTCATGATCTCACACTCTGTGAGTTCGAGCCCTGCATCAGGCTCTGTGCTGATGGCTCAGAGCCTGGAGCCTGTTTCGGATTCTGTGTCTCCCTCTCTCTCTGCCCCTTCCCCGCTCATGCTCTGTCTCTGTCTCAAAAATAAATAAAAAACATTAAGAAAAAAAATTAAAAAAAAACACATAATAAATGATCAAGTTACAAGTGTAAAGTTGTTCACGGTATTCTTTTATTATCCTTTTAACGGCTGTAGGATCTGTAGTGATACTCTTTGTTTTGTTCCTGATATTGGTGATTTGTGCCTTCCGTCCTTTTACCTTGTCAGTCATTCTGGAGGTTTATAACATGTTATTCTTTTTTTTTCCTAAAGAACCAGTTTTTGTTTCACTGATGTTTCTCCCTTGTATTCCTGTTTTCAATTGCATTGATTTCTACTCTTTATCATTCATTTCCTAGTGCTTGCTTTGGATTTATTTTAGTCTTTTTTTTTTTCTAGTTTCTTGCAGTAGGAATTTAAGGTTATTGATCTGAGACTTTCCTCTTTTCAAACGTAAACACTTTGTGTGAGATATTTCCCTATCAGCTCTACCTTACCCACATCCCACCAGGTGCTGTATATTTTCATTTGCAGCACTGTGCAGAGGGTTAGTTTTGAAAGTGATCAAGAGATGCTTGGAGGAGACAAAGACAGCTATCTACCAAAAGTCATGCTCCAACCTTCAATGGCACAGACGTGTTGCCAGGAAGTGGCTGTCCAATTATGCTTCCAAGTTGTCCTTGCCTTTGGTGAGAAAAGATGAACAGCTCTTGCCAATGGAGTTTGAGAAGTACTGTATGTTACTTCCAAGCCAATGTAGACAAGAAGTAAATTATTATTTTTTTAATGTTTATTCGTTTTTTGAGAGACAGAGCACGAGCAGGGGAGGGGCAGAGAGAGACACACACAGAATCCAAAGCAGGCTTCAGACTGAGCTTTCATCACAGAGCCCAGCGCGGGGCTCGAACTCACGAACTACGAGATCGTGACCTGAGCCGAAGTTGGGACGCTTAACCGACTGAGCCACCCAGGTGCCCAATATTCTTTTTTTTTTTTTTATGTTTATTGATTTATTTTGAAGGAGAGAGAGCATACGTGTACAAGCACGGGAAGGGCAGAAAGAGAGAGGGAAAGAGAGAATCCCAAGCAGGCCCTGCACAGGGCCCAGTCTCCTGAACATGAGATCACGACCTGAGACAAAATCAAGTCTGACAATTAACCAAATGAGCCACCCAGGCGCCCCAAGAAGTAAATACTCTTTGTCCACCCTCTCCCTTTCCTCTAACAGAGGCAGGCAGTGATGACAAAGCCTTCAGAGTCAGTGGAGTCCTAAGACGGAAGGTCCCTGAATTACTGTGGAGAAAAGCCTTCTGCTAACCGTGTACACTCATATGGGTCTCTTGAGTCAGTGAGATACATGTCTTTTGAATTAAGCCACCAGTAGTTTGGAATGTATGTGCTAACGACAGCTAGTATTTCTTTGCCGTTAACCTCAAAATTCAGCAGCGTAAACTTGAAAGACGCCTGCTAATAACACATTAAGGACATGCATCTGTGAACGTACTTGAACTTACTGATTTTATCCAGAATCAATTCTTGGGTATGAAAGGCCTTAAGTTTATTGCCTTGTTATAGCTACTATACTGAGAACATAAAAAAAAAAAAAAAAAAGAAAAAAAAAAGAACATTTTGGACACGAGGCCTCATCAGAACTCCCAGTTCAAAACCATTTGGGAGTGATTCGGAAAGGCACAGCTCCGGAGCTATCATCTCTGACATCACCAGCCTGGACCGCTGCTTCCCCAGCCGCCCCACTAATGTCTGCGAAAGACAAACATTTGGAGAAATGAGAATCCCTGAAGTGTCTCACTAGATTGTTTCTGTTTCCCGTGTCGCCACACTGGGCATGGAGACGCCTGGGGAAGGAGCTAATGTTTCTAGGCACTGAGCCTGTTCTCGCGTCTTTAGGCTCTATTTTTGAAGATCACAGAAGACGGGGTCCAGAACCCCATACAAAACACGCCCCCCCCCAACGGCCCCTCTGTGTGTTTGCAATTAAAACAACCTGCTCTGGGGGCGCCTGGGGGGCTCCGGGGATTAAGCATCCGACTTCCGCTCAGGTCCTGATCTCACGGTTCGCACGTTCCAGCCCTCTCTGAGCTGACAGTGTGGAACCTGCTTGGGATCCTCTCTCTCTCTCTCTCTCTCTCTCTCTCCCTCTCTCTCTCTGCTCCTCCCCCACTTGTGCTCTCTCTCAAAATAAATAAATAAACTTAACAACGACAGCGACCCTGTTGGGGTCTTAGATCTCTTTTGTATCACTTGCTGTGTCTGTCTCCTTGGCCTCCTCTTTTTCAGCCAAGTGTATTGTATTTAAAATAGGAAGGGAAGGGTTGTATTTTTTAAAGAGAAATCTCTTCCTTACCAGGCCAAATGAGGGCGGTTCCCCCGTCTTTTCTCTCTGCACTTCCTCTCCTACGAAAGCTATGCCATTTGAGTTCTATTAACTCCTCTCTGGTTTGTAAGCTGTGATTTATAGGACAAATTACCTACGTGCGCTCAAGAAGGAACCTGTCGGTCGGATAACGCGGGACTTTGATTTCACCGCCCTGCCCCCACCCCCGTTTATTCATTCGTGGCATGGAGAGATCCAGAGGGCCAGAGCAATTTCATCAGCCCTTGGAATTCACGTACTGTGAGCCTCCTCTCCCCAGACCATACCGCTACCATAAATAGACATCACGTGGCTTCCTTTTATGATAAGGTCAGAGGAAAAGAGTGCACAGGGAGAAGCCGTTAGGAGAGTCAGAGCTCTGAGTTTCGGTTTAAAACCTGAACAGTGCTAGTCCTCACGCCTGGGGGCTGGATCAGAGAGGAGGGGCAGGGAGCGAGAACGAGGTTCACCTCCCGAGGTGACTCCCCTGGATGCCCGAGCCGTTCCCTGACTCCCAGCAGCCCTCGGCCTTCTTTACCGCGCCTGGCGAGGCCTGCCCCCGGCTCCCCTCCCCACCTGCCTCGCCAGGCTCTGTGGCTCCCCTGGTTCATTTTCTGATAAAGCTGTCAGTTTTTATTGCTGATGGGAGGAATCATTTTCTCTCTTAGCTGAATGTTAATTGGCCTTTCCCCTCTCTCATTCAGTTAGCACATGCAATCCCCTGGTCCCCACCCCAAGCAGAGGAGCGTTCCAGAAAGACCAGGAAGGGGGTTCTTTGGAAACTGCTCAACCAGAGGCTTAGAAGAAGCGAAACGGGGCTGCACAGGGGGAGTTTTACCCGTGCACTCAGTTCCTTACGGGCTCTTCCCTTCCCAGGCTAAGCTTATTCGTACTACAGAGGACTCAGACTTACTGGGGAGACCCGCGAAGCCTGCTGGGTCTAGGTGAAGCCTCGGCCGAGCGTGTGGAAGGTGCCAGGCACCAACAAACGTCCTAGAAAGCCAGCATGACTAAGGGGTTCCAGGAGACCAACTGATGTACTGGGGCCAACGGTTTGATGTGACCAGAGCGGTGGCAGAGGTGAGCCAGGATACCAGAGACTCACAGAGGGTCAGAGAGACTCCCTGGAGAAAGCCAGGCCACAGACCCACCATACAGAATAACGTTCAGCGGGAGGGGTGTCCCGGGTGGAGGGGACAGTCTATGCAGTCACGGGCACACGGAGCAGGGTGGTGCACCGGAGGAGGGGTGGGGAGCTTGGTTTGGCAGAAGGTTAAGGTCATGTGGAGGACTAGGTCACAGCAGGGCTTGGGTACCCAAGCAGGTGTCTTCCCCCCATATAATTTCATGCACTTAAAAAAACACGTATATAGCCCTTCTCATGAGTTCGAGCCCTGCGTCGGGCTCTGTGCTGACAGCTCAGAGCCCGGAGCCTGCTTCAGAGTCTGTGTCTCCCTCTCTCTCTCTGTCCCTCCCCTGCTCACGCTCTGTCTCCGTCTCTAAATGTTTGTTTATTTTTGAGAGACAGAGTACAAGCAGAGGAGGGCAGAGAGACAGAGAAGGAGGCACAGAATCCGAGGCAGGCTCCAGGCTCTGAGCTGTCAACACAGGGCCCCACGCGGGGCTCGAACTCATGAACCGTGAGATCATGACCTGAGCCGAAGTCAGACGCTTAACTGACTGAGCCACCCAGGCACCCCCCAGTCACTATAACCTAATTTTATAATATTTTCATCATCCCCCAAAGAAAAACCTTCTGAGCAGGTTTTTTGATGGGGGCCTGGCCCGGCCAAATTATGCCACCCATCAGTCTGGCAGCAGAGTGGAGAGGGGTTTGGAGGGGCAAGCCTGGCCCCTTCGTGGAGCCTAGGACATAAGTGATGGGCACAGTAGCAACTGCGTACAAGGGTTAAAGATTTGTGACAGCAACGGGGGCAAATTCAGTCTATCTCTTAGGTTCTTATTCCTTGGCAGGAAGAGAACTGGGTTATGAACACGCGGGCCAGTTTTTGCCGGCTGGCTATTTAGTGGCAGTGATATAAATCAGTATTAGAGATAAATGTTACCCATTTACAAAGAAAAATGGACAGAGAGGCCATATCGCAGCAAAATCCAGAATTCTGAAGTTTCTGCAACATGGGAACAGCACAGAGCACGATCCATATGGTTTATGTAGCAAAACCCACAGCCAGTCTGTCCCAACAAAAGGGCAGGGGCTCTGTCCTCAGAGGCCCTGTAGGGTGACCAATGCGTGGTCACTGTGAACGAGGGCGATGAACGGGCCTGCCTCTGGGTAGCACCGGTGGCCCATTCAAACCCAGAGTCCTTAGCAAGGCAAGGCCCAGAGAGAATGAGGACTTCTCTGCAGTGGCTTTGGGGACAGTGAGTCTGATCCCAGCATAATGCTATGACAATTGAATAAGTTATTATTATTATTATTATTTTTAATTGCAAGTCAGAAACAAAAGCAAAAGCAAATGAAACCAGCTTTCACGATAAAGGGGACTCAGTTCTGACAAAATCTTGACGAGGATAACCTGAAAAAACTCTCCCTACAAAAACAGAAATGCATGATAAACTATAACCACGCGAAGAAATTGTAATTACGTGGCTGAGCAAGAAAGGGATATCCCCAGGGTCCAGAACAGAGAGTGGTAATCCTGAGATTTGACCCACGGCTCCCTCGGGGAGGGATGTGAGAGAGGGGTGGAAGGGTATCAGAGCCAGTAACCCAGGACCCCGGCTTTGGCCTCCACGTTTAGGTGAATGTAGAGACGGGAAGGAAGATCTCCAGCTGACCGGAGGTAGAGAATTGAAACCGCGACTTTTTGTGAAATCAGGCTCCTTAGAGATCCTCTAGGGGCTGATCGCTCAGTGAAAGGGGGGCTAGGCAAACCCTATCACAGGGCACAGGGGACAACAGGAGGCTTGTCTACCACAGAGCAGCGGGCGCCTTCCAAAAGGATCTTCTGCAAACTGCAAACTGCCTGTCTGCCTTGAGTGGGCTGGAGGTCCAGATTTAGATTGCATGCGTCGTCTGGGATTCTCAGGTCGAGAGAAAAAAAATGATCCCAAGCGGGTGATAATCCTAGAGCACCTGGTAAAGCAGATGTAGAGTGGCTTTAGAGGGACCCTCTTACACCTCAGGTAGCAGTCTCCAAGTCCCACAGAAGAAACAAGCTCCGCCAAAGATGAGCTCACAACATCAAGTCGCAGGACGATGTGGGAAGAAAGGGAGGTCGCCCCGAACGTGTCAGCAGGGGCCACAAACATGAGGATTAGAGCCCTAAGACTCGGAGACAGAGGAAGAGCTGACAAACAAGAGTACGTGTAGGGTGATTGAAGGGCGGAACGAAAGAGTCAAACTCCCAAGAAAGTGAAGGCAACAAGAAATGAAGGCAAGAATAAACAGGGTTGAACAACATTTACAGATGGAATGATACGGTGTCTGAGATTTGCCCCCAGATAATCTCCTGGTGGGGAGCCGTGGGGAGGAGTAGGTCCACAGGAACGGCCAGGGGCTGATACTTGTTGAAGGTGGACAGTAAGAAGTACGTAGGGGCTTTTTATTCAGTTGTCTCTAATTTTAAATACACTTGAAAATGTCCGCAACGAAAATTAAAAAAACAACAAAATGCAAATCTCCAGGTAGAATTTCTAGAAATGAACAAGAGAAGTAAGGAAATGTAAAACTCAGGGCAGGTCTGGAAGGCAGAGTGTACACAGACAAAGAGAGAATTGAAGGGCACCTGGGGGGCTCAGACAGTTAGGCGTCCGACTCTTGGTTTCAGCTCAGGTCATGATCTCGTGGTTCGTGAGTTCGAGCCCCGCGTCGGGCTCTGCACGGACAGCACGGAGCCTGCTTGGGATTCTCTCTCTCTCCCTCTCCGATGTGTGTGCGCTCTCCCTCTCAAAATAAATAAATAAACTTAAAAAAATACTTTAAAAAAATGATCAGGGGCGCCTGGGTGGCTCGGTCGGTTAAGCGTCCGACTTAGGCTCAGGTCACGATCTCGCGGTCCATGAGTTCGAGCCCGCGTCGGGCTCTGTGCTGACTGCTCAGAGCCTGGAGCCTGTTTCAGATTCTGTGTCTCCCTCTCTCTCTGCCCCTCCCCGTTCATGCTCTGTCTCTCTCTGTCTCAAAAATAAATAAACGTTAAAAAAAATTTAAAAAAAAAGATCAGTATTCCATCTTAAAAAAAGAGAGAGAGAGAGATTTTATGAACCAGAAGATATAAAAAATTATCCAGAATGCGGGGCACCTGGGTGGCTCAGTCGGTTGAGCATCCAGCTGTTGATTTCAGCTCAGGTCATGGTCTCATGGTTTGTGAGTTCGAGCCCCATGTCAGGCCCTGCACTGACAGTGTGGAGCCTGCTTGGGATTCTCTCTCTCTACCTCTCTCTGCCCCTCCCCACCTCTCTCAAAGTAGATAAATGAACTCAAAGAATACATATCCAGAATGTAGAGAGGTAAATATGTGAAAAGCTTCAAGAGAGATTAAAAGACACAGACGAGAGATCGCCACGTTAGAGAGCAATTTGACATTATTGGGGCTCCCGGCTGGCTCAGTCAGTAGAGAATCCCACTCCTGATCACAGGGTTGTGAGTTCAAGCCCCATGGCAGGTGTAGAGCCTACTTAAAAAAATTTTTTTGACATTATCTAGTAACATGCTGTGACCCATAAGTTTTACTTCTAGGCAAGTATCTTTTTTTTTTTTTTAATTTTTTTTCCACGTTTTTTATTTATTTTTGGGACAGAGAGAGACAGAGCATGAATGGGGGAGGGGCAGAGAGAGGGAGACACAGAATCGGAAGCAGGTTCCAGGCTCTGAGCCAGCAGCCCAGAGCCTGACGCGGGGCCCGAACTCACGGACCGCGAGATCGTGACCTGGCTGAAGTCGGATGCTTAACCGACTGCGCCACCCAGGCGCCCCCAGAACGATAACTTTTACGTAAAGTTTAAAATATGTAAAACAACACTACATATTGTTCAGGGGTACGGACACGTCTAACAAAATGTGCTATAAATAAACGGGCTTGCTGCGTATGGTAATCGAGCATCAAGAAGACATAAGCAGTCTGAACCCCTATGCACCCGACAGCATGTCACGAAGTGTCAGAATTACACGGAGAGGTTGACAAGTCCATTGTGCTAGTTCGGATCGCCCAAGAAACATGCCCAGATGGAGTCAGTTGCGCAAGAGATTTGTTGGGGGCAACATCGGTGAAGGACCAAGGGGAGAAGGTACGGAAGCAGGCTTGCAAGGCTTAGCCCACTTAACGCAAGTGTGACATGGGAGAGGGAAGGAGGGAGCCGCGGACCGCGGTGACTGAGAGGAAGCTTTGTCCAGGCCAGGTGGGTTGTCCCCACCCAAAGACTGGGGTGGGAGTGGTCCCCGCTCAGGCTCTCGCACCCCCTGGTGATTAGCCACTGGCCAGGAGCAGCCCGGGGAGGTGGGAGGGAGGGATGTGGTTTGGGCTTCGGTGCTAGAGTAGGTGTGAAGGTGTCGTGGTTGGAAGCTCTCCGTGGACCCCACTCCCTGTGGCGGGTTCCTCTGAATCTGAGCGGCATTCGACCATGGCTGCCACAGACACCATCACAGTAGAATGTCATACTCTACATAACATACGGCCCTCAGTCACTGATAGATCAAGCAGGCCAAAGTAGAGATGTTCTCCTAAAGACGAATGGACAATAACAGACCCCTATGTCCAGGAATTAGACAACAGACCTTACAAAGAACACAGGGGACTTTTTAAAAAATCACGCATGTAGCAGGTCACTAAGCCACTTCCAACCCATACAAAGAACTGAGAGTTGGCCACGGTGAAGTCAGATTAGAAAGGAATCCCAAACCATTTTTTTAAACCCATATGTATTGAAATTTAAATTTATAGATCATCCAGTAGAAGGGTCAAAGATATCATGCGGGAAATCAGGACATATTTAGAACTGAAAGATAATTAGATCACCATGGGCTCAAAGTAGACAGACGCCGCTAAAGGAGTGTGCACAGGGAGATTTACAGCCCGACACACACACACACACACACACACACACACACACACACACACACAAGAAGACACATTCAAAATGAATAAGCTGAGTGTCCCGTCCCAGAAAAGAAAGAGAATAAAATAAAACAACAAAAACAGAAGTAGAAGGAAAGAAATAAGGCAATAATAAAGGACAGAAATTAAAGGGGGAAATGAAGGGAGGAAAACTACAGCCGGGTCTCAGAGAGGGCCGGTCAACCAGGCAGAGCTCTGACAAGAGAGGCTGAGGACATAAAGGAGAAGGCACCAGGCATGTTGGGAACAGACAAAAAGAACCTAACACAGCCAGAGCAGAGATTGAAAAATAAGGAATAGCGCAGGGGCGCCTGGGTGGCTCAGTGGGTTAAGTGTCCGACTCTTGGTCTCACCTCAGGTCATGATCTCACGGTTGGTGAGATCGAGCCCCGCATCAGGCTCTGTGCTGGGGGTGTGGAGTCTGCTTGGGATTCTCTCTCTCCTTCTCTTTCTGCTCCTCTCCCTCTCGCTGTCTCTCTCTCTCTTTCTCTCTCTCTCTCTCTCTCTCTCTCTCAGAATAAATAAACTGAAAAATAAATGAGGACTGGGGCGCCTTCATGGCTCAGTCAGTTAAGCATCCGACTTAGGCTCGGGTCATGATCTCACGGGTTGTGAGTTCAAGCCCCATGTTGGGCTCTGTGCTGACAGCTCGGAGCCTGGAGCCTGCTTCGGATTCTGGGTCTCCCTCTCTCTCTGCCCCTCCCCCGCTCACACTCTCTCTCTCTCTCCTTCAAAAATAAATAAACATTAAAAATTAAAAAAAATAAAATAAAATGACCACGACTAAGGGTGCCTGGGTAGCTCAGTCGGGTAAGTGTTGTCTGACTCTTGGTTTTGGCTCAGGTCACGATCTCACGGTTCATGAGTTCGAGCCCTGCATTGGGCTCTGCACTGACAGCACAGAGCCTGTCTGGGATTCTCTCTCTGCCCCTCCTCTGCTCTCTCTGTCTCTCAAAATAAATAAACTTAAAACAATTTTTTTTTAATGACCACAACTACAATACTATATTTACAGGTTCCCCTGCATCTCAGGGTCGCATGTGACACAGTTTTGGCCAATGAGTTATAAATAGACATTTGCTAGGCATATTTTTTGAACATTTTTTTATTTATCCACCCATCCATCTATCCATCCACTCGTCCATCCATCCGTCCACCCGTCCATTCATCCGTCATTTCTGAGAGCCTATAAAGTGCCAGGCACAATATTTAGGTACTTGACATAGAAAATGAGTGATATTTGTCCCCTGCCTTTAAGTAGCTACACTATTTGGGAAGACAGATAAGGAAACAATTTCAATACATTTGTGGCAAGTAAGCGCTATGCTAGAGGTAAACGAGGAATCATTTTTTAATGTCTTAATATTTTTTCATTCTCTTATTCAACCAGCGGGATCTGTTTGCCTCAGGGAGGATTGTGATTTCCGAGGAAGGAAGGTAACAAGACAAAAAAAAAAAAAAAAAAAAATGACCTTTCTGCCTTTTGAGTGTTAGAGCAACTCTGAGTGCACAAGACAACAGTCTTGAAACTGAGCTTGTTTCAGAGAAGAAAGGGACTTTCTAAATTCCAAAGGTTCCCCTTTAAGAAATGGCAACCGAGTCTGGCTGACTTGGACACAATCGGGGTACAGGGCCAGAGGATGTGACTTGGGGAAGTTGCCATCAGGTAGGAAGAGACAGCAGATCTGATAGGAAGATCGTGGGTCCCTCCTCCCAGTCCAAACAGCAGGGGGAAGGCCCAGCACAAATGTAGCACCAGAACACGGGGCTGCTGGGCAGTGGTTTTGAAGGATACTGGTGGGGAACCCGAGAACCAGGCAGGACAGTGGGCACAGGACAGGCAGCCAGGAACCACCTCAGCCACATGTCTTAGAGCCAGAAGCCTGGAGCCTGGACCCCATCTTGGGAAGAAGAGTAGAAGGAGCCTAACAGGGGCAACTTGGTGGCTCAGGCAGTTAAGCGTCTTTCTTTCGCTCAGGTCATGATCTCGCGGTTCGTGGGTTCAAGCCCCGCGTCGTGCTCTGTGCTGACAGCTCAGAGCCTGGAGCTGCTTTGGATTCTGTGTCTCCCTCTCTCTCTGCCCCTCCCCCACTCAGGTTCTGTCTGTCCAATCAATCAATCAATCAATACAGGGAACCTGAACCTGAATGTACTTGAACTATCATCTTGATGCATCTGAGTTAGTGCAGGAGCTTTTGAAGCCTGAAAAGGCAGTTAGCTTTGATTAGCAAGTTCATGGTGTTTTAATTTTTTTGTTCGTTTTCTGCCCTTGGTGGGAATGGGGACTTGTGAGCCAGACAGAATCAGTTGCACATCATTTTCAGTTATATGTCTGTGTACCTCTGCTTACAGCATGAAGATTTTTATCCCACGATGGAGGCGTGCACAGCATATGCAAGGAGCCAGGGGGGCTGGGTGTCAGGGGGCCAGGTTCATGGGCGTTCAGCCATGCAGGACCTCAGCCCCAGAAAGGCCTGTATTTAGAGTTTTATGCTCCATGGTGACTATCTTGAAATTCTGAATAATTTTACCTTTGAATCTGTGTTTTATACGTGAAGTCTAACGGGACAATGGAAGTGTGGGGACTTGGGGTCCTGACTCACAGAAAGTCCCACCTCCCATTGCCTCTCTGCACTAGACGGTTCTCAGCCACCTGCCCCCTGGCCTTCCCCCTCTCCACTCCAGCTTGCTCTGCGCTCAGCCCAGGCCGGTGACTCAGTCATGTTGATGGAAGTTGGGGGGTAGGGCGTAGGGGAGCCCAGTGGATTGCTCTAGCCCTCTGTTCCTAGCAGAGGCCTCAGGACAGACGTGGTGGCAGCCGTCCTTGTCCTGGGGTGCCTCTGCTGTGGTTTGACTCGGTGTGGACACATATCCAGGCACCAAGTTGCATTCCCTTGGGGTTCCCCATCCACAAAAGCTGGGGTGGCAGGCTCATGGGAAGGGACATTGACTTCCTGCCCCCAGCCAGGGCACCGTGGTCCCACTATGGCAAGAGGGGGATCCTGACAGCCTCTGAGGGTGGGCACCGAGCACCCTCATGCCTGCGGGGGCACGACATTAACAAACAAAAAGCATCCAGGGGCGCCTGGGTGGCTCAGTCGGTTGAGCGTCCGGCTTCGGCTCAGGTCATGACCTCACGGTTGGTGAGTTCGAGCCCCGTGTCGGGCCCTGTGCTGACAGCTCAGAGCCTGGAGCCTGCTGTGGATTCTGTGTGTCTCTCTCTCTCTCTGCCCCTCCCCTGCTCGTGATCTTCCCTATCTCTCGAAAGTAATTAAACATTTAAAAAAAAAAAAAAAAAAAGCATCCTGTCCAGCCTCAGAGGAAAAGAAAAAGCTTTGTACGTTAGCGTCTTTCACGGCACTTTTTCTTACTTTCTGAACAGGAGGCCTGCGTTTCCAGCGCACCCTGGACCCCAAAATTCAAGCAGCCAGCCCTGGCAGCCGGGAAGCTTTGCCAGGAAGCCTGCTGGGCCTTTGGCTGGGCTGGCCCATCACTAACTAGCAGGCCACCGCTTTGATGGCCAGAACACAAAAGGCACCGCCCTGTTTCCTAGGCTACCCCAGCGTCACAAAGTGGGGCTTTAGAAACGCGGAGGCCAGATTCGGGCGCTGGCTAGTAACATCTCCAAGGCCTTCCTGGGGGGGTTGCCCAGAGCTGCCCGCAGCCCGCGAGGCCCGAGAGAGTGTTGCACCACTGGGCGCCTCGATCCCCATCAGCACAGATTGGTATATCACTAGCTAAGACATCTGCTGTGCCTACTGTGTGCCTGGTGCCCCACTAAGCACTGACTCACTTAAACCTCTCATCACCCCCAATGAAATTTGCACTTAGCTCTGCTATTCTGCATGAGGAGGGTGTGGATGAGTAAGGTGGTGGAGGCAGGATGTGAACCTCAGCAGGGAAAATGGAAATTAAAAAAAAAAATCTTTTTTAATGTTTATTTTTGAGAGAGAGAGAGAGAGAGCACACGCGAGCGATCGCTAGTGGGGGGGTGGGGAGAAAGAGAGAGGAAGACACAGAATCTGAAGTGGGCTCCGGGCTCCATGCTATCAGCACAGAGCCCAACACGGGGCTCGAACCCACGAACAGTGAGATCGTGACCTGAGCTGAAGTCTGACGCCTCACCAACGGAGCCACCCAGGCACCCTGAAAATGGCAATTTTAATAATAAAACACAGACACCTGAGAGGGCGTGCTGGAAACCCGAACGCAGGGGCTGAACACGGAGTTTCACCTGCCCCCCCAAAATTGTCCCAGCCAAAAGGAAACACTGAATCAATAACGTTATGGTGACAAAGCACCCACTTTGAAGAGCTTTGGTGAGGCTGGGTGCCCGCCTTGGGATGGAGAAGGGCAGGGAGGGCATCTGGGACAGAGGAACACAGGGGTGGTGTCAGAAGGCTGGCAGCACAGACACATCCCAAAGCATCAGATCGCTCACCTTGGTCCCAGGCCCTTAGGATTCCAACGCACGTTAAGCCCAGGCAGCAGCCCCCGTCTCCACTGCCTACCACGGCCGGACACTGACTCTAAGCAAATCATGCCCATCCCAGGAAGTCATTTGCTAAATCTGGTTGGCTTAGAGGCCAGAGTGAGAGTTTAGATTTTTTTTTTTTTTAAAGAGTTTCTTTTTCTTTTTTTTTAATGTTTATTTATCTTTGAGACAGAGACACAGAGCGTGAGCAGGGAAGGGGCAGAGAGAGAGAGAGAGAGACAGAATCCGAAGCGGGCTCCAGGCTCTGAGCTGTCAGCACAGAGCCCGACGCGGGGCTCGAACCCACGAACTGTGAGATCGTGACCTGATCCGAAGTCAGACGCTCAAGCGACTGAGCCACCCAGGCGCCCCAGAGTTTAGATTTTTAATAAAAATGTTATGTACTTGGCTGTAGCTGACTTATTGGAAGGCTACTTCTATTTCTTTCAGTCACAGGGGCTCAATTCCATTTTCAAGGTTGACTAATTCCCCCCTCCCTCCCAGCAACTACCACCTCACCCAGTCTTCTCTTTCCCCATCTGACCCCATGTCCCTCTCTGTGTTTCTTTTTCCATAGTGCCTGGAGTCTTTGGGTTTTCTACCCACCTGTGGTTTGTCACAGCCCTTAAGCCTGCGGAGGAGGAGTGGAGGGGCGGGGTGAGGGTGGGGTTCAGCCCTCGGTTCACCCTCAAGCCAAGGGCCAGCCCCTCCCTCCTCGCCACTCATTTGCAAACAAAGCAGAGACCACACTTTGATGATAACTCTGCAAAGTTAGAACCATGACCTTTGGAGTACAATAGTTCCTGGGAAAGTGGCTGTGTTTTGTGTAGACACATTTTTTACGGAGAACTTTGCCAAAGAATCCCGGAATTAAAATTCAGTCATTTGCAAATTAAACCGATTTTTATTACAAAAAAATTTTTTTAAGTTTATTTATTGTTGAGAAAGAGACAGATTGTGGGGTAGGGGCAGAGACAGAGAGGGAGACACAGAACCCGAACCAGGCTCCAGGCTCCGAGCTGTCAGCACAGAGTCCGATGCGAGGTTCAAACCCACGAACCGCAGGATCATGACCTGTCAGACCCGAAGTCGAACGCTTAACCGACTGAGCCACCCAGGCGCCCCCCAAAACTGACTTTTAAAGTAATATCTAACTCAGGGCTGCCTGTTTGTATGTGTGTGCGTATGCATTCACACATACACATTTCACGCACACGTGCGTGTATACTTAAGCCTCATTACTCCTCTGTTAGCTGTGGAAATAAACAAAGACCAACCACACGGGAAAAGCAAAGGTCATTTCTCCTGAACTTGCTACAAAGGAGCGGGCCAGAGTCACTTGCATCTTGGCAAAGATTCAAAGGCAGGCAGCGTGGGGGGAGGTTTATAGTGGAAAAAAGGAAGGCTTTAGGAGTGACCTGATTGGAGGCTGTTGGCCCCGGGGAAGCTGTTAGCCTGGGAAGCAGCTAACTACAACGGGGTGTCCTATATGATTGGTTAGGGGTATATGCTCGGCTTTCTCCGGTTGGTCCTAAATTGGAGGGGTGGCAAAAATTAGGGAAGCTGTCAGTTATTAATCTAGATCTGGCCATTTGGGGTCAATTGCTATAGAAGCTGTTTAGCTTCCTGGATTGCCACTGGAGATAGGAATCCGGCTCCCTGCAAGTCTGATTTACAGCAGCCTGGCTTCCCCCGTTGTTTATTATAGGTAAGGGGGTTGGTTTCCCGGGCAGGCTGCTGCAGCCTGTGAATCAAAGCTCTATTTTTATATATGCTCTGGCCATTGCCCATTTTTATATTCAGCGTCTCAGGATAATCATGTAAGAATTGGTCAAATATGTCCACCCCTTCTCTCTGAGGCATAAATCTGTCCGTTCAGCACGTTTAAAAGGTGACCTTCTCAGTGAGCAGCAGTCATCTGCTTAGGCACCTGGGTGGCTCATTCAGTTAAGCGTCCGACTTCGGCTCAGGTCATGATCTCACGGTTCGTGGGTTCGAGCCCCGCGTCGGGCTCTCTGCTGTCGGAGCAGAGCCTGCTTCAGATCCTCTGTCTCCCTCTCTCTCTGTCCCTCCCCTGCTTGCCCTCTCTATCAAAAAAAAAAAAAAAAGAAAGAAAAAAAAATACTGTCAGATCTCAAACAACTTCATAGAGCAAATCCACAAAAATGACCCTTTCTTAAAGTGCAGCTGCCTCACACACAGAACCAAGCTTGTGTGTGGCAACAGGGTGGAGACCATACATGAACTAGACGGGGAGAGACCAGCGTGGCATCTCCTCGACTTTGGGTAAACCATTTGTTGGATTCATTTCATTTCACATTTCTTACTGGCACACTGACCATTAAAACACCAGTTCCTGGGGCGCCTGTGTGGCTCAGACAGTTGAGTGTCCCACTCTTGATTTCAGCTCAGGTCATGATCTCATGGTTGTGAGATCGAGCTCCACGTCGGGCTGAGTGTGGAGCCTGCTTAAGATTCTCTCTCTCTCGGGGCGCCTGGGTGGCGCAGTCGGTTAAGCGTCCGACTTCAGCCAGGTCACGATCTCGCGGTCCGTGAGTTCGAGCCCCGCGTCGGGCTCTGGGCTGATGGCTCAGAGCCTGGAGCCTGTTTCCGATTCTGTGTCTCCCTCCCTCTCTGCCCCTCCCCCGTTCATGCTCTGTCTCTCTCTGTCCCAAAAATAAATAAACGTTGAAAAAAAAAAATTAAGATTCTCTCTCTCTCAAGGGGCACCTGGGTGGCTCAGTTGGTTGAGCATCGGACTTCGGCTTGGGTCATAGTCTCACAGCATGTGAGTTCGAGCTCCACGTTGAGTTCTGTGCTGACAGCTCGGAGCCTGGAGCCTGCTTCAGATTCTCCCTCTCTCTCTCTCTCTCTCTCTCTCTCTGCCCCTCACCCACTCACTCTCTGTCTCTCTCAAAAAATCAATAAACATTAAAAAAGGTTAAAAAAAAAAAAAGTCAGTTGATGAGCAAATTTTACTCCCTGTGCAGCCATAATTCCCCCTTGTGTGGAACACGATATATTCGCACAGGAACCGGATAGTGCAGACGTTCTGGATTTCTCTCCCAATCTAGGTCATGCACGATTCCCATGCTGGTGTCTTGGTTCTGTGTGTGAAGCGGCTGCACGTTAATAATGTGCGATTCTTGCGGGCTTGCTCTGCGAGGTTGTTTGTGATCCGACAGTCTACAGCAGGCAACTGTTCTTCATTGATAAGGTCACCTTTTAAATTTGCTGAATGGACGGACTCACCCTTCAAAGAGAAGGGGCGGATTTATTTGCAAACCCATCGGGCTGTGGGGAAACGAACGGAACAAGATCTGGGATGATGACGGGTATTTTCCTGGGAAAATGTCCACGCAGCTCTTACGAGGTAACGTTCACTTGCTCAGGACGAGAAGGTCTCTATCAGGCATCAGCTTAAAAACGTGCCCTGTCTGCTAGCTGCTGCCGCCCTTCTCGGTGAGCAGGTAGGGTTTGGGGACTTGTACCCGGAAAGCAGGTGAGGTCCTGTGTGTGAAGTCTGTGAGGGAGTCACCTCCCACCTGGGGACGGCGGTGGGGGGGGGGGGTTGCAGTTGGATGGTCCATAGACCCTGGTGGAAGAGGACAGAGGAGGGAAAGGGACCTCTGCAGTGACCAGAGGTGGGGGGGGGGGGGGGGTTGGTGAGACACAGATGTGTGCTCCCCCCCCCCACCCCCCCCTCCAGCTTACTCTGAAGGCTCCTTTCCTCCTGGATCAGCTTCCTACAACAGCCTTGGTGACGGATGACCACAGACCGGGTGGTTGCAAACAACGGACATTTATTCTCTCATAGTTCTGGAAGTCAGAGTCCCGAATCAGGGTATCAGTAGGGCCACGCCCCCTCTCAGGCTCTGGGGGAGGCTCCTTCTTTGCCCCTTCTAGCTTCTGGTGGTTCCTGGGGCTGTTCTGGATGAAATGTCTGTGCCCTCCCACCATATGCTGAAACCCTAACGCCCAATGTGATGGTGTTAGGAGGTGGGGCCCCTGGGAAGTACTTAGGTTTAGTTGAGGACAGACGGGTGGAGGCCTGTGATGAGATAGATTAGGGCCCCCAGTTTGAAAAAATTTTTTTAATGTTTATTTATTTTTGAGAGAGACCGAGACAGAGCATGAGCAGGGGAAGAGCAGAGAGAGACAGAGAGAGGGAGACGCAGAATCCAAAGCAGGCTCCAAGCTCCCAGCACCAGAGCCCAGATAGGGGCTCAAAGTCACAGACCGCAAGATCATGACCTGAGCTGAAGTCTGCCGCTTAACCAACTGAATCTGCCAGCACCTTGATCTTGAACTTGCCAGCTTCCAGAACGGTGAGAGATAAACGTCTCTGTAAGCTGCTGGTCTGCAGTGTTTTATGACAGAGGCACAAGCAAACTAGATGCCAGCAATCCTTGACTTGTGGGAGCCTCAGTCCAATCTCTGCCTCCGTCTTCACACGGACTTCTTCCCTCTGTGTCAGTGTCTCTGTGTCCAAATTTCCTTCTTCTTATAAAGACACCAGTCATTGGATTGGGAACCCCCGCAAACCCAGTGGGGCCTCATTACTAACTTGCAAAGATCCTATTTCTAAATGAGGACACCTTTGCACGTTGAGGGTAACAAATGCATATTTGTTTTTTGTTTTTAAAGTTTATTTATTTTGAGAGAGAGAGAGAGAGAGAGCGAGAACGAGGGAGGAGCGATGAGAGAGGGAGAGACAGCATCCCAAGCAGGCTCCACACTGTCAGCCCCAACGTGGGGCTCACAAAATACGAGATCATGACCCGAGCCAAAATCAAGAGTTGGATGCTTAATCGACTGAGCCACCCGGGTACCCTGAGACACGCATATTTGAGGAACACTGTTCAAGTCAGGGCATTTTCTATTCCTTATGACCTCTCTTACTGGCCTCTCTGGTCCCCCCAAACCACTCTCCTGGAGCTGCCCTAGCCTGGAGCCACCTTCTCAGACCGACTTTTCTTGGTTGTGTGGTTGCACATGAGCTGTCCCTCCTCTTTGTCCACATCACCCTTCCCCCAGACCGTGACTGCAGTCACAACTATTTTTATCAGTAAGTCTTTCTCCGACAGTTTCCCAGCAGACTGAATGCAGGTACCTCCTTTCAGGGTCATTCTCCCCCATAAAGTGCTTATCTTAGAAAATCTGGGTGGAGGGGCGCCTGGGTGGCGCAGTCGGTTGAGCGTCCGACTTCAGCCAGGTCACGATCTCGCGGTCCGTGAGTTCGAGCCCCGCGTCGGGCTCTGGGCTGATGGCTCAGAGCCTGGAGCCTGTTTCCGATTCTGTGTCTCCCTCTCTCTCTGCCCCTTGCCCGTTCATGCTCTGTCTCTCTCTGTCCCAAAAATAAATAAACGTTGAAAAAAAAAATTAAAAAAAAAAAAAAAAAGAAAATCTGGGTGGAATCAGAGTTTGATCTTTAACCAACTAATTAGTATACACACAAGCTCCCTCTACCCTGCCCAAGGCTGCTGGCTGACTCAAGCTAAAGTGCACAGGAGGTTTCCAGGAAGGAGGGGGACACTGAATGCTCTGAGTTGTCCTATGCCATCCCCCAGTGGACACTCACTGCTGTATCCTGTTAGTCAGAAAGCCCTAGAACCCAGGGAGGCCACTGGCCATCCTCCTCTGGAAAAGGAGGCAGTGGGGCCTTGGAAATTTTTTTTTTTTAAGATTTTGTTTTTGGGGCGCCTGGATGACTCAGTTGGATACGCGTCTGATTTCAGCTCAGGTCATGATCTCACAGCTTGTGGGTTTGAGCCCCATGTTGGGCTCTGGGCTGACAGCTCAGAGCCTGAGCCTGCTTCGGATTCTCTGTCTCCCTCTCTCTCTACCCCTCCCGCTCTCCCCTCTGTCTTTCTCTCTCAAAAATAAACATTAAAAAAAAAAAAAAAAAAGATTCGGTTTTTAAGAAACTCTACCCCCAACATGAAACTAGAACCTACAATCCAGAGATCAAAAGTCCCACGCCCTACCAATTGAGCCAGCCAAGTGCCCCAAGGGGCCTTGGAAGTTCATAGGACTTCCTCACAGCCAGAACAAGTACGTGACAAAAGGAAGGCTCTGGAATCACGCCTCTATTTGTCTTTCTAATCTCCCACCCTGCCTGAGGGAGGCTGCCTGCACCCAAGTCTTAGAAGGACTTCCCACCAGTGGGTCTACTGCATTGGCCTTGTAACAAGCAAGGGTCCCGCCTCCAAGTAGCTCAGGTCCTAGAAAAGGTGCCAGTCCCTGGCCCAGGGGATGTGGGACATCATTGCCCCTGGGGTGGGCAGCAGACAGCGGGAGAGAAGAATTTTCAAACGTTTAAATCATGTCGCATGCCTGCGAACCCTGCCAGCTCGGCCTGGTAGCTCAGTCATCAGTCAGTTCCTATCCTTCCGGCCTCCTGAACTTGCAAATGAACTGCGTGGCGCCAAGTTCCTCCACCGTCAAAGCTACGATTTCCTCAGCAGGTGGATGCACAGCGCGTGGAGAACCTATAATAACCAGCACTTTGCAACAAGCACTTTTCCTCCTTACTTTTTCCTCTTACTCCTTACTGCTGCGCTTTAAGAGGGGAAGG
The DNA here is from genome assembly GCF_018350175.1 of Felis catus. Lineage (NCBI taxonomy): Eukaryota > Metazoa > Chordata > Mammalia > Carnivora > Felidae > Felis > Felis catus. Next base: position 135,482,760 of record NC_058374.1, read on the forward strand.
GAGTGGCCGCTCCCCCATGGTTACAAAGAGACACTTGGAAACCTGCTGCGGTGCTGGGTGCTGCGGGAGGCCACTCTGTCACCAGGAAAGACAATGGAATACATTTTGAATGTCTTTCCCCGTGGTCTGCCGAGCAAAAGCACGGGAACCCTTTGGGGAATTTACTTTACAAGGAAAGAAAATGAGCCCAGGTCCCAGGCCGTGCAGCCCTTGGGCAACGCGTGCATTCTATTTGGTGTCCCCCCCTTTCCAGTGTCCCCTCCCCCCGCTCATGCCCCTTCCTGTTTTGAAGTCGCCTCTGTTTATTCCCACTGAACTCGCCCTCCGCAGAGGAGGACCATGATTACAAAATCCCCAGAGCGCTGTTTGTCACTCTCCTTTCTTCCCCCGCTGGGCAGGCCCTTAAGGCTCCGGGTACCCTTGGCGCTCGGCAGAGGACCTCGCGCTGCGGCGACCCCTACTGACGCTTGACGGATGGCTCCCTACGGGGTCTCCAGCGTGAAGCCCCCAAGGGAACTTCCATTTCTCATGCTTTAAGAATTCCTCTTGGAAGCGAGCAAAAAAATAAGCCACCAAAGGTTCCAGCCAGCAGGAACTTTAGAAACCGAGAGCTTGAAATTACTCGCTCTGAACGGACTGCTAAACCAGCAAGGCTGTTCTGATCATTGATCTGCAAACCGGCTGGGTCAGGAATTAATGCCGGCCCTACACGCTGGTGCTGATGACCACGGTGTCCGATGATCTGATAATTTGGCTTGGGAGAAGGGCTGAATCATGAAAAGTCTGAATTAAACAAAGTGTAATGAAATGTAACCATTTTATTTTTAAAAATTTGTTTAATGTTTAATCATGGGGGGGGGGGGGGAGGGGAGGGGGCAGACAGAGACGGGACACAGAATCCAAAGCAGGCTCCAGGCTCCGAGCTGCCAGCACAGAGCCTGACGCGGGGCTCGAACCCACACAACGTGGGATCATGACCTGAGCCGAAGTGGGATGCTTGACCGACTGAGCCACCCAGGGGCCCCAAAATGTAACCATTTTAAATGATCTCTTTACCATCTTATTCAAAGCTACTAGCGCATATTGCAAAGAAAAGCTTCGTCAGGGTAAATTTGAGGCCCCTGGTACCTACCTCTCAGAGTTGCATGAAATGTTTTGGCTCACGCTATAAATACAATTGAGGACCAAAGTAAATCGTTTCAACTTCCGATCACTGCTATCACCCAGGAGAAATGAAGATGCATATGTACCATCGGGCACTCAGGTAAAGAAAGGTGTACTTTCATTCACTAAACTTACAAGGCAGCATAATAATACATCCATGGAAACATGACCAAATGATGAAAAAAAAAAATCATTTTAACCATGATCTTTGACCATCTCTTACTAAATGCTCTTTGCAGGTAGGACTTTCTGAGAATGTCTACATCTGGATCTAACTTGTGTTATTCAGGCTTCTGCAGAAAAAGTTTACTAAGGCAAAAACGAATCCTGAGTGAACATCAGGACTCTTTCCAAGACTGAGCTGCCCGCTATGAGTTGCAAAATATTTATTAAACACCTTTAAGGGAAAACCATTAAGTCTGCTGACATGCATCACAGACAACCTATACGGGACGTATGTTTGTGTTTTTTAAAGTTCACTTTATTATTATTATTATTATTATTATTATTATTTTGGTAATCTCTACACCCAACGTGGGACCCGAACCCACGACCCAAGACCAAGAGTCGCCAAGCTCTTCTGACTGAGCCAGCCAGGTGTCCCTCTTTGTGGTTTTTAAATTTCAAAAATATTCCCATGCAAAAGAAACATTTCCCCGAATCTTTGTGCCTGATAATTGTGTAATTACAGAAAATGGGGGCCAAACCCTGCTTAAGATTGTTGTCTTCAGAAGGCATTTTGGGGAAAGATTATGGGATAATTCATATCTCAATACCTAACTAACCCCAAGTTGTGTTGTTGGTCTCTTTTGTTTTCTATTTGCAAAGTTCTCTGTCAATACCCAATTTACAGAGAAAACAACTAAAGCACAGAGGCCATGCACTGAGCCAGGAACAGAAGTGGTCAAGACCACATGAGCTGTGCTTTTCCTCTGTGAAGCCACAAGCCCTCGAGCGTTCCACACACACCCACTCGTCTGTCTGTAGGACTAAATTAGATACACGGAGAGCTGCACAATTCAGTAACTATATGCAAGCTTCTCTTAAAAGGCTGACTAAGGTTATCTAGTTTTTATTTTTACTTTTTATTTAAAAAGATTTTTTTCTTAACATTTCATTTATTTTTTTGAGACAGAGTGCAGCAGGGGAGGGGCAGAGAGAGGGGGAGACACAGAATCTGAAGCAGGCTCCAGGCTCTGAGCTGTCAGCACAGAGCCCGATGCGGGGCTTGAACCCACAAACTGACCTGAGCCAAAGTCAGACAGAATTTTTTTTAAATCAGGAATATATAATAATATCTCATAGGACTAAAATTCCATGAAATGCACGTTGGGAAATGGCATTTTCACATAAATCCAATGAGTTTTAAGGGTATGAAATTTTTTTCCTTTTCCTTCAAAATTAAACAAAAAAAATTTTAATGTTTATTTACTTTTTGAGAGAGAGAGAGAGAGAGAGAGAGAGAGAAACTGAGCGGGGGAGGGGCAGAGAAAGAGAGGAAGACACAGAATCCGAAGCAGTCTCCACACTGTCAACACAGAGACCAACGCGGGGCTCGAACCCAAGAACAGCGAGATCGGGGCCCGAGCTGAAGTCAGACGCTTAACCAACTGAGCCACCCAGGCGCCCCTCCTCCAAGTTTTAAAAAATTAAATCAAGAATTCAGCAGGCATATTGTAAGAGAAAAACCTCCAGGCTAAAGTCAGGAGACCCTGGACAAATCATCTCATTTCTCGAGCCCTTAACTCCTCGTTCCCCGGGGTCCAGGGTTCAGCTCACACCAGGATCTACGACCTCACCTTTCGCTGAGCCTTTTTGTCCAACCCCCAAGCCTCACTTGGGGAAGACCGTTCAAAATTACCTTCCTTTTCTGCTTAAGGTCAGCCTCATGCTACGGGCCTTCTCCACAGGAGCAAGCCTGCTCCACGCGGACTCAAAGCACTTTTGCTAAATGAATCAGTGACCCTGGAAAGCACAGACAAATTACTCTGATGTGGCAGTGGTGGTATCGTGAGGAAAAAGGAACAGGCATCTACTGTAAAGCACTGCCATTAAAGAGAACACTTGCCAGACTTTTAAAGCAATTCACCCTTCCTCTCTTCTACCTACCCGTTAACGTATTTTGCAATCTCCTACTTGGGGCTGACTTCGCTAGGAGCAAAGGAGACAGGGATAGTGGGAGGTGAGAAACCCTAGAGCTACGCGTGTGCTTCTGCGGACACCAAAGGTTTCCTCTGGGACGGACACGGGAGCCCAATCTCAGCTTGCCACAAGCATGGTGAAGTGCACATCTGCGCAGGCTGTCTGAGAAAGGCACACGAGGAGCCGTCTTTAATAGGAAAACGGGGTGTGCCAACCACTGATCGAGTCCTACATAAAAGTTGATTCCCCGCTGTTTCTGGTCTGTGTCTAATTTTGCAGGTATGTATTAGAAAAATATACCAGCGCTCACAAAATCCCCGTCTCGCCCTTTCAAAAGCTATAAAGGAGAAAAGGAATTAATTATGCTGAATGCAGAGCCATAAACCCTCAACGGGGATGGCAGGAAGGGCCCGGGATAATCGGTCAGGATCAAACACATGCCTTCAGCCTTCTTTCTAAAATCGTATGTGTGACAGCCACAATTTAAAAATATAGCAATAGGGGTGCCTGGGTGGCTCAGTCGGTTAAGTGCCAGACTCTTAGTTTCGACTCAGGTCACGATCTCATGGGTTCGTGGGTTCTAGCCCCGTGTCGGGCTCTGCACTGGCAGCCGGGAGCCTGCATGGGATTCTCTCTCTCCCTCCCTCCCCGCCCCTCCCCCACTTGCACTGTCTCTGTCTCTCTCAAAGTAAATGAAAAAACTTTAAAAACGATTTCTAAATATAACAATATCCAGTGGGGCGCCTGGGTGGCTCAGTTGGTTGAGTGTCTGACTCCTTTTTAAAAAAAGGTTTTTTAATGTTCACTTAAATTTTTTTTTTTAATTTTTTTTTTCAACGTTTATTTATTTTTGGGACAGAGAGAGACAGAGCATGAACGGGGGAGGGGCAGAGAGAGAGGGAGACACAGAATCGGAAGCAGGCTCCAGGCTCCGAGCCATCAGCCCAGAGCCCGACGCGGGGCTCGAACTCACGGACCGCAAGATCGTGACCTGGCTGAAGTCGGACACTTAACCGACTGCGCCACCCAGGCGCCTCTTAAATTTTTTTTTTAACGTTTATTTATTTTTGAGACAGGGAGAGACAGAGCATGAACGGGGGAGGGTCAGAGAGAGGGAGACACAGAATCTGAAACAGGCTCCAGGCTCTGAGCTGTCAGCACAGAGCCCGACGCGGGGCTCGAACTCACGGACCGTGAGATCATGACCTGGGCTGAAGTTGGCCACCCAACTGACTGAGCCACCCAAGCGCCCCTAATGTTCATTTATATTTGAGAGATAGAGACAGAGTATGAACAGGGAAGGGACAGAGAGAAAGAGGGAGACAGAACGTGAATCAGGCTGCAGGCTATGAGCCATCAGCACAGAGCCCGACGCAGGGCTCGAACCCATGAACCGCGAAGATCATGACTTGAGCCGAAGTCAGACACTTAACTGACTGAGTGACCCAGGCGCCCCATTTTTCTACCTAGTTTTTAACAGCCTTCCAGGAACCAAATTTTCCAAGTCAGATACTCACTGAAGTGCAAAGTCCTGGGGTTAGACACTGGCACAGTACAGTTCTCTGTAACGGTATGGATTCATTGTCAAGTTTCCAGAACTGAGGCCTGTGCATTCTGAGTGGGCCCTTCGCACTGGGTGCTATCGTGCAATATCCAATCACCTTTCGAGTTGAAACACAAGATCTTTCTACAGGACATTTTGCCCCAAGTATCGTGTTATCGGTAAAGGAGGCCCTTAATGTACATGTTTGTCCTTCCCGCGTGTGCCATGGGACAGCCTGAATCCTCACGTGAATTAACTTGTGCACGTGACTCACCCCCACACTATGATGAAGGAACTGAGGCTCCCGGAGGTGAGGTCACTCGCTCAGAGCCACAGCATAGGCCCCACTGCACTAGGATCCAAACCCGGGCAGTCGAGCTCTTGGTCCTGAATGCGTATCCATGCTGCGCCCTCACAAAATAGCTGTCAATAAAGCTACTGAGCCGTTTCAATAAAGTTTCTGCGTGGCAGAAAGTGCCAACAGCAACGCTCCTGGATGCCAAGGCGGCAGGTGGTCAGCGGCACTCAGTAGGCACGTTTGGGTCTGTCCTGACCCGGGCTCCTTACCTTCCGTGGGTGACGGGTCCTCTGACTTTAGCGAGGGCTCCGGAACACTCTGCAAAAGCACACACATAGAACTTCGCACAGGCCACGGATTGTCTAAAGTGCTCGGGATCCTGATTAAGAGTATATCCTGGGGCGCCTGGGTGGCGCAGTCGGTTAAGCGTCCGACTTCAGCCAGGTCACGATCTCGCGGTCCATGAATTCAAGCCCCGCGTCAGGCTTTGGGCTGATGGCTCAGAGCCTGGAGCCTGTTTCCGATTCTGTGTCTCCCTCTCTCTCTGCCCCTCCCCCGTTCATGCTGTGTCTCTCTCTGTCCCAAAAATAAATAAACGTTGAAAAAAATAAAAAATAAAAAAAATAAAAAAATTTCTAAAAAAAAAAAAAAAGAGTATATCCTGCTCCCCTCCCCCACCCCAGCGGCATCTCTCCTTATCCAAAGTTTTAGAAATTTTTTTGTAAAGTGTATTTATTTTCAGGGCGTCACGAACCGAACCGTGAGATCATGACCTGAGCTGAAATCAAGAGTTAACGGACTTAACCGACTGAGCCGCGCAGGCGCCACCCCCCCCCCCCCGACCCCCAAGCTTTGGCATTCTCGATTCCCTGATTCCAATAACCAAAAAGTTTGGAAAAGGAAATCACCGTGTTCTTCAAGACCAAATGTCCTGTGCAAAATCCTGTCTCCTTCTATCCCACCAAACTCCACCCCAATAAAAACCTGGAAGTCTGAGGATATATCTGTCTGAAACCCAAGGCTTGACCCCAGTAAGGAGCTGGTGCTGAAAGCAGGTGGGAGAGCCCGAGCTGATTGGCTGGGAGCCTCATTCATTTGTTCACTCAACTCATTGAGGGCCTACTAGGTGCCGGGTGCTTAGAAAACACTGGGAATGAAACAGACCCCTCCCCTTGCAGGGCTTCCGTTCCAGCAGAGGGAGACAAACAGCAAAGAATAGACATGAAAAGTCCTTAAAGTCGGATCTGCAGCAATGATACAAAGTGATCCTACGAAGAAGAAACAAAAGCTCAAGGGGGAATGAGGGGGATCCAGACGTCGGGGCGCAGAGCAATTTTCAAGTCAGGTAGTCAGGGTAGACCAGGTTGAGGAGGTGACCTTCAGGCAAATCCTCGAAGGAGGCGGTGGAGCTGGTCACTTGGGTAACTAGGAAGGACACGCTTCCCTTCCAGCGGTCTTCAGTGTAAGGGCAGAATAAGCCAGGCACGTTCCCAGAGACCAGTGTGAGTGGAGACCAAGGAACAAGATCAAGGTCAGCAGAGGAGCTCAGGGAGGCACTGGGGCCTCAAGAGCCACTCGAGAAACCATTGTTTAAGAACACTGGTATCACCTGGGAGGCTCAGTCGGGCAAGCATCCAACTTTGGCTCCGGTCACGATCTTGAGGGTCGTGAGTTTGATCCCTGCATCAGGCTCTGCGCTGACACTGCAGAGCCTGCTTGGGGCTCTCTCTCTCTCTCAAAATAAATAAATAAACCTAAAAGAGAGAGAGAGAGAGAGAGAGAGAGAGAGAGAGAGAGAACACTGGCATTATGGAAGGAAAGGAGGGGCTGCTGCAAGGTTTTGCACAGGGCATCACTCCAGCTGCTGTGTTGAGAATAGATCCTAGGAGACAAAGGAGAAGGAGGTTGACAGATTGAGGCACCACGGCAGTGTTTCAGAGGGGAGATGAGGGTGACGTCTGGCAGCACCGAGATGGCGGGGATCAGACGGCCCGATCCGACTGCCTTGATTGTAACTCAGAGCCAATGTGTCTCGTGGCTCTGGGGTGAAAGAGAAGAAGGAAACTTGGATGACTGTGGGGTCTGGGCCTGCGGAGAGGCGCAGCCGACCGAGTGGGGAAGGCTGGGAGGTGAGCAGGCCTGCGGGCAAGAGGCGGCGCGGGGATGGGGACAGCGCGAGACGCACGTGCAAGCAGGGTCGCTGGGAAGGCACCGGAGCGCGCGAGGGCGTTCGGGGGAGAAGTTCCTGCCAGAGATAGAAAGAAAGGTGGGGGCTGTCGGGTGTAGGTGGCAAAGCAAGCCCTGAGAAAGCGGAGGGAAGAGGTGAAGTAAAAAATCAATTTCTGCTTCCTGCAGAAATGTTTGTTCATTTCATCCAGAGAAGGAGAAGGCCAGAAACCAGGTAATTAGGACTTTGAGGAAAATCCAGTGATCACGTGCAAATTTGGTACAAGCTGTAATGGAGGAGGTGAAGCTTTCAGCTCTTTGCTGGGCCTCCTTCCCTTGATCCTATTCTTATCAGTATTTGGGAAGAGTAAAACTTTACGTAGCATCTTAGATTGGCGTGGCTGCTGGGATTATCTGTCCAATTTATGCAGTTGAGAATTACGCTGGCCTCTCCGAATAACTAAAAAGTTGGTGAAATTAAAAAAAATTTTTTTTTAGTGTTTATTTATTTTTGATAGAGAGAGAGAGAGAGACAGAGTGTGAATGGGGAAGGAGCAGAGAGAGAGGGAGACACAGAATCCAAAGCAGGCTCCAGGCTCTGAGCCGTCAGCACAGAGCCCCTCATGGGGCTCAAACTCATGAACCGCGAGATCATGACCTGAGCCGAAGTCGGACGCCCCGAAGGTTGGTAAATTTTTGACATCAAATCAGGGAAGATGAATATAATGTACTTTAATCTATTTTAAGATAAACTTGCATTCTTGGAGCATTTAATAGTTTACACCCATGATCTGATCTGATGCTGAAAACACCCGTGAGGTGTGTAGGAAAGCGTCGCCGCGGAACGCCTGACCCGCTTTCTTGGGCACCGGAGTGAAGCCGGGAGATTTGTGGACCTGCCCGGGCAGCCTCTGACGGCTCCAGCCAGGCTCCCTGGCTCTGGGCCTACATCTCTTATTTCTTGTGGTTCTCCTTGATTAAAAACAAGAAACAACAGATCAACTTGAAGAGAGTCAGAAACGGTGGGGAAAGCCTGGGGAAGGAACAAAAGCAGAAAGAGAAAAGAGAACGCATTTACCAGACCAGTAAAAAGAGCAACAAAGAAAGGGCAAGAACAGTGGCTCTTAAACTCCACCTCGAGGCCCCAAATCAGATTATCAGAGCATCAGTGCTACCGCCTGGCGCATATTGAAAAGATCTTCTGCTTCAAAGGGGATTACCTCTGGAAGCCTCTATGGCCTCCTTTAGAGAGAGTGGTCTCCCATCCTTGAACTGTCCTTCCACTTACCGTGAAGCTTGGAAGGCATCTTAGAACGAGCCTCGCTTAAAGGGACACAAAGCCACGATTCCTGCGTATTTACTGCTCAGACCCAGGAGACACTTCTTCACGAGAGCGGGGCGAGCGGCGTCTCCCCACAAAAGTCCGAAGACCTGGGCCTGCCCTGCATTTGAGGGGTGACGCTGGAGAGGTCCTTCCTCCCCATCAGATGGTGATGCCACTTTCCTGGCCTGTCTCAAAGGGATGCCGTGATCCGGTGAGAACATCCCTCACTCCGTAAATCTTTGTGAAGTTAAGAAGGTAGAAATGCTGTGTACGTTGTGAAATGGGGACTGAGTGAAAGACATTGTCACTCTTCAGCAAAGGCCATGAGCATCTCACCCTACAGCTCTCCGAGCTCTCTGAGGCTGACGGCACGCTGAGTCATCAGCGGAGGGGGGAAGAGTCGCCTACAAAGTCCTACCGAGGCTTTAGGTACATAGTAGCTGGTTTTTTCTTTTTTTTTTTTTTCAACTTTTTTTTTGGGGGGGGGGGGACAGAGAGAGACAGAGCATGAACAGGGGAGGGGCAGAGAGAGAGGGAGACACAGAATCGGAAACAGGCTCCAGGCTCTATGCCGTCAGCACAGAGCCTGACGCGGGGCTCGAACCCACGGACCGCGAGATCGTGATCTGGCTGAAGTCGGACGCTTAACCGACTGTGCCACCCAGGCGCCCCTGGTTTTTTCTTTTTTTAAAAAAAGTAAGCTCTATGCCCAATATGGGGCTTGAACTCACAACCCGAGATCAAAAGTCACGTATGCTGTATTGATTGAGCCAGCCAAGCCATACCTGCTAGTTTTTAATTTTTAATTTATTTTTAATGTGCATCTATTTTTGAAGGAGAGAGAGACAGAGCGTGAGCAGGGGAGGGGCAGAGAGAGACACACACACACAGAATCCCAAGCAGGCTCCAGGCTCTGAGCTGTCAGCCCGGAGCCCGACGCGGGGTTGGAACTCACCAACCGCGAGATCATGACCTGAGCCGAGGTCGGATGCTTAACTGACTGAGCCACCCAGGTGCCCCTTACAGTGTTTTAAAAGAAGGAAGGAACAAAGATTGGTGAGTGCCTGCTACGTATGATCCACTGTCCTTTTCTATGTTGTTGGTGGCAGTTTTTTTTAATCAGCTCGTATGCTTCTGTAAGACTTTTTAATGTAATGTAATTTAATTTAATTTTCCTTTAGAGAGAGAGAGTGAGGGAGAAAGAGAGAGAGAGAGAGAGAGGGAGGGAGAGAGAATCCCAAGCAGGCTCCACACTCAGTGTTGGAGTCCAACACAGGGCTCGATCTCATGACCTGAGCTGAAATCAAGAGTCGGAACACTCAATTGACTGAGCCACCCGGGCACCCCTGTAAGAAGGCTTTTGCTTGCTTCTGAAAAGTCAGAGCAGATGTTTAACTCTCTCCATTGAACTACCAAGTTTTGGAATACGGAGATGGTTTGCTGATCACCCCCGGTGGTGGTAAATGCTTTTCCCCGCTTTTCTCTCCCTTGTTTTTCTTTCCACCATTAATTTCACCTATTATTTATAATAATTATAGGTTCAAAATTTCTCAAGTTCAATACATAAGCACCTCTCAAGCTGTATCCTTTTGATATGACCCCATGAATCCTCCTTTACCTCTAAGATATCCCAGACTGCCCCAAACCTGAAATCTATAAATCTTATATTTTTCTTCTTCTTTTTTTTTAATTTCATCTTTAATTTTTGGTGAAGCATAATTAACAGACAGCATTATATTAGTTTCAGGGGTACAATATCACGTGACTGAACAATTCTTTTTTTTATTTTTAATTTACTTATTTTGAGAGCGAGCGAGCAAGCAGGGGAGGGGCAGAAAGAGAGGGAGAGAGAGAGAATCCCAAGCAGGATCCGCGCTGTCAGCGCAGAGTCCAGCTGGGGGCTCGTGCTCAAGAGCCGAGAGATCACGACCTGGCCCAAAGTCAAGAGTTGGACGCTTAACCGACTGAGCCACCCAGGCGCCCCCACGATGGGATTGAACAACAGTTCTATACGTTGCTCTGAGCACATCACGAAAAGTGCGCTCTTCCTTCCCTTCAACTATTTCACCCATGGCCCCCACCCTCCCGGCTCCCTTTGGTCTGTTCCTGTTCGCCCGCTGGATTCCAGCACTTTGGACAGAACCTGACGCACGCTGTGTTCCGTCACATCTAAGATGCCTTTGATTGTAAAATGCCCCATTAATTTATGTACCACTAAGAAAGAGAAAACTCTGACGATTGAACTATGATATCCATTGACAGTGACATGCATCCCAATTTAAGAGACGCTAAACTACGAAAAAAAAAACGGGCATTTTACAATCAATGAAAAAAAAACGACACTCAACGAACATTTTCTCTCTTTAAAATGTTTTGTTTTGGGGGCGCCTGGGTGGCTCAGTTGGTTGAGCGTCCGACTTCGGCTCAGGTCATGATCTCGCAGTCCGTGGGTTCGAGCCCCGCGTCAGGCTCTGTGCTGACGGCTCAGAGCCTGGAGCCTGTTTCGGATTCTGTGTCTCCCTCCCTCTGCCCTCCCCCGTTCATGCTCTGTCTCTCTCTGTCTCAAAAATAAATAAACGTTAAAAAAAAAAGTTTTGTTTTTGTTTATTTTGAGAGGGAGAGCGCCCATGTGTGTGCACATAAGCGAGGGGAGGGCAGTCGACAAGTATTTTCTGAACGAACACACGGTTTCACATAAATCTCATTTTATCGTGTGTTTCCGTCTGGCTAAAACTAAGCTACCTGAGGGCAGAGTGTGTCCTCTGCGTCTTGAATACCTGCACCAGGCGTCATGTGGACGGCATGCAAAACGTCCGAAGGGGACACTACCGAAGGGGAAGGGAAAACGGGTCCAGGAAGCCGGGGGCCGGCTCTATTATTTGGACAAGACTGCGAGCAAAGGAGGGGCAGGAGCACGGGGAGCTGGTGTGTAACTGGGGACAGAGATTCAGTTTGGGAGGGTGAAACGTTCTGGAGATGGATGGTGGTGGCGATTGCCCAAAAGCGGGAACGCACACAGTGCCACCGAAGTGTCCGTTTAAAATGGTTAAAGCAGGGGCGCCGGGGGGTGGGGGGGGGAGGGGGCCTCAGTCAGTTAAACGTCCGACCTTGGCTCAGGTCATGATCTCGTGGTTCGTGGGTTTGAACCCCACAATGGGCTGCCCCACATCAAGCTCTGTGCTGACAGCCCGGAGCCTGGAGCCTGCTTTGGATTCGGTGTCTCCCTCTCTCTCTCTGCCCCTCCCCCGCTTGCTCTCTCTGTCTCTCTCGAAACGAATAAACTTAAAAAAAAAAAAAAAAAAAAAGCAGGGGCGCCTGGGTGGCTCAGTCGGTTAAGCATCCGACTTCAGCTCAGGTCATGATCTCACCGTCCGTGAGTTTGAGCCCCGCGTCGGGCTCTGTGCTGACCCCTCAGAGCCTGGAGCCTGTTTCAGATTCTGTGTCTCCCTCTCTCTCTGACCCTCCCCCGTTCATGCTCTGTCTCTCTCTGTCTCAAAAATAAATAAATGTTAAAAAAAAAATTTTTTTTAAAAAGCAAATTGCATAAAAATAGGCATGCCTTGCACTCTTATTTGAAAAGACGTGATATGTGTATTTGCACGGGCAGAGAACAGGGAGTCAGAAGGACACACGCCAAATGGTGGACAGGAAGTCCCCTTAGGAAGGGGAGGACAAAAGGCGGGTCTCTACAGAGCTATAGGTAGGTACGGTTCTGTATCTTTTGCCCTGGGACCCCGGTCGCTGTTGCAGGTGCGGGGGAGCAGCTCTGCCCCCCTCCCCAGCCCTCCATCTCCTGCTCTGGGTGTTGACAGTTCTGTGCCCCGTCCGGCCCCCACGGTGCCCTGCAGGCTATGTCTCTGGCTCCCAGCCTTTGGCTTCACTCCCTGGACTCCATCTGAAGCCTCGTTCGTTTCTGCAGTGCCCACAACCTCGTGTGGGGACGGCCCTCAGCCCGGCTCTCACGCTGCCAGCCCACCCGCCCACCCAGTGTTCCCGTGCCGGCTTCTCTAACCTGGCCTCCCCGCTCCAGGGCTGGGTAAAATCCGGAGCGGCTTTGAATCACTTCCCTGCTGGGAAACTTCTAAGGCTTCCGTTGCCTCCGAATGAAATCCACTCCGGCGCGGCAATAAAGGCCTTTCGCAAAACTTGGCTCAGGTTCCCTGCCCACTTGCCGCCGTTGCTGGGGCTGCACCAACTTCTCGCAGGTTCCAAACACGCTGTGCCCTTCAGGCCTGAGACTTTGTGCCTTTGCTCCAGTAGCCTCCAACCCGGCTGCCCTGTGGCTTGCCCTCAGCTCCCCACCCCCTTAACTGGCCTCGTGCAAACAACGACTTAACTCTCAAAACCTGAGTACGATTCGCCTCCTCCTGGAAGCATCCTCTGCGCCTAACTCGGTCCCGCAGGAACCGTGAACCTCTGCCTGTGTTCCTTGCCTGTTGTATCTCCGTCTGTTACAGTTCTTTCCAGGAGTCAACAGACACTGGCCCGCGGACCAAATCTGCTCTGCCAACTGGTTTGTTATTATTTTATTAGTTATTTTTTTTAATGTTTATTTATTTTTGAGACAGAGAGAGACAGAGCATGAACGGGGGAGGGGCAGAGAGAGAGGGAGACACAGAATCGGAAGCAGGCTCCAGGCTCCGAGCTGTCGGCACAGAGCCCGACGTGGGGCCCGAACTCACAGACTGTGAGATCGTGACCTGAGCTGAAGTCGGACGCTCAACCGACTGAGCCACTCGGGCAACCCTGCCAACCGGCTTTAATATGGCCTGTGAGCGAGGGATGGCTTTTTTTTTTTTTTTAATTTTTTTTTCAACGTTTATTTTATTTTTGGGACAGAGAGAGACAGAGCATGAACGGGGGAGGGGCAGAGAGAGAGGGAGACACAGAATCAGAAACAGGCTCCAGGCTCTGAGCCATCAGCCCAGAGCCTGACGCGGGGCTCGAACTCCCGGACCGCGAGATCATGACCTGGCTGAAGTCGGACGCTTAACCGACTGCGCCACCCAGGCGCCCCCTGGGATGGCTTTTATATTGCTAAATGGTTGAACGAAAATCAAAAGGAGAGTATTTTGTGACCCATGAGAATTGTATGAAATGTCTACGGAATTATGCGAAAGTTACACTGAAATGTCAGCGTCCGTGAGTAAAGGCACACCCATGTATTTGCTTGGGTGTATTTGCACTGTCCACGGCTGCTGTGCACACTACAGTGACGGAGCTGAACAGCTGTGACAGAGACCAGGCAACCACAAAGCCTAAAATGTTCACTATCTGGCCTTCTACTACCTTTATACACAAAGTCTGCCTACCCCTGGCCTTCTCTATTTATGCATTTATAGGTCAGTTTTCCACTAGGCATCAGGCCACAAAGACAAAAACGTATTGCAGTTCCCTGTTTATCTGTTGCCCTTAATACTGCATCCAGCGCGGAGGAGAATTTCAACATTTATGGGGCAAAGGCCTAGCTGCTGAGTAATGGCGATGGGTGATTGAAAGGGAAGACGCACTGGGTTCCTGATTCATGGAGGAGACTCAGCCATGAAAGAAAGGCCAATGTCAGATGTCACCGGAGTCGGGAGGTTAGCGCTTTTTTCACGGAGACTAAAACATGTCACAATCTCAATTTTACTCACGATTCCTCCTGACTGAGGACACAAACTGAGACCTCAGCAATACTTACAAGGAAATTTGCTTCTCATGAAAACTTCCCAGGCCCCCAGTGCCACGAATCTTATTTATTATCCTAATACAGGCCCTTGTGGTAGGAGGCTGTAATTATCCAGGACTTTGCTTAAGATACACAGGGGCTATTTCCTCTCTGGTCTTTTTTTTTTTTTTTTTTTTTTTTTTTTTTTAATTATTTTGGAAAGAGAGCGAGTGAGCGGAGCAGGCAGAGAGAGGGAGACACAGAATCCGAAGCGGGCTCCAGGCTCTGAGCTGTCAGCACAGAGTCCGACGTGGGGCTCGAACCCACAGACCGTGAGATCATGACCTGAGCAGAAGTTGGATGCCCAACCCACTGAGCCCCCCAGGTACCCCATCTCTTGTCACTTCCAAAGAGGTGTTTAGTTTCTAAAGTTCCACGTAATTTGGTTCCACCTTACCCCTCCGACCCCAAACAGGAGTTCTCTCCCACAGGCAAATGTGGCTCCTCACTCTCCCGGGACACCTGTCCCCTGCCAAGACCACCTATAAGCTCCAAGCATCCTTGCCCACCTACCTCAAAACCACTCCTCCTTCCTGGAAGATTCGGACTCCTCCAGATTTTCAGGGGACCAAAGCCATTACCTGTGCTCTCCCTTTACCTTTTGACACTTGATGGAGTTCTGCGATCCACTAGCCACAGTGGGACTGTGTACTGTGCGCAAGGAAACTTCATCTTACCCGGTCTGTGTGTCCCACACAGGCCTAGACCCTCAGCAAATGCTCAAAGGTACACTCGGGTTAAGGGGTCAAAAAGATGAGTAGCCGAGAATAGACAGGAACCCCCAAACTGTAATACGTAGAGCACGGCATTTGGTAACAAAAATATTCCTGCGTGCTAATGGCAAGTCAGGGGGATTCTCGAGCAGTTTAGGGAACAGGTACGTTGGAAATCACCAGCGAATGTTGGTGAAAGATGAAACCGACATGCAAAGGGGAAAGATATTCCAGACTGAAGTTATGAAAGTGTGATGCTGCAGGGGCGCCCTGGTGGCTCAGTCGGCGAAGCATCCAACTTCTGCTCAGGTCATGATCACGGGTAGTGAGTTCAAGCCCCGTATCAGGCTCACTGCTCTCAGCGCAGAGCCCAATTCAGATCCTCTGCCTCCCTCTCTCTCTGTCCCTACCCCGCTTGTGTGTGTGCTCTCCCTCCCCAAAATATATAAACGTTAAAAAAAAAAAAAGTGCAACATGTCTATCCTTGAACCTACCTGACACTCCTCTAGGCCTGGGTATGAGAGGTAAGAAAACTTTGGATTAAACTGGTTAACAATTATTAAGGGCTTGACATGGATCAACTAACTTAATTTTCACAACAGCCTTATGACATCATTATCCCTTTTACAGATGTAGACATCTAGACACAGAGAGAGCGTAAGTATATGGCCAACTAATCTTTGACAAAGAAGGAAAGAACATCCAATGGAAAAAAGACAGTCTCTTCAGCAAGTGGTGCTGGGAAAACTGGACAGCGACATGCAGAAGAATGAACCTGGACCACTTTCTTACACCATCCACAAAAAGAAACTCAAAACGGATGAAAGACCTCAATGTAAGACAGGAAGCCATCAAAATCCTCGAAGAGAAAGCAGGCAAAAACCTCTTTGATCTTGGTGGCAGCAACATCTTACTCAACATGCCTCCAGAGGCAAGGGAAATAAAAGCAAAAATGAACTACTGGGACCTCATCAAAATAAAAAGCTTCTGCACAGCGAAGGAGACAATCAACAAAACTAAAAGGCAACTGATGGGATGGGAGAAGATATTTGCAAATAAAATATCAGATAAAGGGTTAGTATCCAAAAATCTATAAAGAACTTATCAAACCCAACACCCAAAAAACAGATAATCCAGTGAAGAAATGGGCAAAAGACATGAATAGACACTTCCCCAAAGAAGACATCCAGATGACCAACTGACACATGAAAAAAATGCTCCACATCACTCATCATCAGGGAAATACAAATCAAAACCACCGTGAGATATCACCTCACACCTGTCAGAATGGCTAACATTCACAACTCGGGCAACAACAGATGTCGGCCAGGATGCAGAGAAAGAGATCTCTCTTGCCCGGCTGGTGGGAATGCAAACTGGTGCAGCCACTCTCTAAGTCAGTTAGAGAGAGACAAATATCATATGACTTCACTCATAAGTGGAATTTAAGATACAAAACAGATGAACATAAAGGAAGGGAAGCAAAAATAATATAAAAAACGGGGAGGAAGACAAACCATAAGAGACTCTTTAATTTTTTTTTCAACGTTTTTTATTTATTTTTGGGACAGAGAGAGACAGAGCATGAACAGGGGAGGGGCAGAGAGAGAGGGAGACACAGAATCGGAAACAGGCTCCAGGCTCTGAGCCATCAGCCCAGAGCCCGATGCGGGGCTCGAACTCATGGACCGCGAGATCATGACCTGGCTGAAGTCGGACGCTTAACCGACTGTGCCACCCAGGCGCCCCAAGAGACTCTTAAATACAGAGAACAAGTTGAGGGTTGCTCAGGGGGAGGTGGGTGGGGGGATGGGTTAAATGGGTGACAGGCATTAAGGAGGGCACTTTTCAGGATGAGCACAGGGTGTCCTATATAAGAGATGAATCACTGGGTTCTACTCTTGAAGCCAAGACTACACTGTATGTTAACTAACCTGAATTCATTCATTTATTTATTCTTTTAAATATTTTTATTTATTTTTGAGAGAGAGAGAGAGAGAGAGACAGAGCATGAGTGGGGAAGGGGCAGAGAGAGGGAGACACAGAATCCGAAACAGGCTCCAGGCTCTGAGCTGTCAGCACAGAGCCCGATGTGGGGCTCAAACTCGGGAACCTAGAGATCATGACCTGAGCCAAAGTCGGACGCTCAACCAACCGACTGAGCCACCCAGGAGCCCTGAATGTAAATAATAAAATAAAATAATGATCCAGAAAAAAAGGTTGATAACACTTCAGTAAGTAAAGTGGATCATTTGATTTATGGTTTTGTAGTTCTCTAATTTTGGGATCTGTTTGAATCTTTATGAGCGATTTTTAACTATAACTGGATTGAGATCGTATTAAATGTTTATATGCAGTGAATTACTATATCCAGTGAATATAAAGTTTAGTGATGTTTCTAATGTAGAAAAATCAGAAGAAAAAATTTACAAGGAGTAAATTTACAAACCTACCTTTTTTTTCTGATAATTCAATTTTGATTCATTGTTGGAGGTCAAAGTCAGATATAAACAGAAAATATTTTACACTTTAATATTTTTTTTTAATTTTTTTTTCAACGTTTATTTATTTTTGGGACAGAGAGAGAGGGAGACACAGAATCGGAAACAGGCTCCAGGCTCTGAGCCATCAGCCCAGAGCCTGACGCGGGGCTCGAACTCACGGACCGCGAGATCGTGACCTGGCTGAAGTTGGACGCTTAACCGACTGCGCCACCCAGGCGCCCCACACTTTAATATTTTTATGTGTCCAAGTATGTTACCTGAACTTAGAAATCAATATTAAATCAAATGAAAAAAAAAAAAAAGAGGGTATAGCTGGAAAGAGTTAGGGGTCCCCAGGGAGAAAAATAAGCCATAGCTTTCTTGACATAAGAAAAGTCATCGCAGAGGCACCTGGATGGTCTTAAGTGTCTGACTTTGGTTCAGGTCATGATCCCACGGCTCACGAGTTCGAGCCCCACATCGGGCTCTGTGCTGACAGCTCAGAGCCTGGAGCCTGCTTCCAATTCTGTATCTCCCTCTCTCTCTGCCCCTCCCCTGCTCGCACTCTGTGTGTCTCTCTCTCAAAAATAAATAAACATTTAAAAAATTAAAAAAGAAAAGAAAAGTCATTGTAGGACCCTGGCCATCTTGTGAAAGAATGTAAGAACATTCTTTCAGGCCAGGGATAACCTAATCATATTCAGAAGTGAAGACTGGGGGTGCCTGGCTGGCTCAGTCGGTGGAGTGTGCCAAGACTTGATCTCGGGGTCGTGAGTTTGAGCCCCACACTGGGTACAGAGATTATTTAAAATTTTTTTTAATGTTTATTTTTGAGAGAGAAGGAGAGACAGGGAACTGGGGAGGGGATGTGGGCTCGAACTCACAAGCCGTGGGATCATGACCAGAGCCGAAGTCGGATGCTTAACTGACTGAACCACCCAACCGCCCTAGAGATTACTTAAAAAAATAATAATTTGGGGTGCCTGGGTGGCTCAGTCAGTTAAGCGTCCGACTTCGACTCAGGTCTTGATCTCGCAGTTCTTGAGTTCGAGCCCCCCGTCGGGGTCTGTGCTGACAGCTCAGAGCCTGGAGCCTGCTTTGGATTCTGTGTCTCCCTCTCTCTGGCCCTCCCCTGCTCACACTTTGTGTCTCTCTCTCAAAAATAAACAAACATTAAAAGAATTTTTTTTTAAATAATCATAAAGCGAAGACTTGAGCTACCTTTGCAGGATCTAAACCCCTCTGAGCACTCAGATGCTGGACTAAGGACTAACTGGAGCCAGAGAATTGGCCAACCCTGGGGACTTCTGACCTGGACTCCGTCACCTTAGATGACTTTTACCCGCATTCTTTGCTGTAGTCCCCGTTGCACAGGCCCCTTCAGGAATATGTTTGCATCCTCAACCTAAAAGGTCCCCAGTTTGTTGTGGGGGGAGACACTGCTTTGGGAAATATCCCCAGGGTTCTCCACAGTTGTGAGTAAAACTCTCCCTTTTCTTACTCTTTGGCTCGGTGGTATCTTTGGCTGTCATCCACCAAGAGGCGACCCGGCGTCAGGTAACAAGGGTCAGGGTAACTTGTCACAACCACACAGGTCGTCAGTGTCAGTGCCAGGAGTTAGACCCAAGCAGAAGGGCACAGAGCGTGAGGTAATAACCACTTCACGTGTTTCTGAGGTGAGTCCTAGATAGTTCCGGGGCCTTAAAGAGAACGCAGCCTCAAACTGATTATTATCCCGTTTCTTTACATGCTGCGTTAATCATTTTTGGAAACTCCTTGTCCGTCGAATATTAGTTTTCTTGAAAATAGCTGGGGTCTATAAAAGCTTCAGCACGCCATACCCACGTGTCCATCAACAGGGGACCGGCGGCCATGGAAAGGACCGCGGTGGCTTTACTGGTTGCCGCCGAACGTGACTCTGGTCGGGCTCTGCTGGCCCCTCTTCTCCGCCAGGCTTTGACCTTGGCCCGCAAGAACGGTAACTTTCAGCACAGTCTCTTTCACCCACCGCACACTAAAAGACTTGAACAAACACAGGCAGGGTTCCGAGCTGCCCAAGGCTGCCCTTGGCAGTGAGGACCTCAGCCCCCTTCAAATGCCTGCCTGAGAAAGCTCGGGCCTTCCACTTGCAACAGACACCTGAAGACAGACCTCCGAACCCCTCGAACCCCCGGAGAGCAGTTACTTGAGAAAGTTTACAATCGTAAGTCCTTCCTCTGTCCCTCTGAGACAATACGTACCTCCCACACCCCAGGAGTGTCACTCTCAAGGACTGAAGGCCATTCCGTTGAAATGTAATCATCAGGAGGGATAGGTCCCCTGTCTCCCAGTCTCTGTGGGAGGCTAATCACCAGTCAGCCAGCCTAATGGCCTTGGCGTTGAGCAACCTCTCACTTCGTAATTTTTCATGTCTGACTCTCTCCCTCTCCTGGCTCCCTCATTCTCCCTTTAAAATGTCGCCGGCACCCTTGAACTTGCCCATGCAGTGGTTACTGAATAAAACCTGTTTTTACCATATTAACTAATGTCTGGCTTTATCTTTCTTTTTTTTTTTTTTTAATTTTTTTTTTCAACGTTTATTTATTTTTGGGACAGAGAGAGACAGAGCATGAACGGGGGAGAGGCAGAGAGAGAGGGGGACACAGAATCGGAAACAGGCTCCAGGCTCTGAGCCATCAGCCCAGAGCCGGACGCGGGGCTCGAACTCACGGACCGTGAGATCGTGACCTGGCTGAAGTCGGACGCTTAACCGACTGCGCCACCCAGGCGCCCCACGTCTGGCTTTATCTTTGATGAGGCACACTGTGGCTGTGGACTGAAAACTGCAAGGTGGGGCACGGTGGCTGGGGACAGCGTGGGGGAGGCCACACGTCCCCAAGTGCCCCTTCATGCTTGTCAGTGTTAAAGCATGCTCGGCCATGCTTTCCAAAGTCACAGCACAAACATTGCAGTAATTGGAGGTAACATTTATTGACTGCAAGGATCCACCAGATTAACCCATTCCGTCCTCATGGCTCCCGCAGACTGCTAACTCTATCAAACCCCTTGTACAGATGAGAATCTAAGGCACAGAAAGGCGGGGTACCTTGCTCAAGATCACAGAGCTAGTGAGTGGCTGAGCCAGGCCTGAACCCCACATAGTCGCCAGCAGAGCAAGACTGTTCATAAGGACATGGGGACAGCATCCACAGTCACTTGGTAACAAATTTGTTATGTTTGAAGAAAGTAAAGTATGGCGTGCACAGTCATTTTAAGCCAAATAAAGAACATCCATTGTGGGGGCGCCTGGGTGGCTCAGTCGGTTGAGCGTCTGAGTCTGACTCTTGATTTCGCCTCAGGTCATGAGCCCAGGGTCGTGGGATTGAGCCCCGCATCCAGCTCCGCCCTGCTGAGCGTGAAGCCTACCTAAGATTCTCCCTCTCCCTCTGCCCCTCTGCCCTGCTCCTGCTCTCTTTCTCTCTAAAATAAAAAGATTTTTAAATCCATTGCTTAAGCTTCTGTAGGTATGTTTCTACACAAAGAAAATGAAACAAAAAAAAAATATGTAAAGGGGAAGGAGGGTGGGGGAAGACAGAAAGGAGGGAGGGGGGGAGAGGACTAGAGGAGGTGGAGGGAGATGAAGAAAGGGGGAGGGCCGGACAAACCTCACAAAGGTGTCCCTCACAGGCTGCCTGTTGAAGATTTCAGTAATTTCTCTAACAAAAGCAAGTTAAACAAAAACCCAAATTCCTGGAAACGGGATACATTTGGCATTTAAGTAAACATGCTTCCTTTGTCGTAGATTTATCTTTAATTATGAAATTTGTTGATTAACAGAAGTAAAGCAGCCATAAAACCGGCCCACTCCGGCCTCCAAAATAAACTAACCTTTATTTCACAGATGTGAGACTTCTTGCCTTCGCAAAGTTTACAACCCTGCAAGCCTCTCCCTGCGTTTTTAAGAGGAACAAATATTTTGAAGCGTTTCTGATTACTCATTTCAAAGCGTGTTTAAACACACAAAAAGCCATACCGAGATGAAACATGCCAACTTTCCCCAGGAGGGCCTGCATCCGGGGTATGAAACCACAGATGCAGTAAACCTCTTCCCAATTGTACACATGAACATTACCGCCTTCATAGAGCAGTTAGATGCACCTCTTTTGGTACTGGGGTTGTTTGTTTGTTTGTTTGTTTGTTTAACATTTATTTTTGAGAGACAGAAAGAGACAGAGTGCGAGCGGAGAAGGGGCAGAGAGAGAGAGGGAGACAGAATCGGAAGCAGGCTCCAGGCTCAGCCGTCGGCACAGAGCCTGATGTGGGGCTCGAACCCATGAACCGCGAGATGGTGACCTGAGCCGAAGTTGGTTGTTTGAGCCACCCAGACGCCTCACTCCTGTCTTATATTGAATGCCAAGCAAGCTAGTGTTTCCTATTTCATGTTTCACAATTTACTTACTGGCCCTAACTAATTCAAGGATATTTTTAAATTTTTTTTTTAATGTTTATGTATTTTTGAGACAGAGAGAGCATGAACGGGGGAGGGTCAGAGAGAGAGGGAGACACAGAATCTGAAGCAGGCTCCAGGCTCCGAGCTGTCAGCACAGAGCCCGATGCAGGGCTCGAACTCACGGACCATGAGATCATGACCTGAGCCGAAGTCGGACACTTAACCGACTGAGCCATCCAGGCGCCCCAAGGATATTTTTAAATAAGTTGTATATCTCCTGAATATTTTTAGTTTGACTGTTTACTTCAGAGGTCAAGCTACTAACGGTAATAATAATAATAATAACAGCTGCTACACAGAAAGCACGAACTATATCAAAACCGCTAAATACTGTATACATGTTAGAAAATTATTGCATATTAAAATAAATTAGTAAAAATTAAATTATTTGGTTTAATCCTACAGTAGCTTTTAGGTATTTAGCTTGATTTAGAAAATACCTATGCATTATAAATTATGCCACAACATAAATATTCACATGAAAGCTATACAGCTCACCATAAAAACAACATAGTCTTAAAATATATCACACCAAGAGGCTTCAAAAGCCATTAAAAATGCATTTTGAACATTATACGTCAATTTGCAGCTACATAGGAATTGCAGTAAAACAGAAGTGCTTTGACTGTGTAAAAAAGTGCTACCACCAATCGGCTAATGTGGCATTATCAAGTTTTCCATCTATAATCTTTCTCGTTGAATAATTTTTTAAAAACCTGTTTTTTACCATTTATTCTATGCTGGACCCTGAGCCAGGCACCTTATTGGCATTATCGTATTGGTTTAATGACTGAACACACACAAAGTTGTACAAACCCTGCTGGACGTAGCAAGTGCTCAGTAGATGTTGGCTATTATGATCTCAATCTTCACACACCTAATAATTCCTAACGAGGGCAGGATTATTATGCCCCGCCACGAAGGACGACGTGGTGCTCTGTCCAGAGTGACCCAGATGGTCGATGGCAGAGCCCAGCCGAGGTCAGGTTTGTCTCTTACACTTGGTGGCTTGACAAAAAACACAGGGCCGAATCTAAGTCCAGTTCAGATAGATGGCATAATGTAGATTCCATGTGGTCTGGAGAACTCATTCCCTCTGGGAATTGGAGGTGATCCCGGGGAGAGGGGACACGGGGTGCAGAGAGCCAGGAAAACTGGTTGTACCTTGCACACAGCCTCTGAGAGGGCTCGTGCCTCCAACGCCCCGTTTGCTCAGACCCGGCTCTGCACCAGGCATGGCACCGAGCTGGAGAATGTTAGGGGTTGCTGACTGCCCCCAGAGAGCTGACAGCCAAGTGGCAAATGGACAGAGACAAACAAAATACCTGCAAACTGGGACAAGAAAACAAACAGGGCGCTGAGCCAGGGACTAGGGTTACAACTTCAGATGTTCAGAAGGCAGTTTCTTACAGTTTTCCTATTTTCTTATTAAATGTTATATAATCAAATACTGAGGACAAGACAAGCGATGCACTATCTACCTGGTACTTTCCATAACGGTAAACTGGATGGATGAGACCAAGGAAATAGAAATCTGTTTCTATCTAGCCCTTTATCGACCAACCAATAAGTATGCTCTTCTAAATGACGCCGGTAAGGTGGGTCTTACCACTAAATGGGTTACATTCGGAAGCCCCTTTCTGTCTTACATGACTTTGATGAAGCGTAATTATCAACCATGTGTCCCACTTGGACATAGTTCCGGAAAAATCAGAGATCCCAGGACCGGCAGGGGCTGCAGTCAGGCGGGGGACCAGCAGGCGTTACTGCGGGTCCTCCCGGAAGGGGGTCGTCGCCGGCGCCTTAGGTCCCCGCCGCCCGAGATCTGCGCGGTTCCGCGAGCCTGGGGTCCCGCTGTGCCCCCGGCCGTCGCGGACTGTGCAGCGGCCCTTTGCCGCCGCGTCTTTCCCCTTTCGGCTCGCATTCCCGCCTCCACCCTCGCACCCGGGAACCGCCTGCCCGTCCCGAGCCGCTTAATAGGGCTGAATTCGGAGTCCGCAGCGGCGGGATCTTCCTCTACCTACTTCCCATCCCCCAGGGCAACAAGCCACCAGCAGTCACCGCCCCGCGGTCCTCGGTTCAGGAGGCTCTCTTTCGCCAGAAAAGGGTGGCACAAATCTCGACCAGCACGGAGATGGGCCCCGCTCCCGAAGGAGTTCTAGAAGGAGGAAGACCGGGGAGCAGGCGGCGCAGCGAGGACGCGTACACACACACACACACACACACACACACACCCACCCACCCACCCAGCTCCCCTCAGTGACAGCCCCGCCGCGGCGCCCCGGAGCGCGTGCCCATCGCGCGCGCTCTCGCCACACCCCTACACCCACCCCCCGCCCGACCTCCACCCCTCCTTCCCCCGGGGCGCGTGCCTGCCTGCGCCCTCCTGTTAGGAATTATGCTCCTAGGCCTTATGGAATGAGAGTTGGCGCAAAGAACCACACGGCACTCCGACTTCGGCAGAGTCTTTACTGGTGCACCAGGGCTCCCCAGTGTTAGAAAGCGGGAGAGCCCCGATAAACGGGGTTACAGGTCTTTTATACCATTTTGAGTTACATTTGCATACAGGCTGGTGGTAGGCTCTCTGCTCGGTGGTGGTTAGGGTTGTGGGTAATTTCGTCCCGGGGAAGCTTGGGAAATGAAGTTTCCTTTGGCTGATGCAACTTGGAGCCCGGGGTTGCGAAGCGGCTAGGGTTGGGCGCGTAAGCAAGGTTACAGAAGCGAGACGAAAGCGGTTATTTATGTAGCAACCTGTACAGCTCTCCCGGGGTCCGGATGTCTAACCGCAGATATCCTGCTTGTTAACTAGTGGAAGTACAAGCTCTGCAAGTGAGGCGTTTACAAAGCCGAAGATAGGGTGGGGGTGTTTTATTAAGCTAAGCCAGGGGTCTCTCATTCCCCCATTTTCTTTTGGCGTCGAATGAAACCTTTCATTCAATTGCATCTGGCCTTTCTGCGTCAAATTGTCTTAGTTGGTGGTACTGTTGAGTTAGGACCAAGGCCTGGATGACAGAGAGTCTTTCTCTTATGAATTGTACCAAGCGGTTAAGGATGCAGGGTCCGAACATCAGTATTAATAGTAGGAGTATTAAAGGGCCCATGAGGGAGGAGACTAAAGTGGTAAACCAGGGGGATTTGTTATACCACCCCTCAAACCAGCCTTGCTGAGATTCGAACAGCTTTTGTCTTTGTTTGAGTCTCTCCCTCAGCTTGGCCATGCTGTCCCTTACTATTCCGGTGTGATCAGCATAGAAGCAGCACTCTTCTTTGAGGGCAGCACATAACCCGCCTTCTTGTAGGAACAACAGGTCAAGTCCCCTCCGATTTTGTAAAACCACTTCGGAGAGGGAGGTTAGGGATCTTTCTAGTGCCGAGATGGATTCTTCTAGTGCCTGTATGTCAGAATGCATAGCGATTTGTAACTGCTTGAACTGATTAGTTTCTATGAGAGCTGCGGTACCTGTCCCTATGCCAGCTGCTAAGCTTCCCATAGTTAATCCCCCTAGGAGCAGTGCTACGGTGAGGGAAACTGGGTCTCTCCGGAATCTGCCGCCGGGTTCGTAGTGGCCATAAATATATTCTGAGTCATGGTAGAAGATTTTTGGCCAAAGTTCAATTAGGATGCAATAGTCGGCAGTATCATTGAGTATCTGGAGCGAGATGCATGGCGTGAGTCCGGTGTTACAGACCCAGTACGTTCCGTTGGGAGCGGTCAAATAATAGGGACCCTGCCCGACAGATGGTACGGTCTGACTACAGAGATTCTGGTGTGAGGGTGGAATTTTCCCAATACATAGGCCGTAACCGGTGACTTCAGTTAAAGTGAGGCCGTGTCGAGGTGTGGTGCTACATCTCAGTGGGGCATTCGTATGGTTAGTAAAGTTCCCAATTATAGCAACTCCCTGATAGTAAGGGGGTTTAGCCGTTAGGCAGAGCCAACAGTCCTGAGTTTGATTTGGGGCCGTGAGGTTGAGAGTTAAGTATACCCCTTGTACAAGGTTTAGGAGCCTATCTCCTGTGCCCGGTCGAGAGGGGGAAGTCGGGTAGGGAGGCCGTGGGCCTGGCGCTGGGGCCGGGTATCCTAGACTGGGGCTTAGAGTGGAATTAACAGGGTTGACCCTCGGTGTCTGAGTTGGGGCCCTCGGTGGCTGGACTGGGATGGCTAGCTGGACCGGGGTCTTCTGATCGGCCAATACTAGGTTGGGGCCTACGGTTTGGGTGATGGTATCTATTTTTAATTTTATTTTTAGAATAATTCCTCTATCTTTACCCGGTAGATACCATCGGAGTCCCCATGTATAGCCCGTCTGCCATCCGAGAGCCCGTTTTCCTGAATCTGTAAAGGTAATTTTAAGAGGTAGGGACAGGGGATCTCTCCAGTGACGACTCGTTTTTCTTTCCCTCTCTACTCTATCGTCGCAACTGTCAGGTTTGGTGTAATTTCTTGTAATAGTAATTAAGTCCCAGGTAGAGGTAGGCTGCCAGTAGGCATCGCCTGTGGTTTCGCAGCCCCATGCCGAGCAGAAATATTCTTCATATCCCCCACATCGGTGTGCAGTGGCCCTATCTCTATTGTCTCGAGGACAGACATAGAAGTCTCTCTCGGCTAATGCACATCTTTTCCAGGGTTTACTGCATCCTTGAGGAGTCAACTGCTGGGAGGTTCCCTCCATGCTGGTCTCTAGATTTTTGGGGCTTCTATCTGGGATATCCCAAGTGTCTAATCCAGCTGCCAGCTGGCAAAAATCAGGGGTAAGTGCGGGCCACCAAGTGTTAAGCGCATGGTTACCTTGGACCTCCCAGACAACTTCCCCACTCTGGGAGTAGATTTGCCAAGTCAAGGTGTAAACCTGATGTGGGTTCCCCTCTTTGACAATTTTAGCTCCAATTCCCGCCCCCAAGCTTGTGAGGACCCACAGAAAGACCATTCCTGCTGGGGGTTTCATTTTGGGTTTGTGCAGGGGACAGGGTGGATTAGCAGTCAGACACGGGAGAGTCTTATCTTAAGAGGGTTCTCCGAACGGTGGAGCTTCCAGGTTTTGGGAGTTTCCGGTCCAGGGGTTTTTGGGGCTGCCTTGGCGTGCGATGCGTGAATCCAGGCGGCGATCCCGTCAACCTTTATGGCGGTGGGCGTGGTCAGCAGGACGATGTAAGGTCCCTTCCAACGAGGCTCCAATCCTTGAGAGCGGTGCCGCCGGACGTACACGGAGTCTCCTACCTGAAATGGGTGGCTAGTTTGTGGATGTCCTGGCCGGTACAGTTCGGCCAGGGGTGTCCAGATTTGGGCCTGCACCGCTTGCAGCCCTTTTAGTCGGGCTTGTAAATCAGTCTTAGGATCGGAGGGGGAGAAGGAATTGAGCAAGGTTGACAAAGGGGGGGGTCCCCCATAAAGGATTTCATATGGGGTGAGCCCGAAACGGTTGGGCGTATTTCTGGCTCTTAACAAAGCCAGAGATAGGAGGCGTCTCCAATCTTTTAAGCCAGTCTCTAAGGTCAATTTAGTAAGGGTCTCTTTTATTGTTCTATTCATTCTTTCTACCTGTCCTGAGCTCTGGGGCCTATATGCACAGTGTAATTTCCAATTAATCCCCAGTGTCCTGGCGAGCCCCCGACTTACCTGGGAAACGAAGGCCGGCCCGTTATCTGACCCGATTACCTTGGGAAGTCCAAATCTGGGGAAGATTTCTTCTAAAATCTTCTTGGCTACCACGTGTGCCGTTTCTTGTCGGGTGGGGTAGGCTTCTACCCATCCTGAAAAGGTGTCTACAAACACTAATAGGTACTTATACCCCGCATAGTGAGGCTTTACTTCAGTAAAGTCTATTTCCCAATAGACTCCTGGGCGGTTACCACGAGTCCGTTTTCCTTCCGGCACTCGGGTAGCCCCAGCGTTTACCTGTTGACAGACCTTACAGGCGGAGGTTACCTGTTCTATGAGGGTGCCTGCCTTAGGGATTAAGAAGTCAGTTTTTTCAATCAGTAACTTCAGCTTCTGATTACTTAAATGTGTCCAGGCGTGCATTTGTTGGATCATTGCCAGGGCTTCCTTTCGGGGAAGGACTATCTTTCCTTCTTTTTCCCAGTCTTTAGTGTCCTGATTCAGTATAGCCCCTATGGCCTTTGCCTCTTCCTGGTCTTCTGGGGTGTAAGCATATTTGTTGGTCGTAAGATTGGTTTCTTCAAGTTTTGTGGTCAAAGTCAACGTTTCTGCCACAGCGACTTGCCTGGCTACTTGGTCTGCCTGTCTATTTCCTGTTGCAATTGGGTCTTGTCCTTTCTGATGCCCGGGGCAATGAATTATGGCTACTTTTCGGGGAAGAAAAAGGGCCTTTAATAATGCAATGATTTCAGCTTTGTTTTTAATTTCTTTGCCTTCTGAGGTTAGTAGGCCCCTTCTTTCATAAATACTCCCGTGTGTATGAGCCGTTGCAAAGGCATATCGGCTATCTGTGTATATGTTAGCCTTTTTCCCTTCGGATAGTTCTAGGGCCTTGGTGAGCGCTATCAGCTCGGCCTTTTGTGCAGACGTGCCAGGAGGTAGTGATTGTGCCCATATGATGTGGTGGCCATCTACTACCGCTGCTCCCGCCCTCCGGGTACCTGAGTCGATGTAACTGCTCCCGTCCGTATACCAAGAGTGATCCGCATCTGGGAGCTCTTGATCTTTAAGGTCTTCCCGTGTCCCATGGGTCTCAGCCAGTACTTGCCGGCAATCGTGTGCGCTCTGTTGGTCTTCCGGTGCCGGTAGCAACGTGGCAGGGTTCAAGGTAACCGGAGGTCCAAATTGGACGCGGTCCGTGTCCAGTAGGAGAGCCTGGTAGTGAGTTAGGCGTGCGTTGGTTATCCATCGGTCCGGTGGCTGCCGCACTATGGCCTCTAAAGCATGCGGGGTGATAACAGTTAGTGGCTGTCCAAGGGTTAATTTGGCAGAGTCCTTGACCAGCATAGCAGTGGCTGCCATGATACGAAGACATGGGGGCCACCCCGCTGCCACAGGGTCCAACTTTTTGGACAGGTATGCTACTGGCCTCTTCCAGGGCCCTAATTTTTGGGTTAGAACTCCTTTGGCAATTCCTTGTTTCTCGTCTATGAAGAGGGTAAAGGGCTTGGAGGTGTCTGGCAACCCGAGAGCCGGGGCGGAGAGGAGGGCCTCTTTTAGGGCCTCAAAGGCTGACTGATGTTTTTCCTGCCAGGTGAAGGGTGCACTCTCTTTCGTGAGGGCATAGAGGGGGGCGGCTAGCTCAGCGAACCCAGGTATCCATAAGCGACAGAACCCAGCAGTTCCCAGGAATTCACATACCTCTCTGGGGTTCTGGGGCGGCGGAATGCGAGCCACAGTTTCTATTCGCCCAGGGGTGAGCCATCTTTTCCCCTCACTCAGTATGTACCCCAGGTAGGTTACCTTGGTTTGGCAAATCTGGGCCTTCTTGGCGGATGCCCGGTATCCTTTGTCTCCCAATTCCCGAAGCAGATGTTTGGTACCTCGTATGCAGGCTTCCTTTGTGGGGGCGGCCAGAAGAAGGTCATCCACATATTGGAGTAGAGTTACTTCTGGGTGTTGAGTCCGGAAGTCAGTTAGGTCCCTGTGGAGAGCCTCATCAAAGAGAGTGGGGGAGTTTTTGAACCCTTGGGGTAAGCGGGTCCAGGTTAATTGGCCTGAGATTCCTCTTTCAGGGTCCCTCCATTCGAAAGCAAACAGTTCCTGGCTCTGGGGGGCCAAGGGTAAGCAAAAGAATGCATCTTTTAGGTCCAGTACTGTGTACCAGGTGCGGTCTGGGCTCAGGGTGCTGAGCAAGTTATAGGGATTGGGGACCGTAGGATGGATATCCATAGTCCTTTTGTTGACTTCCCTTAAGTCTTGGACGGGCCTGTAGTCCCGAGTACCAGGTTTTTTTACTGGTAAGAGAGGGGTATTCCAAGGTGAGCGGCAAGGTCGCAGGACCCCAAGCTCTAGAAATCTAGTAATGTGTGGCTGAATGCCCATATGAGCCTCCTTGCTCATGGGATACTGCCTGATAGACACAGGCATTGCCGTGGGCTTTAGGTCAATTATGATTGGGACTTGGCATTTGGCTCGACCGAGCCCTCCCGTTTCTGCCCAGGCCTGGGGAAAGTCCTGCAGCCAGGCTTCGAGGAGGTTAGTGGTGACCGGGGTTTCAAAAAGTCTGTGTTCGTCTTGTAAGGACACAGTTAAGACTTGGATAGGCTGGCCATCCCGGTTTAGCACTTGGGCCCCCGTTTCGGAGAAGTGTATCTGGGCTCCAAGCTTGGTTAGGAGGTCTCGTCCCAGAAGGGGGTACGGGCATTCGGGTACCACCAGAAAGGAGTGTGTCACCGTCCCTTGCCCTAAGTCAACTGTGCGGCGGTTAGTCCATTTGTGAATTTTTCTTCCTGTCGCTCCTTGGACCCAGGAGGTACGCGAGGACAGGGGCCCATTTGCCTTGGTTAAGACCGAGTGTTGAGCTCCCGTGTCCACCAGGAAGGTGGTGGGATGCCCCCCTACAGATAGGGTTAGCCGGGGCTCGGGGGGGGCTCCGGAGCCCTGACATCCCTATTCGCTCTCTTCGCCTAAGGCGAGCACAGAGGCAGGTTTCTTTGAGTTCCCGGGGCGCTTAGGGCAGTCTTTGATCCAGTGCCCGCGTTCTTTGCAATAGGCGCACTGGTCTTTTCCTACTTTGGGCCGCCTCTTCGTTTCCCCTGACTTTCCTGTTCCGTTTTCTGTCACTACAGCTGCCAGGATTTTGGTTAAATGTTTATCTCTCTTTCGATCTCTTCGTTCCTCCCGTGCTTCCTGCTCTTTTGCTAGCCTAGCCTCCTTTTCCTCTGGGGTCTCCCTTTTGTTATATACCTTTTCTGCCTCCCTAACTAGTTCCTGCAACCCATAGGTTTGAATCCCATCTAGCCGTTGGAGCTTTCCTTTTATATCAGACGCTGCCTGATCTATGAATGACATGGCCACGGTAGCCTTATGTTCTGGAGCCTCGGGGTTAAATGGAGTATACATCCGAAACCCCTCTAGAAGCCGTTCCATAAAGGCTGCGGGGCTCTCCTCTTTTCCTTGGATTATGGTCCTTACCTTGGCCAAATTGGTGGGCCGTTTCCCTGCCCCCTTGAGACCCGCCAACAGAGCCTGGCGATAGATTCGGAGACTCTCCCTACCTGGAGCCGTTTCATAGTCCCAGTCCGGGCGGGTGAGGGGAAACCCTTCATCTATTTCATTGGGAAGCTGAGTTGGAAGACCTCCAGGCCCCGGCACATTTTTCCGGGCCTCCAGGAGAACTCGTTGCCTTTCCTCGGTAGTCAAAAGGACCTGTAAGAGCTGCTGGCAGTCGTCCCAGGTAGGCTGGTGTGTGAGGAGGATAGATTCTATGAGTGAGGTTAGGGCCTGGGGTTCTTGGGAAAAGGAAGGGTTATGAGTTTTCCAATTATAAAGATCGGATGCAGAAAATGGCCAATATTGGACAGTCCGGTTGACTGTCCGGAGAGGAAACAGGGAAGATTGCCAAGTGGGAGGGCCGTTCGGGTCATCCGATCGCCGGAGACGGAGGCGGGGGGTCTGAGGTGGGGTCTGGGGAGTTAGATCGGGTGGGGCTGGAGTAGAGGATAGGGCTGACGTACAGGCGGGGGAAGAAGTTGGGGAGGAGGAGGAGGAACTGGAGGCAGGAGGGGAAGTAGGGGGCACCGGGGACAAGGCGGGGGCCAGGGGCGGATTATAGGGTGGAGGTTGTAAGAGGGGGTTGTGGGGCGGGGGCTGCGAGGACAAAGCGTCTAGGAGGAGAGGGTCCTTTTGGGACTCATCGGGAAGAACTGGTTTGGGCGGATCTGAAGCTTGGGTTGAGACTCGGTCTTTTGAGGTTTTCAGGGGAAGGAGGGTAGATTGAGATAGGGGGCAGGAAGGGAGGAAGGGTTTCACCCATGCCGGAGGATTCCGAATGAGATCCTCCCAGGTGAGGATATAGGCTACTTGATCTGGATGACCTTGTGGTCCAGGATCCATTACCTTCGTCTTAACCTGTAATATAATAGAGAGGTCAAAAGTCCCGTCCCGGGGCCACCCTACGGATAGGGTGGGCCACTCTGATGAACAAAAAGTTCGCCATCGACCTTTTCGAACCTCGAGGGAAAGATTGTGAGCTCTTGCTTGGACGTCCGAGAAATGAGTCAGAGTCAAAGATAGAGGAGTAGTCAGTGTCTGTCCCATGGCTGTGTCGTCCTGTCTACGCGTCCACACACGCACACTTACACACACACACACACAAATATGACTACAATGTTGATACAGACCAGACAACACAGACTAGACAACAACCAAGGAGCCGCGGCCAGGCATTCAGATTCAGATGGCAGGGGAGGCCTGCCTTCGGATTTGGGGAGCCTGACGAACTTGTCAGTTCTCCTCTACAAGCACCACCGAGGAGTCCCTCGGGGCCGGGGTGTGAAGGTTCAGGACACGTCTGTCCTCCTTCAACACTCCTACTGAGGTGGCCGGCCGGCCTCAGAATTCACAGTTCAGAGACAAAACATAGAACACAATACCTGTGTGCAGACAAAGGCACAGAAGTCTGTCTTCAGTCAGTCCGTCAGTGGCCCGGGCCGGAGAGTCATCTACCGACGGGGCCGGGGTTCTCCTGCCTTCCCTCGTTTCCCGGCCAACGCACCAAATGTTAGGAATTATGCTCCTAGGCCTTATGGAATGAGAGTTGGCGCAAAGAACCACACGGCACTCCGACTTCGGCAGAGAGTCTTTACTGGTGCACCAGGGCTCTCCCGCTCCCATTCCGCCAACCCCCCCCCCACCGACCCCTGGGGCGCGTACCCGCCCGCCTGCTCTCCTCCCGCCACGCCCTCCCCTCACCGAGGCGCGTGCCCGCCACCGCGCTCGGCACTAGCCACGCCCTCCCGACCCCCACCCGGGGCGCGTACCCGCCCGCGCGTTCTCGTCCGGCCCCGCCCCCGAGAGGCGCGTACCCGCTCGCACGCTCTCGCCACGCTTCCCCGCGCCCCCAGCTCACTTGGAGGCAAATCAGCGCCCCCAAACCGTCCAAAGGGCCAGGGGCGGGTGGCGAAGGGTGGCGGGAAAATCGAAACGAATTGAGTCAGACCTCAGCAGGTGGGAAGCGTTCCCCCCCCCCCCGCCCCCTGCCCGCCCGGGGGCTGCGGGAGGGGTGAAAACACTCACCCCTGCTTCCTCAGTTGCTACCCGAGGGCCTTGGTTGACATTTTTTTTCTGGAGCCCACCTGAAGGGCCTCTGCGCGTCTACGCCGCCTTCAGCCTGGAGACTTTTGCAGACGACGTGGGGGCCGCGCGGCCCTTTCAGCCGAGACGAACAGGCGCGAGGTGCAAGGGGCCGGGGTTCAGCGGCAGCTGGCGGTGGTTACTGCACGTGTGTGGCGCTGACCCGAGGGACCCAGACGGGGGCGCACGAGAGACTCGAGCCCGCACCTCGTGGGCCCGCCGCGCTTGTTGAATGAACCGAGCGGGGCGGGGGGTGGGGCACGTCCCATCTGGGCTCCAGGGCAGCGGGGCGGCGTGAGGGAGGGTCCAATAAAGGAGGAGGTGCCAGGGCCAAACTTGACCTCCCGCACCTATGCCCGAGGCGGCCTGATCACCAACCCTGACCTCCGCCGACCTTTCATTTAGTAAACGTTAATTTAGCGAGACCTATCGCTCGGGCCGGCAGGGAAGCCGAGAGGCGCAATGGGAATAATTGCTCGCATCGTCATGGCAACCGTCAGTTGTTAGGCCACCAGCCCCTTTCAGCTGTACACCTCTCGTCTTTGGTTGGGTTCCCCGGGAAACCGAATGGAGTCTCTGAGATGTGCAGCCAGCCAGCTCAGTGGGCAGTGCTCTCAGGAAGCAGCGCGGGAGCGGGTCGGAGAAGAAGTGCAACCGACCGCCATGCAGATGGGAGCCTTAGCCAATTCCATAGGGAGCTCGGCAGCTGAGATGGCCCTTGGGGGTTGGTCCTGAATCAAAGTAAGGGGGTCAGCCCTCTGTAACCCTGCAGGGACCGGTGAGGGCCGAGGACTGCCCTGGGGAGGACATACTCCAAGGGCATGGCGGCTCCCTTCGGTGACGGGCAAGTCTCAGGGAAGAACTCAGCTGCACTTGATCTGTCACAGGCGACGCTGGACCCTGCGAGCTGGAGGATGGTGCCTTGCCTTGGAAGGATTCTGGGTGGCACAGCACAGCACCCACTATGCTCCTTGAGAGCAGCCTGTTGCATTCTCCCCAGCTCTTTAAACACCTCTTTTGGGGGGCGCCTGGGTGGCTCAGTCGGTGAAGCGTCCAACTTCGGCTCAGGTCATGATCTCATCATTCATGAGTCTGAGCCTCACTTCCGGCTCTGTGCTGACAGCTCAGAGCCCGGAGCCTGCTTCGGATTCTGTGTCTCCCTCTCTCTCTGCCCCTTCCCTGCTCATGCTCTGTCTCTCTCTGTCTCAAAAATCAAATTTAAAACAGTAAAAAAAAAATTGTTTTAAGTAAAGAAAAAAAGAAAAGGAGGATCTCCTGTGACGAGTAGGAGTTTCTAGGCTGACGTCATAACGCCCGCAAGACTTGGGAGAGTGAAACATTGTGACATTGTCAGAAAAGTCACATTTATGCATTCAACAAATATTTACTCAGCATCTGCTAGATACCGGATGCAATTTCAGCCTGGAAACGCAACCGTGAAGACAGACACTGCATAAACATGCAGGTCTATCGGGTGGCAATAAGTTCCACAGAGAGGCACAAAGCCAGGAAGGGAGGAGTGGTCATGGCAGGTGAGGGTGGGGCTTGTTCTTCATATAGGGGTCAGGGAAGCTGTAACTTTTGAGCAAAGACCCGAGGGAGGTCAAGGTAATCAGGAAGAGCATGCTCAGTGTGCCTGAGGTAGAGCCTGGAGGCTAATGAGACTGGGAGGAATGGTGTCACCAAGGGGCAGGGCCAGGTCTCGCAAGGCCTGGCTTTCTGTGGGATTGGAGGGTGGGCCACACCAGGAGGTGTTGCAGAAGAGACTGGAGAAATATCCTGGGCCCCACCTGTGAAGGCTCTTTCATGCCAAACTGGATAGTCAGTCTGGGCTTTGTGATGGGAAAGCCCCAGAGGTTTGTGGGCCGAGGAAGGACGTGGCAAGATTATTGTTTTGCAGAAATCCCTCTGCTAGAAAGTAATGGTCCTCGGATTTAGGATTGCAGAGGCCAATACAATAGCAACAGCAGTGAGAACACCAAAAACTCTTTAAGTGCTAAGCCATACCTCCTATGGCTTATCAATTCCACCCCTTGGTATTTACCCTACAGAAATCCATACATGTATTCACCAGAAGACATGAAAAGACTGTTGTTAGCAGTAAAATATGGTAACTCCAAATTGGAAACCACTTAGGTTTATCAGCAGTAGAATAAGTACATTGTGCCACATTCATATTGTAACATATCACACAAGACGCACGAATGATTGGCAGAAACTCACCAACATAATGAAGAATAAAGAGGCCAGACACAAAAGGATCCCTACTCTGTGACTCCATTTATATGAAGTAGAAAAACAGGTAAACCCAATCTATGCTGTCAAGATGTCAGGTCGGTGGCAACTCTGGAAGGGAGGATGGTGGCCGGAAACACCAGCGGCCCCATGGGGGCCTTTTCTGGTTCCTTTTCTGGTTCCTGACCCACCTATCGCTTCCTGATGCGCTGAGTTTGTGACCACTCACCAAGCTGTACGCTGAGGAGTAAGAGCACTTTTCTGTATTATGTTCTACTTCAAAAAACAAAAAACAAAAAACAAAAAAAACAACTTAAAAATTCCTTTCCATGTAGACCTCCCATAGCTAATTCATTATTGCAAGGTGGGGCTATTTTAACACCAGAAAGGGAAGGTAGTCATAATCTCAGGACACGTGGCCTTTCCTGAAATGTAATCAGTTCACCTTTTGAAAATCTTCCTGCATCGTCTTTATTGGCTGTGCACTGGTGTTTGGGGCTCACGAGGAAAGTATTACATTTAATCATGGGCATGTTACGTTTTAAGTACTTGCTAAATCACATGGGAAAATGTATCTGGGAGGCAATTGGCAAAATGGGTTTGAGGGACTCAAACACCAAAACTGAAGACCTAAAACTAAAAAAGTCTTAGAAGACTTAGAAGAAAAAAAAATCATGACACTGGATGTGACATTTGCATGGACAGGATGCCAAAAACCCAGGCAACAAAATTGAAAATAAAATTGAGCTTCCTTAAAATTAAGAACTTTTGGGCATCAAAGGATATTATCAAGAAAGAGAAAAGACAACCTATTGACTACCCACTGCATTAACCTGGGGTTGGTATCCAGAATATTTAACTCCTAAAACTCAACAACAAAACACCAAACAACCCAATTCACAAACGCACAAATTGGGGCGCCTGGGTGGCTCAGTCGGCTAAACATCCGACTTCGGCTCAGGTCATGATCTCATGGTCCAGCCTCGCGTCGGGCTCTGTGCTGCCAGCTCAGAGCCTGGAGCCTGCTTCGAATTCTGTGTCTCCCTGTCTCTCTGCCCCTTCCCCACTCGCACTCCGTCTCTCTCTCAAAGATAATAAATAAACATTAAAAAGAATGTTTTTAAATGGACAAAGGACTTGACATTTCTCCAAAGAAGATATACAAGTGGCCCATGAAAGCCCATGAAAAGGTGCTCAACAGCATCAGTCCTTAGGGAAATCCGAGTTAAAACCACGGTGAGATTCCATTTCACACGTACTAGGATGGCTATACCAAAAATAGAGGAAATACCAAGTATTGTCATAGATGTAGAGAAACTGGAACCATTAGGCCTTGCTGGTGAAACGTAAAATGGTGTAGCCACTGTGGATAACAGTTTGGCCCTTTCTCAAAAGGTTAAACACGTAACTACCATGTGACCCAGCAATCGCACTCCTAGCTGTATATCCAAAAGAGCTGGAAGCAAGAAGTTGAACAGATGAACTTCCACACCCATGTTCACAGCAGCACTATTCACAATAGCCACAGGTGAAAACAACCCAAGTGTCCATCCACAAATGAATGGATAAACAAAATGTGTGTGTGTTTGTGTGTGTGTGTGTGTATACAAATATATATACATACATAGATATGTATGTATATACATATACACATACATATACATACATAGATATGTAATATACATATACATACATATATATCTAAAAATATATACATGTATATTAAAAATCCATAAAAAGGAATGAAATTTTGATATATGCTACAACATGAATGGACCTTAAAAACATGCTTAGTGAAATAAGCCAGCCACAGAAGGTCAACTATTATATGATTCCACTTATATGAGATACCTAGAATTGGCAAATTCATAGAGACAGAAAGTAGGTTCAAGGTTACCAGGGTTTGAGGAAGAAAAGGATTGGGGAGTTATTAATTAACGGAAAGAGTTCTTGTTGGGGATGATGAAAATGTTTGGATATAGTGATAATGGTTGTACAGTATTCTAAATGTTTAATGCCACTCAATCATACATTTAAAACGATAAATGTGCTACATATATTTTAACGTACATACACACGCGTGCAGGCGCACACACACACACACACACACACACACACACACAGCTGGCAAAAATATGAGGCTGGAACTCGGGGAGGGATCAGTGCTGGAGATGCTCATGTGAGGTTGAACACTGCTCCCTCTGAAGCTAGAGAAATGTCGAAGTTCACCCAGGCAGATCACACAGCAAGAAAGCGAGACCGAGGACGAAACTCCAGCAAGTGTTTACTTGTAAGGACTACAGAGGAGCAGGAGGAAGGGAGGGAGCAGAAGAGATCGCAACAGATTTAAAATGACCAGCTGGAGAGGCGAGGGTAGGAAGAGGGGGAGGGGAGTCAGGAGAGGCATCACGGGACCACTAAGGAGAGTCCACAGGTGGTGCGTGACGTCCAGGGCTTCTATGAAGCCAAGTTCATCAAGGAAGAAGTGATTGAAAGAAGACTTGCATGAGGTCCTTGGTCACTTTAGCGTGAGTCATTTTAGTGGGGGCCAGAGTGACGAATGGACAGTGAGAAAGCAGAAAAATCAAGCAAGCTTGCATAACGGTAAAAAATATATGAGGATCAGGGGCGCCTGGGTGGCTCAGTCAGTTGAGCGTCTAACTCTTGAATTCAGCTCAGCTCATGATCCCAGGGTCGTGGGTTTGAGCTCCGCATGGGGCACAGCGCTGACAGCGTGGAGTCTGGCTTCAGATTCTCTCCATCTCTCTCTGGCCCTCCCTCCCTCAAAATAAATAAACTTTATTTAAAAATATATGAGGAGGGGCGCCTGGGTGGCGCAGTCGGTTAAGCGTCCGACTTCAGCCAGGTCACGATCTTGCGGTCCGTGAGTTCGAGCCCCGCGTCGGGCTCTGGGCTGATGGCTCAGAGCCTGGAGCCTGTTTCCGATTCTGTGTCTCCCTCTCTCTCTGCCCCTTGCCCGTTCATGCTCTGTCTCTCTCTGTCCCAAAAATAAATAAACGTTGAAAAAAAAAATTTTTAAAAAAATATATGAGGATCAAAGAGAAGAGAAAGAACAAATCGTGGCTTGAGAGGGCGAGGAAGGTAGGTTTGTTTATTTAAGATACAGGTACTCTGGGGGCGCCTGGGTGGCTCAGTAGGTTGAGCGTCCGACTTCGGCTCGGGTCATGATCTCACGGTCCGTGAGTTCGAGCCCCGCGTTGGGCTCTGTGCTGACAGCTCGGAGCCTGGAGGCTGCTTCGGATTCTGTGTCTCCCTCTCTCTCTCTGAGCCTCCCCCATTCATGCTCTGTCTCTCTGTGTCTCAAAAATAAAGAAACGTTAAAAAAAAAAATAAGATAAAGGTACTCTGAAGTGAAAGATGAGGTGGCCATGGAAAGAAGGGGAAAATGATGGTACAGAGTCTAAGGAGAGGCAGGAGACCAAGGCATGTCAAGAACCGCAAGGAAGGATCAACACTGGTGAGAAAAAGAATGCCCCTTTCTCTGAGGATGGAAATAGATGCCATTACAGGGGAAGCGGTCGTGCTCTCAGAGTCAAAACTAAGGCGTGTGGTCTAAAAAATGCACGTACACTTTCAGAGACAAACCCAACAGCAGTTCGCCAATGCTTCCCAAATTTTAACATGCATGCAAATCACTTCAGCATCTTGTTGAAGGGCAGATTCTGATTGGGCGGGTGGGTCTGCGAGTCTGCATCTCCAGGAAGCTTCCAGATGAGACAGATACTGTTTATCTGCGTACCACAACCAGAGGAGTAAGCACTGTCCAGTCTGGGAGCAGCTAGCCACATGTGGCTTTTAAGCTTTAAAAGGTGGCAAGTCTAGGGGCACCTGGGTGGATCAGTTGGTTGAGCGTCTGACTCTTGATCTTAGCTCAGGTCATGATCCCAGGATCGTGGGATTGAGCCCTGTGTTGGGCTCTGTGCTGAGTGCGAGCCTGCTTAAGATTCTCTCTCTCTCCCTCTGCCCCTCTCCCCCCTAAAATAAAAAGTAAAATAAAATAAAATGTGGCAAGTATGAATTGAGCTGTCTTAAGTGTAGTAGGTATAAAACACTCACCAGATTTTGAAGACTTAATATGAAAAGAAGAATGTAAAACATCTCAATAATGTATATATACTATATATAGATTTTATTTTTGTTTTGTTTCTATATTTTATTATGGAAAATTTCAAACATATACAGTAGCACAGATGAGTACAAGTCCCCATGTACCCATCTTATGGGTTGAAATGTGTCCCCCCGAAAAAGATATGGTGGAGTCCTAGCCTTCGCTACCTGTGAACATGACCTTATTTGGAAGCAGGGTCTTTATAAAGATAATGAAGTTAAAAGGAGGTCATTAATCCAATATGACAGGTGCCCTTATAAAAGAGGGAAATTTGGGGCACCTGGGTGGCTCAGTCAGGTAAGTGTCCGACTCTTGGTTTCAGCTCAGGTCATGATCTCACAGTTCATGAGATGGAGCCTTATATCCAGCTCAGTGCTGACAGCGCATAGCCTGCTTAGGATTCTCTCTCTCAACCTCTCTCTCTCTCTCTCTCTCTGCCCCTCCTCTACTCACGTGTGCATCTCTCTCTCAAAACAAATAAGACATTAAAAAAAAAAAAGAGTGGGCTGCCTAGGTGGCTCAGTAGGTTAAGCATCTGACTTCGGTTCAGGTCACGATCTCACTGCTTGTGAGTTCGAGCCCCACGTTGGGCTCTGTGCTGACAGCTCAGAGCCTGGAAGCCTGCTTTGGATTCTGTGTCTCCCTTGCTCTCTGCCCCTCCCCCCCTCACATTCTGTCTCTCTGTCCCTCTCTCTCAAAAAATAAATAAACATTAAAAAAATTTTTTTGAAAGAGGGAAATTTGAACACAGAGGCAGACATACACGGAGTACAGACAACACGAAGCCCCAGAAAACACTGTGTGTAGGTGAAGGCAGAGATTGGAGTGATACATCTACAAGCCAACAAGTGCCAAAGATTGCCAACAAACCATCAGAAGCTGGGATAGAGGCATGGCCAGATTCTCCCTCACAGACTTCGGAAAGAACCAACCCCTCCGACATCTTGATCTTGGACATCCACCCTCTAGAACTGCCTGGCAAGAAATTTCTGTCGTTTGAAGTCCCCGGTTGTGGTTCTTTGTTCCAGGCAAACTCATACAGCCCATCACCAAACTTCATCTCCAACCATACCCACTTCTCAGATGATTTAAAAAGGAAAAGTAAGGAAGAGGAGACATTCCAAATAGAAAGCCATCCCAGGCCAATGTCTCCGCTGGGGTGAGCATGGGTGCCACAGTGGCCCTAGGACCCCCGGGGAAGATCGTGCAGAAGAACTAGAACGGTTCAGCTGTCTTACTAATGGCCAGTCGGGTTTGGACAAGCCTTTCCTTGACGGAGTGTGGTCCTCTCCACTGCAGGGGCCAGAATGAGCCTTATTAACTTCCCCTGAGCTTTCACACTCACTCCAGACCGTGGCCAGATCCTTGAAGGTACCCAAGTACCACATGAGCACAAGAAGTAAAGGCACCTCTTTTGCTCCTCCAACCCAATCTTGAAATAAGCCCTAACCCGTTTAAACTGGGATAGAATCAACGGAGTACGGTATAGAGTACAGAGGATGTGACCTCATTTCAAGGTTTGGTTTTGTTTTTTCCGACCCTTCTCTACCCTTTTCGATTTAAGTTTTATAGCACGTTTCTTCCAAATACTCTCAGGTGGCTACGTCCCCGGCCCCATCCTTGAGACTGTGCCCCTGGAAACCACAGCCTGGCCTCATTGCCTCCCCACCTCACCTCCCATTCACTTTTCAATTCTCCATGCCAGCGTTCTGACGCCATCTTGCCACTGAAACGGGTGACCTTTTAGCCTCGCGCTCGCATGGACGTGGTTCCGTCTTCCATTTTTGTTGTTCTCTCTGCGGCTCTTGACGCTGTTGACCACTCCCTTCTCGACAGGTTCTCCTCTTTTCAGTTTCCCACGGACCACGCACGGCTGCTTCTCTTGCCACGGGTCTGCCCACGCTGCCTCAATTTCCCTTTGTCTGTCCAGGAAATCCCAAGGCTCCCCAGGATCTCCGGGACCATTTCCCTTCTCGCGTGACACGCCCTCCCAGCAGACTCCGTTCAACTCCATGGCGTCATTTGCCGCCTGGATGCCCACAGTTCCAATTCTATATCTCCGTCCTTAAGAGCACTAAACATTGTCTTTTTATTACATGTCATATATAGAAGAATGTAGAAGACACCTACGACATTATAAAGACTTGCAAAAATAATAAGGCAAACACCCAAATAACCACCACATGGGTTAAGATGAAATACTGCCATCATCTTAGAAGGAGTCTGTGTGTCTCTTCCTGATCACGTTCCCAAGAGTAAGAATTAATAGGTTCCAGGGATTAGGACGTGCACATCTTTTGGAGGCTTTTTCCTACCTACTGCGATGTATTTTTAGCTGTGTCCTGTTTCTGAACCTCTTTTTTTTTTTTAAGATTCAATTGATTCATTTTTTTTTTAAGTAAACTACCCACCCAACGTGGGGCTCGAATTTACGACCGCGATCAAGAGTCTCGTGCTCTACTGACCCGACCTTCTTATAAAGTGCTTTGCCCTGTCGTTCTCTTTCGCTTCTGTCGCTCAACATTATCTTTGTAACAGCATCTATGCTGGCGTGTAGAGCATTCCTTCTTTTGTCATTGTTGTATTCAAGTCCATCAAATCCATATACTACAATCTGCTTAGCCATGTCTTGGTTGACGGCACTTAGATCCTTTCAGCTCTTGGCCTTTGCAAGCACGTATCATCCTGATGCACACGTGCACCGGTTTCTTCAGGTTCTACACCTACGCGTGGAACCGCTGGGTCACAGTGTATCAACCTTCAACTTCAACAGTTGAAGCCAAACTGTTTCTCAGGGGGCCTCAAGTTAGACCTCCCACCAGCGGTTTCAACCGCTCTGTACCTTACCCAGTGCTTGATGTCATCAGACTTTTTCTCTTTCGCCCATCTGGCAGGTGCGTAAAGGTATCAGCCGGTGTCTAAGTAAGCGAGCAGGGGCTTTTCAACAGGAAGAATTTAATAGTGGAAATGAAATAAGGGCTCCGGGCGACGTTGGCACGGAAGGGAGAGCACGCTAAGAAAGACTGCAGGACTCGTAATCGCAGGAAGTCAACACAGTTCCTGGGGCTACAGCAACGAAAGGGAGGAAGACTGATACATCCTCTGACACAAGCTGCTGGGGAAGGGGGCTCCCCAGAGCACCTCTTTGTAGCCTGAGGCTCAATGAATTTCACCTTTAGCCTCCTAGCCATTTCTTCTGTTGTCCTCATCTTGAGGGCACACACCAGTACCCACCAGTCACCCAGGGTCAGAATCCTGGCAGTCACCCTCCTCTTCCAGACTCCCCCTTCCTCGTCAGTGCCTCTTCTCCTTCCTGTCACATAACCCTGCCCGACACCAGACATGCTTCTCTAGTCTAGCTCCCAGCACGTGATCTTATGCAAACTGCCTGCTCAGGAAATGTTTCTTTAATGAATCTGAAAACAAACATAACGGTGTGGGGACAAGATGAATCCTAAGATCCCCCTGGAGTGGCAGGGTACCTGGCTGGCTCAGTCAGTTCAGCATGCCATTGTTGACCTCAGGGTTGTAAGTCCAAGCCCCACACTGGGTGTAGGGATTACTTAAAAATAAAATCTTAAAAAAAAAAAAAGGGGGGGGAGGGAGAGAGAAAGTGGCTTCCCTTTCTAACCCGAGGCAACAGGAGGACAGGGTGGCTGGGCTGACAGCGTGGCTGTACCAACTGCTGAACTCCTGAAATGTGCTCATACCTGATGGTACAGGGTCTCTCCACGCTCCTCCCGGGGACTCCCTGCGGACCTCCCTGGCCACAAGGGGCTAGAACCCTCTAGTCTGGTAGGTGGTTGCACGTTTTTTTGTTGTGTTTTTTGTTGTTGTTGTTGTTGTTGTTGGTTTGATGCTTATTTATTTCTGTTGAGAGAGACAGAGCGAGCCAGCAGGGGAGGTATGGAGAGACAGAGAACCCCAAGCAGGCTCCACGCTGTCAGCACAGAGCCCCACATGGGGCTCAAACCCACAAACTGTGAGACCACAACCCGAGCCGAAATCAACAGTTGGACGCTTAAGTGACTGAGCCGCCCGGGCACCCCACATTTTGACTATCACTCCAGAAGGATGAGTTTGCAGGGGGAGAGGGTTTCACTGAGTCAAGATCCGTCGGTTTGAGTGAACCCTATTTTGTGACTTTTTAAAAAAATTTTTAAATGTTTTTATTAATTTATTTTTGAGACAGAGAGAGACAGAGCATGAGCAGGGGAGGGACAGAGAGAGAGGGAGACACAGAACCTGAAGCAGGCTCCAGGCTCTGAGCTGACAGCACAGAGCCCGACGCGGGGCTTGAACCCACAAGTGGTGAGATCACGACCTGAGCTGAAGTCGGACGCTCAACCGACTGAGCCACCACCCAGGCGCCCCTCTATTTTGTGACTTTTAAGCCCTAAATGAAATCAACCGAAAACCCACTGTCTCTGGACCAAAGAAGAGAAAAAGGAGAAGTTGTGGGTACTCTCAGGACGGGCTATTTGCTTTGCTTTGTTTGTTTGTTTATTTGTTTAAAAGAGATACAGAGTCATCTCCCTCTCCCATATCAGTCCCTCTAGGGCTCTAAGGAAACAGGTCAGGGAAGGGCATGAAGGGACGGGGTGGAGGGAACAGCTGACCTCGCAAAGGGCACTTCAGCCACCGTGCCTGGTGAGGCCTACTGGCACAGGGCGGGCTGGCAGGCCAGCAGTCAGTTTAGCCTGCGGACAGTGGAGCTTGGAGAGCTCTTATGACTACAGGCAGGGGGCGTCAAAGCCTGAGTTACCGGCTCCAGGACTGCACGCCAGGACTTCGTGCCGGCAAAGAGTTTTTAACAGCTCCCGACTGCCAAGCTTCCCTGGAGGATGGCGCTCACTCTGAAGCCACTCGCACCGGGACGAGGCACACCACAACGACCCGGCATTTCTGCCCATCCCCGCTGGCAG
The DNA here is from genome assembly GCF_018350175.1 of Felis catus. Taxonomy (NCBI): domain Eukaryota; kingdom Metazoa; phylum Chordata; class Mammalia; order Carnivora; family Felidae; genus Felis; species Felis catus. The sequence continues at coordinate 135,527,317 of NC_058374.1, forward strand.
GCATTGAAGCCCCCTCTGCACCCTCGGGCTGCTGAGATGCCCAGCTCACCGGCCCCTCCGCCATGGTAGGCTGGGCCACCACCCGGTCACCGTTTCAGTGCTCTGGCCGCACCCAGTCCCCTAACTCACCAGCAGCATTCCTGAATCTGTGCCCCAACAAAGGAGGGTCTGCTCCGTCCTGAAGCCTCGGGAGTGCACTGCGCTCACTGGCTCCCTCGCGCCCAGCGTGCAGGGCATTTGCCTGGAGCCCAGTCCAGTCTAACGGTGGGGCGGGGGACAAGGGGGACTGTCCGGAGGCTGAGTCAAGGCAGGTCACCCTTTGTCAGGGCCCCTGTGACCAGGTGTACATTTGCGTAGAATAGTGACTTCTCTGTGCGATTCCCCAAGGAAGCAAGACCAGAGCTGCCACGGTGCTGTTGGTGGGGGAGGGAGGTTGGTGGCAGTAGGCGTTGCTTCTGTCACCCCACGATCTCGGACCCCCAGCATAACGTGTCAAGGAAGCCAAAGCATTTCCGGAACTGAGGCACCACTGTGCATGTACCCATTATAGAAATGGACTCATCACTCCCAGCTCCAAGCCCCTCCCCCAGACTCCCACCATTCGGTAAGGTGCAAATTCCTTAGGGCCACACTGAGCCCCAGGGGCCCCCTTCCCCACATTTTCCAGCCACCAACAACGTTCCCTGCTTTGTGGCACACCCCCGCCTGCCCCCCTTCAGGGCCTGGATCTCCTATCATTTCCCAGGGAGAATTCACTCTCCAGCCCCCATGTGCTGGATTATAGTTGACCATTTAGGGACTCTGCTGGACTGTGACCTCTGAGGGGTCAGACCTTCCAATTAGCAAACGGTGGTGGCTGTTCAGGAGGCACTTCCCCTCATTTGTCCTAGACTTGCCTCTGACTCAGAGGATGGACTTCAGTGCCTTTATTCTAGCATTTAGTACCCCAAACATCCCCTTCATGAGTTAGGGATCTCAATCCTTCCCAAGCTCAATGTTACTGTCCTTCCAAGCCCGGGGAGGTTCTCCATGTCCGCAATTTACATATTCATCCATTTGTGCAACAAATATTAAGGCTGGTTCGTGCCAGGCACTACTGGTGACCCCAGGACGCAGTGAGAACATGCTGGAGGCAGCCTTGCCTTCCAGGCAAACATTTAACCATTAAAGAATCACTCCACCTTTAGTCCTACGGAGCGAGCCAGGGAGGACCCACCTGGCAGCCCCGCTCCCTGTGACTGCTCCCTGGGCCTCCGCCCGCTCCTGGCCCCGCACGGGAGCGAGGCCAGCCGTGGTGACTGCCCAGGGTCAGGGTCCGGCACCCACGTGTCAAGCAGAGACTTCACTCTCCTCGACATCATCCCGGGTGTAGCCCAAAAATTTGGAGGAGGTTTGGCCACCTCCCCAGGCCTCCCTAGCCGCTCTGCTCACAGCCTCTGCCCGGTGGGTGAGTCTCCGGGCTCTCAGGGCCCCTGGAAGGAGCCAGGCGGATCAGGAGCTCTGGCAGGCGGCGCCAGCAGGGCCCTTGCAGGCGGGCGGGGGCGGGGCCTGGGCAGAGGGGCGGGGCCAGGCCGGAGCCGGCCCGCGGGGCGGGGTCTGAAGCTCAGCCTTTCTGATTACCGCTGGCGACCACGTGGCGGAGTGACGGCCCAGTGCGCCCCGCAGGACGACTGTAATGGGTGAAGACGCCGCGCCCCGGGCCCCTTATGCCGGAGTGGGATGGGGGAGGCCACGCGTGCCCTCCCACCTGCCCCAGCTACTTACGACTGACCACTTACTTACGCGTTCCCGGGTGTCGCGACTCCACCATTGGCACCCTCGGCCCCGGAGCGGAAGTGGGAGCAGGCCGGACCGACCCGCGGGGGGGGGGGGGGTGGGAAGGCGGGCAGGACAGGGCTACATGTGGCCTCTCAGGGGTCTGGGAGCCCAAGAAATAAGCGCGGGGGGCGCGGGGAGTTCACGGGTCTCCAGCCCGGTGGGTGGGCTAGCAGGGTGAAAAGGTCAGCGCCAGGCGGTGGAGAAGGCAGCCCGGCCCAGAGCAGAACAGAGACAGCGTGGGGCTGGGTGGTCGGGACTGGGGTCCTGGGGCTGTGCCGCCTGCGCCAGATCCTGGCCCTGCTTCAGTCTCCCTGGTGACCTTGGGCATGAACCGCACCTCCCCGTGCCTCGGTTTATCGGTTTGCGAAGGGAATGTGATCATGATCAGATTTACTATGAGGAAGCGAGGAGAGGGGCCATCCCATCTGCCCTTCTGAAAGTTTAGAGTATGTTGTTGGTACTCTGTTGACGCCAGCTTTATGGAAAAGAAACCTGGGGCTCAGGAAGTTTTTTTTACTAACTGGCCCACCTGCCACAGCCAGCAGGTGGCAGTGGCAGAGCCGGAGTCTAGCCAATTTCCCCAGCCAGTTCCATAAAGTTCTGTCGGTTTTCCTCATTCAGAGGACCCAGTTTACCTTTCCTTCCTCTGGGTATGCCCCAACCCACCTCACGCTCTCTCCTGGTAAGCCCCAGAGGGCAGTGTGGGAATCTGAGCCTCCCTGGGCCGTGCTGGTGCCCCCGACACGTTGGGACACTGACGAGGGGCTCAGAAAGTGCCGGCTTCACGGATGAGTGGGGGGGTGGCTGTCTTCTAGGTCTGACATCAGAGATGAAGCTGGCTGTGCCCTGGGGACACATCGCTGCCAAACTCTGGGGCTCCCAGCAGGGCCCCCCGGTTCTTTGCCTGCACGGCTGGCTGGACAATGCCAACTCCTTTGACAGACTCATCCCTCTTCTCCCAAAAGGTAGGGCTGAAGGGAAGCTGAGGGGCAGCGGGGCATAGACTGTGGGAGAGTGAGAGGTGAGGGGAGACGTCTGACCTAGGTGCCTTCTCCTAACCCCTGTCTCTCGTCTCAGACTTCCATTACGTTGCCATGGATTTCGGGGGACATGGGCTCTCATCGCATTACAGCCCAGGTCTCCCGTATTACCAGCAAAACTTTGTGATTGAGGTCCAGAGAGTTGTAGCAGGTAAATAAGAGGCCGAATGTGTGTGTGTGTGTGTGTGTGTGTGTGTGTGTGTGTGTGTGGAGGGGTGCACTGGGGACATCCCCTGTCCTCTCTGGAGCGGGGTGTGGTAACCAGGTAGCGATCCCGGCCTGGGAGTGACCTGGGGTCTGGCCCTAGTCCTGCCACGAGTTCATGGGTGACTCTGGGAGAGCTGGAGAGGATGGGCCAAAGAAGAGCTCTATTCCTCCTGTGGGTTCCGCTCCCGCAGGGAAGCTGGGGTCCCTCTGAGCTAGTTTCCTGAGTGGGGCACCCCAGATGCTGGGGACGGACGTCGTGACCTCAGGGACTGCAGGACAGAGGTTTGCGGGAGGCTGGGCCCATCCAAAGCTGGCTCCGTATGTTTTCAGCTTTGAAATGGAACCGTTTTTCCATCATGGGCCACAGTTTCGGTGAGTACACGTTACACTTGGGCGGGCGGGGGGCTGACTGGGCTGGGGGGCTGCGAGGGAGGGAGAAAATCGGTACACCAGTACCCTGCACTTCTGGGCACTGCAAGGAGAGGGGAAGGGGTGTGCGGGCACTATGGGCGCTCTGCCCTTTGGCCTGAGGCAACTCCCCCAAGGGACATACGGCCCCAGAGGCGGCTGTCTTCCAACGTGACAAGAGAGATGTGGCCTTTGGAGTGGTTAGGTCTGACGAAGGGGCCATATGGCCCCAGGGAGGGAACCCCAAGTTTGACAGTGAATGAAGAGCCCCAGGGGGAGAGAGGAGCCAGGCCCCTAGCCTGGGGTGGGGCAGCCCTTGGGAGGAAGTTTTCGTAGAACTTCAAGAGCTGGGAGAATACCAGCTCACTCTTCTTTTGCCCCCCCCCCCCCCAGGTGGTATTGTGGGCGGAATGGTGAGTAGATGGCTTTGCAGTGACCACCTCTGGCCACCTTGGGCGCTCTGACAGGGGGCGGGGGGGCGGGGGGCGGGTGGTGGTTGCGGGGGAGAGCGGGAGAAAGAAGGGGAAGGCGCCAGGAAAGGAAGTGTGTCCTCCTATCACAAATTTGAAGTCAGCATTTTATGACCTGGTGTCAGTTTGCTCTGCCACTGGCAGTAACCATTATTGTGGGGAGGTTGCTGAAACTGGAGATTCCTGTTGGAGTTCAGAGTTTCCGCACCCTTCATCCCCAGGGAGCCCTGGAATCTAGCCACAGCAGGAGGTGGACCTTGGTCTGAGTGTGGACCTTGGGGGGAGGGGAGAGGAGGAAACAAAGACACTGGAAATACCAGTGTCCCCAGGGAAAAGCTGGAGTCTCATCGCCTTCTTCCTCTCCTACCCATTGTTTCCTTTTTGGGTCCCATCATAGTATTCCTGTACCTTCCCCAAGATGGTGGATAAACTTATCTTGCTGGACACGTTTCCGTTTGCCCTGGACTATAAAGTAAGAACAAAGGCTTTCATGCGTACTGTCATGGGGGAGACCCAGGCCCCCCGGTAGTGTCCTCAGCCCTGTCTCTTTGGTGGGTATCAGGGAGATGGGAGAAGGTGGCAGAGGGTAGACAAGGGGGGATCAGAGAGGATCCCCGCAGAGGACAGGGTTGTGCAGCCTATACCCCAAGGAGTGGGCAGAGAAAGGGGTTGCAGGGGCCTTTGTGATCCTTGGAAACCCTGTATGTGGCATGGCTACAGAATGCCAGATCAGTCACGAAGTGGCAGGGGACGGAGAGGGTAGGAACGGTGGATTGAGGAAGCTCTGGGGGCACACAGCTTGGCGAGGCCACCCGCACTCATGCTCAGTTGCATGCTTTTGCGCCGTGCACACACTGGACAACCGCACACAGCAGCCCTGAGTGCAGACCAATGGGAAAGTGCCGAGCCCTCTCGCCGCCGCCACCAGTGACAACAAACAGTGCCGTCCCTGCATCTGGGTCCTGGCTCTGCCATTGACCTGCTGGGTGACCCTGGGCAAGCGACTTGGCCTATCCGGACCAAAATGAGATGGTTGGGCTAGATGACCTCAGAGGCGTCTGCCCCCTCTCTCACATTCGGTCATCCTGCTTCCCGAGGGCTCAGCCCCTCGGTGATGACACAGCTTTGTCACCAACTCCAGTTTCTTATCTGTAAAATGGCCACAGATGCCAAAAGGGCACGAGCCACGCTGTCTTTTTATTACCACATGCCCAACCCCAGCATACAGTAAGCGCTCAGTAAGTGCTGGTTTCATGAGTAGGTGGCCTGCGGGTTAACGTGAGGATCCAGGGAGACTTGGGCTGCTCCTCCTTCCTTATCTGAGTCACCAAACACGGTGCCCCAGGATCTTCCTCCTGGGGGTCTGGGTATCTGGTCCTCTTTGTCCTACGTTCTCAGGGGGTTGGATGGGAGCGTCACTTCCCACTGCTGCTCACGGAGCCGACCGTGGGCAGGGCTGGGCTGTTCTCAGAGGGAGCTGGGTTGGGAATGGGTACACTCGAAGGGGGGGCTGGAAGCCCCAAGTGCTCCGCTCGGCAGTCGCCTCTCCACCATTTGGAGTGAGAGCGTTAATTAAACCGGATGAACTTGCCGACCCTGGGTGGTGCTTGACTTCCGGGCCTACCGCTGCACCTTTGCAAAGCTCTGGCAGTTGATCGAGGTTTCCTTTCTCTTCCATCCTCCTCCAACCTGATCCCTGTGGCTGTCCGACCCCGGGGGGGGGGGGGGGGGGCTGGCCTGGCTGTGACCGAGGCAGACAACTTGCCCCGATCACAGGTCTAACTAGGAGCGGCTGATCCTGTGCCCCACCCCCTCACTGGGTCAGAAGGACTCCCGGCTAAAGGGGGCGCATGGGGGGCGGGGGAGGAGCTGGCCCCTTTGTCTGCAGCCCGGAGTCCTGCCCACCCAGCAGAACCTGCAACCCCCCAGGAATCGGAGAACTTGCTGACCTATAAGCGAAGAATGATAGAGCACATGTTACAGATAGAGGCCTCCCAGAAGCCCCAGCGAGTGCTCAGCCCGGAGGAGATGCTGCAGGGGTGAGTGCAATCCAGTGAGACGCGGCTGTGGCGGAGCTGGAGGAGCTATGGGATACCAAGGGAGGACATCTCTGGGGCACAGAGGGGGCATCTGTCTCCTCGCAGATGCACAGCAAGCCTGTTCCTCTCTGTGCTCCCCCTGGGCACCGGGCTGCCTGGCACTCTTCAGACACCCCAGCCGGGACTTGATCTGCCTCTTATCCTCCCCGCTCTATAGCCACGCCCTTCATGTACCAGGACCCCTCTCCACACGTCCTCTGCCCCGCTTCTTCGCCCTGTAATTCCTCCCTGGTCCTCTCTGCAGGCACCTTGCTAACGTCCCCACTCCTCCTTCCGGCCTCGGCTGGCTGCCTCTTCCGCTGGGACTCTGACTCCCCCAGGTCCAGTTGCCCTGTAGGCAACTGAAGATCTGTGGCGGTGGCCGCTGGCGGGTTGCCTTTGTCCCTCCGGCACTGGAAGTGTCGCTGGTAGTCAGGGATCTATAAATATTTGTGGTCTAAAGGGGTGAAAATACACACACCTACGCACACTCACATACGCACCCTGCTGATGCGAACATCCCCACCGACACGTGCCTGTGTCCTCCGTGGGGCGGCCCTCCTCTCCTTTCCATCTGACCTCCCCTGCCCCAAGACGTTGAGCGTCCCTCTGTCTTCCCCAGGTTCCTGAAGAACAACAGTCACGTGGGTGAGGAATGCGCACGGCTCCTCCTGCAGAGAGGAACCACCCAGGTGGCCACAGGTAGGGACTGTCACCCTCCGAGACCGCCGCTTACTGGCACTGTTCTTATTGAGGAGCGATAGCTAAGCACCAGGGCCGCTTGCTCCGGACCTGGCATCACGCTAAGTGCTCAGCAAACAGTATCTCACGGAACCCTCCTGCTGCCCTATACTCACCCCCTCCAGAGCCGGAGAAACTGAGGCTCGGAAAGGCCAAGTGACTCACGCCAGCTCAGGCAGCTGCGAGTCGTCAGGTGTCTTTGGACTGAACGTTGGGGAATGTTCCAGCCATGCTGTGCTGGCCCGTGTGGCGGGTGCTGGTGTTCGAGGCTAGGGTTTGAGGCAGCGTGACTCAAAAGAGGTTTTTCAAAATGGACAAGCGGACAGGGTGCCTGGCAGGCTCAGTCAGTAGAGCATGTGACTCTTGATCTCAGGGTCGTGAGTGCCACCCCACGTTGGGAATGGAAAAAAAAAGAAGGCGCGCCGGGGGGGCTCAGTCGGGTAAGCGTCCGACTTCGGTTCTGGTCACGATCTCGCGGTTCATGGGTTCGAGCCCCGCGTCGGGCTCTGCGCTGACAGCTCAGAGCCTGGAGCCCGCTTCGGATTCCGGGTCTCCCTCTCTCTCTGCCCCTCCCCTGCTCTCACTCTGTCTCTCTCTCAAAAATAAATAAACATAAAATAAATAAATAAATACAAATAAAATAAAATAAAGACCCAATTTCCAACTATCCCCCTTTTACTAAAACAAATCTAATTGTGAGACAGCCTTATAGTTTATGGGTCTATGAGTTAGTCATTTCCAATTAGAATACGGCCAGGTTTGTGCCAAGTTACCAGAACCTGCAACAACAAACCAAATGAAGCCCAGGGTGCTTCTGTTAGCGCTGGTTTTCCCCCAAAAGTTGGAGGCTTCCCTGATCGACCCAAACAGCTTCCTGGTTTCCGGTTTCTTAGTCTTAGGGCCGGTCTCCTCTACTTGTGCGCGCATAAGAAACTAATGCAGACATATCAAGAGAATGCCACGTGGCCGTCTGAGACTCCGGTTTTCCTTAAATTTCCCCATTTAAGTAAGAAAAACTTACAAGTACACGTGGACTCACGTGTCCCACGCAGTGACTTCCTGGACTGGCCCGGGGGGGCTTGTTAGTTTTTCGCGGGACCGTTCCCTCCTTTGAAGCGCGTTTCCCTGTGCCTTTTAGTTTCAGTTTTATTTTTAGAGTAAGGCTGAAGTAAGATCTAAGGATATTAAGTGTGGCGGATCCAGGGGATGCTGCTTACGAGTGTCGCTTCCAAAGGGCCCTGAGACACTCTCACGTGTCTGGGTTTCTCCCAGCGAGGTCTCAGACCACCGGGGGAGCTCGGAGCACCGGACGGTCGGTCCTTACGTGTGCATCCCTGGCCACGCCAATCACTAGTTACCTTACGAGATGCAAATGGCTGTGGGACCGCCACACGTCTGGAGGAACAGCCTCAGACGCTTCCGCTAGGCCGGAAGGAGCAAGTGTCCCTTCTCTTCGGAGCTGAGTGACTCAGTCTCTCCCGATTCTAGCCAGAAAACCGACTCAAGCCTCACATTAATAACATCCATTAGTATAAGGCCAACTTCAAACCGTCCGTCCGTCCACTCCACCCTCTAGGTTACAGATCACCTTTGACAGCTCGAATAAAAGTCAGGACCGTCAACTCAAATTGAGGAGGTCCGGGTATCGGGAGAGCTCGCCAGAGACACCTGTGAGGTGCTGAGAAGTCAGGGGCGGGGACGAGGGGCCCGTGCGGGCACCCAGCACTGAGTCCTGAGGACCCCCGGGTGCGCTCAGGCGAGCTGCTCTGATATCCTGCCGACCATGCCGAGACCTGTTAACACGACACGAATAAACAGGTATTTTCTTTTAGGGCATTTGCTCTTGATGCACCTGCCCAGTGTGTGCTCGGGGCAGAAATAGAGATCATGCCTGGGAGTTCAGTGAAGCCATTCTGACCTCAAAGCTCTAAGCGTAGCTTCCCTGGGAGCCTAGGGGCAGGGCCCACAGCGATTCAAAGTCGAACATTTCCTTCATCATGGTTTTCTTTTTAACAAGAGGGAGGCTCTGGCACAGTTTTCACTGAAGGGTGGGGAGGTGGGGAGGAACCGCCTGAACTTGGCACTGGCTGCATGGTGGGCCCCTGCTCAGGCTGGGGTCAGGGTGGCAACGGCAGGTGCTACTTGGCCAGCTCTTTGCTTTCTTGCCGCGGTTGGTTGAAGGTTTTAAGGAGTCACCGGGACCTGGTTCCGCTGGGGATGCCTGGAAACTACACATTTCTTTGGGAAAATGCCAGGAGTGAGTGTTTCAAGGTGGGATTCCCCCACTGGGTGCAGAGAGGGGACCATCTGGTGGCTGGCCTGCTGGGCATCTTCCTCTTATTCCTGGGGGTTCTTAGCCCAAGGGGTGAATATTCCCATTTTGCAGAAAGAGGGAGGGCTGGTTTCTAGAAAACAGATGCAGAAGATAACTGTCTACTCCGTGATGGTTTTCCTTCCTTCCCAAGCATATTGTTAAGGAGCGCCCGCCCTGGGAGAGCACAGGAAGGCAGGGGGTGGGCTGGAGCAGTCACCTGGTGAAGGTCCTTCTGGACAGCATGTGGGCTCAGGGGCAGGAGAAAGGAGGGTGGCCGGGAGGTGGGAGGTTGGAGGAGGACAGAAGGGAAGACCTCATGGGCACGCTGAGCAACAGGTGGTGAAGGTGAAGGTGCCCAAGGTGGTGGGTGGGGAGCCACTGAAAGGTGGTAGCCGTGCCCCCTGCCGCCACCACCCCCAGTGAGACTCTGCAGAGTCCAGTTCTAGAACAATCTGGAAGGTGGCAGGGGAGGCCAAGTGGGGCTGGAGTCGGGAGCTGGGTCTGGAGATGAGAGGGGAACCAAAGCAGGGGCCCTGGGCACGGAAAATGACTTTGTCTCTGTGAGGGAGAACCGTTTCTGTCCTGCGGAGCCAACACTGAGTGTGTGGGTGTTTCCCACAGTGACCGGCTCTTCCAGCTGGACGTCCTGTGACTCACTTATCTCAGTTCTGACACGATCCACCCACAGGCTAAGGGCTCAGTCCCCCGAGGCTGCCCTCACTGTGGATGCCAGTTATAAGTCCCGGCTGCTACCTGTGCTTCTGACTCACTGGCTATAAATCTGGGGTTCCCTGGGAACGCAAGCTTGTGTGGCCACTCTGGAAAACAGTATGGGGGTTCCTCAAAAAACTAAAAATAGAACTACCTTACGACCCAGCGATGGCACTACTAGGCGTTTATCCACGGGATACAGGGGTGCTGTTTTGTTTTTTTTTTTTTCAACGTTTATTTATTTTGGGGACAGAGAGAGACAGAGCATGAACGGGGGAGTGGCAGAGAGAGAGGGAGACACAGAATCGGAAACAGGCTCCAGGCTCTGAGCCATCAGCCCAGAGCCCGACGCGGGGCTCGAACTCACGGACCGCGAGATCGTGACCTGGCTGAAGTCGGATGCCCAACCGACTGCGCCACCCAGGCGCCCCACAGGGGTGCCGTTTTGAAGGGACACACGCACCCCAATGTTTATAGCAGCACTATCCACAATAGCCAAAGTAAGGAAAGAGCCCAAATGTCCATCGATGGATGAATGGAGAAAGATGATGTGGTGTGTACACACACACACACACACACACACACACACACACACACAATGGAGTATTACTTGGCAATCAAAAAGAATGAGATCTTGCCATTTGCAACTACGCGAATGGAACTGGAGGGTATTATGCTCAGCGAAATTAGTCAGTCAGAGAAAGACAAAAATCATATGACTTCACTCACATGAGGACTTTAAGAGACAAAACAGATGAACGTAAGGGAAGGGAAACAAAAATAATATAAAAACAGGGAGGGGGACAAAACGTAAGAGACTCATACATATGGAGACCAAACTGAGGGTTACAGGAGGGATTGTGGGAGGGGGAGGGGATAAATGGGGGAGGGGCACTAAGGAATCTATTCCTGAAATCATTGTTGCACCATATGCTAGCTAATTTGGATGTAAATTAAAAAAAAAACAAACAAAAAAATCTGGGGTTCCTTCCACCCACTCCTCAGTTTCAGAGGCTTACAGAACTTGGGAAACCCATTTACTCCCTAGGATACAGTTCATTATAAAGGATACACCTGAGGAACAGCCAGACGGGAGAGATCCAGAAGGCAGAATGTAAGGGAGGAGTGCGGAGCGTCCACGCGTCCCCTGGGTGCACCGTCCTCCCAGCACCAATGTGTTCACCAGCCCGGGAAGCTCCCTGAACCCCCTAGTTGAGGGATTTTTTTAATGGAGGCTTCGCCGTGTAGACATGGTCCATCATCACAGCTTCTGGCCCCTCTCCCCTTCCCAGAGGATGGGGAGGGAGACGTAACATTTCAGGCTTCTAATCGCAGGTTGACCCTGAGGCTATCTAGAGCCCACCAAGAGCCCCCTCATTAGGACCAAAGATGCTCCTATCACCTAGGAAATCGCAAGGGATTCTGAAGCTCTGTGTCAGGACGTGGCCTCAAAGGCCAGATATCAGAACAAAAGATGCTCCTAGCACCTGTATTACTTAGATTACACAGGCTTTAGGAGCTCTGGCCAGGAGCCAGGCCTGCAGACTAAAATATCTACTTCCTATTATATCACAACAGCACAGTCTTTATTGGCTGTGGCAGGAGACGGGTGGGGGGGCGGTCTAGGGTTCTGATCATATCTCCCGCATTCGAAAGTATTTTCTTATGAATTGTCTGTTTCCCGCGACTTGTTAGGGATTCCAAAAGTCTTGGAGGAGGTGTCGGCTCACAAGTCGCTGGCCTGGCTAGCCCGAGGGGCCCCAGCAGGCTCTGGGCAGGCCGAGCCCAGTCTCTCCTCTTTCCGGGGCTCACACTGGCCTCATCCCTCTCAGTTCCTTCCCAACGAAACAGGTTGTTAAGGGAGTTAAGTCAGTGCAAAGCCCCCACTGAGCAGCTGCTGGCCCTGATGTCGTGGGACCTGAGTCTGAGAAGAGCACCAAGCAGCCTTCCAAAAAAGCTAGGGCTGCTTGCTCTTGGATCTGTTCGTGGAACTCCTCTAAGGGATATCTGTGCTGGCCTGCTGGTCTGAGAAACACATTTCTGGCCTTTGAAAGTCTCACTGTCTCGTGGGGGGCGGGGGGGAGCAACAGAAAAGCAGCCAGGCTGTGGGCCTGCTGGGGCCTGTTTAGGATGTGCCCAGTGGAAGCGAGTCTTGGAATAGGAGGAGGATGTGGCCAAAGAGAAGAGGAGCCATGGCCCAGGGCAGAGAAAACAGCTCGGTAGGTACCTTGGTACCTCGGTAGGTACCCAGGTACCTTGGGGGTCACCCCACCCTTAAGGTAACCCCCTTTCAAAGTTGTTTCACATCCTCTGAGCAGCTGGAGCCCAGGCCTGGAGGAAGGAGGAGGCAGCGAGCCCAGGTGGGGGCCCCGGGGTTGCCTGTGGTCCTGCACGGGCAGCGGGGGCTGATTGTCAGTGCAGGGAGGTCAGGGCCAGAGCCGAAGGTCACCCAGAGGCCTCAGCCTTGGTTTCATTAGGCCGAGATGATTACACGGTCCTCCCAAGTATTTTGAGTCCCAAATGCCTAAGAACCTCTAACAACAGTTAATCGTCTAGATTTAAAACTATGTCTAAAAGTTCCATAATCTCTAATTAGAGGGGGAAACCTAATAATTATGGAAAAGAGCTCTCCTTAATGTTCCCATAATTGTTTCTCGGAAAGCCATTTTGTATTCAAACATCAGGTTTTCAGCAGGGAGACCTCACGCCCTTCCCCTGGTGGACCCCCAACCCCTGCGTCCTGCCCAAGTACCCCTTCCTCCGGAGCTGATGGGGTGTACAAAGGGCTGGGCACGGATGCCAACCTAGTCGCCATTTTGGTTTTGCTTTTTACGTGAATATTACTTTTTCGAACAGGTGCTACATGACGTAGTTTGAAACACAATGTACCATAAACAGCTGCGCGTGTCTCGCCGTGTCTTACCCCTTTCCCATCCTTGTGGCTCAGCTCACCCCCCAGGATAACCCGCTTTTTAAGCGTGCTCATATCCTTCCAGTCCACTGTCAGGCTGCGGCAGAGAACCGAGGCTTGGCCAGCAGGTGGGACCACGGGTCTCCCAACCCCGCCAACCTTCTTTTCTCTTTGACACTTGATGGCACTGATGCTTAGCCACCGGGTACTTCCTGGGGTTTAAAGATCACGCGATCACCTTAAGGTTCTCAGAGATGACAGCTACCGTCCATCACCGTCCTGCACCGCTCTCTGGGGTGGCCCGAGGGACGTGCCCGGGTGGGCCACACTGGCCCGTGTCCGGGTGGCCGTGGCCAAGCTCTGCTGCCCTGGCTCGGTCCCAAGAGGACACGAGTGCAGGCTGAGGAAGTGCACCCCGGCTGGAAGGGCCCCGGGTCCCCAGGGAAGTCGCGCCGAGTCCCTCACCCGGACAGGCAGCACTGAGGCCCCCGTCTTTGTGCTTCCGTTCCAGGTCTGGTGCTGAGCAGAGACCGGAGGATCTCTTTGGTGAGTGCGGCCGTCTCTCTTTCTCTTTTGTTATCGCCGTCCAACATGCGTGGCACAATAGTCATCGTTTTAAAATCACTCGTAAGTGTCCAGTTCAGTGGCACTAAATACATTCACAATGTCATACAACCATCATTGCCCCCAGAAAAACTCTGTCCCCACCGAACACCGGTTCTCCACCCTCCCCCCGTCCCTGGTGGCCACTGTTCTGTTTTCTCCGTATGAACTTGGCTGGTCTAGGGACCTCATCTAAGTGGAATCATGCAAAACGTGGCCTCCTGTGTCCGGCTTATTTCACTTACTGTTTCCAAAGCTCATCCGTGTTGTGGCAGGTGGTGGAATTTCATTCCTCCCGTGACTGAGTAATATTCCGTTTGTCTGGATCGATCCACGCATCCGTCGATCGACACTTGTGTTGTGTCCCCCTTTCGGTGACTATGAACCATGCTGCTGTGAACACGGGTTATGAATATCGGTTCGAGCCCTTGCTTTCAATTTTTTTGGGATCTACACCTAGGAGTGGAATTGCTGGGTCCCATGACGATCCCGTGTTTCGCCTTTTTTGAGAAACCGCCAAACTGCTTTGCGCAGCGGCGACCGTCTTCGTTCCCACCAGCCACGGGCAAGGGTTCCAATTTCTGCGCCACCTCACCAGCGCGCGTTACTTTCCTTTTCAAAAAATTTTCAGCCGTCCTGGCGGGTGTGAGGTGGTGCACAGCCTCTTTCGAATCGTTGGTCTCTTTGTGGCAAGGGCTGAGGTGGAGAGGGATCCCCAGGGGGGCCGGCACGAGTCGGGGCCGCACCCGGATTTGCCCTGCACTTGGGAGACATGGAGGGACGCCGGCGGGAGGTGGCCACGGTGCAGCAGCCGCTCCTGGTCCTTCCAGGCGCCTTGCACGTGTGCCCGGGTAGTCCTCACTGCAGCCCCAGAGGAGGGACCTGTCGGCCCCCGCAGGCGAGGACACGAAGGCAGCCTGACGACTTGCCTGCGATCAAGCAGCACCGTCGGTGGGGGCTGCACACCCACGAACGACTGAAAAACCATTACTGACACACAGGTGCCCACAGAGCAAAACGTGAATATCAAGGCCCACCGTTGGCCACGTTGAGGGCAGACTTTGCAGCCCCATCTGTGTTTTCGTGACTATGAACGTAGACGCCGACCTATTTTAGGGCTCTTTGTTTTTGCTGTTCGTTTAGGCTTTCACATAAGTGGTTGCAAATGCTTCCGTGGATGTGGATTAACTGGAAGGGCAGCGGGAGTTCAGGAAAGGCACACTGGTGGGGGGTGGGGGGCGGAGGGGGCGGTCAGAGGAGTTTCCTGGAAGAAGTGGGACATGAGCCAGGTCCAGAGTGGTGGGATCGACCTGGGTAAGAAGGGGAAGACTTTCCAGGTACCTGCTTACCATGTAGATAGGGGCTTAGAATAGGCTTAGTGCACGTGTTGAGATGGGGTTCCTGATGGAGGGTGTGAAGACCAGAAGGGGAGAGAGGGGCTGCATAACACGAGGCCTGGAAGCCAGCAGCCAGCCTGGAGCTGTGCGACAGGGGCATTTGCAGAAACTCCACCACAGAGGCTGTGTGACCTTGGGCAAGCCACTTACCCCCTCCGAACCTGTCTTGTGTGCAAAAAGGAAGTGCATTCATTCGTTTATTCATCCATGCAGCTGGTTAATGAAAAGCTAGGAGGTACCAGCCCCTATGCCCACCTTTGTGGGGTTGCTGTGTAGACTAGTTAAGGCCTGTGTGTTGAGTGCTCTAGCACATTGCTATCGCTTTAGGTGCTCACAGACGGTGCTCTTAATGAGATTAAGAGAGTAACTTGTTTTGCACATGTGAGATGCTGTCATTAGAGGTGGGAACCTCTGGCCTCAAGTGGTCTCAGGGAGACCACTGAGAGTCATCACCCGGGCCCAGACGTGGACATGAGGCCAGGACCAGGGCATTAGCCAAAGGGATGAGAATGTTTGACTTTTGGTTTTGACCCAGCTGGGATCTGTTCTCAATATGGTGTGAGGTAGGGATCCATTTTCATTTCCCCCCCCCAGATGAATAGCCAGTTGGCCCATTACCAGTTATTGGGGGTCCTCCTAACCACTAAGACTCACTCACCGTGTTTTGTCTTCTGTGTGCCGGTCCTCAGGCAGGGAGCTAATTGCCAGATTCTAACCAGTGGGGTCCTGGAGGCCCCTGTTGGAAAGCTTCCCTCCAGAAAGAGTGATCCTGGCTGGACCCCTGACCTGAGCCAGGCAACCCTCTAGGCAGCAGGGCAGGGCCCCAACTCTCCATTGCTCCACAGTGCGGGTTGGGTTGGTTACTATTTGTGGCATTTGGAAACACCCCTTCCCCCTCCTAGGAGCACACAGCTGTTCTGCAGCGGGGTCATGGTCAGTCACAGTGCCCAAAATGGGAAGAGTGCCCACCGATTTGAAGTTTACGTTTGGAACATAAACTGAATGACAAAAGATACAAATTCTAAAATTTCGTTTTAGAATTCCATTTTTTGTTCCATTGATCTTGTCACCATCTGAGAAATACCATTCTATTTTAATTCCTATTTCCTTCTAATTGTTTTGATAGTTAGTAGAACCAGTGCTCTCTCCTTGTTCTTCTTTTACACATTTCCTTGGCTTTTATTGCATATTTTCACTCCCAAATGAAGTTTGGAATGATCATCTTCTGCCAAAAATTATATTGGGATGGGGCACGTGGCTGGCTCAGTTGGTAGATCATGCAGCTCTTGATCTTGAGGTCGTGAGTTCAAACCCCATGTTGGGCATAAAGCTTACTTAAAAAAAGATTATATTGGGATGATACTGAGTTTGTAGAATACTTTGGGAATTTAGTTACTGTTAAAATTATGAATGGGTATCACTTATTCATAATAAAGGCACCACCTCAATTTAGTGGCTTTCAGGCAACGGGTTATCCATATGAAAAAGTACGATCCTAGATCATTGCCTCACACTACACACAAAAATAATTCAAGATGGATCACAGATCATAACATGAGAGCTAAAACAGTAAGGGTTCTAAAGAAAACAGGGAATACGTTCATGACCTTGATGTAGACAACATATTTTAAATAAAACAACATACACATGTGAATCAATAAAAATATTGACAAACAGGTCTTTATTAAAATTTAGAATGTCTGTTCATCATGGGGGCACCTGGGTGGCTCAGTGGGTTGAGTGTCTGACTCTTGATTTTGGCTCAGGTCATGATCCCAGGGTTGTGGGACTGAGCCATGCATTTGGCTCCATGCTGAGTGGAGATTCTCTCTCCCTCCCTCTGCTCCTTCCCCCCACTTGTGCTCATGCACACTCTCTTTCTCCCTCAAAAAGAAAAAAATAATAACAATACTTTCTGTTCATCAAAAGACAATTTAAGAGAGTGAAAAGTCAAGCCACAGACTAAAAGAAGATATTTAAATGCATAGGTCTACTAGAGGACTCATACACAGAATATATAAAGAGCTCTGACAAATCAATAAGGTAAAAACTAACAACCTCCTTTTTAAAAACAGGCAAAAGATTTTAACAGGCACTTCAAGAAAAAGGCTATCCAAGTGGCCAATCAACACATGAAAGGTGCTCATCATCGTTAATTAGGGCAATGCAAATCAAAAGACCAATGAGACACCTCTACGTCACTGGAATAGCCAAAATCAAAAGGCCTGACATCACTAAGTCTTTTTTTTTTTTTTTTAAGTTTAGTTTTTGAGAGAGAGCGAGCAGTGGAGGGGCAGAGAGAGAGAGAGAGAGAGAGAATCCCAAGCAGGCTCTGCACTGTCAGCGCAGAGTCCGGTGTGGGGCTTGAACTCACTGACCGTGAGATCATGACCTGAGCTGAAATCAAGAGTCAGGCATGGACTGAGCCACCCAGGAGCCCCCTGACGACACCAAGTCTTACTCGGGGCATGGAGCAACCAGAATTCATCTACACTGCAGGAGGAAATACAAATTGATGCCACCATTTGGAAAATTGTTGCAGAACTGCTAAAGCAAAATATAGGCAAATCCTGTGAGCCCGCAATTCCACTCCTAGGTGTAAACCTAGCAAAAATACGTGCCGTGTGCACCAAAGACACGTGTGAGGATGCTCATAACAGCTTCATTCGTAACAGTCCCAAGCTGGAACTCACCTACATGTCTTTGAACGACAGAATGCATAAGTTGTTATATATTCAGGCGCCGGAGCACCACACAGGAACGAGAAAACCAACACGCTCACAGAGCAAAAGGAGCCAGAAAGAGAGCACTCTGTATGATTCCATTTACCTGAAGCTCAAGCAGAGGCAAACTGATCTCTGGGGCCAGAGTTTGAATAGTGACGTCCTTGGAGAAGACTCCAGGGGGGAACCTGCTGGGTGCTGGTGATGTTCCAGGCTTCGATCTGGGTCACGTGGAGCATTTATATGCGAAGGGCCATCATGAACCGACACACAGATCTGGGGACTTTGCCGTAAGTTACACTTGAATTACAAGAGAAAATGTGGGGTGCCTTGGTGGCTCAGCTGGTTGGGCGACTTGATTTCAGCTTAGGTCACGGTCTCACGGTTCACGGATTTGCTCACAGCATGGAGCCTGCTTTGGATCCGTCTCCCTCTGTCTGCCCCTCTCCAGCTCACGTACTCACTCTCAAAAACAAACAAAAAAAGTCAAAAAAAATTTTACAAAAGAAACATATACATTGGGAAGTGAAAGTGGACTAGGGAAAGAAGGTAAGAGGAGAGGGATGTAGACGCAGAGACGACCAAAAAAAAAAAAAAAAAAAAGACAAGCACACCCAATAGCCTTTGCTCTTAAAGACTTTCTTGGAGAAATATCCTCCTATCGTGGCCTTGGAAGAAACCACTGCAAAACCCCAGCCTTGTGTTGCGCTTTCACACCTGGAGACGTATGTGGAGGGAATATCCCTCAGTGTCTGCCTTGGGGACCAACATAGAATTGAGTCGAGGGCCTGAGCCCACAAGCCGGAGAGCCCCAGTTCGGCCAGAGAAGCCTATGGAAGCAAGGCGAAGAGGATGGGGGCTGGGGGCAGACACCTGAGCCGAGTCCTGGTGCCATCTCCTGTTTGCTCTCGTGCATCTTTAGCCTGTGTGACCCTCCCCCAAAGCACCGTTTTAATATGCCCATCAGCACGGGTCCCGGGGAGCCCCTCTGTGGGCAGGAGCCACCTTGGTGCTTTTCCTTGAGCTGGGCGCTCTGCCTGGAGGAGAGGGTGCAGCATGTCCGGGTCCTCGTAGACCGTTCATCTGGGAACGCCTGTTTCTGGAAGAGCACCCAAGGTCATTTTCGCCCAAGGAGCGGGAACTAGCTGGGAGGTCGGCGCAGAACAAGGGCAGTGTGCTCTCGTGGCTGTGACTGGAGGTGTGCTTGTGTGCTCTCATGAGGATTTCATACTCGTCAAGGGTGGGGAGGAGTGTCGGGCACTTGGCACAGTCAGTCCTCGTGAGAGCTTTGCGGAATTCATCCGCTCAGCACCCCTGTATCAAGCTCCTCCTATGGCACATCTCGAGTTCTGGGGCTGGGGCAGCACAGTCCGGTACAAGCATAACGTGAGCCTCACGTAATTTCACGTCTCGGAGTAGCCATATTAGAGTAAAAAGAAACAGGTGAGACCAAGTTTCGCATTTTTTAACTCCATGTATCCGAGATGTAGTCCGTGTAAACATTTCAGATATTGGGCCTTTTTTCATGCTGTCTTTGAAATCCTCTGTCCAGTTTCCACCTACAGCGCATCTCAGCTTGGACTAGCCCCATTTCGAGCACTCATAGCCACGTATGTGTCCCTTGTGGGACAGCACAGATCTGACGCCTTCAATGGTCATAAGACAGGGTGGTCCGGGCTATGACGGAGGCCTGCAAGGGCGGTGGGGACATCGAGGTATATTCATTCTGCCCTGTGGCTTAAGCAGATTTCTTTCTCGTGGAAATGGCTGGTGCTGGCACGCGGGCCGCTGCCTGGCCGGGCAGCACTACGGGGCGGCCTGTGGATGGGGAAAGGGGTTTCGGGGCGAGGGGCCACACCTAGTCCTCAAATCTAGGCCCAGAAGCAGCCCAGGTCACTTCTCTGCATTTAGTCGCACAAGAACACCAGGAGGTAAAGGGATTTGGACACGTCTGGCTGGGCAGCCGTGAGCCCAGAAAGAGGGAGAACAGATTTAGGGGGAAAACCAGTCTGACCCGTGGGGTTTAGAGAGGCCTCTGTTGAGGTGATGTGTTTGGGAACTGAGGCAGATGGCCATGGTGGCCCCATGAGGCCCCCGCTGCCCCCAAGAGAGATGGGCTTCGCACCCACAGCAGCACCCGCTAACCTGTGGGAGGACTCACTGTGGTTTTGTCTCTGCAGCCAGAGCACAGCATCGATTTCATCAGCAGGGACCTGTTTGTGCCTTTCATCAGGAAGCTGCAGGCCCATGTCCTGCTCATCAAGTAAGTTGGAGCCATGTGCCCGAGAGGCTCGACTGTCAGGAATCTCCGCGGCTCTAGGGGGAGGTTCCCAGTTCTACCAGCGAGACCTGGCCGTCATTTTTCACGGGCGGCTGCTCCCACTGCCCCAAGCAGTGGAAGGCGAAGCAAGGGGAGGGCTCGGGCAGCGGGTGGAGCGGATTCGAAGGCACCTCTCAACAGGAGTCTGCGAGGCAGGGGCCAGCGGGCCTGACAGTGGGACGCTCGCTCTACCAAATTCTCCAGCCACACCAGACCCCTTACGGCCCCAGATCCGGGCTGCTCACCTGCCTTCCTCCCCACTGCGGCGCCCGGCCGGAAGCAGTCCCACAGTGAACATCCTTCTGTGTGGCTTGGATGCCACTTTCCGCTCTGCTGCGGCCAGCCTAGACTGTGGCACGCCTGAGGCAGGAACCCCGACTTCTGGGGACACGTGTGTCTCTGGTGCTGAGCACGGGGGTTTAGGAAGCAAATCCACACCACAGGGAAATACGCCGCACGTCCTCACTAGGACGGTCAGACTAAAGATAACCGGTGTCGGCGAGGATGTGAGACACCAGAACCCTCGTGCTGGGGGGCTGTAACACGGAGCAGCCACTTGGAAAGAAGTCTGGCAATTTCTCAAGCCAGTGTTACCACAGGACCCGGCAACCGCACTCCCTGGGCATCTGTGTGCCCCACATAGGACCACACGACAGCTCGCACGTGATGGCTCGGAGCAGTGTTGTTCACAACGGCCCAGAGGTAGAGACGTCTGTCAGCCGGCGAGCAGATGAGCCAAGTACGGTACCTCCATACAGTGGGCTATGTTTTAGCCACAAAGGGGAACGAACTTGTACGGGCCACACGGGCGAGCCTTGGGAACATTATGTTAAGTGGAAGCCAGCCACACAAACCCACGTACCCACGTATGATTTGCTTCACATGCAAGTCCAGAGAGGAAAGTCTAGAGAGGGTTGATCAGTGGTTGCAGAAGACAGACTGGGCACTGTGTGTGTGTGTGTGTGAGTGTGAGAGAGAAAGAGAGGGAGAAAACTACGGGTTTGGGATGTTTGAGACAATAACAACATCCTAAAACTGACCGTAGTGATTGTTGTACAACTCAAATATACTAACAAACATGGAATGGTACA
The DNA here is from genome assembly GCF_018350175.1 of Felis catus. NCBI lineage: Eukaryota > Metazoa > Chordata > Mammalia > Carnivora > Felidae > Felis > Felis catus. Next base: position 135,548,149 of record NC_058374.1, read on the forward strand.
TGTTAAATGGGTGAAGTTCTCTCAGTAAAGATGTCGGGAGAGAAAGCATTAACTTAAGAGCCTGTCATCACCTCCCGGCCCTGCCATTCAGAGGCTGTGGCCACAGGCAGGTCCTGCAACCCGATGGAGTTGAACCCACAGCACTTGGCTCACGTTGGCCATTGAGCCCCGAGTGCCCGCAGGTGCCCAGGGCCTCGACCCCGATTTACACCTGGGCTCTGAGGGAAACTCGGAGGCAAGCCCGGGCCTGTCTCCTCTCGGCCTGGAACCCAGGGCAGGGGCGAGGCACCACAAAGTGGCCCTAAGGTGAGCCCTGATTTTTCTTTGGCTTTCCAGAGCAATGCAAGGGTTTTATAACGTGAGAAGAGAGAACGACGCTGACAAGGAGGCCCTAAATTTGGCGACGGACATACTGAAATCTGTCCTAAAGGAGGTAGGTGTGCGGGGCTCAGCCAGGCTGGGGGTCAGCAGGGTCCTCACCCAGGCTCTGGTCTGGACCCAGGTCTAATGGGTGACTGCCAGGAACTACCAGGCCTCACTCCCCACTGTGGCCAGTCCCTAGAGCCACATGTGACTCGGCACAGGAAACACATTTAATTGGCAGAATCTCCCAGTTTTATTGTCCTCACATATCCTGTAGGCCAAGCCCAACTGGGCCAGAGGCCATCCCACAATTTCTAGAGTGAGCAGGTGACCAGTTACATCAGTGGGTGACGGCTGCAGGTGAGGGTGGGTCTCCCAGTTGGGGAGCTGAGACTCACGCTTTGTCCCTGGGAGCACCTGGCACTTTCCGACCATCACCCACCATAAACACCTGACCCCGGGGGCCTCTGCTAACATCTCGGCATCGGCACCGGAGTGGCCGGCTGGATGGTCAGCGGGCAGTGCCTTCCTGCCTCCCAAAGAGGATCAAGTTTGAAAGGCTGCTCATTTTTCAAGCCAACCTTAAAGTGGCAGAATGAACAGCACCCCGGGTCCCTCCCCAGCCTCGCTCTACCACCTCACTGCTCAGAACGGTCCAGAAGCCCAGGGTTTGGACACTTACCCCCCCAAACAGGCCTTTCTTGCTGGCTCTGAGCCAGGCCCTGACTTAACCAGAGGGTGCCCCTGGAGCTGCAGGTCAGTCACTGCCCCGAGGGTCACTGTGAGGGACCCTCCTGAGACACGGGGAGGCAGCAGGCCCTGGGAAGAGGGGCCCACGGAGCCCCCGCATCCAGGCCTCACCTCACCACGCATCCCTCCCTCTCCAGTGGTTCCAGTACACAGAAGTCCCGGGCAATCACTACGTCCACATGAACCAACCCCAGCGTGTGGCCGGGATCATCGGCTCCTTTTTGAAGAGCAGTACCCCAAACCAGCTGTAGCCTGGGCCTGGGGCTTTGCCCCGCTCCCCCCACTCACCCCCCGACTCCCTGCTCCCAATCCCCATGGCCAGGCCAGGTGCGGTGGGGACAGGCCTCGCGGGTCTTGGAGACCAGCAGGGGCTGAGGCAGAGAAACCTGGGGCAGGGTTTGGAGGGATGGGGCCAAAATTCCGACTTTTGGTATCCGAGACTTCAAGGGGGAGACACTGTTTGGACCTGGAGGGTTGTCTGTTTTGTGGCTGATAATCGGCAGTGAATGGGTAGCGGACGGAGGAAGGAAGGGCCAGGTTGCTGCCCAGCTGGATGAAAAATAAAATGTTCTGTATTCGCACTGTTTCCGAGGCCGTTTCGCTGCCAGCGGGGGCCCTTCCAATGGGGGAAGCGGAGAACACAGCAGACACTTAGCCTGAGAGGAGAGTCCAAGAACAGGCCGGGAACAGAGATGAGCAGGGAGCAAGCGCTCCCCAGGCTGGTGGCGTCCTGACAAGCCCTCACCCCGGGCGGGCCCCGCCAGCATGGGGTCCCGAGACTGCAGGAGCACCAGGGCCCCGGGAGGAGCTGTCGTTCACCCCACCCGTGGGGACTCCGGCCTCGGGGGCTGGCTGACACGGTAGCCCCTCGGCCTGGGCAGCCTGGGACGAGCTGTTCCAGACCTCTGCGTCCTCACCAACCGCGCACCGTCACCGTTCACCGTTCTGCTCCGTGGGGCCCGTGGGCCAACTCGGCTCAGTAGGGTCGGAATTTGCGCTGGGCCCGCATCAGTTCAATCCTCTGCCTGTCCTCCTCAAACTTCTTGCGCAGCTGGGCTAGATCTAGGGCGGGAAGCACAAGGGGAAATGGGGCCGTATCGGTCAGTGTGGCCCGTGGCGGGGGGGGGGGGGGGGGGGGGGGGGCTGTGCCACGTGGCCCCCAAGCCTGCTGGCCTCTGCTCTGAGAAGCGGTTGGGACCTTGCATGGAGACTGACTAGCATGCAGGCCCAGTCAGAGGGTGGAAGCTGAAGACAGGGCAGCACACCTGAGGTTTCAGAGGAACCTCCTCAGTGCAAGAAAAAGCACGGAGAAAGCAAGGCACCTGCTCCCTTCCCGCCCCTACCCCACACACCCAAGGGGAAGGCAGGTGGCTTTGGGGGTGTCAGGAGCCCCCAGGGCACCTCTCCCAAACCCTCCCCACTGCAGCAGTCAGACTGGGGACAAGGTCGGGAAGTAAAGGGACTCCGCCCTGAGAGTGCCACGGAACCCAGATGGCAGGTCTGTCACCAGGTGAGCAGCCGAGGAGCCCGGAGGGAGGGCTGGCAGAGGCCCACCGTCGGTGAATCTAGACAAAAGGGCAGGAGCGGGGGTGCAGGACACAGTGGGGAACAGCAGTGAGGCCAGGGAGGGCATGGTGTGCCGGGTGGCAGGTTACCACCTGCTACAGAGCTCGTCCCCCTGCCGAGGCCGAGGCCAGGGCCAGGGCCAGGGCCAGCACCCTCTCCCCCGGGCCCCTGGGCAGCTGCCCCGCAAGCAGGGGAATTGGGGACCGCGGCAGCAAGCTCAGCATCATCATGGCCATGAGTCAACCACAGGCGATCGCTCACCCCAACACTCTCCTTGTGGGCCCCCCCCCCCCCGCCCACGCATGGCGCCCAGGCGCACTCTTTATCTCTCTCTCTCACACACACGCACGGTGCTCACTCGAGACCCCCCCCCCCGCCCCCAAATCACGTCCAGCAGCGGCCCTCTCTGCACCCGGTGAGCACTTGAGATCCACCCTCTGCCACGTGGCCCCTTGCTGGAGGCTGACAGGTTCCGGCACCAACTGCTCAGGGCTCTGCAGCCTCTAAGCAACCCAAGGGCCCCCACAGCTGCCGCTGGGGAGCCACGAGGGGACCGCCACGGGGGATGCTGCAGGCTGGGCCCCCCGACTCCAGAGCCTATCAGGAAGTCTGTGCCCAAGGACACTCCCACCCCGCACCCAGGTCTGGCCGCCCTCCACATCTGAGTTCCGGCCGCGGCTGGCAGCAGTGGCCACGGCCGGGCCGGGCCCCGAGGGAAGCGGGGCTGAAGGGCAGGGGCCTGGGGCGCTGCTTACGCTCCATCTTGGCCTCTCGGTGCTGCCAGGCGTAAAAGTTGAGCAGCTCTTTGCGGGCGCGCTTCCGTCTCTCCCTCTCCAGCACCCGCAGGCTCGCCGCCTCCGTCCGGGGTAGCACTGGCCGCCGGCCCCGGCGCGTCACCTTCACCCAGCCCTCCTCGTCCGGAATCCCTTCCTCCTCCTTGGCCTTGGCCTCCTCCTGCAAGGAACAGACCCCGTGATGCGCAGGCGCCTGGGACCCGCCCTCCTCTCGTGGCTCTTTCCCTCCTGCGCCGGGAACCTCCCCGGGCACACATCACCACCTGCTGCGGCCTCTCCCTCCCAGTGGCTAAGTACGGGGGGACGGGGGAGCACAGGGGTGCCAACGCTGCCTCCTCCCTCAGACTGTCTGTTTTCCACAGACCACTCGGAGACTAGAGGTCTCCAGCTAGGTGACCCAGGACTCAGAAGGGAAAAGAGGAGTAACCGGGACAGGCTGCCACCGCCCCTCCTCCTCGAGCGCCGCACACAACACCCACGACACCTCCTTCCCTGTGGCCACGCAGCCGCCCCTCCCGAAGCCCCACCTCAGCTATCCTCTTGTCATACGCCTCCATGAACGTGTCCACTTCGACCCTCAAGGCCTCGGGGTCCGGCACCGAGTCTGTGTAGTTGCTGACCCACTCTGAGGGAGAAAGGAGTGAGGGACGGGGCCTCCTCGGGGCCAGCCAGTCAGGATCTTTTTTTTTTTTTTTTTTTTTTAAGTGGGCTTCATACCCAGCATGGGGCTTGAACTCACAACACTGAGATCAAGACCTGAGCCGAGATCAAGAGCCGGACGCTTAACCCACTGAGCCACCCGGGTGCCCCCCAGTCAGGATCTTCTTCCACAGGCCACGAGGATGGCGACGTGTGGCCCAAGCTTCAGGTGCTAAGAAGAGTCTAGTGGCGGCGAGCTGGGCCCTCACCTCCGCCCACCCTGAGTGCCAGGCCCAGGCCTCCCAGGCACACGCAGCAGGCACGGCCCCCACAGCGCCTCCCCGCCAACCCAGGGCCCGGGACGGAGGTGCCCGACATCGCCGCGGTACTGACTGTGAACACCGCTCTTCACAGGGTGACTGTCTGTCGAGACCAGCAAAGGGCCCTTCAGGGCTAAGGCAGCCGACACCCCACCTGGCTTCTGGAACACCACGTAGGCTACCTGGAACCCCTGGGGGAAGAAGGAGAGAGGTCAGAATGCCAGGGCCCTTCCCGTCCTCCCAGTCACCCAGCACCAGGGATGCCACCTGCCCTCAGCTTGACTTGCTGCTGGACCAGGGGATGTGTGCTGGGCTGTTCCGCCACGAAGATAACCAGAAAGTGATCTGTAATCCTGGGGAGGGACGGCCACGCTGCTGATCTTCCCACTGGTGCTAGAAGCGACCCAGGCGAGGTGAGACACTCGGGACCTTCCTCCCAGTTATGGGAGGGACTCTGTGAAAAGCGAGCTCACCAAGCACCACGGGCGGACACCAGTTCACACGCGCTATGCCCGGAGCAGGTGCCTCACGTTTCCTCAAGGGGAAACGAGACCAGGCCATGGGGCCTAGGGAGGAATGGACTTCGGCGGACTTCGGCGGACTTCGGGAGCTCAGAGAGGCGTTCCCCCAGGATGCCGGGAAGAGCTAGACAAGAAGCTAAGGGATGTGGCGGATGCAGGGAAAGGAGCAGGGCGCCGTCTGCCCAACAGGCATCCTCAACCACACAAGCGAGGACTGGCCTAGGACCACGGGGACCGCTCAGCCGCCCTGCTGTCACCCTGCCACCACCGCCCCACGCACACCGCGGACGCTGTCCCAGCCCCACCGCGCGCCCCATGCGAGCAGACCGCAGAACTTGGATGCCTACCCGAACGGGCGTGGGGTGAAAAAACTTGGACTTTGGTTCCTCTGAGCGGTCAGCAAGGTCCGGCTTCTCCTGTAACTCCACAGACTGGACGGGGCCGCAGGGAGAGAGGAGGCGGGCCAGGCACTCCTGCCGAAGCGGGGGCAGGGGGTTGGGGAGGGGAGAAGCTCGGCATGAGAGGCAGCAGGGCCTTCTGGAGCCCCCTCTGCCCAGGGCAGCACCGCTGGGGGCGGGGTCTCAGAGTCCATGTCTGCCCAACGAGGGGGGCGCGCACACAGGCCCGGGCAAACCACATCCTCCTCGGCACCGTCCCAATCCTGCCTCCCGCGGCCCAAGACGTCAATCTTGTGAATTTTCATGTTCAAAACTCTGAGCAGAAAACCACAGCGCCGCTGGCCAGGGGACGTGGGAGGAAGGAGGCAGAGTGCGAGACAGAATCCAGGTATAAGCCTTTTGGGGCTTTGCTGGAAGCACATGCCCAGGACGGGTTTGGTTTGTCCCTGAAAGGGCTTCCTCACTTTGAAAGGCCATCTCGCTGAAAGATCAGTCCTTCCCTACCAATTTCTCTGGGTGAGTGATCCCCAAAGTAGGACCAGGTTCTATTACAAGAATAGGTGAGGACGTTTTGGGGGTTATGCGGAACATTCTGATTTTAGGAGACAACCAGCTAACTTTTCCTCCCCGCAGCGGCCATTTAAAACCGAAGTTAAATCAATGTTGTAGTTGCTAGACTCAGGCTGGTGGTGACCCTCGTGGTGGGAGGGGGGGAGGCATGAAGGGATTTCTTGGGCTCAGGCCATGTTCGGTTTCTGGGTGCTGAGTACACGGGGTGTTCCGTCTGTGAAATGGAGCAAGCTGTGCGCTAGGGCCCAGGCCCTTCTCTGTATACACAATACGGTTCAGGAAAAGGTAAAAAATGACGCCCTCTCCTCTGCTTCTTTCTCTAGAACAATCTTTTAGAAATCAGTATTTCTTTTTTGAATCCCAAGTCATCTAAAATCCAGCAACTCCCTTAGTTTCTCTTCTATAAAGTTATGGAAGGCAAAACTTCACTGCTTTTTGTGAAAGAAAGTTAATGTCTGGATAGATTGAGAAGTACTTTTATCTTCTTATATTTTTTCTTATGGAGATGTATCACTTTTATCATCAGGGAAAAACATGTAATTCAAACAATTCTGGGTAATAACAAGAAGCTTTGAGCTCCTCAGAACTATAGCTTTTAATTTTTTTTTTAAGTTTATTTACTTATTTGGGGGGTGAGGGACAGAGGGAGGGAGGGAGAGAGAATCGCAAGCAGGCTCCACACTGCCAGCGTGGAGCCTGATGTGGGGCTTGAACCCATGCACCACGAGATCATGAGACCTGAGCCGAAACTCAGAGTCAGAAGCTCAACTGACTGAGCCACTCAGGTGCCCCATAAAACACAGCTTTAAAAAGCCATTTCCGGGGCACCTGGCTGGCTCGGTCCAGAGTGTGTGACTCTTGATCTCAGGGTGTTAAGTTTTTAAGACCCATGTTGGGTGTAGGGATTCCTTAAAAAAAAAATTTTTTTTAAGCCACTCCCTATCAAGAGACAGAGGCAGACCTCTAGATTCTCCCTTGGGGCTTCAGTTAGATGCTTCCAACTCACCACTAAGGACTTGGTGAAGGCCAGTGGGAGCCCAGCCCTGCCTGGGACTCCTGGCCAGCCCTACAGGTTCCCTCCCAGACACCCACTCACCTCTGTGCAGTATGGGGGCACATTGAGGACAAAAAGGGTCCGCTTCTGAGGCCAGGAAGACTTGGTGCCTTCTCGAACTCTGTGTTCTCTCACATAGAGGTAGTGAGAAGCCTGCTGCTTTTCCGAGAACTTGATTGGGATGGCTGGACGGGAAATGGGGGCAGGGGGGGATGGCGTGAAAATCAAGTTCACGCTGTCCCTTTCTAGTTCTGCCTATCCATTCCGTCACTGAGCCCTTCCCCTAGGCAAGGCCTGTGCGGGAATTGTGCAGGCTAGGAGAGTGAACGAACAGAGAACTTGCCCAGGAGGGGCTCCCAAGCTGGTGGGGGAGAGAATGTAAACGGGCAATTATTACAGGTGGGGAGCGAAATGAGAGGGGAGTTCAAACCCTGCTGCTCTTGGGGTCAACACCAAAATCCCGACAATGGCTGGAGGCCTTGCCAGATCCTGACCACCTTTCACCTCTTTCCATCCCCTCTTTCCCCAACCACTGTGTGGGCCCGCCACTCCACCTTCCCCCTATTCCTCAAGGAAGCCCAGGCTTCACCTGTGCTCACACATTTCCCTTTACCTGAAACATCAACTCTCCTCCCTCCACCTGTGCCTCAGGTTTTTTTTTTAAGTTTATTTATTTTTAAGATTTAAAAAAATGTTTTTTTATTCTTTAGTTTTTTTTTAACATTTATCTATTTTTGAGACAGAAAGAGACAGAGCATGAACAGGGGAGGGGCAGAGAGAGAGGGAGACACAGAATCCGAAGCAGGCTCCCAGCTCTGAGCTTGACAGCCCGACACGGGACTCTAACTCACGGACCATGAGATCATGACCTGAACCAAAGTCAGATGCTTAACCAACTGAGCCACCCAAGCACCCCTTAAGTTTATTTATTTTGAGAGAGAGAAAGAACACGAATGGGGGAGAGACAGAGAGAGAGGGAAACAGAGGATCTGAAGCACGCTCTGTGTTGACAGCAGAGATCCCAATGCGGGGTTCTAACTTACAAACTGTGAGATCATGACCTGAGCTGAAGTCAGACACTTAACCAACTGAGCCACCCTGGCATCCCCTATCCTTCAGGCTTTAACTTCCATGGAGAGCCTTTCATGCCAAGTTAGAACCACCTGCTCTGTGCCCTCCAACACCTCTCATGGTCTCTAAGCCTCCATCTGTGTGATCATTTGGATAATCGCTGACATTCCTGTAATGCTAGGGACTGTTTTCTGTTTTTCTCACCACCTCCTTCAGAGCACAGTGCCTGTGCTCAGGAAGCTCCCATGGGAGCGGGAGACGGCAATCAACAAGAAAGCACATAACAAGATTCTATCAAATATGAAAGAAAGGGGAAAACAGTGCAGGGTGGTCGGGTGGCAGAGGCCTTTAGACAGGCCATCAGAACGGCCTCCTTGAGAAACTGACATTAAAGCCAGAAGGCACAGCTGGGTGAGGTAGAGGAGGGCACAGCAGGTGCACAAACCCTGAGGATGTAAAGACTTTGTTGTCTCAGAGGAACAGAACAAGCTTTAGGTCGGCCGAGCCAGAACGTGGGGGTGGGGGGTCCACACAAATCAACGGTAAGAAGTCTGGATTTTGTTTTAGGTGCCGACTCGTAAAACCACTGGAGTGAGTTCTGTGGGTATGGAAACACAAGTGAGCCTGTGAGGCAAAATACTACTTCTGTCTGACTTTAGAAAGAACATTCTGGCACCTGGGCGAACGGTACGCAGGGGCAAGAACAGAAGCATGAGAACCGATTAGGAGGGCACAGCCAGGTGAGGGCTGACAGGGGCCAGACTAGGAATCGCAAAGAGATGATAGGAAGTGGCTGGGCTCACCTGCGGGGCGGGGGAGGTGGAGGTGTGAAGACGGACACGGGTTTGTCCTGGGGAAGAGTGTGGACAGACATGGGTTTGTTTACCTAAGGGAAGCGTTGCCCCAAATGGGCTCATCCCAGGAGAACGCCGCCAGACGCAAGCAGGGCGCAGCATCGAGCTCGCGGAGCTCGGGGCCTCCGGGACTCACACCCAACAGCGCGGCCGCTCCCGGGGTCCCCTTGCCACCGCCGCCTCCCGAGCCAACTCCCGGAGAAGCCTGGCCATCCCCGGACCCGCAGCTCCTCACCTGAATAGCCGGGCGGGCTCGGAATCCCCTGCTCGGAGCCCTGCGCCCCACGTTTCCTCCTGCGCGCCACCATCTTGCCAACCGGAAGCTGCGGGGGCCGCTGGGAGTTGCAGTTTGGCGCTCGGAGCCCGACCGTTTCCATGACGACGGCGCCGCGTGCGGGCCCGCCCCCTTGGCTCCAGGCCCGCCTTCCCGCCCTAGTAGTACCTTGAGGGCGCAACCTTTGTTTGCTCTGAGTGAAGTCAGCACGTAAACGTGCGAGTAAAGGTCCGGATGAGGATGGAACGCCACCATCCATCCATTCCAGAAATGGCAAAGGAGGCCCCGTTGAAGTTGACCGTTTTAACTAACCATTTTTTAAGCGTACAATTCAGTGGCATTAAATACGTTCTCATTATTGTGCAAACCGTGTTCAATATCCATCTCCAGAATTTTTTATCCTCCCAAACTGAAACTCTACCCGTGTCCTCCTTCCCCCAGCCCCTGGTAACCACCCCCTCTATTTTCTGTTTTTTTTTTTTTTTTAATTTTTTTTTTTTAATTTAATGTTTACTTATTTTTGAGACAGAGAGAGACAGAGCATGAATGGGGGAGGGCCAGAGAGAGAGGGAGACACAGAATCTGAAACAGGCTCCAGGCTCTGAGCTGTCAGCACAGAGCCCCACGCGGGGCTCGAACTCACGGACCGTGAGATCACGACCTGAGCCGAAGTCGGACGCTTCACCGACTGAGCCACCCAGGCGCCCCTCTACTTTCTGTTCCTATGAACTCGACTATTTTAGCTAGGTACCTCATACAAATGGAATCATACAATATGTGTCCTTTTGTGTCTGGCTTATTTCACTTAGCATGTTTTCTTGATTAATCCACGTAGTGGCATGTCTCAGAATTTCCTTCCTTTTTAAGGCTGAATAATATTTCGTTGTACGTATAGATCATATTTTGCTTATCCATCTGTCTACGGACATTTGGGTTTTTCTACTTTTGACTATTGTGAATAATGTTGCCGTGAAATGTTCTATACAACTTCGTGCAGACATATTTTAATTTCTCTCGGATATATATCTAGGAGTAGAATTTCTTGATCATATGGTAACTCTATGTTTAACTTTTTGAGGAACTTCCAGACTGTTTTCCAAAGGCTGCATCATTTTAAAATCTCACCAGCAGAGCATGAGGTTTCCAGGTTCTCCACATCCTCGCCATTATTTGTTATGCCTATATTTTGATCATAGCCATTCTAGGGGATGTAGAGTGACATCTTATTGGTGTTTTTTTTTTTTAATGTTTATTTTTGAGAGAGAGAGAGAGAGAGAGCGAGCAGGGGAGGCACAGAGAGAGAGGGAGCCAGAGAATCCTAAGCAGGCTCCACGCTGTCAGCATAGAGCCTGACTTGGGGCTCGAACTCACAAAATGTGAGATCCTGACTGACCTGAGCTGAAATCAAGAGTGAGATGCTTAACCAAGCCACCCAGGCACCCCTCTCATTGGGTTTTGATTTGCATTTCCCAAATGATTAATGATGTTAAGCACCTTTTCACGTGTTCATTGGCCATTTGTGTATCTTTTTTTTACTTTGAGAAACGTCTACTCAAAGTCTTTGCTCATGTTTTATTGGGTTATTTGTACTTCCATTGTTGCATTGTAAGAGTTCTTTCTCTCTCCTGGATGCAATTACCTCATAAAATATATGAATTGCAAAGATTCTCTCCTATTCTGTGAGTTATCTTTTCACTTTCTTAAAGGTATTCCTTACAGCATGAAAGATTTTAACTTCGATGAAGTTAAACTTTCTTTTGAGAGTATCCGTTGTCTTCACCATTTGTTAAAAAGACTGTTCTTTCCCTGACTGAATTGTCTAGCACCCTTGTTGAAAATTTAATGGACAGATATATGAGGCTTTAATTTTGACTCTCCATTCTATTCCATTGGTCTGTATGTCTATCCTTATGCTAGTATCATAGTGTCTTGATTACTGTAGCTTTATAGTTAAAATTTGAAATCAGGAAGTGTGAGTTCTTCAACTCTCCTCTTTTTCAAGACTGTTTGAGCTACTCAGAATCCCTTTAAATTCTTTCAACAATGCCTTGGAGTTTTCAGAATATGTTTTACGCTTATTTTGTTAAATTTATCCTATTTTATTGTTTGATTCAATGCTAAGTGGAATTATTTTTCTTAATATGATTTTTTTAAAATGGCGTCTCTGTGTGATTTTATTTATTTATTTATTTGAGAGAGAGAGAGAGAGCTTGTGCTTAAGTGGGGGGAGGGTCGAGGGAAAGGGAGAGAGAGAATCTTAAGCAGGCACCACACTCAGTGAAGAGCCCAATGAGGGGCTTGATCTCAAGACTCTGAGATCATGACCTGAGCTGAAATCAAGAGTTGGATGCTTAACCAACGGAGCCACCCAGACACCCCCACCCCATGTTAATAAGATTATTTACTCACTCATTTAAAAATTTTAAGTTTATTTATTTTGAGAGAGAGAGAGAGAGAGTGTGCGTGCACAGGGGAGGGGCACAAAGAGAGAGAATCCCAAGCAGGCTCCATGCTGTCAGGGCAGAGCCCAATGCAGGGTTTGATCCTACGAATTGTGAGATCATGACCTGAGCCAAAATCAAGAGTTGGACCCTTAACTGACTGAGCCACCCAAGTGCCCCTTAATGTGATTTTGAGATTTTTCATTGTAGGTATATTGATTGATCTCGTATTCTGCAACATTGCTACGTTTGTTAGTTGTAGTAGTCTTTCAATGGATTCCTTAGCATTTTCTGTATAAAGACCATGTCATCTACCAAGAGAGATCATTTTACTTTTGTCTTTCCAATCTGCACGCTTTTCTCTGGAACTCCCCTACTCCTCCCCCCCCACCCCCAAACTCCCTGGCTAGAACCTCTAGTGCAGTGTTAAACTGAACTGGTAAAAGCAAAAAAAACCAAAACAAATAAACAAGCAAAAAAACAAAAAAACACCCCAAAATGACCACAAAAAAAGAAGGGGTAAAAGCACACACCCTTGTCTTGTCTCTGGTCTTAGAGGAAACACTTTCCATTTTTAACCCAGGGATTATGGGTTCCATTGTGACCAAAGAACACACTGTACGATCTCAATTCTTCTCCATCTGTTGAGATTTGTTTTATGGGCCAGGATATGGTCTACCTTGGTATATATCCCATGGTATTTGAAAAGAGTGTGTCTTCGGCCGTTGGGTGGAATAGTCTTTGTTGATTGGATCCTGTTGGTTGATGGTGTTAAGTTCTACATCCTTGCTGATTCTCTGTCTAGTTGTTCTGTTGTTGCAAGGGGTGTTCAAGTCTTCAAGTGTGGACTTGCTATTTTTTCAATACTACCAAATTAGCATCACACGTTTTGCAGCTCTGTTATTTGGTAAATACGTATTTCAGATTATATCTTCTTGGTGGGTTGCCTCTTTTTCTCACCATATAATGTTCCCCTGTCTCTGGTAACTTTCTTTGCTCTGAAGTCTAATATATCTGATGCTTATATAATTGCTTTTGGGGGACTACTTGTATGCTATATACTTTTCAATCCTTTTACTTTCAACCTTATATCGTCATATTTGAAGTGAGTCTCTTGCAGAAGCATATAGTTAGGTCGTGTTCTTTCGTCCACTTCACCAACCTTTCAATAGATATAGTTAGACCATTTACATGTGATACACCGTACTTAGTGATCTCAGTGATCTATGTAATCTCCCATTTTATTTTTTTTCTGCCTTCCTGTGGGTTACTTGAACATTTTTAAAGAAATCCTTTTTATTTTTTTATTTTCAAAAATGTTTACTTATTTTTGAGAAGGAGGGAGGGGCGGAGAAGATTGGGAGACCCAGAATCCGAAGCGGGCTCCGTGTTCTGAGCTGTCAGCACAGAGCCCGACGGAGGGCTTGAATTCACAAACTGTGAGATCATGACCTGAGCCAAAGGTCAGGATGCTTTTAACTGACTGAGCCACCCAGGCGCCCCAGTCCTTTTTACTTATTATTTATTTATTTATTACATATTTACATCTGTAGTGTTTTGGTTGTATTATCTTTTTTGAGTGGTTGTTCTAAGAATCTCATCATATATACTGGTTACCACAGTATATTTTTATTGACATTTTACCATTTTAAGTGTAGAAACCTTCTATTCCCCTCTCGCCTTCCCCTGTTTATAAAGTAATTGCCTTAAATATTTCCTCTATGTACATTTCCTCTATGTACATCAATATTATAATTTTGGTTTCAACCATTAACCACAATTTAGAAAACTCATGGGACAGATATTTTTATTTACCCATAGTTTTACTATTTCTGTTGTTCTAACTTCCTTTCTAGCAAGACAAAGTTTCTTTTACTTTTTAGTTTTTAATTTTTAATTTTATTTTTAATATTTATTTTGAGAGGAGGGCAGAGAGAGAGAGAGAGAGAGAGAGAGAGAGAGAGAGAGAGGCAGAGAGGGAGGGAGAGAAAGAGAATCTCAAGCAGGCTCTGCACTGTCAGCGTAGAACCCGGTGCAGGTCTTGAACTCACGAACTGTGAGATTGTGACCTGAGCGGAAATCAAGTTGGACACTCAACTGACTGAGCCACCCAGGCCCTCCTCCTTTTTTAGTTTTTCCTTTAAGTTTAGAGAAATTTAAAGCCATTATTTTAGGGTAGGTCTGCAGGCAACCAATTCCCCTAGTTTCCCTTCATCTGAGAATGTCTAAGTTCCCCTAATCCCTGAGATTTTTCTTTGCTGGACACAGAATTCTCAGTTGACACTTTCCTTTCACTATGAGAAAGATACACCACATTCTTCTCATCTCACGGTTTTTGGTGACAAACCTGTCACTCACATTGTTCTTCCTTTCTAGGTAAGGTGTCATTTTTCTTTTGCTGTTTTAAAATTTTTTGGTTTGGGCTTTTCAGAAGTTTGGCTACGATGAGTCTTGGTGTTCATTTCTTTAGACTTACTTTGGGATTTGCAGAGCATCTTGAATCTATAGGTTTAAATCTTTCGCCATTTCTGGGGAGTATATGGTTATTATTTCAACGACTTTTTCAGCCCCAATTTTTCTTCTCTCCTGGTACTGATGACGACACAGATTTCAGATTTCTTGTTATAAGTACCATAGGTCCATTGGGCCCCCACCATCTTTTTTTAAGTATATCTCCTCTCTGTTCAGAGTTCAGATTTGGTCATTTCTATTGTTTTATCTTCAAGTTCAAGGATTCTTTCTCCTCCATTGCTTCTTTTTTAGTAATTACACTTTTCAGCTCTGAACGATTTCGATTTTCTTTGCTGACCGATTTTTTTTTTCATTTATTTCAAGTGTGTTCACAATTACTTGTTGACACTCTCATGACGGCTGCTTTTGAATCTTCGCCAGAGAATTCTAACATCTCTGTCATCTCAGTGGTGTCCTTTCCCCTTTGAGATTCTCCTGACCTTTTCTAGGAGGGAGTTTTGACTGAAACATGGACACTTGGGGCTGCTACGAAGACTGAATCGCATTTCATCTTGTTAACGGCACACCCCCTCCGATAGGGATGGAAAGGCACCACTTAATTTGTGCCACGTTCAGGTTCCTTGCTTGATGTCCGCTGATGCCCAGGGTGGGAGCGCCTCCCAGTCGCTACTTTGTGGGGTGAGTCCCATCATCCATTACACCTCTGCTTACAACACCCTGGTTGGGAGGGGCTGGGGGGGGGGGCCTCATTTCTCAGGTGGCCTCCCGTGACACCGACTGCAAGTTCCAGCTCCCTGCCTGGCCTTCTCTGATACCACCCCAACAGGAATTTTGGGGTGTCCCCAGTACAGCCTAGCTAGGAGAGAAGCCTAGGTTCCCAGTTTGGCGTATGTTGGCAAAGTCAGGGTGGTTTCTTCTGTGGTCTGGCTGGAGTTTTTAGTCTTGCTAAGCCATCCCTATTCTGGCCCTTATTGGGGCTTTTGTCTGCTTCTCCAGCACTGGCCGGGAGATGTGAAGCAAAAAGAAATCCATGGAACTCGGTGCAGGTAATCTGCTTTCTCTCCACCTTTCAGGCTTATGCTTGTTTTATATAAAATTTCCAGGGCTGGGGCGCCTGGGTGGCTCAGTCGGTTAAGCGTCCGACTTCGGCTCAGGTCACGATCTCGCGGTCTGTGAGTTCGAGCCCCGCGTCGGGCTCTGGGCTGATGGCTCGGAGCCTGCAGCCTGCTTCCGATTGTGTCTCCCTCTCTCTCTGCCCCTCCCCCGTTCGTGCTCTGTCTCTGTCTCAAAAATAAATAAACGTTGGGGCGCCTGGGTGGCGCAGTCGGTTAAGCGTCCGACTTCAGCCAGGTCACGATCTCGCACTCCGTGAGTTCGAGCCCCGCGTCTGGCTCTGGGCTGATGGCTCGAAGCCTGGAGCCTGTTTCCGATTCTGTGTCTCCCTCTCTCTCTGCCCCTCCCCCGTTCGTGCTCTGTCTCTCTCTGTCCCAAAAATAAACAAACATTGAAAAAAAAATCTAAAAAAAAAAAATAATAAAATAAATAAACGTTAAAAAAAAATAAAATAAAATTTCCAGGGCTGTATTTAGTGGAAAGGATAAAGGTAAGTTTTCCATCCCACCTTTCGAGAAGAGGAGCTGTTCCACTTTTTTTTTTTTTTTTTTTAATTTTTTTTTTCAACGTTTATTTATTTTTGGGACAGAGAGAGACAGAGCACGAACGGGGGAGGGGCAGAGAGAGAGAGAGGGAGACACAGAATCGGAAACAGGCTCCAGGCTCCGAGCCATCAGCCCAGAGCCCGACGCGGGGCTCGAACTCCCGGACCGCGAGATCGTGACCTGGCTGAAGTCGGACGCTTAACCGACTGTGCCACCCAGGCGCCCCTCCACTTTTAATACCATAATAAAGCCATGTGAAAATGTGCAACGGTACAGCCACTGTGGTAACTGAAATAGCAGTTCCTTAAATTACAAATAGAATTACATGATTCAGCAATTCCACTTCTGGGTATGGACCCCCAAAATTGAAAGTAGGGTCTTAAAGAGAAATTTGTATTCCCATGTCCACAGCAACATTCTTCGCGATAGCTACAAAATGGAAGCAATCCAGCTGTCCGTCCACAGATGAGTAAGAAAAATGTGGTATACGCGTACCACGTAGGATTCGTCAATTTAAAAAGAAAATTCTGATGTATGCTACCTGGAAGAAGCTTGAGGACATCTTGCTAAATGAAATAAGCCAGTCACACTGCAGGATTCTACCTATGCGAGTAGTCAGAATCTCAGAAAATATACTAACACTTGCCAGGGGTTGGGGGGGGGGGGGAACGGGCAGTTGCTGTTTCATGTGAATAGCATTTCAGTTCTACGAGAGGAAGAGTTATGGGGAGGATGGTGGTGACAGGTGCACAACGTGAATGTATCTACCACCACGGAAGCACACACTCACACATGGTTAAGATGGTAAATCTTATGTGTATTTTACCACACACACACACACACACACACACACACACACACACACACACACACACCATCAACAAATTACTTTCTTTCTAATGCGTAATTGGTCTAAGGTCAATTTCGCTGATGAGCTGAACTTCAAACCAAGGCCAAATTCGGGCTCTCTTGTTCGCCACGAACAGACCTGATTCTATGTTACGGCTGACGATGCCGGATACCCAGTGAGGCATTTCAGGCCCAGGATATACTGAGGCACCGTGCCTGGTGCGTCACAGACTCACGCTCACGTCCCAGACTGAGGAAACTGGGGTTCGGCAAGTCCTGTGAGGAGCTGCGCAAGGTCACATCTGGCGAGGAGTAAAGCAGAGGCCGATTCCCGTTTTCTAGAGCCAAGTCCCACAAGGCCACTCATAATCTTTTAAGAAAGGACAGCTCAAAGGTAGGAATAACAAATATTTATTCAGAAATGGGTAAGTAACATACAGTCTCCTCTATCCCTTAATGTCTCTTCCTCTCCTTCTGAACAAGAGATACACGTGAGGAATGTGGAGGGGTGGGAGGTGGAGGGACACAAGGATTGGCCCATCACCTTCTCTTCCATTTCCCATGACGACACCCTACGAAGCAGGGGAGGCCAACAGGCTCCACCCTGCAAAGGACCACACGGCCGTCCGGAGGACAGGGCCCAGATGGCCAAGAGGCTGCAGCTGGGCTCCGTGAACTCTGTGATCACCGGAGCACCTGGCCCGGGACTGGCGGGGGGTGGGGGTGGGGGGTGGGGGGGAGGGCGAAGCCATATGCAGGCAGGCGATTTACCATCCCTACTTGAAGCAGAGTCCAAGGAGTGATCCGACTGTCCCCAGTACCTGAAACACCAGGTCCTACTGCCTTGTGGGTGCTCTCATGGATCAAGAAGGGGAAAGTGTAGGAGGAATGTCTTCCAGCTGCTGAGGAGAACTAAGTTTGCACCCGTGCAAAGTGGGGAGAAGGGAAGAAAGGAACAAAAGCAGCATCCTTTAGAGAACTGGAAGCTGGGGCACCGTCAGGTACATTCCTTGGACTCCTAAGGCCCAAGGAACCTCAGAGCTGGAGGGCTGCACAGTGTTCACAGCCCGAGTCCTTCCCGCTTACCGACAGAACTCTGAAAACATGAGTTTCCGGATTCTTCTTCACTGGGCTGGCCCCAAGCAGGCCACGAAAGACTCTTTAGTGTCTCAGGTCCCCTTTACTTCCTAGACTTGTGCCTTTCACAGCACTCGCTACGGATTCTGTAGCGCTCCAGAGCCCTGCTGCCCAGGTCGCTCCAGCTCTGCCAGCCTGGATTCCCTCGAAGTCCCAACAAAGCAGCAGCGGAGGCGGAGACGGAGAATGCCCCTGGAGCCATGCTGTCCTGGTATTCAGGGGCTGCCCCTGGGGGCTACGGTTTTGCCCCAACTGCCTGGAACCACGCTGAGGGAACAACCTACCAGCTTGCCTGGAAGGGCTGCTCTGCTCTCTCAACACCCCCCCCCCCCCCCCCCACCCCCCCGCCACCAAGGCCACCCACCACTCCTGTGCCCTTCACTGCCAAGGCAGGAAAAGACCCCTCTGGTCACGAATGGATGGGTCACTCCCAACAATGGGAACAGTGCCCCTTGGTGGTGGCTGGATCTGTGCCTCTCTCAGCATCCCCACTGTCCTGTAGGCATCTGAGGCCAGAAAAAGCCAGGAGCAAGACATCACTCCCACTCAAATAATCCCCCAGACCCTCAGTGTCACAGAACAATAATAGCCAGACCTTTATATAAAAAAACAAGACAAACCCAACTAGCGGAGAGCTGGCGTTTGCACCCAAGCCTTGCACCCAAGGTATGAAGAGTGCCGTGCCAGGTGAGCACTGGGAAGGTGGCCAGCCCCTGCCCGCAACGATACTGAGAAGGCTGAGAGCTGGGGCGGGGCACTAGGCATAACCCAAAGAATGGGAACTGTGAACTGGAGAAGTTACCAAGTCACCTGAGACGGCACAGGCCCTCGAAGCCAAGGGCCGGGGAGGCTCTTCCTAGTGGCGCAGCAGCATCCCCCGCCGCCCTTGCCGCGTGGCCCCTCCCGACCGCACGGGCCTAGAGCCAGTCGCGGTGAGAGCACCCAGGCCGCCTGCAGTGACCAGGCAGGTGAGCGGCCCAGCTCCAGAGCGGACCCGGCTTCCGCTAGGATGGCAGGGGCGCCCTTCCTCACTCCGCTTGAAAGTTTAAAAACAAGAAAGGGGAGGCAACTCCTCGCCTCCTGGAGAAAAAAAGTGTCCTTCAAAGAGGCCCTTCCCTGCACTCCAAGGGGCCACACGAAAGCCACCCAGAGGATTTAGGGTATCATTTTCAGACAAGGAATCAGTTCAAATTAGGGGCTCAAATTAGGGGTAGAGACGCTCTGAGCCACACAAGCCTACCCTGGTGATGAGGTGGAGGGAGAAGAGACAGACTACAGGAAACATTAACGCACAGAGGAGCACAGGGTAGAACACAACACAGAAAGGTGGGTTCCGTCCAGCGAGGAAGCTCTCTACCCCTGGCGACCCTTCCCACGCTCAGGGGCCTCCAGTCCGACGGCCCATTGGTCACAAGCTTCGCTTTAGGAAACAGAGCCACCCTCCTCTGCCCCTGCTTCTGGCTGCCTCACTCCCCTGCTCAGAGTTTGATTTTGAATTCTGTGGGCTGTGTAGTCACAGAGGCCCCTGAGGACTTGAAGAGCGCTTTCAGGATGGTGTCAGGGTCCACTTCGGCAGGAGGGTTGGAGGAGGCAGTAGAATTCACCCTGCGAGGCAACTCACTCTCCTTTTTCACTGAGGGGCTGTCACTCAGCCGTCTGTGGAGAGCAGAGAAGAGTCAAAATCCTTGTCAGTTCTCCCTCGGATGGGGAGGGAACCCACCATTTACCAAGCAGGTTACGAAAGCTGGGCGCTGAACGTAACGCTCTCCACACCCCTTGATCTCATTACATTCTGTAGCCTGTTGTGATCAGGGGTTTTGGGTTTAGGAAACACTCCGTATGTCCTTGAGGGGTGGTCACACACATCAGCTTAGTATGGATTTGGAGAAGTCTTGAAGTACAGAAACTGAATTCACTCCGTTTAGCGCAATGGTTCCCAAACTTATTAGGTCATTAAAACCCTCATTTTTCAGAATACAACTTATTCCTGGAATACAGCTTTAAAAACTTGTCCAAATCACACAATTCAACATCTAAGGTTCAAATCCTGGTCCTTCTAAATTTCAACGTCCGTCTGCCTGCCCCACCGACCTTGGCAAGTCTAATATCCTCCTGAGGTTTTTGTCTCCTCATCTATAAAAGATGTCCTGCCAGGCTACATTTTATGCATCTCAGGCTCTGAAAAATCTTCAGTCCTGGGCCAGACATGTACGTGCAGGTGTAAAAAAAAAACAGGGCTGGCACCGGGTACTGTCTCCATCAGGGTCAATGACAAGGAGGTGGGAGTTTTCCAATCACCTGGGTGGTGCACACAGCTGTACAAAGGACACAAGTGGCCTGCTCTCCACTTCCTTCTGAGGTATTTCTAAATTATAAAGCTGAGGACAAGGTCTTAACGCTAGCTCGTGGGGTCAACCCCTGCGGAAATGACAAGACGTCTCACTTTGTACAAAATTCAGCACTCCGACTGACCGCCTGCCAGCAGAGCGGAGGAAACGGAACAGAGGGAAGCGGTTCTGCAGGCAAGTTACCCCGAGGAGAAGAGACAGTCACACAGAGTAAACAAGGAGACAAGCTCCACTCTGTCCCCAGCACCACCGCCTTTGGAACTTACAGCAGAATGGGCTGGTCTGAGGTGATAACGTTCCCATTCATGTGAAGGTTGCACTTCATTGGTTGTCCTGAAAAAGAGCAAAAAAGAGAAAGCTCTGCCATGAGATTTCAGCCTAGGACAAAAGGCCAAGGGCTGTGACCTCTGCACCCACCACTGGCAGCTCTGGCTCCGTGACCGTGACCGGGGATGGAGCGGCCAGGCTTCGGGGATCCCAGGCTGAGGGCTATGAAACCTCAGCAATGACAGCACCAAAATGCAAAGTGGCCAACATCCCTTGCTTCTAGCAGAAGACGAGAACCGAAAGGAAGGGAGACACTGAACTCTGTGACGCAGTCTAAACTTCTTTGTGAAGCAGTAAAGGAAAATGTTTACGTGACAAAACTAAGTGAAAAAAGAATTCAAAAGTGAATATACACACTTCTACTTCGTCTATGAAAGATTAACTGTGACAAGTACTGCGCTGCTACTTTGCACGCTATGTGACTAGCACTGCAGTAACAGCACAAGAAAGGGGGGAAGAAGGAATATAGCCACGTAGGAGTAACATTTTTATACCTCACTAGAATTCGGTATTTATCTGAAATAGACTCTGATAAGTGACAACAAACACTATAAACCCTTGAGCAGTAAGACAGTGACTCAAAAAATATGGTGAAAAAAATGTTAAAGGAACTAAAATACCACACTAGAAAATATTCATATAATGTAAAAAAAAAAAAAAAAAAGCCACATTAAATGTGAATGGATTAATTAATCCAATCAAAAGGCAGGGACGGTCAGGCCGGATTTAAAAAAAAAAAAAAAAATTCAACAATATGCTGTCTATAGGAGACAGACCTTAGATTCAAAGATACAAAAAGGTTGAAAGTGAAAGGATGGAAATAAAAATATTACCCAAATAGCAACCCTAGGAAGCTGAAGTGGCTATTCTAATATAAGACAAAACAGACTTTAGAACAAAAAATGTTATCTAGAGACAAATAGGAACATTTTGTAATGATAAAAGGTCAATTCACCGGGGAGAAAACCATTATAAACATAAATGCAACTAACAACAGACCTTCAAATACACAAAGCAAAACCAGCAGAATTTAAATAAGTGAACAATATAGCTGAAGATTTCAATACTTCACTTTCATTAATAGATACAACAACCAGGCAGAAGACCAAAAAGGAAACAGAAGATTATAAGTCACCTAGACCTAAGAGACATCTACCAGCAGCAAAGCACATATTCTCCTTGAACACTTATGGAACAGAAGGAAATTTGGCTAATTCACAAATATATGAAAATTAAACAAAACAGCTCTAAATAACCAACAGGTCAAAGAAGAAATCACAAGGGAATTCAGAAAATACTCAAAGGTGAATGAAAATAAAGACACAATATACGAAAATATATGGGATGTAGCTAAGGCACTGCTTAGAGGAAAACGTACACCTGTAAATGCATACATTCAATACAAGAGTGAAAAGACAACCTACAAAATGGGAGAAACTATTGGCAAATCACTTATCTGATAAGAGACATATTAAAAATATATAAAGAATTCTTTTAGGGGTGCCTGGGTGGCGCGGTTGGTTAAGCATCTGACTCCTGATTTCAGTTCAGGTCTTGATCTCACGGCTCACGAGATCAAGCTCCGCACTGGGCTCTGTGTTGACAGCGCAGAGCCTGCTTGGGATTGTCTCTCTACCCCCTCTATCCCCACCCTCTCAAAATAAAGAAACAAACATTAAAAAAAAATTCTTTTAAACTCAACAAGTATGCAAAGAGCCCAAATACACATTTCTCTAAGATATACAAATGGTGAATATGCACATGAAAAGACACTCAACATCATTCACCATCAGGGAAACGCAAGTCAAAACTCCACCAGCTGTCTATTAGTCTCTGCATCGATGTACGCAATAAATACACAAATTATTCAATAAACACAGAAAGAACAGAACAGTGGAGAAAAGTGGCATGGCAGACAGAGCTTCTCTCTACAGGCTAACCCGAGATGAACAATGTGACTCTGAACTCAGTAAAATCAGTAGCTTACTCCCTAGAAGCAGAGCTCACCTAGGTGCTAACAGTTAGACAAGGCTTCAGGCCTTTTAGGAACCTGTTTCCTAGCAGTAATCAGACCAACATCTGGAAGGAGGCGGCTAGGACTCTTGGCTTCCCCGGCAAGACCTCTTAAGAGAACTATCCATGGAGAAATGGTATTTCTCTGCTTGCTAGAGTTATGTACTAGAGCTGGATGAAAACCTATAAAACAGGCAGCCCAGGGTGCTGCACGTCCCTATGTTCTTGGTGCAGAGGAAATCCCAGAGGGATGAACGAACCAGGAGCCCCTCCCCGCCCCCCATCTCAGAGGAAGGCCCACTCTGATGGCCTGCTGCTTGATAGCGACGAGCAGCAGGACGGTGAGGTGGCTGCTTTCTCCCGGACTCACCATCCAAACACCTGTTGTTATACTTCTTATATGCCGTAATGGCATCATCCTTCTTCACGAAGACCACCTCTGCTACCCCAGGATGGACCAGCCGAGCCCTTTTGAGGGCTCCACACACACAGAAAAGCTCCTGCAAAGAACAAGAGGGGTTAGCATCATCATAGGAGAATTTGGGGCCATTATACTGCCTGCCTGCCATTCACACACTCCAGGGGGCTCTGGGTAGACTGGTGGCTACACTCCAGTTGAATATGCCCAATGCCCAGGATTTCAGGGAGGTGCGATTTTAGGTGCCTCTCACTGTGGGACCAGACGAGGGGACAAGCTGAGCTGGCAGCAAGAAATGGTTCTGGGCTTATAAGCCTTGGAGTCCCTCCGCCCCCAGCAGGGCATCCCAAAGTCCTGCTTCGGCATCCACTGTCTCAACAAGGATAACAGAGAATTTCTCTGAGAGCTCTGTCACGAAAAGGAACATGTAGGCTCATCACAGGTAGTGGTTGCTATGTCACCTGGGAATGTGCAAGTTACCTCTCTGACAATGAGTTTTCTCTTCTGGGGGGGAAAAAAAAAGGAAGGTCTCACCTACTTCCCAGGGCTGCTGAAAGCCCAAGTGAAGTCATTTTTCAGGGCAGTGCTTTGTACACGTCACTGCCAGCACCGTGTCCTCTGACGCCTCATCGTGTCTTGCAGAGCAGGAGGTGAGGCCAGAGAGGGAACATGGAAATGGCCCACGGAGGCCGACTCCCACCCATGCCGTTTCTGCACTAGTAACTCCCTTCACAAGGTTGTTATGAGGACAAAAAGGCTTACAAAAAAGTCACAGAATGATTTGGTTTATTTTATTTAAAAAAAATTTTTTTTAAATGTTTATTTTTGAGACAGAGGGAGACAGAGAGTGAGTGGGGGAGGGGCACAGAGAGAGGGAGACACAGAATCCGAAGCAGCTCCAGGCTCCGAGCTGTCAGCACAGAGCCCGATGCGGGGCTCGAACCCATGAACCGTGAGATCGTGACCTCAGCCGAAGTCGGACGCTTAACCGACCGAGCCTCCCAGGCGCCCCAAGGAATGATTTGTTTTTAATGATAAAGTGGAAAATGTTAAATTCCAAAACCAAAATGTGGAACTGAACACTAAGTGTGATCCCAACTTCATTACTGCTGTTCTCCACACATTACCTGTGTCGGTAAAGATGGGAGGGTGGCTACTATCAGCGGTTACTCTGCGTGGTGGTGAGCACAGGCAGTCAGTTTCCACGACCCTGCATACAAAGTACCTGCCACCTAGTAAGTGCTCAATAGGGGCGCCTGGGTGGCTCTGTCGGTTAGGCGTCTGGCTCTTGATTTCAGCTCAGGTCACGATCTCATGGTCGTGGGATGGAGACCCGTGTCAGGCTCTGTGCTGACAATGCGGAGCCTGCTCTGGATTCCCACGCCTCCCCCCACCCCCCCACCGGCCTGCCCCTGCGTGTGTGTGCCTATCTTTCTCTCTCTAATAAATTTAAGAAAAACAAAAACAAGTGTTCGATAAATGGTAGCTATTACTACTTCTGTAATCAGGAAAAAAAATGTTTTAATCCCTTATTAATTCGTGAAGTATTAGGCAAAGTAGGCTACAACCTCCACCGTGCGTACCATTCACTGGTGAGCCTGCTTCCTTCTCAAAGCCATCCCACAGCAGTCACGTTTCACCACCGAAACCACTGTCAAGCGAGGCGGCCACTATGGGCTGTGACTGAATTTGGTGCGTTCATTCCGTGATCTGACAGTTCGCAGCTAAAAGGGGACCTGGACTTTTAAACTAATGGTGGGGTTTTTTGGTGCCCAAATGAAAACGAGGCAGACAAGCAGTGCCGGCTGGACCCAGCCGCCTGCTTCCCAGGTTTAGGTTCTGTCCACGAACTAAGGGTGGGACAGGACAGACCAGGGCAATCTAGAAAGCCAACCACCAAGCAACACCAATCCATCCCATTCCTTCTACTTTGGAATCATCGTGAAAACCCCTGGAGGAGGCAGAAGTTCCAAAGGCTCACAGGAAGATAAGAACCACCGGACTTTACGCCACGGAACAAGAGGATCTCATTCGAGACCCATCCAGCACGGTGCCCTGGCCCTGATTTAGAAGCTGTGAAGAACAGAATTGACACAGCCGGTCCGACTGCTATCTTCTCAAAGACCGGCTTCCAAGGCTGCGTCCTGGCTGGTGTCTGGGAACTTGGAATTTGGGACGCCCACCACCCTAATCGATAAGAGTGGTTCACTGAGCCTAAACTGTGCAAACGATGTGGTTTATGCTGAACACCTGCTTTCCTCCGGGGCATCTTGGAATGCTGGTACGCACTGGCAGAGGGTGCCTACGTAACTAGTTCCTGATAAAAACCCTGGCACTGAATCTGTAATGAGCTTCCCTGGTTTCACGTGTCACAACTGGCTGCTGGGAAAGAGAGTGCATCCTGACTCCACGGGAGAAGAATCCAGAAATTTGCACCTGGACCCCCAGCCTTTGCCACACGAGCCTTTCCCTTTGCTGATTTTGCTTTGGATCCTGTAATAAACCCTGGGCCTGACGTGACTCCACGCGGGGTCCCGTGAGCCCTCCTAAAGAACCAGCAAACCTGGCGGTGGTCTTGGGGGCCCCTGACACAGAAGCGGCTTGAGATGTAAGATTCTGGCAGGATACAGTACTCACCACGATGTCCTCCTCAGTGACTCGAGGGTGCAGATTGTTCACTGTCATCTTGGTGCCTTCCAAGGGGCTGAGGACAGGCTGCCAGACAAGACAGTTACCAGAAGTCACACAACAGCTATGCGCTCAACAGCAGCACGTGCTCTGGGCCAGCGGCCAGGAAGGCCCAGAGGAAACCCCCCTAGAGGGCCCGTCACGATCAGGCCCCACCACCCCATGCTAAGGGCCGGAACCTCTCATCACCTCCCCGATATGCCAGACACTTTCAGGCCTCTGAGCCTCTCCACGGAATGCCACTCATGTTTCAAGACCCACCCGGCTCAGGTGGACCTTCTGCTTGAAGCCTTCCCCGCTTGCCCAGGGGACCAATGCTCTGTCCTCAGTGCTCCCGGCAGCTCTCCTCTGGACAGACCTCCGTTCTACCGCCAGACAAAATTGCTCTGTCTGCACCTCTGTCCACCCCACTCGCCTGCACGCAACCGAAGGGCAGGGGCCACCGAGTCTCGGTTTGCTCGCTTGTGAAATGGAGGTGGCCACGTCTGCCTACCTCACGGAGGTGCCGTGAGGACGCGACACGGTACGCACAACACACCGCCCACCCAGCACGGCCTGACTCTCCACTGGTATGCTCGCTTTCTCTCCTTCACCTTCACCTCACCTCAGCAGGCGGCAGCTCTTTGGGAGGCTCCTCCTTGTTCACTAGCGTCCGAGACATGTTGGTCAAGGCTTTTGTTCGAACAGAGGAGGGGAGGGCAGGAGCTGTGTATGCATCATTCTGAACCACTTTGGTGAGAGGGAGGGCCTTGGACACGGAGAACTTGGAACTGCTCAGCCCGGCCTAAACAAGAGGCAGACAGGAATCTGAGGGGCTAGAGAAGAAGGGGAGAGAAAAGCCCTAAGGGGCTCACGACCGCCACCCCCGAGCCCTCCCGGCTCCGCAACTCCCTTAGAGGTCTGGAGCCAAAAAAGGTTGCCAGGGACTTCCCCCAAGGAACGGGCGGGAGGGGAGAAACACAGTTTGTGCTCACAGAAGCCACTCTCTAGTGCAGAAGTCCTTGGTGAGAAACTTCCATGCAGGCCTGATCTGAAGCCATAGGCCGACAAGTTTGGGGTCAAGTTCATTCCCAGACCTGCTTCTCACACAATGGGCTGATTATCAGTTCTGCGCTGGCTAGGCACAGGAACCCGCTCTTAAGAAGGCCCAGACTCCCAGCTTTTTGGTCCCCGTTTCGACCGCACAGAGACACCAGGCAGAGCCCTGGCCCGATCAGCTCCCAGACCGTCAGGGGCAGGCTGCCAGAGTTGGTAGGTGCAGACCAGCAGACGCAGTTCCCTCCCTCCCCTGCTGCCCCTGACGGGGGATGTGGTCCCTTGGATATATAAGCCAGTCAACTCCCGGGTGTTAGCGCGTCTGAGGAAAAAGACGTCGGAGGCAGAAGCGGCAGGGCTGATTCACCAGCTTCTCTGAATCAAATGACGTGTCCACTCCTCACGCTCGACTCCACATTTCTCAAGCTGCTGAGTCTTGAGAGCCAGTGCAGTGAGTGTAGGGGTTACACGCAGGGCCTGGGAGCCAGACTGCTTGAGCTGGAACCTCAGACCCACTATTTATAAGCTGGGTGATACTGACTGTATTTAACCTCTCTGTGCCTGATTCCTCATCTGTAAAACAGGAACGACAGTAGTACCCACCTCACCGGGTGGGCGGGAAGGGGAGTCTTAAATTGGTTCACGCAAACCCTGCATTTTTTCAACCAGGGTGAGCCACGAACCGAGCCAGCCGACACCCCCCCGGCAGCAGACCTCAGCAATGCAACCAGTGCAAAGGCCCAGTGCCTGCAACAAATCGGCAACCTTCAGCTTCACGTGTCACTTTAAGAACTTCAGTGGCAACCAGGTGCAAACCGGTCCACACATTTCAACGCAGTGACAATACGGAGTCTTTGGGTCTCTGCAGGCCCAACAAAGGCCCTTGGCTCGGGTGGCCCCTGGCCGCCCTCCCCGTAACTGGCTATACCCGCTGACGCCGGCCTCCCTGCCATTCCAGATACTGCTCTCTCTGCTTCTCTGCGTGGCATCTGACCAGCACCCAGTCTTGCCCTGCAAGCGGGCTGCACGTGGTGGAGAGCACAGGCAAGGTCGTTTATTCTTGCTCACACCGACTGAGGCAGTCCAGTTTCAAAAATGGAATTGGAGGGAAGGAGAACACACAGAACATTCTGCCACAGAGGAAAGAAAACGGGATTCCCTCCCGTGTGATCTCACATTTCCCCCGAAGTGCCTCCAGCAGCAACTGGAGGGTGTAGCCCCACACTTCACTAGCTGCGGGCCCCTGAACACGATCACCGGCCACTCTGGTCTCAGCACTTATGAAACCAGCCACTGGACCAGTTCCAGTTCTGAAAACCTTAGGACCCAAAGGAAGAAAGATTTCGGAACTGAAAGGCCATACACTCGCCCACGTCTCCCACCCACCCGATCTGCTATGCATGGCGAGTGCAGGAAAAACCTAAAATGCCTTACCATGTGGTGGAGAAAGCTGCTTGAGGCTGCAAATTTCATCTGTTTACTGGGAATGGGAGCTACAGCGTCATCATCGTCCTCCAGGTCATACACATTCTGAAAAGAAAGAAAGAACAGCTAACGTGGCCTGCAGGCTCTCGACAGACCTTTGGAACAAGGACAGCAAGACATGGAGGTGAATGATGGATGGAAAAGCGGGTGTGTGTGGGGGGGGTGCCTGGGGAGACTGGCCCGGGAGGCCAGGGTTCAAATCCTGATAGGCTGGCTCCTCACCCACAAGGACCCCACGAAAGTGCTGCAACCTCCAGGTACATTAGAGTTTCCTCTCCACAAGTGGGCAACACCTAGAAACACTTGCGATGTTTGTTTACCATCTTGGCTTAGAAAGTCCATCCCAGGCAGTCTGGCCTACAGAAATAAATCCAACCCCTAGAAAGAGCTCCAGCCACAACCATGTTCACAGAAGGATTTCTAACAGTGAAAATTACAGGAAAATGGCTTAACTGGAACATCAACTCAAAGGACTATGCAGTTATTAAAAACGTTCACAGTAAACGTGAATCAGAGAAGTGCTTGAGTTATAAAGTGCAAACAGAATGACAAAAAATCGAATAATAATATAACCACAACTACAGCTATGCATTAACTAAACAATAATGACACTTAAAACAAAAGGAACCAGGGCAGAATTTCAATAGCAGCTGGCTTTGGAGAGCAGGACCAAGAGGGACTTTTTTTTCCTTTTTAATCTTTCTCTATTTTGCAGTGTTCTGTATTAAGCACATACTACTATTTTTAATGTTTATTTTTGAGAGAGATAAAGAGACAGAGTACAAGCTGGGGAGGGGCAGAGAGAGACAGACAGACAGACAGACAGACAGACACAGAATCCGAAGCAGGCCAACGCGGGGCCCAAACCCACGAACCATGAGACCATGACCCGAGTTGAAGTCAGACGCTTCACCAACTGAGCCACCCGAACGCCCCCCGCACATACTACTTTTATAATAAAAAAGAGAAGACTCTCAATCTGCCTCTCTGCCCCTTAAATACTCACCTCCCCACCCCCATAAGAAATTTCTTTTTAAAAGTCATAAACTGCGAGAAGCTAAATGTAATTTCTCCAATTCTTCACACTGGGAACCTTGGCCAGGCCTAAGTTCATCCACTCAGAAGAGTCCATCAAAACACACAGGTGTGCACACACACTCTCTCTCTCACCTGCTTGGCCGGGTGATTATTGACAACATTGATCCTCATTCCAGCAGGATGGGTGTGAAGGGGTGTCATGGCCTTCTGCTGTGGAACCTAGAAAACCCAGAGACCAGAATTCATCCCCTGGGGTCCACACGTGTCCTCCATGCGTCAGGAATCACTGAACGTGAAGTATGGTAGCGCTCAGTTTGGGTCTGTGGTAAAAAGCCCTGGAGTGCCTCATGTCCAAAGCAGGAGTGACAGAAAGCCTCGTCATCCTGCCTGACGAGCCTGGCTCGATACATCTGCAGCCGCTACTCCTGTCACCAAGGTTGCTGTGAAGGTTGAAGGATACTGTTTTCGCCCCCCTGGGTAGCTGTGCTAGCGGCCAGGGCATGGGACAAGGAGTTGGGTGTGACCAGGCTCCTACCCGGTCCTCCCATTCACCGGTTGTGCTAGCCCTGGGCACCATAATTCACAATTGAGACCTCGAGTCTTCTCTATAAAACTGGGGTAATGGGGCGCCTGGGTGGCTCAGTCGGTTGAGCATCTGACTTCAGGCCGGGTCATGATCTCACGGCTTGTGAGTTCAAGCCCCGCGTCGGGCTCTGTGCCGACAGCTCAGAGCCTGGAGCCCACTTTGCATTCTGTGTCTCCCTTTCTCTCTGCCCCTCCCCAGCTCACGCCCTCTCTCTTTCAAAAATAAATTAAAAACAAAACAAAACAAACAACTGGGGTAATGATCCCAGAGTTGCAGGAGAAATAAGTAAGGTCATAGGTGTAGTGCCTGCCCCACAGCGCGTGCTCCACGGCGTCCGTCCTCTCCTTGCTCTTCCCTCCATCGCTAGCTCTCTTGAGAACGTCACTTACTTCTGCCGCAGCCCCCTTTCCTCTCCGGGACACTCGCTGAAAACCCCGCCTCCCTCACAGGGTTACTATCCAAACACTTGGGAGAGCTGTCATTTTGCCCAAACACTCCTGGCCCCCACCGCCTGTTCCCGCCTTCCCAGGAGAGCCACGCCTACCTGGATGGTTTTGGTGAGCTTCAGGGCAGGGGTCACTGTCCCAATGGGTGGGCTCATGAAGGCGGCTGGGGAGTTCCGCTTCAAGCTGATCTTCTCCCGGGCATCGGCCACCTGGCGGGGCTTCTGGGGCACCGCGCTCTGCTGCTTGCGGGAGTTCAGCATCTCTCTGGCATCCTGCACTTTCCCTTTGATCCGGAACCGAGCATCTTTCTGCAGAAGCTTTTCCCGGGCATCCTTGACCCCCAGCTTGAGCCGGGCGTCCGAGAGGCCGATCTTCTGCCGGGCATCAAACCTCTGCTGGAAGGTGGCTGTGCGTGCTGGCTGGCTGAGAAGGCTCTGCTGGGTCCCAACACGAGATCGAACACCTCCAATTCCTGGTCTGGCATTGAGACTGCAAGTACAAATTGCACATTAGGTGGATCTGGGTGTCGAGAGCGGCCCATGGAAGTAGAGCCATCGTCATACTGGGAAGAGAGGGAGTTTCTGGAGAAATCAGAAGTCTGCTCGCTGAGCAAACAGGCTTATGTTGAAACTTCTTTTCTGGTTCATGACTTTTAACTTTGCATTGCAAATAAAATTCGGAAGAGGGGCCTGGCGGTTTCGATCACCAGGTAACACACTGGTTTCCTCCCTAGACCAGGTGTTCTGAGACGTCATTAGGAACAATAACCTCCAAATGAGGCTGGTCCCAAAAAAAGGCGTATCCCCCAAATATTGTAACCCCACACAGGGGAAGAACAACTTCAGTTTCCAAAGTTCTTCACAGGCTTGCTCTCAGTCAGCCCTCTCAGCACCCTGTGGGGTGGGTCAAACAGGCCTGGAGAGATCCAATGGTAAACAGAAGACACCAGCCTGCCTTCGGTGGTCCAGGTCTCCAGGGCCAGCACAAGATCCCCACTGGGCCGGGAGCAGGAGCCACCCGCTAACAGGTGGAAAAGAAAAACAGCCACTTTGTCTGAGTTGTTTCCACTCACAACACTTCTGACACCAAAAGTGTGGGTGTTCTCCTGACATCAACCCTTCTCAAACCTTCCGGACATCACCGGGTGTCCTATGATTCAACTCTGACACAACATACCCAGAGTCTGCACAGACCCCACAGGTAACGGGCTCAGTCCCCCAAGACGGCCCTCACTTCAGATGCCACTCCCAAGTCCCGGGCTTCCCATCCTTCTGACAGACTAAAACTGAGGGGACCCACGCCCGCTCCTCAAGTTCGGTAAGTTGCTAGAGTGGCTCACAGAATGCAGCAGAAACAGTTTACGCGCTACCATTAGTTTGTTATGAAGGATACAAGTCAGAAACAGCCAAATGGAAGGGGTGTGGAGTTCCCATGCCCTCTTGGGGTGCACCACCCTCCCAGCACATACACATGTTCACCAACCCAGAAGCTCCCCAAATTCCACTGTACAGGGGTTTTTATAGAGGTTCCATTATGTAAGCAAGGTTGAATGGCTGGCCATTGAAGACAGCCTCCCTCTCCCTGGAGGGCGGGGGGCGGGGAGGACTGCAAGTTCCAATGAACCATGCCCAGGTCTTCCTGGTGACCAGCCCCCATTCTGAAGCTAGCCAGGGACCCAGCAAAAGCTACCTCATTAGAACAAAAGATGCTCCTACCACCCTTATAACTCAGGGTTTTAGGAACTGTGGGCCAGGAACCAGGGATAAAACCAAGTACGTGTTTATCACACTCTGCAACAACAAGAATGTCAAATCCAGAAACTGTTAAAATCGGAAATGAACCAAACTCCATTACACAGGCCTCATTTGCTTGCGGGGTTCCTCTGTTGGCCCTTCAGTGGCTCGTGAGTAAAGAGAAGGCTCTTCCAAGTACAATCCTGGAAGTCCTTCCTGGGGTCCACAAGCTTCTCCCTCACCCCCCCGCCCACCACACCACGAGGCCGGTCTACTCCAGCCGCTGCCGCCACCACCACTGCCCCCACCCTCGCGGCGGGTGCCCTGCCTGGGACTCTGGCTCCCAAGGCAACATCTCCTCTGAGGGAAACCCTC
The DNA here is from genome assembly GCF_018350175.1 of Felis catus. NCBI lineage: Eukaryota > Metazoa > Chordata > Mammalia > Carnivora > Felidae > Felis > Felis catus. Next base: position 135,580,372 of record NC_058374.1, read on the forward strand.
CTTCTCTGCTTGTTCCGGGACAGCCCTCCTCTGTGCCTCCAACTCCATCTGCTTGTTTTCTCTTCCCCACTGGACTGGGAGGGGAGGTCGGGGCTCATTCTGTTTCAGGGCCCAGTGCTTTACAGGCGGTGCTGAAACCTGGCTGAGCTAAGTTAGAAACTCTGGTGGAGCTGCTTAAAAACACAGCTGTCTAGACTCCGTCCTCACAGCTCCTAAATCCAAAATCTGGGTGAAGGCCTGGGCATCTGCACTTTTGACTCCATAGGTGGTCCTGGATTAGACGGCAGTGTTCAGAATCTCGGACCTGGTGTCAGAAGGCAAAATTCTGCTGAACAAACAAGTTCCCGTATGGCCTCCCACATCTGTGTCCAGGCCTCCCAGGAGGCCTCCTAGTACTCCCGCGGGCCTCCGCAGCCGCCTGGGGACTGTCCCGCAGCTCCCGTGCTCACAGCAGGAGCGTACCCAAAGAACCAGCCAAGGCAAGCCTGGACTTTCACCCAGTTATCCTTAGACTGGAGGAAACACACCTGCTGCCCCCAGCATGCCAGAACACTGCCCGAGACCGTGATGCGTGGACCAATTTTCTTTGGAAAACAGCAAATTATTTTAGGATTTAAATACTTTCCAGTGGGTCTATACAGGAAGTGGGTGGAAGAGAGAGGGAAAGGATCATTTACAGAACTGATCCGATTAGGTTTAAGGTGGGGGTGGGGCTGCTTGTCCGTCCCTGTCCCGTTTTCTCCTGTAGAGGCAGGGGCTTAAAAAAAAAAAAAAAAAAAAAAAAAAAAAAAGGCAAAGCCAAAGGGCTGGGGTGTTTAGGGAGGCCAGCAAGCATGACGAGGGAGAGAGGGACAGACAGCACCCCCCCACCCCCCTGGAGTGGCCTGCCCTCAGTTTCAGGGTCAGCGAGGTCTCGGCAATAGTGGAGCTGGGCTTTCTGGCGGCACCGAAACCCACAGCTACTGGAGGGGCCCCTGGTGTTTATGGAGGGAACAACACACGCTTCCTAATAAAGCCCTACCCGCAGGCCCAACTAGCTGGTGAGGTGACCCCACTGTTTTTGTTTGTTTTTTAATGCCTTCAGCTCCCTACATCTTCCTACACCCATCAAAGAAAAGCAACAGGCTGTCCGTGCAGACCAGGAGCTACGACTGAAGGCCTACTCATAAAATGGGGAAAAGGATTTTGATCAACCTTTACTGCCCAGATCCAGGAGAAACCAGTGTCGGTGGAAAGCACTCCAGATAAAACTGTCTGCTTATCACACAGGGGACCTCTCTGAAGCCACAGGCTTTGGGCTGGGGAATCAAGTCACCACAGAGAGCATGGTGAGGAGCACTCCCGCTCTAGGAGAGGAAGGCTCACACCTGTGGGGACACCAAGAGCCGCCAGACACACCTGTGGGGCAGCGAGAAGACTTAGATGCGCCCCCCCCCACCCGGGTGTCTGGGAAGAGCAGAGGGTGTCAAAGGTCACACAAACAGCCCACCGTAGCCTGCAGCCTCTTTGCCCTCGCAGCTCCGGTGGGTTCCCCGGTTCCCGCCCTCCTGAGCACTCCCTCCTCGCCTCTCCCTTACCGCCTCCCGGCTGGCCGGAAGCTTCCCTCCTTGGGGGAGGTCAAGCCCAAGTTGCCGGCGGCGCTGAATCACAAGGACCTGTTCCCAAGCCCGCGCCTCCTGCAGCACTGAGAGCCTCTGTAAACCCTGCCATCTCCTCACCTGGGTCAGCCCTGCACCAGGGGAATAAAAAAAGGCTCAAAGGGCTTTCCAGTTGTGAGCTCCCGCCAAGTGGTGTCAGGGACCCTACAGCTGCCCCACCCCCGTATATTCTCCCTTCGCGCTCACAACTGTGAGCATTAGGTTATTATCCACATTTCACGGAGGACGTCCTGGTGAAGGCTGGTCTTCACTGCATCTACTTAAAGCACCAATAAATGAAGCACGGGTCCAGGATAAAGACCAGAGACTGAGGAGTTGAAGAAGGGGGAGTGCTGTCCCAGGCTAAGGAAGATCTTAGGCCCCCAGACCCGTCCAGGACCACAGCACACTCCCTAGTGACCAGGGGGTGAGCACACACACACCGAGCGTGGCACGGCGTGCTCACTCTGGCCCCACGTGCCACACTGCCTGTCTGGCAGGAAAGGCCACCGAGATGCCTCGGGCCGGGCCGGTCTTTCTATCTCCGTGAACAGCACAAAAGGTCCATCGGGGAGGGAGGGCATGTAGTTGTGGATGCGGGAGCGCGAGTGAGCCGCTTCCCCGCAGCCCCCCGCACTCAATCCCCAGTCCTTTCAGCTCCTTTCCCAGCAGCTTTAGGGGCTTCAGTGTGCAGGCTTTTTATAATCGCCGCCCCTCCTCCTGCATGAAAGGACAGCCATTCATCCCGGCGGGCAGCAGCGCTGGGTACAAGGCAGGCATTAGTCATCAGGAATTTTTCAAATAAACACTCCCGCTAGGTCCGGGTCTCCAAAACACAGAGTCCGCGGTGTTACCCTCCGGTTCCAAGAACCGCCCGAGGGCTCCCTAACAAAGCCCAGCCCCTCAGCGGAGCCTCTGGTCTGGCCCGGCTTCCGCCTGCAGCCTCACTGCAGACTCGCCCCGAGGTCCCCGAAACACGTTCTGGCCTCAGCACTTGTTGGGAAGGGGCGGGGGAGGTTTTGAGCAAGTCTCTGGACTCTGAACTGCCCCACCCGGCTCTGCCCTGGCTCCGGAGCCCCACGGGGTCCTGGAGAGAGCGCTGTGGGTGAGAGCCAATGCCCCCACCCCGGAATCTCAGCGCCTGCCCGGACCCCACTGGAGCCCGGGTGCTCTCCCCCACACCCTGACCCGAGCCGGCTCTGGACAGATGTCTAGCCCAAGGATCCAGGCCCATTAGTGGGGCCCTGGCTTGTTATTATAAAGTGGATTTTAATCCACGGGCATCTCTGGGTCACGGTTCATGTGTGTCGAGGTCGTCTTTATGTGGAGGAAACACACTTTAGTTCTGTTACATGAGAGTCAGTTCTGAATTAAGGGCTTCACGGACACAAAGAAACAAGATACCATCCCCTGACCCTCCAAGAGACTCTTGTGCAGATGTTTTGTTTTAAATCACAGTTCTTCCCCTCCAAGTTACATAACGACTAACTTTCCTCCTCTTTGCTTCAGGTCTACAATTCCTTTATCTTATTTCAACAAGGAGACAAACCCCAAGTACCAGGAACAGAGAGCCCTGGCCTGAAAAGCCGACCAACCTCCTTCCCCGTGGCTCCCAGGACTCCCCAGACAGGGCATCTGGCCCAGAGCTGCTCAACTCCAGCATACTCAAGGGCCAACCTTCCCACCAAGGCTGCCTGCCACCTTAGATGAACCTTCCCTAACCAGGAGGCGGCAGTGGACGGACAGCGGTCATCTGCGAGCTAAACTCAGAGCGGGCGACTTTGCTAACGTGACCAGCAGTATGCTCAGATCTTAAGGAAAAAAACGACGAGAACGGGCCCGCACTGCAGCTGGTGCCCAGTGCCCTCCTGGGGAGACTCATCCGTGGGCCTTGAGCCACGGAAGTCCCCGGGGAGTTCTGTGCAGGGGGAAGGACAGCGCCCCGCCATGGCTGAGTGAAGTATCATTCTCTCCCTTTCTCTATTTTCACATTAATCATGGAAATCTTTTGATTAAGGGGGGGGGGCAGGTAGTAACAAGAATGACCCCTTTCTTGGCTCACAAGGTGTGATGAACACAAAACAGAAAGACTGCTCTAAAGAATGAATACATTCCATGACCTGTGGGGAAAGAGGTGATTTACATCTCCACCGGTTCGTTTGCTATTTCCACTAAGAAGAAGAACGTTTTCGGGGACAGTCACAGGTTCCACATAAACCATCAAGCTCAAAGTTCTTCCTGGGACCTCCATGCACCATCACTCCACAGTCCCAGGAAGGGGACAGTTCTTCCAGCAAGCATGTAGGACAGGATACAGTTACTGTAGGAAATGACATTTGTTCACTGACATAAGCTCAGACCTTTCAGTTCTTGACAGGGACACCCTGGCTGTGGCTTCTGTTGGTTTTGCAAGTAAAATAAAAATGAAGTTTCCACCAGGTTTAATGCAAACACAGCACGCATACTAGTCTCTGTCTGCACGGTCCCCCCTCCAATCTTCACATGACAGCAAAGTAATACTATCTCACGTATCGTGGCACAAAATTGGATGTTCCTTCTTTACTTAAAAGCCTTCCATAATGATGACCATAACTAACATGTATCAAACACTTAGAACCATCAAATACTCTGAAAGTACTATAGACAGATTAATTCACTTAGTCCTGACAGTCACCCAAGAAAAGAATTTTCCACATTTTATAAATAAGAGAGATAAGGAATGGTTAAGTAACTTGCACAAGCTCACGTGGACAGTGAGAGAAGGGAACTCAAACTTCACAGTTTGACTCCAGGGTTACCTACCGACACCCCCCCCCCCCAACCCCGCATGGGGGGGTGAGGGAGGGGTTTGGGCATCTACTCCTTTAAGGAAAGATCCACGATAATTGCCAACATTTGCTGAACACTCACCACCTGGTACAAACTTTAAAATATACATTTTTGTATTCTATCTAATCTTCTCAGCAACCTGCCAGGAACCAGTCTTACAAACGAGGGAGCTGCCCAGCTCAGAAGTCATCTCGCCAGGGAGGCACAGAACCCAACAACGGGCCCAGAAGGGCACCGGGCCTGCCTCCTCGCAGACAGGTGTTCATCCCACGGATCCCCCACCCAGTGCCCCACACGAGACTCTGTGCACCTCCACACTAAAAAAAAAAAAAAAAAAGTACAGACCCAACAGACAGTACAGACCGTCCGCAGCCAGGGCCGTGGGGGAGCTGATGGCATATGCGCGTGTCCCGGGAAGCTGGTTCATTCAGCAACTGTCCAGCAAATCTATGAAACCCAGATGGATTCACAAGTGGCCAGAGGACCCAGCACCAATTCCACACCAGTTATCGGAGGGGAGGACCTGGGAGAGAACAGCTGCGCAAATGAATACTTCCTGTGCGCCTGTTGCAAAGGAGTAGCCAGGTGGAGTGCTGGGCTGCTGAGTTCTGCAGAGGCGGCAGCAGGTGCAGTGGATATGTGGGTGGGGGTGGGGGGCTGGGGGGGAAATCTCCCTTTCAGTTAGCAACAGCAAGGATCTATTTTCTAGCTACAGGCACCAGGGGGATATTAATAAACATCTGTTGGGTGAATGACATGGGAGAAAACAGTATCTACAGCCAGTTTAGGAAGACACCTGAATTAGTGCCGGAGAACTGTTGGCCACGTTCCCACTTACTTCTTCATACAGCTGAACTGGAGCCCATAAAGGCTGGAAAGGACTAACAATACTTAAGGGTCCAGAGGAAGTTTGGGGCACATCACTGCAAATCATCTCCTCACTCAGATCCAGGACAGTCTACTCTGACAACTGGGAGTTACAAGCATCGAGAAGCTCCAACCTCCAGCCAATTCCACCTGTTTTTTTTTTTTTTTGCCCCAGGCCTGAGGTCAACTCAGCCAGCTGCTAAAGGGCACTCAGCCCCGATTCTCAGCTCTTCGTGGCCCCGGGCAAGTCTCTCTAACCTCTCCCGGCCTCAAGCTCTTCATCTGCAAAATGGGGAAAATAGCAGTACCTGGCCGGTACGGTTGCGAAAAGAGCAAATGGGACAAGAGATACTTGAAAGCGCTTGCAGAACTTGAAACGCCGCACCTCGGAGGCGAGTGTTAGAGGCAGCGGGGCCGGGAAGCGCACGCAGGATTTGGAAACGAAGGTCTGGGTTTGAGTCTCGGTTTCGGCGGTGGCGGTAACAGATCGGAGGAGTCCGAGCAACTCACTTCCCCGCTACACTTCAGTCGTCCTAACTCTAAGGCCGAGCAGATATCCTGGAGCGGCCGGGCCCACGTGCCGGTCTTCCCACGGGAGGGGGCCGTGCGCGGAGACCCCCCCCCGGACCCTTCCGTCGGGGACGGCCCCTCCCCCCGCGCGACCTGCCCCAGCGCGACCCCCACCCCCCACCCCAACCCCCGGGGCCGCTCCCACGAACCGGGCGCCCCGGCCCCGCCGCGGCCAGCGGCTTCCCTGGCCCGCCAGGGCGACGGCGCCTCCAGCCAGTGGACGGTCGGGCGGCCGGGCCCGCAGCGGCGGCGGGGCCTAGCCAATGAGGAGCGCGGCTGCGGCAGGGGGCGGGCGCAGACGGCGCTCCGCGTCGCTCCCGGGCCGCTCCCTCCCCCGCCCCGAGCCCCGCTAGGCCGCGGGCCCTGAGCACCGAAGGGAGAAAAGGCTGCTCACCGCCCCTTCGTCGCAGCTCCGCGCTTCCGGATGAGCTCGTCCAGGGAGATGTCCGCCATCTTGCACCGCCGAGCGAGCCGCGAGCCGCTTACACTCCAGCCCTCGAGCCCGCCCCTTCGGCCGCTCAGGAGCAACTAGCTGCTTCCGGCGTTCGGCCGAAGAACTCTCGCGACAACTCCAACAGGGCAAAAACCGGAAGGGGCGGAGAGCTCCCCGTGAGCCTTTGCGACGCCAGCTGCTTATCTGCATACGGCGGTCGGGGGGCCTACGGTTCCCTGTTCTCCTCAGACGAAGAAATAAAATGGAAAGCGACATAAAAACTTAACTAGTGAATGAGACGAACTGCAAAGGAATCGGGCTCTTAGTTCAATGCTCGACTCTGATACTCACCGTAGGGCAAATGAGAATGGAATTTATTACCCTGGGAGTAACACGCTCTCCTTTTTATGCCTTAAACTTATGAGTAAGGAAAATAACGATTCGGGGTGACGCCCGAATCCTCACTGCTAATGTGAGACGAATTTTTGAGCGGGTAAAGGTTGCCCCTAAGGTGACCCGCCTACTTTGCGGGATGCCTGGGAGTCGCGATCTGCCCGTCCCCCTTCTAATCACTGAAAAAACAGACCGGTGTCTTCTGGTTAAATGTCAGCTTTAAAAGAGTAGGTAGTTTCTCGCGGAGTAACAGTTTGGGCTGCGGAAGGGTCCTTCTGTGCCTGTCAGCCCCGCACTTGGCATTTATTATCCCCGGTTTTTTTTTTCTTTGTCTTGCTAATAAATTGGCCTGGTTTTTCGATTTAGTGATTCACGGACTGTCTTCCGCTTGGCGACCGTAGCCAGTTTCTTGCCCCTGGAATCCTAGAATAAGGACAGCTGCCTACTTGTGGGTTAGAAACGAAAGATGCCTGCGGCTACCGGCTGCATACAGTAGGCGCTCGCGTTGCAGCTCACGGGGTGACAGCTGGAGGACCCCTTGGGTCCCCTCGAGCCGCGCTTCTTGGCGGTATGGCTTTCACCAGCAAATTGCTTCTCCTCGTTATGCTGCGGTTTACTTTGATCCATAAAATGGGGCAAATAGCAGGTCGTTGCGAGGGTTGCGTGATAGACTGAAAATCTCGGACACGCGGAATTGCCTTTGCTATAGAAGAGGCCGCCCCAGGACCCAGCGCTAAGCCCGGCACGAGGTAAGTGTCCAATATGTTTGTTGCTTGATCAGTGGAAAAGGAAAATAATAATAATACACGCAACGTCTTTAGAACAGCCAAGAGCACGTACTGTGCTGAGTTACTAATTTCTCAGTCCGGTGATGCCAGCGGAGTTACTGTCGACAGAGCACGCCACCATTCAGACTGGCATCAGAAGCTCTGCGGGCAAGGGCTGATAAAGCTGGAGGGCTGGGCACCAGACCGAGGAAGGGAATCCAAGTCCCATCAGCGCAGCCGCGGTGGGGTGCTGGCTGGCCTTCCCTTTCTTAGCTCTAGAGCGGGACCTCTAGCCTCTCCCTTCCTTCCTCCTTCCAGGAATTGCGGGGAGGGGGACCAGGTAGAGGAAGGGAGGGTCCCAGGCTCGCCTGCTGGGCAGGTGCAGAGGAACGAGGGAGGGGCCAGGGGACCGCGGGAGTTAAGGCCCCGACACGCCTTAAGGGCGATGTAAAACAGTGACCCAGGGGTTATTTTTTAAGCCAGTTCAGTAAGGTAAAGAATCGAGATCAGCTGTCAGCGGGTGGCCCTCCCCGGAGGCATTTCGGAGCTCCGTAGGGTGGTGTCGGCCGGTCGGCGGGACGGGGATCCGGGAATCCTGTCACGTGGCGGTTGGGGACTAGGGTGTGGCAGTCCTGAGGCGTGGGCCCTCCCCGCCTGCGGCATTCCAGGAGGGGTGAGGCCTGTTACGGTTCTCCCAGCCCGGGCTTCGCTCCATTTCGCTTAAGAGCACGCAGGACTTTTTGCCCAGTGTGAACAGGCACGGGGTTGCCGGGAAGGCAGCCGCGCCATAGCCAGAGGAACTGGGTCCTGCTTTGTTTGGAAACCCACCAAGAACGTTGCCCCGCCTGGGAAATCCGGGCCCCTGTCAGCGGGGACTGGGGGGAGTCAGGTTGCATTTAGAGGGGCTGTGACAGTCCAGGACTCCGCGCCTGGGCACACCCCTGCCCACCCTCCTTCTGGGGGACATGGGCCAGCATTTACACACTGAAATGTGCATCATTTTGTAAGTTCCTTTTCTTTCTTGCTCTTTTATAATATAGCTGGAGATTTGTGTTGATATTTTAAAATTCTGTGTGTAGGCTGGTGATATTACCTGCGAATTCACTTCAGGAGGCTAAAAGGGTCTGTTATAAATGTCACTTTAATTTGTTTTTTAATGTTTCCTTATTTTTGAGAGAGACACAGAGACAGAGCATGAGTGGGGGAAGGGCAGAGAGAGGGAGACACAGAATCCGAAGCAGGCTCCAGGCTCCAAGCTGTCAGCACAGAGCCCGACGCGGGGCTGGAACCCATGAACTGTGAGATCATGACCTGAGCTGAAGTCGGATGCTTAACCGACTGAGCCCTCCAGGCGCCCCTGTAAATGTTACTCTGAAAGGGTGGGAGTCAAGAGAGGGTAGAGACTCATGATCACTCACCCATTTTATGGGTGGGGAAACTGAGACCGGGTGAGAGGGTAGAGACCAGGTCCAACCCATGCCCTTCTCAGCTCCTGGGAACAGCCCTTCGTGAGCTCAGGCAGGTGTACATTTTGACCCTCAGGCCCGTTTTCTCATCCTCCAAAAGGGACCAGAATTGAGGAGACCTAACGCAAGTCCAGTGCTCTGCAGAGTCCCCAGCACATGGTAGGGGTGCAGAAGGGATTCCCAGGCCAAGCCCTTTGCTGCCCCAAGGAGCCCAGCCCTGCTCCAGGATGCGGGCCAGGGCCAGAACAGAGGTAAGAGAAGAGAGGAAAAAGGGGCTCCCGGGCCTGTGGCTTGGCTTCAGGCGTTTCTTCCAGTGCACTTCCCACCCCACCCCCACTCCCCTCCAGCCACACCGACCTTCACAGTGTTCCTGAAGCCATCCGGCAGACCTCTGCCCCATGGCCTTTGCACTTGCTGGTCACACCCTCTAGAACACTGCTAGTTTGCCTCCTTTCCAGCTTCATTTCCGCTGTCCCCTCAGCCACCTGCTTTCTTCCATCTGTTTCTTGACGTTAATCCCACAAGCTTGCTCCAAACCCAACGCCTCTGCACTCCCCGTTCCTGCCACCTTGAACACCTATCCCTGCAGAGCCAGCCTCGTTGTCTCTTCAGAGAAACCAGCCCTCGTTCCCACGTTGCCTTGTGGCCTAATTTGTCTTGGCATTTACCGTTTCACTCATGACACCATCTGGTACTTGGCTTAGGACTTTCTCACCAGTGCCCCAGTAGTCGGGGAGGGTGTGTGGGGGCAGCCGCGGCCGAGTCCCCAGCACTTGAATGGGACACAAGGGCACGAGGGGCTAGTGGACCCCCTTGGAGCCCTCCACCGGGGGAGCAATACCTGCCTTACTCAGGACTCCCCTCCAACCCGAAGGCCACTCGTCGCCGAGCCTCAAATGAACCCTGCTTCTCAGGGCCGACCAGAGGGGAAAGCAAGAAGGAAACCAGTGCGGACACACGGAGTCGTACAACACAGGGCTGGAGAGGGCTTCTCGCATGGCTGAGGTGGCAGGACTAAGGCTGGGCAGAAGCGGGGCCATTGAAAGGCTGGACCCCAGTGTCCCCGCGCCCTGGCCCAGCTTTCTGTCTCCAGGAATCTATCCTCAAAAAACAAAACGAGTCACCTGACAGGAGCGTGAAGAGAGCCGCTGTCACTTTCAAAATCCACAGGTGGGAAACAATCCAGCTGTCCAACCCCAGGGGACCTGCCACATAATGAATCATGATCCATGTGGGCTTATGGAGACCGTGTGACACGGGCCAACAGCAGCGGCCTCGGGTGGGCCACGTGGCTTCACCAGGGCGGTCGGCGTTTGCCTCTGGACGTCCGGTGTCTTTTCTCCCGGGTGTATTTTTCCGTACTGTCCAAACTTCACACAACAAACACAAACACACGTTTGAAATAAGTGCCGAGCCCCTTCTTGTCTCCTCCCCGCCCCCCCCCCCCCCACCGTCCCCACAATGACACAAGTCACAGAGCCTCCAGGAGCCCCAGAAGGGTTAGTGTTAGCAAAGTTTTATTTCAACGTCTTTTCTGCTCATAAATGATTCTGGAAAAGCCGATACGCAAGAGGCTCACCCACCCTCGTCTAAAGGCAACACTGAGGTCACTGAGAACGCTGCTCAGACAAACTCCCCTATGCTGGGGCGCAGGCAGCAGGACGGGCGGGTTTGGGGCAGAGGAATAAATAAACATCGTCTCAGCTCTGCCATCAGGGCCGGGGGCCCAGGGCCCAGAGGCAGCCCATGAGACTGCTGGGCCGACAGCTTGGAACTCCCAAAGCTGCCCGAAGTTAAGGTGTGTTGCAGAAAATGCCGAGGCTTCCGGAGGGCCTGCGTGTCCCCGGGAGGAGCCCTGGGCCGGTGGGCCAGTCTCCTCCTCCTGCTCCAGCCCCGGGAGAGCCCAGCTCCCTGCCGGCGGGGCCTGCCTGGGCGCTGGAGCGGGGGCAGACTCTCATCCCCACAGTCCCTGCCGAGAGCACTTTTTGGCATTACCTGTTATGTAGTGTCAGGTGGCTGTGACCCAGAGCAGGTAGTGAGGGGTGGCAGGTGAGGGTCCCGAGCCGGTGGCTGGGGGGGGGGGTCCCTGGCACCTGCAGCTCTGGGCTGCCCGTACACCTGTGTTTGCTTCCAGACTGCGGTCTGCTCTGGGAGGGGTGGGTGGATCGCAGTGCTGGAAGCCTTGGCCTAGTAGTGTGTGGGTGGGTGGGGTGGAGGCAGGGCGGGGCCAGGGCTGAGCATCACGGGTAAAAACTGAAGAGGGCCAGATGGTGGCTGGAGGTGGCCTGCCTGTAACAGCACCCTGCTCCCAAAGGGGTCCCTCGGGGGAACCAGCCCAGCGGGGTCACCACCGCAGCTCAGGCAGGGCGGGCTGCACCCAGGGCCGCAGCGGGAGATGTGGCGGGAAATGACGTTAAAGAACAACGGCGGGGAGGGCGGCTGTGGACGGGGCACGGTGAGTGCGCGGGGCAGGCGTGCGAGCAGCCAGGGCCTGGCCGTCAGAAGGTGAAGCAGCGCTCCTTGGGGTGGCCCACGCGGTCCAGGTTAGGCAGGCAGGCATACTGGATCATGGGCGGGGGCCCGCACATCAGTATCAGCGGCTCCTCCTCCGGGGGCGGAAGGTGGTCCCGGATCATTTCTTCATTTACGAAGCCCTGGCTGTAGTCCCAGGCTGCAGGCGGGAGACAAGGTGAGTCCCAGTGTGGCCATGTGACTGACCAACGACTGCCCACCTACCCCAAACCGCCTCCCCCTGACCATTAAACTGCTGTGCTGTGAATTCCTCCCTTCTTTCAACAAACATTGAAGAATGAAGAGGTTGATCCGAAGCAAACGTTTGCCCTGATCCCCTGCCCCAGCCTGGCTGACCCAGAACAAAGCAGCCAGTAAATAATTAACAAAATGGCAGTAAGTGAGTATCTATCGATAATTACTCTAAGCGTAAATGGACTAAATTCTCCAATCAAAAGTGACTGAGTGGGGGCGCCTGGGTGGCTCAGTCGGTTAAGCGTCTGACTTCAGCTCAGGTCATGACCTCACGATTCGTGAGTTCGAGCCGCTCGTCGGGTTCTGTGCTGACAGCTCAGAGACTGGAGCCGGCTTCGGATTCTGTGTCTCATTCTCTCTCTGCCCCTCCCCCACTTGTGCTGTCTCTGTCTCTCAAAAATAAATAAATGTAAAAATAAAAAAATTAGAGGAAAAAAAGTGAGTGGATAAAAAACAAGACCTATCTATACCAACATAAAAACAGACACATAGTTCAATGAAACAGAATAGAAGGCCCAGAAATAAACCCATGATTATATGGTCAATTAATCTTCAACAAAGGAGGCAAGAATGTACAATGGGAGTGGTGTCAAATAAAGCCTCGACAGGGCACTGGGCTGCTGTTGGTCTGAGGGGGGAAAATATATATACAACGGGAAAAAGACAGTCTCTTCTACAGACGGTGTTGGGAAAACGGGACAGCCACATGCAAAAGAATAAAACTGGACTACTTTCTTATGCCGTGTGCAAAAATAAACTCAAAATGGATTAAGAACCTAAATGTGAGACCTGAAACCATAACATTCCTAGAAGAAGGCACAGGCAGGAATTTCTCTTAACATCAGCCATAGCAACGTTTTTCTAGATATGTCTCCTAAGGCAAGGGAAACAAAAGCAAAAATAAACTATTAGGACGACATCAAAATAAAAAGCTTCTGCACAGCAAAGGGAACAGCCCACAAAACTAAAAGACATGGGGCGCCTGGGTGGCTCAGTCGGTTAGGCGTCCGACTTCAGCTCAGGTCATGATCTCGCGGTTTGTGGGTTCGAGCCCCGCATCGGGCTCTGTGCTGATGGCTCAGAGCCTGGAGCCTGCTTCCGATTCTTTGTCTCCCTCTCTCTCTGGCCCTCCCCCGTTCATGCTCTGTCTCTCTCTGTCTCAAAAATAAATAAACTTAAAAAAAAAATTTTTTTTAAAAACTAAAAGACAACCCGCTGAATGGGAGAAGTTACTTGCAAAGGACTTATCTGATAAAGGGTTAGTGTCTGAAGTATATAAAGACCTGATACAGCTCAACATCCAGAAAACAATCTAACTAAAAACTGGGCAGAAAACGTGAATATGCATTTTGCCAAAGAGGACATCCAGATGGCCAACAGACCTATGGAAAGATGCTCATCATCACTCATCATCAGGAAAATGCAAATCAAAACCGCAATGAGATATCACCTCACACCTGTCAGAATGGCTAAAATCCAAGCACAAGAAACAACAGGTGTTGGCGAGGACGTGGAGAAAAGGGAACCTCGCGTACTGCTGGTGGGAATGCAAAGTGGTGCACCTGCTATGAAGACCGTATGGAGGTTCCTCAAAAAATTAGAAACAGAATTACCCTATGATCCAGAAATCGCACTACTGGGTATTTACACAAAGAATACAAAAACACTAATTCAAAGGGATACATGCACCCCAGTGTTTATAGCGGCGTTCTCTACAACAGCCAAGATACCTTGGGAAGCAGCCCAAGCGTCCATTGATAGGATAAATGGATAAAGAAGATGTGGTACATATATACGAGGGAATATTATTCAGCCATGAGATGCCACGAAATCTTGCCATTTACAACATGGATGGAGCTAGAGAGTATTATGCCAAGTGAAATCAGGCAGTCAGAGAAAGACAATCCCATACGATTTCACTCATAGTGGAGTTTAGGGAACAAACCAACAAAGAAAAAAGAGAGACCAAAACCAGACTCTTTTAACTGTGGGAAACACAGTGATGGTGGCCAGAGGGGAGGGTGAGGGCCTGGGTGACACGGTGAAGGGATGGAGAGCACACTTTTCGTGATGAGCGCTGAGTAACGTATAGAACTTCCGAATCACTACCCTGTACGCCTGAAACTAATAGAACACAGCGTTAACGACACTGAAATTGCACGAAAACAGACGAACGGGACCTATCTTTGTGCTGCCTACAAGAACGCACTTTAGACTTTTGGGAGGACACACAGACCAAGAGTGAAGGGACGGAAACAGATGTTCTGTGCAAGTGGAAACGAAAAGAAAGCTGAGGTAAATAAGGGACAAAGATGGGAGAGACATCATGGTAAAGAGGTCAACCCCACAATGATGTAACATTGGTCAACACTTATGTGCCCAACATAGAAGTACCTAATCACATAAAGTAAATACTAACAGATCTAAAGGGAGAAAGAGAGAGCAATACAGTAAGAGTGGGGGATTTTAATACTCTGCTTATATCAATGGCTAGGTCACCCAGACAGAAAATCAGTAAGGAAACATTGGCCTTAGGCGACACATTAGGCCAGATGGACCTAACAGACGTTTACAGAATATTCCATCCAAAAGCACACCTCACATCTGTCAGGATGCCACCATCAAAAAGACAAGAAACAAGTGTTGGAGAGGATGTGGAGAAAAGGAAACCCTTGTGCACTGTGAGTACGAGCGAGTGCAGCTACTGTGGAAAACAGTATGGAGGGTCCTCAAAAAATTAGAAATAGAACTACCCTATGACCCAACAATTCCACTTTTGGGTATTTATCCGAAGAAAATGACGGGGCGCCTGGGTGGCGCAGTCGGTTAAGCGTCCGACTTCGGCCAGGTCACGATCTCGCGGTCCGGGAGTTCGAGCCCCGCGTCGGGCTCTGGGCTGATGGCTCAGAGCCTGGAGCCTGTTTCCGATTCTGTGTCTCCCTCTCTCTCTGCCCCTCCCCCGTTCATGCTCTGTCTCTCTCTGTCCCCAAAATAAATAAATGTTGAAAAAAAAATTAAAAAAAAAAAAAGAAAATGAAAACACTGGGGTGCCTGAGTGGCTCAGTTGGTTGAGCGGCTGGCTTTGGCTCAGGTCATGATCTTAGGGTTCATGGGTTCGAGCCCTGCACTGGGCTCTGCACCGACAGTGCTGAACCTGCTTCGGGTCCATTCTCTCTCTCCCCACCTCTCAAAAATAAAATAAAATATTAAAAAAAAGAAAATGAAACACTAACTCGAAAAGATATCTGCACCCTATGCTCCCTGCAGCATTGTTTACAATGAGCAAGATATGGAAGCAAACTAAATGTCCACTGATGGATGAATGGATAAAGAAATTGTGCTACAAATGCTTTCACAGAGCAAGAATTCCTTTCTCTTGAAAGGTCCTTCTAGCTGGACTAAGAATCAAGTTGACATGAGAGGGCTTAATAGGCGAAAATCAAATTTAATAGCCTATATACAGGGAATCCACACAGACGTGGAAATTCCAAAGGCAGTCAGGCAAAATGAGGCCCATATGTCATTCTGAACCTGGGAGAAGGGGGCAGACGTCTGAGACTTCAGAGGGAGGGAATGTACTTCATGGCAGGGTAAGAAGTGATGTTTGTTTATTAGATATTTGCCTTGCCATACAGATGAGTCACTCAGATAAAATTTACCTCTGATAATAGCCCTCATTCTGAGAAAGAACCCCCATTTATTTATTTATTTATTTATTTATTTATTTATTTACTATTTTTAAGTTTATTTTTATTTATTTTGAGACAGAGAGGGCAAGCAGGGGAGGGACAGAGAGAACGGGAGAGAGAAAAATCCCAAGCAGGCTCCGTGCTGTCAGTGCAGAGCCCGATGTGGGGCTCAAACTCACAAACCAAGAAATCATAACCCGAGCTGATACCAAGAGTCAGACGCTTAACCGACGGAGCCACCAGGCGCCCCGGAAAGACCCTCGATTTAGATTCTTCTGTGTGGTTGAGGAAGGGACAGAAGTTTCTCTTGAGCCCAACAGGGTCTCAAGTGCCTTCAGCTCAAAATAACCCATGTGCCAAAGTGGCACATTCTGGAGGGGAGGGGTGTGGGTGAGACCTGAACCCCTTCAATACAATGGAATATTATTCGGCCATAAAAAGAATGACATCTTGCCATCTGTGACAACATGGATGGACCTCGAGGGTGTTATGCTAAATGAGTCAGACAGAAAGACAAACACCGTATGAGTCACTTACATGTGGAATCTTTAAAAAAAAAAAAAAGAAAAGAAAGAAAAAACCCAAAGACAAAAAACCGCAAGCTCACAGAGAGAACGGATAGCTGGTTGCCAGAGGCAGGGGAGGGGGCTGGCAGAGGTGGGTGGAGGAGGTAGAAGTTTCTTTTGACTTTATTTTTGGTATAAGTTTATTTTACTTTTTAATGTTTATTTTTGAGAGAGACAGAGTGCTAGCGAGCAGGGGAGGGGCAGCGAGAGAAGGAGACACAGAATCCGAAGCAGGATCCAGGCTCTGAGCGGTCAGCACAGAGCCCCACGCGGGGCTCGAACCCACAAGTGGTGAGATCATGACCTGATCCCAAGTCTGACGCTCAACCGACTGAGCTACCCAGGTGCTCCAGTATAAGTTTATTTATTTATTATTATTATTTTTTAACGTTAATTTATTTTTGAGACAGGGAGAGACAGCATGAACGGGGGAGGGTCAGAGAGAGAGGGAGACACAGAATCTGAAACAGGCTCCAGGCTCTGAGATGTCAGCACAGAGCCCGACGCGGGGCTCGAACTCATGGACCGCGAGATTGTGACCTGAGCTGAAGTCGGTCGCTCAACCGACTGCGCCACCCAGGCGCCCCAAGTTTATTTTTAAAGATATGCACGGGACTGAGCTGTATTTGCTAGTATGTAAAATGCGCGGCTATAGAAGACATCGCAAATGGACATGGATTTTGTTTAAATAGTGCGTTTTTCTTTACACGTGTGCTGCACAGGCCAGCCGCACTTGCACGTGAGCTGGCCCCAGGCCCCATTCCTTCACTCAGTTCCACGACGGCCCGTGCCCGCCTGCTACACCATCTTTCCCGTGGCACCTAGAATTTCAGCTTCTACCTAACGTTGTGGCAACAGCTCGACTCCTCCTGAACTGTGGGTCAGGGTAACAATAAAGGCAAGTGCGAGGTGCCAGGAGACGACCCAGCCCAGCTCCTCCTCTGGCGGGCAGCGGGTGCCCCTTACAACAGCCCCCAGGAGGCCGCGCTCTGGTGTGTGCCACCAGCAGGGGTCAGCGCCGGCCCCTCCTCGCAGGCAGCGGGGACAAGGAGGCCCCGCCACGCCACGGGTGGAGCCTACCCTCCCACGCTACTAGAAACTGTAACCAGAAGGGAGTAAACCTCTCCCGTTCCTCTCATTCCCGCCCCCCCCACGGCCCCGACTTCCAGTGAGACACAAATACAAGCCAAATGTTCCTTTCTTTACTGTAAAAAAAAAAGAGAAACTCCAGGAACCAGTGCTCCTGCCACCCCTCCCTGCCGGACTCTACAGTTTGCCCGTGAACAGCACGGGTCCACTTACGTGTGCATTTTTTCCGCTTAGTGCAGTACAGTAAATATATTTTCTTTACGGTTTTCTTAACACCACCTTCTCTGGCTTACTTTATCGTAAGAATACGGTGTGTAAAAATACACACGATGTGTTAATCGGCTGTTATCGACAAGGCTTCTGGTCAACAGTAGGCTATTTTAGTAGTTAAGTGTTTGTGGAGTCAAAAGTTATATGCTGGGGCACCTGGGTGGCTCGGTCGGTTAAGCGTCCGACTTCGGCTCAGGTCATGATCTCACAGTTCATGGGTTCGAGCCCCGCGTCGGGCTCTGTGCTGACAGCTCAACCTGGAGCCTGCTTCGGATTCTGTGCCTCCCTCTCTCTCTCTGCCCCTCCTCCGCTCGCTCACACTCTGTCTCTCTTTCTCTCAAAAATAAATAAACATCAAAAAAAAAAGTTATATGCAGATTTTTCGACGGCACGGTCAGCGCCCCTAATCCTGCTGTTGCCCAAGGGTTAGGTCCTCTGCTCTATAACGTGCTAATAAACCTATTTCGTGTTCATCTTCCTCCACGAGAGCGTCAGCTCACGGGGCCAAGCTGGCTTCCTGAACAGAGCGAGGGCTCCACCAGGAGCCTGGATGGGCTGGTCCAGGCCAGCCGGCCGGCCAGGGGCCTCAGGGCACTGCCGTCCGGTCCACAATTCACCTACATCCCAGCCTAGGTCTCAGCCAGGAGGCCCAGGACCCGATCTGTCAACCCTGAAGGGTGGCTCCTCCCACTCATGAGATGGGCACCTGCCCCTAGAGCCCGTCTGCCCGGTTCCAGGGGAGGTGGACGCCGGGGGGGGGGGGGGGGGGCGGATGCGAATGACATCACACGCCGGTGCCCTAAGGATGCTTCAAAAATGTCCATTTCCCACCACTTAGAAGTTTCCCATGAAAATGCAGGGCCCTGCTTCTCTTGAAAAGCGGAAAGGCCCGGCCCGTGGGGCTGCAGCCTGACCCGAAGGAAGGACACGGAAGGACGGCGGGCTGAGGGGCCTCCGGAGGGAGTGGGGGTCTCCGAGGCTGCACCACCTCCCTGCAGGCTCCCAACCCTGCAGCCAGACGCCATCAGGACCACCGGCCAAGAAGCCCGACCTGCTGCTTTCTCACAGCAAAGAAGAGACTCAGGTATTTCCCGTACCCACGTCTCCACCCAAAGCGGGAGAATGAAGCGCATTTAACTCCCAGGGGGCAGCCTCGGTTCGGGTTTTGGAGGTGGCCCTCATCCACTGCCTCCTACGTGACCTTGGCAAACAGCCTACCCGGACAGGTCGAATGAGGGTAAGGGTGCGTCGGCCCGGCCCCCAGCCGCTGCCCAGGGAAAAGATGGGCGTAACGTGCCTTACAGGGTACAAAGTACAAAGCGGGGGCAGTTGCCCCCGACCCCAGCAGTGACCCTGAAGACCTGCCCCAGAGTGAGCCCCCCGCCAAGGGGAGAAAGGCCAACTTTCTTTGTCCGGTGGGAGGCGGGGCAGCCAGGGAGGGCCTTGGGCTCTGGGGAGGAGGATGTGGGTTCAAGCCCCGGCTCTGGTGCTTTCCAGCTGTGTGCTGTGGGACACTTACCTCCCCTCTCCGATCCCTCCTTCCTCATTTTTGTGAGAGGGCATCACACTACCTCCCTCGCACACGGCCACCCTGAGCACCACTGGAGACGAAGGGTGCAGAAGGCTCAACCCTGGGAAGGGTCCAGCGCCACCCCCCCGCCCCCGGCCCCCTCAGCGCTTCCTCCCCTCACCTTCGGGAGCTTTGTCCACCGTGTACCAGAGCTTGAAGCGAGCAGAATGTTCGTTCCTCAGTTCCTCCAGCTCGGGCCGCAGCAGGATGTCCTTCTCAGTCTGCGGGGGACAGGGCCCAGCGGTCAGCAGGGACGGCTCGTCATCCCACCCGCTGGGGGCCACGCACTTGGCGGCGCTTGCTGGGGAGCGGCCCGGCGGAGCCGAGCCAGACTCCCAGAAACTCCCAGAAACCCCCGCCCCGCTCTGCCCACCTCGCCGGAGGAGCGGATCAAAGCTGCAGACCAGACGTTCATTACAAACGGCGTCTGCGGAAGGCGCCCAGCGCTGTGGGAGACGTGCCCCCTGTAAGCGGGAGCGGGGAGAGCGAGCAAACGAGGCCGGGCACACGCAACCGCAGAGCAGGGACGGACCGTCCTGACCGTCCACTTAAAAGAGCCAACCGTCCCGCCACCCTCATCCCTCGGCCCAGCCTCTTTGTGCTCTGGCGTCTCGGGCTGTATATCCGTAAACTGGGAAATGGAGACACTGCTCCCCAGGTCACACCCACTCCTTCCACAGCCTCACCCATGCTGACCCCCTGCTCGACCTACAGCTCCCCACTCTCTGCTCACACCGGCCTCATCCGGCTGGCCCCACGTGACCCTGTCCTTCAGCCTGGTACCACCTCCTCCAGGAAGCCTTCCCGGACTCCCCAGGGGCACCGGCGTGCTCCTCACATGGGCCCTCTGACCACGGGCCTTTGCCTCATGCGTTCACAGATCACAGAAGATAGAAGGGGCTCCTCCAATCAGTGGGCAGCCTAACTGACCTCATGGGACTGTTATTAAACTGGGGGCCTGGGGCGCCTGGGTGGCGCAGTCGGTTAAGCGTCCGACTTCAGCCAGGTCACGATCTCGCGGTCCGTGAGTTCGAGCCCCGCGTCGGGCTCTGGGCTGACGGCTCAGAGCCTGGAGCCTGTTTCCGATTCTGTGTCTCCCTCTCTCTCTGCCCCTCCCCCGTTCATGCTCTGTCTCTCTCTGTCCCAAAAATAAATAAACGTTGAAAAAAAAAAAAAAATTTAAACTGGGGGCCAAAGAGCTCTGTCAACCAGAAGGGATCGCCCACTCACAAAGCACTACTGAGCCCCTGGGCCAGGGCAGAATGGCCTCCCCACAGAGGCAGACAGCGAGAGATGCAGAGATGTAGTTTCTCTGTCCCACGTGACCAATGGCACCCGGACAGGCTCAGCGAAAGGGACTATTGGGGGCGCTTAGTGGCATCGAGAGGTGGGCAGGAAAAGACAAATAATTCGAAGCCGCAGCGATGAACGTTTGCTGAGTACCCGCTGCGTGGAGGGCGTCTTGCTACAGGAGGGGCTGACCCAGCCGTACTTGTTCTCATAAGGACCCCGCAGTCCTGACTCCTCAGTGTTCCCCTCTGGGAAATGGGCTGCAGGCAGGAAGCACGAGCCTCTGAGTGTCTCGGGGAGGAGGGTGTTGATCGTTTCTCCCATTTCTAAGGGGGGCAGGGGGCCGTGCCTGTGGTGATGGGAGTGAGAACACGGCCAGGGCTCAGGCTCGACAAGCTCTGTGTGAAAAACTACGGAAAATATAGGAGAAAAGAAAAATCACCCAATAGTCTTATCAGGTCAGTCTTACCCGATAGAGATAACACGTTAGAATTTTTTGTGTATCTTTTAGACTTTGTTTTCTTTTTCTTTTCATGTTTGTTGGTTTGTTTGTTTGTTTGTTTATTTGAAGAGAGAGTGAGCACGTGCATGTGAGAGAGCAGGGGAGGGGCAGGGAGAAGAAAAGAATCCCAAGCAGCCTCCATTCTATCAGCACTGAGCCTGACGCGGGGCTCGATCTCACAAACCATGAGATCATGACCTGAGCTGAAATCAAGAGTCAGACACTTGACTGGCGGAGCCACCCACCCCCGGGCCCCTTGGCAGCCCCCTCGGTGGGCCTCAGAGCTGTGTCCTGCAGCTGTGCGGGTCCAAGGACTCAGGCAGGCCCCTCCCCCTCTGAGCTTGGTTCCTCAAAGATGGGCCCTGGGGCAAGCTGACCTGAACCACATCCGAGAGGCGCAGGGGGCTGGGCATGGCCCCCCCACTGTTGGGGGATGGGTGTCTCACCTTGGCTTTGCCCCAAAGGAGTACCACTCTGCAAGACCCACACATTCAGTCATAAAACAATGAATCTAGAAAGACCCTGGGGATGACCTGGCTTCATCAGTTCATTCCACAATGAGGGAGCAGAGCCCAGAGACGGCAAGTGGCTTGCCCAAGGCCACACGGCAGGCCTGGGCAGGGGGACACGCACTCAGGAGCCAGAGAGACCGGGTCCAAACCCCGCCCCAACACCCCCAGCTCAGGGACGGCATGCACGTGTGCTCTCGGCCCCTCTGGCTCCAGGCCAGCCCCCACCCAGCCCAGTGTTCTTGCCCTTCACTGCCGGGTTCCTCACTGTTTGTGGAGTGAGCTCTGAGATTCAAAGGAAGCAGCCAGGGAGCAAACCCCAGGGTGGGGGGTGCTCCAGGAGCATCACCCCCTCCACCCCCTCCACCCCCGCCCCCCCGAGCAGCCCCACTCAGGTCAGACCCTGGGCTCTGGACTGTAAAGCCTGACGCCCACCAGCTACAGCGAAAGCTACCCGTGCACAGGACGCTCAGAGGACCCTCACGTTTCAGCCACAGAGCCGTGCAGATCCCCCGATGCGTGCCCCGCAGGGGCCGGCACCCCCTCTGGGGGAGCCGGGCCCGCGCATCTGTGTCGGGAACACTCACTGACCTGGTTGGCAAAGAGCAGGTGGCACACGGTGTGGTCATCTGGGTCTTTCATGATGGCGCGGATCACTTGTAGCATCGGAGTGATGCCTGCGAAACAGCAGCCCCCCCGCGCTGTGAGTACCAGCTGTGTACGGGCACACAGGCCCAGCAGCGCCAGGCAGGCACGGGGTGGGGTGGAGGGGAGGTGCCAGGACAACCAGGCCCGGGCTCCTGACCTTGGGGAGCTCACGACTGCTTCTATCTGTGCCCTGACCCTGACCCGTGACATCTGCCTGCTGGGGGCTCAGCGAAGGGCTCTGGGTCCACATACCGGTGCCTCCTGCAATCATGCCGACAGACTTCGCCGTCTTGATGACGGGGTTGGATTTCTTGTCTGGACGGATGGCAAACTTTCCTGGGGAGAGGAGAAGGTAGAAGGAGACGGGGAGACCCCAGCTCTCAAACAGGCGGTACTTGGGGCTGGACGGGCCGGGGAACCCGTTCCCGCTTCGGGGGCCTGAGGTGTGGGCAGCCAGCCGGGGGCAGGGAGACGATGGGAAGGCGGAGCTACAGGCCAAGGGGAGTGCAGGGGTGAGCCCCTCACTCCCACCGCAGACGGTACTGGGGGGCAGCGGGGGGGCTGGGGAGCGGGACGTGCTCCAGCTCGAAGCTTTCACTTGTTTTCAGACAAACCAAGCTGGTCTGGGGGCCACATCTGGCCCCCAAGGGCAGCCCGTGTGCAGGCCCTGTGCTGGCCAATCTCCCTCCTCTATGGCCGAATAAACCGAGGCCCCAGAGAGGAGACGGCCTGCCCAACAAGAGTCACCCACCCAGACAGCGGCAGAATCGGGGCCCTGCACCCAACCTTCACCGCGCCCGCGGGGCCCCGGGATTCCAACCCAAATCACCTTTGCCCTGGTAGACCAGCAGCCCGTTCGGGCCCCGGAACTCAATGGTGTCCCCAATCTTCATGCTTTCCAGGTACTGGGACATCTTGCCCCCAGCAGGAAACTTGGGATGGGTGTCTTTGAAGTAAACCTGCAAGACATTCCCACAGTCTGTAGGGTCACCAGGGTAAGCTCCGGGCCACAGAGGGACGAGAGGAACCTCTTCTGGGTTTCTTCTGCAGCCTGTGTGTGGCTTTCTCTCGCAGTGCCCCGGCCAGCCGTCTGCGTGCCAGCCCCCCCGGAGTCCGCCCTTCCCCAACATCCCCCGGGAACACAGAGCCTCGGCCTGCTGCACAAGGCGACCAACCCGAGGGCCTGCTGCATCAACGTTCTGCGGAGAACTGTCTCCGTGCCCCCTCCCTGCAGGAGATTCCCACGCGGTCAGCGCAGAAAAGCCTCTGGGGAGATGGGCTGGGCCCCACCCCTCCTGTGTATCCTCAGCTCTTTCCGTTCTGTGCTGTCATAGAGACAGCGCTCCTGGAACAATTCCCCCCCGCCCCCCTCCCGTGCCCTTTGGGACTTCCCCTCTGGAAGAAGGGAAAGGCTACAAGAAAGACACGGGGAGACCGAGGGTGAGCAGCTCGCCCTGGCCAGGGCTGAGGGTGCTGGGCCTCGAGGGGCAAGCAGGAGTGATGGGCAGGGAGGGGGCGGCTGGGGAGGGTGCGGGGACAGGGAGAGGCACGTGGGCCAGGACTCTGGCCAACGGGAAGCAGGGAGCAAGGTCTCTGAGGCAGGAGGGTCTGGTCTTCCTGAGTCTCCCATCCTCTACTTGGATCCCCCCCACCGACACCTTCTCCACATCCGGCTAGAGTGATTCCAACAAGAACAGAGGTCTGAACCGGACCACCTTCCCTCTCCTTCTGGATAAAGGCCCAAACCTTACCGGGCCCCCAAGGCCCTGCCTGCCCCCCAACCTCCCCCTTCTTGTCCTCTGAAGCCCCCGCCCTTTGTGTCAGTCTAAAAGCCTCCTTCTGACTTCAGGGCCTTTGCACCGGCAAGGTCCTTTTCCTTCCTCTCAGTCTGGGCAACGCGTCCTCGGCCCCCACATCTCACCCCCCTGTTGCCTGCCCAGGGGAGCAGCGCCCATCACCCCACCTGCCTCACCTCTGGTGCCATTCCAGGCGCTCAGTCTCACATGTTTGTCCCCTGGAGCAAGGGGGTCCACTCTCCAGGCGAAGACAGGCTCCCGAGGCTAGGCCTGGGCACCCAGCACGATCAAAATGACCCCGAGCTAAGGAGGGACCCAGGCCACAGCCTGGACTGACAGACCCTGCTCCCTTCCTGCCCTCACAGCCCCTGGGCCTCAGCTCTGGCCCAGAGGGGGTCTCTGCCGGTCCTTCCACCATGAAGCGCCTAGTGAGGGGACCCACGCAGTGGAGGTAGGACAGTAAGCCTGGTCCACAGGAACGCTGAGCCAGGGTGGCCATGGGGGTTGGGGCCCATACTGGGAGGGCCTCCGACAGCCCACATCCAGGCCTGGGCTGGTTCATAGTAGTTGGACGTGTAATCCAAGAACATGGATCATTCTGGAAAGCCTGTGCTTCTAACTTTCACAAAAGTGTACTGTGCTGCAGTTGGCATTGCTTTTTCCACTCAATACGATGATTTTTAAGATCCTTGCTGGTTATTCTGCGCCTCTCTGGTTCTAAAGGCTGCGTCTCCACAGTGTGTGCTCAGCCCTGACCCACGATGGATCCCAGGTCTCCAGACAACAGCCCCCAGCTCCTCACACTGCTCCTGAGGGGCCCGTGGGCCGTTTCCTCAGGAAAGTGTGCTCAGGAAAGGACTTGCTGGTCACAAGACCGCGTGACCGAGTGCAGTGAAGCGAGCACCCTGGGGCCACCACCAGGGACCCAGCGCCCCAGGCTTTGCCCGTCCAAGAGCGGGAAGGTGAGCCCTGCACGAGCTGCTCGACCTTCCTGGTTTCTCTTCTGCAGACGATCTGTCCTGAGTTGAAGACACTCATCCTGAGCCCCAGCGCCTGCCCTCTGCCAAGACCTCCATATTGGCTTTTGCTGGGGAGCCAGAGTTTGCCAATCATTCAGAAACCAGGTGCAAGGGGGCACTGGGCCTTCAGAGACCAGGTCACCCCTGCCCCCATGCGGTCATGGCCCTGAGACCTCACCTTGATGACCAGGTCCACAAAACCCTTGTCGTCATCGCTGGAGACGGGAGTGTAGGGCCGGATGACCAGGTTTCCATCGATTCGAGCCGAGAGGTAGATGTGCTGGCCTGTAGGACGAGGAGGGGTGATTCTGGGAGTTCTGGAGGGGCCGCCAACTGTCTCTGCAGGGTCCACTGAGGCCAGTCAACTCACCGCCCTTTGCCCCACCCCGTACTGAAAGCCTGGCCTGGCTTCGGCTCCACGACCCCCTTCCCGCCCCCACGGGGATTCCCACCACGTCCCAGTTCCTGCAGCCACACCTTTGCTCACGCTGGTACCGCTGCCGGGGACAGCAGCGACTTCCCCTCTCCGGCTGACGCTCATCCCTGGAGGCCCCCCATGGCTGTCACCTTCTCCTTGAAGCCTTCCCCACTCTCCCTAGTTCAAGGGCAAAGCTCCCACCCCCCGCGGCCCAGCACCCGGTTCCACTCGGGCTGGGTCAGGGCTGCGCTCACCGACGGGGAGGCCCAGGATGTGCTGGGGCGACGGCAGGGCGAAGCGGAACCGCCGGGTGTCATGGTTGATAACCTGCAGGGAGGCCCGAGCTGTTAGACGGCACCCGGGGCAGGGGGACCCCCGACCCCCGAGCTCCCAGCGCCCAGTGTGAGAAACGATGCTGATTCACGTGGACTCACAAGCTGCACACACGTGGGCCAACGCTGGGTGTGCCTCTGCTCTCACTGGCCCAGAGAAGGGCAGGGACCCAACCGGGGCCACACAGCAAGGTGGTCAGGGTAAGGAATGAACTCGGATCCCAAAGGAAGGCTGCCAGATGGCTCAGGAAATTCTGGGGGCAAGAGAGAGGACCCAAGCCTGCCATCGGCTTGGACAGTGTCCTGGGGTGGCAGGAAGAGCTCGGGCCCCGGGCTGGCAAACTAGGGGCAGGGCCGAGACGAGGCCTCTGTGGGGTCTCCCCTGCACCCGGTGCAGCCAGGAGTGTGGGTGTGGAGGGGCCGTCCAGACGGCAGGCAGCTGTCAGGCACACGTTCACGCCCACGTGAGACTAGGCGATGTGGCAACGTGCGCTCGTGGACACAATGTCATCACTGGGGACAACAGACTTCTCCGAAGGCACGGAGCATCACTCTGAGCGTCCCTGAAGTGTGCAAGCAGAGCCCGGGGGTCTGATCTCAGGAAGCCAGAGCCCAGCCACCTCTCAGGACACTGGGCTCGGCAGCCAGAGGTCTCCCCGCCCCAGCAGCCCAGGCCCGAAGCCGCATCCCCCGGAAACCTTGCACTCCATGCAAACTGAGCCCCAGGCCTCCTGGGAACGGAGCCCAGGGTTCTCAACTGGTCCTGGGGCTCCAGGTCAGAAACCCACATGCCAGTTTTTGGAAGAAGAACAGAAACGAGGGAAAAACACCGATAATTATTGTGCCGGCCAACGCTAGCAAGGCACAGCAGAAGTCACGCGCGAACATCGGTGCAGAGCTCCGCACGGTGCCGGCATTCGGCTGCTGGCCATGATGAGCTGAGCAGTAGAGCCCCAGAGGTTCAAGGGGACCGTGCAAGTCAGTGGGCCCAGGAAGGGCAGGCGGTGGGGGCCTCCCTGTGCCTGTGGGGGAGCTCGGCGAAAGTTTCCCAAAGTCGACCCACCTGCTGACCCCAAAAAGCCACCACTAGGCTATAACGGGCGTGGGGGCAGATTTAACTGCTAGGACATTTGCCACAGGCCTGGTCAAAGGGAACTGGGGGGGTCCACTGTGTGACGTCCCTATGAGGAAATACGAGACAGTCATCAATGAACTAGGGGTGCACCTGGGCGGCTCCGTCAGTTGAGCGCCCAACTACGGCTCAGGTCACGGTCTCGCAGTTCGTGGGTTCGAGCCCCACATCAGCCTCTCCACTCTCAGTACAGAGCCTGCTTCAGATCCCCTGTCCCCCCTCTCTTCCCCTCCCCTGCTTATGCTTTCCCAAAGATAAATAAATTTAAAAGATAATAATAATGAACCAGGGGAGCCTGGGGGGCTCAGTCGGTTAAGCGTCCAACTTCAGCTCAGGTCATGATCTCGCGGTCCGTGAGTTCGAGTCCCATGTCGGGCTCACTGCTATCAACAGAGCCCGTTTCAGATCCTCTCTGCCCCTTCCCCGCTCATGTGCTTTCTCTCTCTCTCTCAAAAATAATAAAAAAAAAAATTTTTTTAATCAGGCTATTAAAAGAAAGAGAAAGTAAGTACACACCTAAAACTCCATACATCATATATACGCGAATGTGATGCCCAGAAGAAGGCTCACACTGGCCCATGAATGGGACCCTCTGCACAGGGGTGGTGTGGGGGGGATGAGAAAGATGGGGCATTCATACTTTATAAACAGGATTTTTAGAGTGAACACGTATAAATCATACATTACTTCTGGAATTAAAATTGTTAAAATGATGGGGCGCCTGGGTGGCTCAGTCAGTTAAGCGGCCGACTTCGGCTCAGGTCATGATCTCGC
Source organism: Felis catus (assembly GCF_018350175.1). Lineage (NCBI taxonomy): Eukaryota > Metazoa > Chordata > Mammalia > Carnivora > Felidae > Felis > Felis catus. The sequence continues at coordinate 135,607,704 of NC_058374.1, forward strand.
GGTCCATGAGTTCGAGCCCCGCGTCGGGCTCTGTGCTGACAGCTCAGAGCCTGGAGCCTGTTTCAGATTCTGCGTCTCCCTCTCTCTGACCCTCCCCTGTTCATGCTCTGTCTCTCTCTGTCTCAAAAAAATAAATAAACGTTAAAAAAAAATTTAAAAAAAACTGTTAAAATGTCTACAAAACCTATTGAAAGGGTAAGTCTGGTCTCATCTGGGAAGTGGCGGGTTTTTTTCCTCTTTGGTTTTTGACTTTTCAATGAACTCCTGGTACGAAAGCCGCTCAGGAAGCCCCAATTCTGCGCCTCGGGGACTTGGGACTGATGTGGAGCCTACGGTGGAGCAGGGGCCCAGGGTTCAGGGCCTTGCAGGTGACTTTCTCTGCTCCATGACTCAGTTTTCCCTGTCACACCCCTTCCGAGGCAGCTGCGGGTGGCCAGAAATAGCACAAGGGAGGGGTTCTGATGAGGGAGAGAGGAGCAGCCGCTAAAGGGAGGCAGCGCAAGGGAGGGAGAGGGTGGTTTTAAATCATGATCAGAAGTTTGAAACGGAAAAGCGTCCAACAGGGAGGGCAGGAGCAAGCCCTCCAGACAGGCAGGGGGAGCCACACAGAGGGATCATGAGGTCACGCAGGGAATCTGCACAGAGGCAAAAGATATCTGAGTCCAAGAAGCACCAGGCCCCGAGTCGATGGCCGTGGGGGCGAGGAGGAGTCATTAGCTTTAAGGAAAGGGGCACCGGGACGGGAAGCACGTGGGACCAAGGCAAGGGGCAGGCCTGAGTCCTGGTCCTTCCCCTAACACACAGTGTGACCTCCGATAACCCCCTACTCCTCTTTTGCCCTCTGTTTTCCCATCTGTTCAATGGGTGCTTAGACCCAAAAGTCCTGAGGGGTCCCTCTTGCTCTGACCTTCTGTGGGCTAGAGAGTGTGGTTCAGAGAACAGGCTCCGTGGTCAGAGACATAGGTTCAAATCCCTTTGCCGCTTACTAGTAGCCTTAGAAAGGGACATCACTTCGGGGCACCTGGGAGGCTCAGTCAGTTAAGTGTCCAACTTCAGCTCTGGTCGTGATCTCATGGTTCGTGGCTTTGAGCCCCACATCCGGCTCTGTGCTGACAGCTCGGAGCCTGGAGCCTGCTTCGGATTCTGTGTCCCCCTCTCTCTGCCCCACCCCTGCTTGTGCTCTGTCTCTCTGTCTTTCAAAAATGAATAAACGTTAAAAAAAATAACATTTAAAAGAAAGGGACATCACTTCAATTTTCCCATCTGTGAGATGGGCAGACAATAGGACCTACTTCGGGGGGGGGGGAGGGGGGCATGCCCTGGGCACACAGCAGGTGCCAACAAACACTGTGATGCAGGCAGGGAGACAGAGGAGCCTCCAGGGGCCCATACCCTGCCCCCATGGTGACTGGCACTCACCTCCTTGTCGATGAGCCTCAGCGGGTACTTGATGTCCGGGCTCTCAAGGGTGATGGCCGGGGTGGAGCGATGGAACAGCTTCATGAACAGGTTGTAGAGGAACCAGACTGGGGAGAGGACCACGTGGCCCAACTGAAATGACAGTGACAGACCCACGAGGTCAGCGTGGGCACGGGGAGGGGCCTGCCGCCTGTCTTTCCCGCAAACACACCAGTTGTTTCACACCTCCAGGCCTCTCTCTGCTCATGCTGTCCCCTCTTCCACGAGCACCCTCTCCCCCACCATCCTCATCCAGGGAACCCCATCACCTACTTTGGCGTCGGCTGGGAGAAGTTACAAAAACAAGACACGTGAAACCTATCAGTTATTCCTCAGTCACTGGAAAAGCTCCATTTCCCAGATGAACCAGGACAAAGAAAGCTACCTAACTGGGCACGTATCCCTTTTCACTTTGCCTGCTAGGAAGCTCAGAGTAAAGCTCACAAGTAATTATGCTTAACCTTGAGCACTGTGTGCCTGTGCTCCCTCCCTCCTTCCCTTCCTTTAGTCAGTTTCCCTGGTCCTACTAAGTGACCTCAAGTGCTAGCTCTATTTAGACAGACAAACCCCTGAGCCCCAGGATTCCGCCTTCAGGTGTGGGGGACAGCTGAGGCACTGAACTGGACACTGGGAAGCTCTGCTCCTTGCTGGCTGTGTGATCCTAGGTAAGTCCCTTCCCCTCTCTGAACTGGACCGGGTGACCTGCAAGGTCCCCTGAAGCTCTGAGAGTCTACTGCTCAGCACCATGCTGAGCCCCACACAGGTGTTCGTCCCAGGACAACCCTCACAGGGTTGCAGATGAGCCAGCAGCTCAGAGGGGTGAAGCAACTTGCCCACACTCACACAGCTGGTGGGCGGGGAGCCGCAATTTGAGCCCGAGTCCGCCTGCTTCCCCAGTCACACTCTCCAACTACCGGCCCATGCTCATCGTGCTGTGTGACCCTCAGAGGCTCCTCCTTTTGCCAACGCCCTGCCCCCCACATCTCAACCTCGGAAAGACCCTAAGAGGTGGTTTCGAGTTTTGAAAACCAGACAAAACCCAAATCTCATGGCAGATAGCTCACTGCTTAGGTTCATTTGGAGAGAACAACCTTGCAAAGAAAGACGACCGGCCACCTGTACTTTCTAGCTGTTTTTTTTGTCCCTGGGCAAATCACTTAGCCTCTCCGAGCTGCTTCTCCATCTGTGAAATGGGATCATTTCATCTGTCTACAGCCATGAGGAAACAGTGAGGGCTATTCTCCAGAGTAACTGGCCAGGGCTCCTCAAAAATGTCAATGGCACACACACACAAAAAAAAACAAAACAAAAAGAAAGGGTGGAGAACCGGTCCAGATTAAAGGAAGCTCTAGTGGGCTGAACGGTGGCCCCCAAAAGATAAATCCATCCAGATCCTGGGAATGTGTCCTCATCTGGGAAAAGGGTCTTTGTAGATGCAACTCAACTAAGGGTCTTGAGACGAGATCATCTTGGAATACCCTGGTGGGCCCTAAACTCCGTGACAAGTGTCACCGACAGCCACCAAAAGCAAGAAGAGACAAGAAGGACCCTCCCCTAGATTTCCAGACGGACAGGTGATCTGCCAATACCTTGATTTCAGACTTCTGGCCTCCAGAACCGTAAGGGAGTCATTTCTTTTACGCTAGTTTGTGGTGATTTTTTACACAGTCCTAGGGAACCAACACAGAGGCCAGAGAGACAGAACAACGGAATGTGATGTGTGGTTTTGGATTGAATCCTGGGCCAAAAATAAAATAGTTATAAACGTCAATACTGAGGCAATTGGCAAAATATGAATTAAGGCCCACAGATTAGACGCGAGCATTGGATCAACGCTACTTTCCTGATTTGATCACTGCCCTGTAATTACGCAACAGAACATCCTTGCTCTTAGGAGGCACCCACTGAAGTACTTAGGGACACTGTGTCTGTAACTTACTCTCAGATAATTAAAAAAAAATAAAATATGCACACACACCTAACAAAGCAAATACAATAAACGTTTACAGTTGGGCCATCTGGGCAAGAAGTTTACAAGAATTCTCCGTACATTCTTGCAACTTCACTGTAAGTTTGAAATAACTTCAAAATAAAACTAGGGCTGGGGTGGGGAGAAGGCCACAATGGTGGTTCAAACAGTGAGGCTGGGAGCACAAAACACTGCTTCCCCAGAAAGCTGTCTTAGGTTTTGTTCGGCACCCATGACCAGTACACCTCCCTGACTTCAGTTCTCTCACCAAACGACCATGTGTTCTTCTTATCATAATCCTACTAGATCCCTTTTTGCCTTGGTTGCCAGGAAGCTCAGAGCCAAGTTCTCTGCTGGCATGGAGGCCTCTCTGCTTCCTTTGTGGGCTTCCTGAGGTAGTGAATAGACTTGGAGGTGGTCCTTGCCCTACTCAGGGCTGGGTGAGAGGACCCTGCTCTCTCAAGGCCCACCCTACTGCTCCCTGGCTTCCTGGAAGCCTTGCCGGGATTTCCACTTTGTGTCAACCCAGGGAGGGTGCTCTGGCCGAGCACCTGAGCCTCAGTGTCTCATCTGTAGAAGAAAGGTAAGAGCTACCGCTCGGCCCACCTCCTGGGGGAGTCAGGATATGAGACGAGATAAGGGTACCCAGGCCACAGAGCGATGTGGGCGCACACACAGGAGCTTCTCTTGACACCCTCGGTGGGCCTCTACCACTGGGGACACGGAATACCCAAGTGAAGGAAGGGCAGAAGCACCAAGATCCCGCGCCAGGCCTGGCCCCTGCTCCCCAAACCGGCCCGGCGGCTTCAAGTTACCCTGTTGCGGCTGTGGGCTGTGGTTACAGGCGCGCTTTGTCGGGCTTAGAACAAGGTGCCTCTCTCCCAGGCAGGGCCTCCAGGCTGAGTGCGGTCCAGGCCTCACCCCACAGAGCCCCTGGTCTGTGATTGATGGGTCCGAAGGAACGGGCTGTGGGAGCCAGCCAAGGCTCCCCTCTCCAGCCCCACCCACCACGCGGCAGGGGTCTCTGGCGGCCGCACATTTAACCAGCACCTACCGCGTCCCAGGCACCGCACAGCGTTCTACCCATCCTGGGTCTCGTTAAAGGCCCTCGTTAAAGCCCCAGCTCAGGACTTCAGGAGAGAATGGTGGCCTCTCCAGGCCCCACCCCCCTCAAGTGCAAGAGGACGGTCTCCTCCAGGGCTGGGGAGGACAGGAAGACAGGTGAGAGGGCCGTGCACAGAGCAGACGCAGCAAACGTTCCCAAGCTGGCACGGCTCCAGGAGTGGGACGTGAGCTCCCTGAGATAATCCTCGTTTTCGCCTTGGCTGTAGGCGCTGTGATTATCACCAGGTTACAGATAAGGAAACTGAGGCCCAGAGAAGGTCAGTGTCTTGCCCCAGGTGCACCACAGCCGATCCTTGGGGGACCACACTCACAAGTGATACTACTGGCCCTGTTTCTCAGAGACGTTAAGTGACTTGCACATGGTCCTACAGCAAGTCAAGGGTGGAGCCAGGACTCAACCCCAGGCCCGTCTAGCCCTTCCCGAGCCACCTCCCAGGACAGGTGCCCTCTCTGTGCCCCAGCCACAGAGCCCAAGGCCCGAATCCCACAGCCTCATACCCTGCCTCTCGTGATGAGGCCCCAAATTGCCAAACCAACAGGCCACCCGTCCCCTCCTCAAACACCCACGATGGCTCCCCGCTGCCTGCCTCCACTCAAGGCCCCTGCTATGTGGCTGTAACGCTGGCCAAAAGCCTTTCCTCAGGCCTCTGCACACTCTTCTTTCTGCCCCAGATGCCCTTCCTCTTCCCTCATCCAGCCAGGAAACTCCTACTCATCCTCCAGACCCCAGTCTAAATGTCAAACCTTCCCTGACTGGCCCCTCCCTAGCTCACCAGGCCCTCAGCAGACTCCCATAGCCCCTGCTCCCCTCTCTAAACTCCCCTGGGACTGAGGACTCGTCTGCAGATTCCTCTGCTACGGGCCCTGCCATGTCAAGCGGAGAAGCCATATCCGTGGGGAACACCGGTGAGGGAGAAAGTGGAGCGAAGTTAGGTTTGCATCGTAGGGAGCCCTGGAGATGAACTTGAAGGACGGTGAGAGCCAACTGGAGTTGTGTTTGGTGCTCCCCGGAGTTTCGATTTCCCCCAACACAGCCGCTTGGCCTGCAGCTCAGTGTACAATCTGCAGAGAACCTTCCCCTGTATTTCCTCACTGACCCACAGCGGTAGGAAGTAGGCCAGCTGCATTCTTCATTTAACAAATGAGGAAACCGAGGCTCAGGGAGGCCCTGGGTGGAGGCCGCAGCCCTAGCCCAGACCTTCCAGCTTCCGAGTACCAGCCTCGCGTACCCGGGATGCCAGCCGTGGCTCAAACGGCTGGGCCAGAGCCTACGTGTGGTCACAGTCGCCGTGAAACAGCAGATCCTAGATCAGAAGCCCCAGAAGGGGCAGGGGTGGAGGGGTGGGGGAATCTGTGGTCTCATCACCATTGCATCCCCAGAGCTCAGAGCAGGGACACTCAATAAACATGTGTGGATAAATTCGTGAAGGGACAGCAACAACCCCCCCCCCCCCCCCCCCCCCCCCCGCCCACCCCGGGTCTCTGTCTGACTCTTTATTTTGCCTGGAAGTTTCAGGAGTCAGGGCAAGAGGCCAGATCCCTCCCGGGTGAGGGCGGGGCACCCGCTCATCCTCATCTTGTCCCTTTGAAGACCCAAAGTCCTCCACAGAGCACAGGCCGGGGTGGCTATGATCCTAGCTTGGATCCTGGCTTCCTGGCGGCTCCACATCGGTGAGGCACGCCTACCGCGTGGAGGGATGCTAGGATCAGAGCCGTGGCCGGAAGGAGCCGCCCGTGTGGGCAGCTGATAAATGTCAGCAGCAGCCTTCCTTCCAGCCTCCCGTCCCCAAAACTGGGCTATGCAGAGCGAGGTACAGCTGCTTTGCTCCTATTATCTCACATAATCCTCAAGCCTAGGAGACGGGAGCTGATACCACCCCCATTTCGGGCGAGGAAACAGAGGCCTGGGTGAAAGACCTGGCCCGAGGGCCAGGATGTGAACCCAGGCACGTGACCGAGTCCACGCACTGAGTCACCGTACCGCCCTGCCTCTCTGCGCCTGTGGACTCTGCATATGTACGAACTCCTACCTGGGGAGGCAGCTGTGGGCAGACCCTCGCTGTCAGTCAGTCCTTCAGGCCATAAACCCCAGTGAGCACACCTATCGGGACTCACGGGGGATTCGGGGAACACCAGCCAAGGGGACCCTGCCCCTGAGGAGCTCAAGCCAGTGGGGAAGACAGACACAGTCCGGGGAAGGGGAGCAATGGAAAATTAAAGGTAGAGGCTTTACGGGATTCACAAGGGGTAGGGATGCCCTGTTCCTACAACCTGGGGGCAGAATGAACTCTGCAGCCCCTCCTAGTCCACGGTACCACCCCCACCCCTGCAAGTTGTGGACAGAGTAAACAGGAGGCAGATGGTGGAAGCCAAGGCCCCACCCCAGCTCCTCCTCGGCCTTGCTGCTCAGACACACACACGTACACATGTGTATGCACACATGCGCGCACACACGCACACACACACACAGTCACCACAGCCCCTCGGGGGGATCTAGGGGACAGCTGCCCCCCAGGCCTTGACCCGGTGCCCCGCAGGCCGTGCTCGGCCCACCGGGGAACCCACTACCTGCTTTTCCTCACCTCTGCTGACACAGAAAGAGAGAGGGAAAGGGGCAGCCAGAGTCCCAGGATGTCTCCAGGGCGCCCCAGCTCACCCACCATTGCTGAGGGGATGGGCAGCCTTGCTGCCCCCCACACGGCACCCTGCCCAGCTGCCCCACTCCGTGGAGTTCCCTACTGGGACCCGGGCACCCGCTCTACCCAGGTGGGGTCTGAGCACAGGCCTAGCCCTCCCGGGGGGCCGGCTCCCGGTGCTGAGGCTTACCTGCCTGCCGCCCGCCAGCCGCCCCGCTGGGATCTGAGTGTCCACCTCCCTCTGGGTCCCCTTCTCAGGAAGTGGGAGGAAGTGGGAGGGAGTGGAGGAAGTTCTGCAGCGGGGGGCTCCTAGCTCGGAACCGTGAGGGAAGTGCACCCAGGAGGAGGGGCAGGTGGACAGCAGAGCCACTTTCCGTGGAGGAGACACAGTCCGGCTCCCCTGGAGCTAGGGGCAAGGGCCACGGAAGAGCCACAGAGCTGTGGGGGCAGCGAGGGAGCCTGGGACTCTACCTGTCGTGGCGGTCTATCGGGGCCCACTGAGCACTCACGGATGTGCCGGGGGCAGGGGAGCCACGGCCCCGGCTGGCAGGCCAAACCCCCGATGTTCCCCCAAGTGCCAGTCCCTGAGCTGGGGCCCCCTGGAGTATAGGAGGAGGCCTCCTGCAGAGCCTGTACACCCCAGATAAGAGTCTGGTGCCCAGAGCCTGAGCCGGCCTCCCGCAGACCCTGTGGAGCTGGTGCAGCAGGAAGCCTGGCTAGGGTCTGCTGTGGGCATTTTGGGCTACGTGGGGACCCCAGCAGGTCAATCCCTGCCCACCTCTTGGACAGAGGGGGCCGTGGAGCTGGTGAGTCTCCTAACTCACAAGGGGGTTGCAAGGGGGCCTTGGCAAAATGTATGGAGCGGCCACATGCTGGGGGCACAGTGACAAATCCAACCAGCACCAGCTAGAAAGGGAGAAGCACTGTGGGAAAACAGCAGGGGTGGGGGTCCGGGGGCGGGGTTGAGTAACGAAGGAGGAGGGTCAGGACGTTACCCTCAGTAATGCCCACAGGTTTGCCCTGGGCAAGGCTGCTCCTAGGTCTGGATGTCCCCCAGAGTCCTGGGCTGGGCCACAACTGCAGGAACAAATACCCGGAGGCCAAGAGAACCATTTGCCTCATCCTGAGCAGGAGCCTCACAGAGCCAGAGGGAAGAGGCAGGCGCCGTCCAGGTCCCAGGCGCCTAGGGTGGAGGTGGCTGCGGACGCAAGTGGCTCTGGGCCTAATCCTCTTGATGCCCGCCCTGCCACTGCTCCCCGTGCCCAGCCAGCTCCCGGGACCAGAGCACGTCCGGGGGTGGGGGACAGGAGGGAGGCTGGAGCACCCGTCCCCAGGCCCTCCACTGTGGCTTTTGAGAAATCCCAGAGAGGAGGCGGGCAGGGGAGGTGGGGGAGGGAGGCACCGGGAGTCCCAAAAGTGACAGCATGATGGTGGACTTTGGAGCCCCACAAGTTCAGCACCACCACCCCCAGCATGGGAAGGCGGCCAAGTGTGAGTCGAGTTTCTTCATCTGTGAAATCGGGCTCCTCGCGAGGGCCTCACAAGTCTTGCAGCCCCGCAGCAGCAGGCAGGGGTGCAGCGTGGTCACCGGTGCCCGGAGAAGCCACGAACCCTGCCATGCAGCCACATCGCCCGCTCGCGCCCCCTCCCACATTCACGCGCTCGCAGAAACTCTCACACACGTGCACTCGGCCACACACCCTCTCACTCACTCATACTCTCCTGTACTCGCACCTCACACCACACCCACTCCGTATGCTCACACTCAGCCACACATCTGCACACACACACACACACACACACCCGCGGGCGCTCGCGCACTCTCGTGCACGCTCACAGTTCACAGCACACCCCGCCGTGTCATGTTCACACTCGGCCACACACGTGCACTCACCGACTCGCGCGCACTCGCATTCTCACACGCACTCTCGTGCACACTCGCACACTCGGGCACACACCAACTTTCCCAGCCACACCCTCTCTCCCACCCTCGCTCGCAGGGCTCACGCGCAGCCCGCTCCGCCCTCCACGGGGCGGGACCCGGAGGGATGCGGGCGGCGGCGGGGCGCCCCAGTGCCCGTCAGCCGGGTGCCCGCCGCCCGCACGCCCCTCGGGAGGAGGGCTGGGTCCCGGCCATGGAGGGCCGGGGCGTGAGTCACGGCGCCCACCGGGCACGCGCGGGGCGGATGGGGGGGCCCCTAGCTCCCGACCCCGCGGCCCCGTCCCTGCCCCCCGCGCTCCCCGCGCCCCCCGCGCCCCCCGCGCCCCCTGCCCGCCTACCGTGCTCAGCTGGGCCCCCATGGTGGCGCCGCTCCTCGCTCGCTCCGCCGCCGCCGAGACAGTCGGGCCGCCGCGCCCAGGGCCCGCCCCCTGGTGGCGTCACCCTCGGAGGAGGGGCGGGGCCGAGCGGGCGGCCCCGCCCCTCACGCCGCCGCGCGGAAGGGGCGGTGGCGGAGGGACCCCGCGCACGGCACGTGGCCCGCGGTGGGGTCGCCCCGCTAGCGCTCGGCCGGGCCCGGGCCCGCTGGGCGGCCTCGGGTGGGACGTCGGCCTTCCCAGGGCCCCCCCCTCCCCCCTCCGCTCGTCGCTAGAAAGGGGGAAGGTGGCGCCCTCCCGCGATGGGACCCGGAACTTAAAATCCGGAAACCACCAGGCCACGCCTGGCCTAACTTCGCAGGGTGGCCCTGAGCGCGGTGCTGGGCCTCACAGGCCTCCATATTCCGGACTCGGTTTAGCTCAGGCCCCCTCCAGGCCTGTGAACGTGCTGTTCTCTCTCTCAGGGACACTATCCCCAGCTGCCCCCCAGGGCCAGCCCTGGCTTACTGTTTGGCTGTCAGGTCAGCTGTTCCCTACTCAAGTCCTGCCCTGCCCCCCCCCCCCCCCCCCCCCCCCGCCAGGCTGACCTTGTGTCTTGGTAGCACTTCGCTTGGAGCTGAAGTCATCCCGTGTGTTGTATCGGGGATGGTCTGCCCCCAGCCCCACCGCATCCCAGTGGACTGTGAACTCCCTGGGGGCAGGACTCTGCTCTGAAGTCCCTTGCATGCATGCCCGGAGCCTAGCACAGAGCCTGGCATACAGTAGGTGCTCAATACTTGTTGAATGAGTGAATTTAACAGTATCTCCTCTGTGTAGGCCCACGATGGTCCCTGGGGGGCTCTCTGGCCCTAGCCTCCTGGAATGGTCTTGGACCCGGATGTGAGCTCCTGATAATCTGACTTGGTCAGGCTGCCAGGTGATGTGTTCCTGCAGCATGGTTCTGGCCAGGCGGAGAACTGGGCCTTCCAGGCAGAAGGAACTGGGCAGAGCCAGGAGGTAGGAACAAGGTGGACAGACACAAGGTCACAAAAGCCAGAGGGACTGGAACAGCGGAGCTGGGGGCACAGTGGTGTGATGTGAAGTCGGGATGAGGCAGTATGGGAGCCTGGGTGGAGAGACCTGGAATGTGGGGGACTGTGGGGAAGATTTAGGCCTGTGGGGGAGTGAACAGCTGGTTTTAAAAGAGGACTGGGGACAGTGGAGAGAGGGACAGAGAAAGAGATCTGCTGCCTTAGACTACAAGGGTAAATGTGACAGCAGATCAGTTAGGCATGATTTCAGTTGTATTGGTCACATTTTAAAATTATTATTATTATTACTATTATTTACTAATCTCTGTGCCCAACATGGGGCTCAAACTCACAACCCTGAGATCAAGAGTCGCATGCTCCACCGACTGAGCCAGCCACCGACTGATCAAAATTATTGATCACAATTTTAAGATCACAGTAGTTCTGTTTCTTTGGAGAGGGAGGGCTAGATTTCTCCCCAGACTCCACGGGAACTGCTCACCTCCTGCAGGACAGTAGGGCGGTCATAGTGTCGAGGGGTATGTGGGGAGCAGAGAGAGGGGCTGGGATGACATTGATTAGGTGGCCCCCTCCTGCTGTTAGAACTCAAATCAAGCGGATAGTTTTAACTGCCATTCACTGGTGTGACAGGCTCAGGCCTTCCCCATTCAGGGTCTTCCTCTGTGGGAGGTGGGGGAGGGCACAGTGTCTTTAAGACTTTTTCTTTTTTTTTTTTTTAATGTTTGAGAGAGAGAGAGAGAGTGTGTGTGCGCTCAGGGAAGGGCCAGAGGGAGAGAGGGGGACAGAAGATCCGAAAAGGACCCTGTGCTGACAGCAGTGACCCGGCCGTGGGGCTGGAACTCACAAACCGTCAGATGTCATGACCTGAGCCAAAGTCAGATGCTTAACTGACTGAGCCACCCAGGAGCCCCAAGACCACTTCTAATTCTGATATTTTATTTCTGGGTGTGCCCTCAGGCTTGGAAAAATACCCAATGGACAGAGAAATTGCAAGAATTGTACAATGAACTATCAGATTCCCCAGCTGTTACCATTTGACCTGTCTCTCTCTCTCCCACCCTCCCTATGTTTGCTTTTGCTGAGCCATAGAGAATTGCAGATATGTGACCTTCACCTCTGAATACTTCACCACATTTCTCCTAAGAACAAGGCTCTTCTCTGACATGCCACTGTTCAGTGATCAAGTTCAGGAACTTTAACATCGATACAATACTGGTACCTAGTCCCGGGTCCACGTTCCATTGCCCCAGATGCCCCTGTAATGTCCTTTTTGGCTGTTATTTTTTTTTTCTGGTTCAGGGTTTAATCCCAGGCTAAGCATGAGTTTACCTGGCAGGTCTCCTTCGGATCAGAGGGCAGGTGATGGACTGTTCCCTGTTGTTGCCCGGCCCGGTCTACCTACAATAAGGTAACTTCTCCTTGGATGCTATGTGAATGCCCTGATCCCCAACAAATTTTGATCCAGTGATTTTTAGCGTGTGCGGATGCTGCTTGCCTGAATCAATTATCACTGAGGTGGTTTAACTGGTTTACAAGGTGCTTTGGGTTGGCCGAAGACCTTCATCCTAATCATTCCTCAAGGTCCTTCCATGAGCCGAAGAACAGAAACTCCCCCCAAGCCTGTTTGCCTTCTGGGCACGCCCTGCCAGCTGGGAATCCCCTACTCTAGTCAGGGGTTTGATCCTTGGGAGAGACTGAGAGGATGGAGAAACCATTAGTTTCATTTGCTAGAAGAGGAAGCTGAGGCCCAGGGAGAGGAGAGAAGTGGCCAGTAGTGGAATAGCTCCTCCCGAGGAGTCTCTGGGCTCCATGGACGAGGGTGGGCGTTTGGGAAGGAGACTTTCAGGCAGAATAGTGGGCAGGGTTTCTGGGTCCAGGCTGGGGCTCTCTGACCCCTGACAGCCCCCCTCCCCGGTCCCTGTTATCTGTGTAAGATCTGGGTTGCCAGATTTCGCAGATAAAAATATAGGGTGCCCGGTTAAATTTGAATTTTAGTTAAACAATGAACTTTTTTTTAGTAGTTAAGTATGTCCCAGTTGCTGCACCAAAAATTACACTAAAACCTCATGATGTCTAGGATGTTTGGACTGACAGTCGGGTTGCCAAGTAAGATATAGGACATCCAGTTCAATTCTAATTTCAGGGTACCGATGAATAATTTTTAAACTCAGATGTAAGGAATAAAAGCATGTGTGGCAGGTGTTATCAGGTGCAAGAAATGAGGCAGGTGACTTTGGTGGGCCTTGAATGCTGGGATGAGCTGCCCTTCTGTCAGAGTAGATGACAGCCCTGGAAGAAGGGACTTGAGCTTGGAAGGCCCTTGCCAGACAGTTCTAGAAAGCTCCCTCTGGGGGCATCTGGCTGGCTCAGTTGGTAGAGCATGCGACTGTCGATCTCGGGTCGTGAGTCCAAGCCCCAGAGAGAAAGCTTCCTCTGGCTGTGGGAGGCGGGGAGTGTGGGCAGAGGCGAGCAAGACTGAAGGTCAGGGACCAATCAGGGGGCAGCTGCAGTGACCAGTGACATGCCATAAGGTTCAGACTAATGCTCAGGGTATGTAAAGAGTGTTCAGTGGGCAGGACCTATGGGGCCTGAGGTCCACCAGCTCAGGAAGGTGGGCAGGAGGCCTCTGGCCTGGCATGAGTGGGGTAAGTTTAAGGGGCTATGGGAGAGGGGGCGGGGAAGGCCTGAGAGTCAATGGGGTCCGGCATCTGGAGTTCAGAAGGGGCCAGGCCCGAGGAGAGAATGGCTCCGGGGCGGGGAAAGAGGGACACAGGGCTAGGGTGGGGCAGGGGGCTGTGCAGCGGGGACCCGGGAGGCATTTCTGCCCAAATTACTTCCTGCCGTAGGAGGAACTAGGGGAACATATTAGCAGCAGCTGCAGGGCTGGGGTGGCCGCCTAGCCAGAGGCCGAAGCATTAATGGTGGAATCCAGCCGCCTGCTCCGTGTGTGAAAGTGCTGGGACAGGGAGGGTGTGCTGGGACAGGAGGTCAGCCCCAGGGTCACCAGACCTGTTCTGCCGAGGCCTCTTTGGAAGCCAAGCGGCCTGCTCTGGCACAGTCTTCGCGTGGGCACCTGGGAGGCTGAAGAAACAGGAATCGGGGCGGTGTGCATTCTATGTGGCAACCTCATCAGTTCTCCTCGGAAGTACTCGAAGCCCAGTCCCAGCTGAGCTCGGGAGCCAGTCATTTCTTACCCAGGGTACCGTGTGCCCAGCTCACAGAGGAGAGGCGTGGCTCAGAGAGGGAAGAACCTTGCCCGAGGCCACATGTCACAACAGCTGATGGGGGTTTGGGTTGGAGTTTGAACCCGGGTCTATTTGCTTCTGAAACTCAGCTCTCCCCATGGCCGCCTGACCCTGGAATTAGGCATCTGTTTTCCCTCTTCCTTGTTGGCCTGGGCTGCCTTACAGCGAGTGGCAGGGACTGACTCCGGGGTGGGGAACTCCGGGTCACTCCCCATAAAATACTGCCTTCTCTAGACCAGAAATTTTCTTTCCTTTTTTGTTTTTAAAGTGTATTTATTTTGAGAGAGAGAAAGAGCACAAGCAGAGAGGGGCAGAGAGAGAGGGAGAGAGAGAATCCCAAGCAGGCTCTGCACAGTGTGGAACCTGACATGGGGCTCGAACTCATGAACTATGAGATCACAACCGGAGCCGAAACCAAGAGCCGGATGCTTAACCGACTGAGCCACCCAGGCGCCCCTAGACCAGAAATTTTCAAAATCTTGGCTCTTGCCATGTGACCTTGGGCAAATCACTCCCCTCTCTAGGCCTGTTTTCTTGCCTACAAAATAGACAACCATCTAGAATCTAGATAGAACCTCGCCAGAACGCAGGTCGCAAAGTGCTGGCCAAAGGGTGGCATCCAGCCCACGGGAGAATCTGTTCTGGGTTTTGGCTTCATTTGAATTAATTGCCAACTTAGGATTTCTGGCTTCTTATGATAAATCCGAGGCTCTTGCCGTATCAGCTTCCAGCCTGGGGGCCCTTCAGGTTCTGATGAGGCTGAGGTTCAGGTCCTCCTGAGGTGCTCCGACAGTGTGTAATTCTCGTGCACTTTGCTCCGTGGAAAGCAGGAGTCGAGGGTTCTAGGCTTGGCTCTGCCCAAACCAGCCGTCTAGGGCCAGTGACCACTCCTCTCCGGGACACATCCACAAACAGGGGTGATCCGCATATCTCAGAAGGCCATGTTGAGGGTTAACTGAGATGCCACATGTAAACCGCTTCCCAAATCTGGGTCTGTGGGCAGGTGGAAGTGAGAGCTGGAAGCGTGATTACCTGAGTGTCTCTGGTATGCTGAGAGCAGGCTGGGGACTGAGAGATGAATGTGGCTCAGTCCCCAGGGACACACCTAAGCAGCAAGCTGAAAACAGTGGGGAGGAACCCCAGGTCAAGGCCTTTCACTTGCGGGTGAAATCAAGGGAGACCTCACAAAAGAGGTGACATTTGGGCTGCCACCACCAGATTCATGTATTCATCCCTCACATCTTTACCAAGCACCTACTATGTTCCAGGCATCATTCTAGGTGCTGGGGATCCAGCAGTGAGCAAGACAAAAATGCCTTTGAAGAGCTGGCATTCTCATGGGGGAAAACAGAATAAAGCAGAAACAATTAAAAAAAAAAAAAGACACGTAATGTCTGGTGGAAAAGGAAAGGCAGAGCAGGGCCAGAAGGAGACGGGGGTAGCAATTTTATGTAGGGGCCAGAGAGGCCTTCCTGGGGTGATGACATTGAAGCAGAGACCCGAAGGAAGTCAGCAAGCAAGCCCTGTGGATAACTGGGGAAAGAGCATTCCAGGCAGTGAGAACAGCAAGTGCAAAGGCCCTGAGGCAGGAGTATGCATGGCTTCTTTAAGAAGCAGCAATCCTGTCGGTTTATTCCATTTCTGTGAGGCTAGCTTTGACCACTTGGCTCAGCCGACAGCCAGGCTTTACCCTGTAAAGCCCTATTGCATTTAAGAAGTCATCTATGGGATGATCCTTTGAGACTGTGATTACATGATTTGACTTAATCCTCATAAGCAGCCCTTTGGCAGTCTTAAAATATGTCTGTAAATTCTTTGACATTCCACCCTTTGAGAGATTGGGGGTGTGGGTCCCCTCCCCTTGAATCTGGGTTCTGTGACTTCTTGACCAATAGAATATGGCAGAAGTGAATACAAATCAAAACCACAATGAAGTACCACCTTACACCCGTCAGAATGGCTAACATTCACAACTCGGACAACAACAGATGTTGGCGAGGATGCGGAGAAAGAGGATCTCTTTTGCATTGTTGGTGGGAATGCAAATTGGTGCAGCCACTCTGGAAAACAGAATGGAGGTTCCTCAAAAAACTAAAAATAGAACTACCCTACGACCCAGCAATTGCACGACTATTTATCCAGAGGATTGGATAAATACCAAACGTATTTATCCAAGGGATACAGGTGTGCTGTTTCGAAGGGACACACGCACCCCCATGTTTATAGCCGCACTATCCACAATAGCCAAAGTATGGAAAGAGCCCAATGTCGATCGATGGATGAATGGATAAAGAAGATGTGGTCTATATATACAATGGAGTATTACTCGGCAATCAAAAAGAACGAAATCTTGCCATTTGCAACTACGTGGATGGAACTGGAGGGTATTATGCTAAGTGAAATTAGAGAAAGACAAAAATCATATGACTTCACTCCTATGAGGACTTCAAGAGACAGAACAGATGAACATAAGGGAAGGGAAACAAAAATAATATAAAAACAGGGAGGGGGACAAAGCAGAAGAGACTCATAAATATGGAGAACAAACTGAGGGTTCCTGGAGGGGGAGGGGGGGGAGGGGCTCCATGGGGAAGGGGCACTAAGGAATCCACTCCTGAAATCACTGTTGCACTCGATGCTAACTAATTTGGATGCAAATTTAAATATTAAAAATTAAAAACTTAAAAAAAAAAGAATATGGCAAAAGTGACACTCTACCATTGGCGGGGGTGGGAGGGGCAGCCCATAGGAAATGGGTGGCCTCCACGTCCCGTCTCCTGAGATGCTTGCTCTTGAAACCCGGCCACCATGCTGTGAGGAAGCCCTAGCAGCCCACAGAGAAGCCCCCGCGGAGAGGAGCCCAGGCCTCGGACCCTCCGCTCACCTGACCTCCCAGTCAACAGCCAGCACCAACTTGCCAGCCATGTGAGCACGCCATCTTGGAAGCAGGTCCTCCAGCCCCCGTTGGGCCACCTCAGCCGGCACCCTGAGGAGCAGAGCTCACCCTGCAAGAGCTCACCCTGCAGAGCTGAGCCACCGCCTGCAAACCCTGCTCTAATTTCACACAGGTGAGGGAATAAGAAGACCGTTGCTGTTTCACACCACTAAGTTTTAGAGTGGTTGGTCACGCAATAATAGTTAACTGGAACAAACCTCACGAAGACAGCCTCCCCATTTATAGATGAGACACTGAGGCGCAGAGGATTGAAATAGTTCACCCAACGTCTCATAGCCCCTTAGTGGGAGAACTGGCCTTCGAAATCAGCCTCTTTATGTTGTATTTTGATGACCAGAAGTTCTGAATTTTAATGAAGTCCAATTTGGCGATCTTTTCCTACAGTGAATCTGTTTTGTGCGGATAGGCAGTTTCGAAACATTTTTTTTTTCATAGATGACTACATAATCTCTTTGGACATTAACACATAATGGTGCTTATTTTTTACTTTATATATATATATATATATTTTAATTTTTTTAACATTTATTTATTTTTGAGAGACAGAGCGTGAGCAGGGGAGGCACAGAGAGAGAGGGGGACACAGAATCCAAAGCAGGCTCCAGGCTCTCAGCTGTCAGCACAGAGCCCAACGCGGGGCTCAAACTCACAAACCGGGAGATCGTGACCTGAGCCAAAGTCCCATGCTTAACTGGCTAAGCCACCCAGGCGTCCCACATAATGGTGTTTAACAGCTGCCCGATGTCCCGCTGTGTGGAGTACTAGCCTTTATCTGACTAAGCTCCAAGCATAGGTATCTAGCTCTTTCCTAGTTTGTCACCCTTTTGGACAATACTGTGGGCAATGCCCTTGCATGTACCTCTTTGTTTCTCCGATTATTTTGTAAAAGGTACGTGCTTAGACGTGGAACTGCGTGGGCAAAGAAAGAGCAAAGTTCAAAGCTTCCTGGCAAAACACGGCCAGACTGCCAGATGGCACGTCGTGTGAGCAGGTGAGAGTTTTCTAGGGTGGCCGTTCCCAAATGACGACAAACGGGCTGCCTTCCACGAACAGAAAGCTATTCGCTCACAGTTCAGGAGGCCAGAAGTCTGAGATCGAGTTTGGTTCTCTCTGGAGGACCTGAGGGAGTGAAGTTAGTTCCTACGCCTCTGTCCTAGGCGCTGGCGGCTGCCTGAACTCTTTGGTGTTTCTCGGCTTGTGGCACTGGGGTCTCTGCCTCCATTTTCACGCCGCCTTCTGTCTGCGTCTGTGTCCTCCCTCTTCTCATAAGGACACCAGCCATTCGATTTAGGGCCCACCCTAAATCCAGGATGATTTAATCTCGAAATCTTTAAATAATTACATCTGCAAAGACCTATTTCCAAACGAGGTCACAGGCTGAGGTTCCGGGGGGACACATCTTTTTTTTTTTTAAACATTTATTTATTTTTGAGACAGAGACAGAGCATGAACAGGGGAGGGTCAGAGAGAGAGGGAGACACAGAATCTGAAACAGGCTCCAGGCTCTGAGCCATCAGCACAGAGCCCGATGTAGGTCTCGAACCCACGAACCCTGAGATCATGACCTGAGCTGAAGTCGGCCACTTAACCGACTGAGCCACCCAGGTGCCCCCGGGGGATACATCTTTTTGGAGGACACTATTCAACCCACGACAGAGCTGTTTTGTTGCTCCTTGGCACAGCCGGGTTGGGCACAGGATATTCCCGGCCCGAGTCCAAGCTGGGGGCACCCCGGGGCTCAGGCAGATCTGGGCGGATCTGTCCAACCCCGTGGCTAATGGCTGTTTGTTTGTGCGAGCAGCCAGAGGCCCTGGGAGGGAGCTACCCTTGGGAGCAGGAGGTGGGCACCCGGGCATGACAGCCTTCACCCTTCCAGAGCACCTTCCAGCACCACTGTGCTAGGTCCCCTATGTGGTGAGCTGCACCCCAAAACAAAGTTAGCCACTGAGAGAGGGGGCAATTCTGAGTCTATCTCACAGTGTCCATCGCGGGCTGTCGGCCGGGGCGGGGGGGGGGGGGGGGGGGGGGTCTGGCCTTCCGGGTGTGGCCAGGTGCTATTGTAACTCCGCTAACCCCCGCGGTAAGTGTGGGCTACAGTGGGGGAAACTGAGGTCCTGAGCTATTCAGGAACGCACCCAAGGTTAAGTGCTGGCTGGCTTCAGAGTCCATGATCTTAGCACGTGTGATGTGCTACCTACTGCCCGAGCAGAAACCCGATTCAAACTTCGCTAACCAGGGAGGGCTTTACTAAAGGCTCTTTGAAGGAGCTCAACAAATCAAAGGAGGCGCCCTGGGAGAGGCTGGGAATGGCCTGGATGCTGCCAGGACTTGGCTCCTGCACATCTTTCCCTCTCCCGTCCAGGGAGCTTCCTCTCTCCAGTCCTTCTGGGCCCCTTCCCGCAGGGACGCGCCTCCCGCCACCCACCAGACTGGTTTGAGGAAAGAAATCTTAGGGAAGGGCCCTGATTGGTCCGTTTTCTCATATGCCCTTCTTTGGGGACTGGCGCTCTCCGATTGGCCCATCTTGGGTCAGGTGCCTCCCCTTAGCCACCATTCTGGTGAGGGAGGTGGAGTCAAGCAGGGGTGGGGTGGGTGGGGGCGGGCTTGGAGGCGGGGTAACTCCCACTGAAAGCGCAGGGCTGGTGAGCGGTGGGCCCAGGAGGGTCCCCAGGAGAAGGGGTCAGCGAGTCAGTGACCACAGGGCAGTTGAAGTGAGCTGACTGCCACCCACTGGGAGTCACCACTGGGTCCTAGAGCTGGAAAAGACTGCGTTCCTGACTTACTGTGTGACCTGGGCAAGGGGAGGATGGCAAGGTGCTCAGAGAACCTCAGAAGGCTGGGTGACTATGCAAAGGAGGAAGGGAGCCACCGGGTGCCAGGCGCTTTGCCTTTGTGGAGAGATAGGATCAGAGATGGTGATCTGGGCTCTGTCTTCCCCTGTATTTTCCTCCTTCCCTTTCCCTGCGCTGGCTGCCCCGGGGGAAGGGTTGGGCCGGGGCAGAAAGCCGGCAGCCTGTCTGTGAGAGGAAGAGGGCTTCCAGCATGGTCAGGGCTCCTTGAGAACACACGGAGGAATAAAGGCTCCCAGCCCGGACCAGAGAGGTGGACCCAGGGCTGGGGCAAGGCGCGGGAGGCCTAGGGAGGTCCCCCTCTGGGACATGGCCCTTCTCTGCCCCACGCTGGGATCCAGGGCTTGGTGGGCAGCTGCACCGGGTTTCAAGCTGGGTTTCCACTCCCACCTCTGCTTGGTTCTTGGACGACGGGACAAGACGTTTCTAATGGCATCTGCTTCCTGAGCGGGCCACACTGCCAGAGGACGGACCCAGGTGGGTCTAGAAAAGCCCCTGGGCCCCACAGGGATGAGGAGGCAGCAGGGAGCTGTTCACTTTCAGCCACCTTATGCCGATTTCTGAAGATGGGCGTCTTGGCCGAAACCTGTGGACCAGCCCCCCACTTGTAACTCCTGAAGACTCTAGAGCTGAGGTTGTGTTTCCTCTAGAGTCTTGAATGAGGTTCATATGAGGACACGCCAGTGACCTCACTTTATTCTCACAGCAACCTCTGAGGCAGGAAAGCCTATCACCTTCTTATAGATGAGGATCCCAAGACAGACTCAGAGAGGTCCAGGAGCTGCCTGGGATCACACAGCCCCACAGCAGTGGCTTCAGGAGCACCCAATCTCTACTGTGATCTCTCAGTCTCCAATCCTGTCCTCTGCTTTCACTCATTTGACAATTTTTTTAAATGTTTGTTTGTTTGTTTGTTTGTTTGTTTGTTTGTTTGTTTTGACAGCAGGGGGAAGGACAGAGAAAGAGGGAGAGAGAGAATCCCAAGAAGGCTCCGCACTGTCAGCGCAGAACCCAATGCGGGGCTCAAACCCAAGAACTGGGAGATCATGACCTGAGCTGAAATCAAGAGTCAGAAGCTTAGCCAACTGAGCCACCCAGGCGCCCCTCATTTGACAATTTCTTTGAGTGCCAATCACACCCCTAGTCCCTGTGAGATCCGAGGGCATATGGCGGGGAACAGGCTAGGACTCCCTCAAGGAGCTGCAAAGTTCCCTGTTTACTACTTGGGTGACCTAGAGCTTGGCCTCTCCGAGTCTCAGTTTCATCATCGGTAAAATGGCTACAATAACGACATGCTCCTAATGGCATTCTAGAAAGGATCCAATCAGATCATCTACACTCTGGGAGGAAGCCTCTATGCACCTGTACACTCGAGCGAGAGTTATGTCCCACCTCCCCAAGTTCAGGGCAGCTGCATAAGTTATTTGGAATTCTTCTATCTGTGAGATTTGTCTCCTCCCCCCCTCTTCATTTATTTATTCAATCATTGATTTATAACCGTATGGACTTGTGGCTACATTTTTATTGAAAAAAAAGTTTTTCATGTTTATTTATGTCTGAGAGAGGGAGCGGGGAAGGGGCAGAAAGAGAGGGAGACACAGAATCTGAAGCAGGTTCCAGGCTCTGAGCTGTCAGCAGAGAGCCCCATGCGGGGCTCGAACCCACGAACCGCGAGATCATGACCTGAGCCGAAGTCAGGCGCTTAACCAACTGCGCCACCCAGGCGCCCCGACCTCATGGCTATATTTTTAAAGAAATTTTCCTACTTTGGGTTATCGTCCAATTCTCTCCTTCTTTCTTTGGCCATTGGTAACTCTTCCAGTTGGCCCGCGTCCCTTTAGCACAGCATTGTGTGTGTTTAAACATTTCCTTGGTTCCTGGTGCTACAAGGTGCCCCAGGCTTATTTCCTATAAATCCTTCCCCAGGCTTAGAATCAGCCATTTCTCCCAAGAGCTTTGGTTCCTCTTTCTGAAGAATGGCATTAGAAACCAAGGTCTGGCTGAAGAACATTCTGTTGCTTGGATATATGGTCTATTTATCCATTCATCTGTATATGGATATTTAGGTCGTTCACAGTTTTTTTTTTAAATTCTTTTTAATGTTTATTTTGTTATTTTTGAGAGGGAGAGAGAGAGACAGAGAGACAGAGCATGAGTGAGGGAGGGGCAGAGAGAGAGGGAGACACAGAATCTGAAACAGGCTCCAGGCTCTGAGCTGTCAGCACAGAGCCCGATGCGGGGCTCGAACTCACGGAGCGTGAGATCATGACCTGAGCCGAAGGCGGACGCTCAACCAACTGAGCCACCCAGGCGCCCCCTTGCTTCTGTTTTTGATTGCAGCCATCCGGTGGCTGCGAGGTGTTACCTCAACGTGGTTTTGATTTGCACTTACCTAATGATTAGTGACGTTGAGCGTCTTTTCCTGTGCTTGTTGGCCATTTGCATATCTTCTTTGACAAAATGTCTATTCAGACCCTGTGCCCCCTGTTCATTGGGTTATTTGTCCTAATGACTGCTTTGGGGCACCCCCTTCAATTTGGGGCCTGTTGACTCTGCCTCTCTCGCTTTACCCAAGTCCCAGCCTTGACTGAAAGAAAAGAATGGGGCTCCGTGAGGCTTAGTAATGGGGTGCCTCATCAATCCCCAGAGGCTTTCGGTGACCAGGTGCAGGATGACAGTGGGGCGACAAGGAGAAGGGGCCCTAACTCTGGGTGGGTGGGTGTCCTGGTGTTGGGGAGGGGAAGGGGCCAGAGGCTGGGCTGTCACCCACAGGATGTCACCCACAGGACACGAGGAGTGGGGACCACCAGCGACACCTGTTTATGCACTGGCCCTTGGGAGATGCATCCCACTCTGGCTGTGAAGGTGCTCCCGGAGTCCCTGCAGCTGACACAAAACAGGGGGAGAAGGTGCCCCCCTGGTGGGCACCCCATCTCTCCGTGCCCACAGGGTGCCTGGAGTGCCAATTTGGCTTCTCTCGAGGCCACTCCCACCCGAGTGAGATCCAGGAATTAAGTGTTAGGTAAGGTGTTGAAACTTGGGCAAAACAGAAAAAGCGTGGTGGTTTCCATGAGAATAAACTTGAATCCCACGGGAAGGCTTGATACAAGCGAGTTGCTTCAACCACTCCTACAAGTTAGGCGGATGAGGTGGCTACGAAATACGGGGAGGAAATCAGCAAAACCCAGGAGGGGTCTGTGTGCCCGTGGCTGGCGAACCTCTGGAGGTCCTCGCTGCGCTGTGGGGGCCACGCCTGGGAGTCACAGAGGCCGCTTGATGGGGGTGGGCGAGGCAAGAAGCACGATCCCGTCTCCAGCGGCAGCCCCGGTTTCCAGGAGGGTCTGGGGTCCTCATCAGCAGATCCCGAGGGGACGTCCGCTTCCACATGTTCAAGTCGACCGTTGAAGGTACGGTCGGTGCTCCATTTGACTCGGGTCCGCTAACTCCGTGAACTTCCTCAGTAACTGACCCGTCTGTGGTCCTGATTGCAGAGGTCAAGACACCTCGACCGTGTGAGGCTTCCTGTGCTGCAGGTACAGCGTGGGGAGACAGAGACTCAGGGTCAAGGAGAGGAGGGAGCACAGTGAGGGCCCGGGGACGCACACGGCAGCCCCGCGTGGGATATGGGCAGGGTTTCCCAGAGGCCAGAACTGAGGCTCACGGGAAAGCCGGAGACGCCCCACGGCTGGCTGCCAGACTAGCAGTCCCGGCCTCTTCCCACGCTTCTGGCCGTGGCCCCAACGAAGAGCATCATGGGAACCAGAAATGAGTCCAGAGAGAGTCCCGGGGTGGGTTCCCAAGGCGCCGGCCTCCCAGATTCAGGAGGATTCAGACTCTCGATGCGGCGGAAGCTGGGCAGAGGACAGAACACAGGCTCCACTGTCAGATGGCGTTGGGTTCGAGGCCCAGACCATCCACCCGCCTCCTGGCTGTGTGACCTTGGACGCGTCACTTGGCTGCAGTCTGTTTCCCCATTAGCAGTGTGGAGACGATGACGCCTGTGTGCCTCACACACCACGTCTGTGGGGCCACGCTCCCTCCTCCGGGAGGGGGTACCTCGCAGGGCCTCGTGGGTCAGTGGTGAGTGCTCTGGAGACAGAGCTGTTGCTCAAGCCCCTGACACTCGAGAGCCTTACGTCCTGGCTCTCGAGGCCCAGGCTGCGAGCCAAGGTACAGGCTCCTGGCCGCAGATGAAGGGGCCCAGGCCCTGTGGGCATGGGGGTGTGTGGGATGGCCATGGCAGGTTCCCACCTGGTCAAGGGGCTTTCTCTGTCATGGTCATTTCCCCCTCAAGACCTCTGTTTCCTCAGCTGTACAAAGGTGACAATCCCCCAGCTCTGGTCACCTCCTGGGTAGTTGAGAGGGTCAGAGGAATGCATTCTCCATTCCCCCAACTCCATGCATTCCAGGGCATTCTGACAGATTTGGTCCATCTGAGCCCCACCTCTTCTGTTATGTCCTCAAACGGATTTACTATTCTCCTTAAAAAACAAAAACAAAAACAAAAAACTTTGTGTGGGGGCCCTGGGTGACTCATTCGGTTAAGC
Organism: Felis catus; assembly: GCF_018350175.1. Lineage (NCBI taxonomy): Eukaryota > Metazoa > Chordata > Mammalia > Carnivora > Felidae > Felis > Felis catus. Next base: position 135,631,836 of record NC_058374.1, read on the forward strand.
GTCCAACTCTTGGTTTCAGCTCGGGTCATGATCTCACTGGTTCGTGGGTTCAAGCCCCATGTCAGGCTCTGCACTGACAGCACAGAGCCTGCTTGGGATTCTCTCGCTCTCTCCTACTCGTGCTGTCTCTGTCTCTAAATAAATAGACTTAGAAAAACAAAAACAAAAAACTTGTGTCATCCCAAGTAGAGAACAAGTATCACTTACAAGAAATAAAAAGTAACTTGGGGCACCTGGTGGCTCAGTCGGTTGAGCGTCCGACTTTCGGCTCAGGTCATGATCTCGCGGTCCGTGAGTTTGAGCCCCATGTCGGGCTCTGTGCTGACAGTTCAGAGCCTGGAGCCTGCTTCGGATTCTGTGTCTCCCCCTCTCTCTGCCCCTCCCCCACTCACGCTCTGTCCCTCTCTCTCTCTCTGCAAAAATAAATAAAACTTAAAAAAGAAAAAAGAAAAAAAAGCAACCATAAAGATGGGCACCATGGAAATCATGTGATTCATTTCTAGCCGGATGCTGTTGCCCTGGAGGCCTGGGGTGGGGCTGGGGGTAGGGGTGTTCATATCTGGATGAAAAGAGTGCTCTGCCAGGGTCCTAAAGGCCATCCACCCAATTGAGGCTTTCTTTTGCCCTGATGAGAAGGCTGGAAAGAGACGTGAAAAGGCAAGAACTTTCTCTCCGTGGGAGTCCACATCAGTTAACGTAGCATGTCCACATAGCGCTAAATAACCCCGGATCCCCAGTCCCAGTGGGTCACGGGTGCACCAGGTGGAGCGGCAAAGGGCTTGCTCGATGAACCTGGAAGTACCTTGCGCAGAATGGTGTTGGGCTTGTGGCTGGAGGCCTCCCGCTCCCCTCAGCAGCTCCCCTGGGCAGGCCACCCCACACACGTGACCATCTCTGTGAATCAGCACCTGGCTACTCTGGGTTCTTGGTCAGCTTCTTGGAGTCTGGTTAGCAGAAAGTCAAGTCCCATACGGTCCACTTCCGGCCGTTCTGGGAACAGCAGGGGCAGAGGACCAACCATGTGGTAGGGTCCCACCCCTAAGGAAAGAAAAAAAAAAAAAACCTCAAGGCAACCTGGCTAGACCATACGTGACAACATCCCTCACGACCTTGCAACGGGAGACCATTTCATCAGACTGCCTGTTTGCGTGTTACCATAGATGGGAGACAAAGAGGTAGAAAATATATAAAAAACTACGACGCCACGTGGCGTTCAGGGCTCAGTTCTTCGGGTACGAAGCCAACAGAGCGGTGCCGGCACGACTAAAGTTGCTTCCTGGAAAAAAAAGGCCGCAGAGTCACGACTCTCTGTGCGAGAATCCTGCTACAACCGCAGATCCCCGGATGTCCGGTCCCCCAGAGGCCCTGTCCTGTCTGGACGCACCACCCACAAGGGACCTCGTGCTGTTTGTGCAGCCGGCACACCGCCCGGAGGCCTCCGCGGGCCTGCCCTTGAGACGCTGTAGGTCTGGGGGTCTCAGGCCCAGAAGCAGGTTGTTATAGAATGACCAGCCCCCACTCTGGGTCCCTGCTTTAGAGTGGAGTTGAAGAAGGAAAAGAAAACATTCTGGAGCTGGAAGAGGTGGCAGGGACATGGCCGAGGGCGCAGCTGGCCAGGCGAGAGGCCAGCAAGGTCGGGGAGTCAGACTGCCCAGGCCCTGATCTGGGCCAGAAGTGTCACCTTGATCAGCGCAGGCCTGGCCTCCCACACTCTGGTGGGGGGGGGGGGCAGTTGTGAGCCAAAGATGACACCTGGAGGTCTGTCCAGGCTCCTGGGGGGGGGGGGGGGCGGGGGGTGAGGAGGAGCCCCACGTGAGCAGGCAGAAGAGCATCCCTGGGGCCCAGGGGCGAGATGTCCTAGGCAGCTGGGAAAGAGATCTCTGCAAAGCTCCTGTCCCGGCTTGGTATCCAGCGCCCCCAGGTGGACAATTCAGGCCACCCGAATTCTCGGTTTTGTCATAAGTAAACATGGATTTCAGTCTCAGGAGGCCCTCGGCTAATTGCAGTTTCCTCCTCCTCCCCCACACGACCTGTTTTCACTGGTGTGGCCAGCTGGGAACAGGGTGACCTCAGAGGTCTCAGAAAATCTACAGGGGGCTGAAATATTAACATTGCAGTCAAAGGCAGGGGCCCTGGCTCTGATTGACCTCCCGGCCACCGCCGCCCCCCCCCCCCCCCCCCCCGCCACCAACAACCCTGGGTACATTATTTTCCCTCCCTCACCTCAACTTCCTCATCTGTAAAATGGGGTAAATGAGATGGTCTGCAAAGCACTCAACACTGAGAAGACCGTGTCGTCTTCCAGGTGGGATTACTCGGAGGATTTAATTACAGTAAGTTAATTTAAATTAAATGGGATAATGAACACAGCGTGTGGCCACTGCAGCGTCTCTACTAAATGCTGGTCCTGCAGGGACTCCGAGCCACCTCCGGGCTCAGCTGTTCCACGTGCGGGCCAGAGAGGCAGCAGGTGCAGGTGGCAACCAGGGCGGAAGGCAGAGCGGCCAGCTCTTCCCCGGCTGCCTGCCTCGTGGGCCGGCCCGGAGCTCTGAGAGGCTCCCTCGTGGGGCTCTGTGCCTCAGCACTCACGGGCCTGGGCCTGTCCAGGTCACCCAGCACGGCAAGGGGCAGGGTCCTGGGATGGCCAGGATGGGCTTGAGCCAGAGCCCGAGGCTCTTCTTCTGAGCCCAGATGCTTTCTTTGTGCCTACTTTTATTTTATTTTATTTTATTTTATTTTATTTTGTTTTACTTTATTTTATATCATTTCATTTCATTTTTTTATTTTATCTTATCTTATCTTATTTTATTTTACTTTATTTTATTTTATTTCATTTCATTTCATCTTATCTTATTTTATTTTATTTTACTTTATTTTATTTTATTTCATTTCATTTCATTTTTTTATTTTATCTTATTTTATTTTATTTTATTTTATGGTATTTCATTTCATTTCATTTCATTTTATCTTATTTTATTTTATTTTATTTACTTTATTTTATTTCATTTTATTTTGTTTTACTTTATTTTATTTCATTTCATTTTTTATTTTACTTTATTTTATTTCATTTCATTTCATTTCATTTTTTTATTTTATCTTATTTTATTTTATTTTATTTCGTTTCATTTCATTTTATCTTATTTTATTTTATTTTACTTTATTTTATTTCATTTCATTTTTTAAATTTTAGCTTATTTTATTTTATTTTATTTTATTTTATTTTATTAAGTTTATTTTGAGAGAGAGAGAGAGAGAGCCGGGGAGGGGTCAGAGAGAGAGAGAGAGAGAGTCCCAAGCAGCCTCTGTGCTGTCAGCATGGAGCCCAATGAGGGGCATGGTCTCACAAACGTGGAGATCATGCCCTGAGCCGAAATCAAGAGTCAGATGCTGAACCAACTGAGACACCCAGGTGCCCCTGTGTATCTGCTTTAAAGTCAACACCGTGAGGGGCGCCTGGGTGGCTCAGTCAGTGGAGTGTCTGACTCTTGGTTTCGGCTCAGGTCATGATCTCATGATGCAAGTTCAAGCCCTGCATCCAGCCCTGCCCTGACAGTACAGAGCTTGCGTGGGATTCTCTCTCTCTCTCCCCTTCTTTCTCTGCCCCTCACGAGCTCACTCTCTCTCTTTCAAAAATAAATAAACAAACATTTAAAAAAATAATTAAAAAAAATTAAACCCACCCCTGTGAAGCCATGCCTCTGCCTGAGGGCAGCTATATGCCCTTTCCTCTTTTATCAAGCCTGGTGGAAAAACCTTTTTCTTCTACTTTCTGCGACCCTGGGACTGCTTAATACCCCCTGCTCCGCCCAGGCCTGTCTCCTGTGGCTTTAACCTGTGTTTATGGGTGAGACGCGGGTGGCTGCTGACCTGGGCTGGCATCTCCTGCAGGAGAGCAGGGATGTGGGGGCCACAAAGGCTGTGAGGACTGTGGGTAAAGCCTGGCAGGAGACTAGGGGTGCAGGGTGGCCTCCTGGGAGCTGCACGGTCACAAGCATTCAGGGCAGGCAGCTTTGGGGGACAGGCAGGTGATAAAGAGCATGGGCTTCGAGGAGCCCTGTCACCTGCCCATTGTGTGACCCTGGGCAAATGACCTGACCTGCCTGAGCCTTGTTTCCCGAATTGTACAGAACCTGTCTTCCACCATGAATTGACTGTAGGAGAAACAGCAAATGAGTGTCTCAATAGATACTAAGGAGGTATTTCATAAAAGCCAACATCCATTCCTAATTTTATTTTTTTAATAGATTTTTTCCCTTTTTTTATTTTTAGAGGCAGGGGGAGAGGGGCAGAGGGAGCGAGAGAGAGAGAGAGAGAGAGAGAGAGAGCATCTCAAGCAGCCTCCACACTCCACGCTCCACACTGCCCCCCCCACCCCATGTGAGGCTCGATCCCACGACCCTGGGATCATGACCTGAGCCGAAATCAAGAGTCGGATGCCTACCCGGCTGAGCCACCCAGGCACCCCTCCATTCTTTTTTTTTTTTTTAATTTTTTTCACGTTTATTTATTTTTGATAGACAGAGACAGAGCATGAGCAGGGGAGAAGTAGAGAGAGAGGGAGACACAGAATCCGAAGCAGGCCCCAGGCTCTGAGCTGTCAGCATAGAGTCCGACGTGGGGCTCGAACCCACGAACCATGAGATCATGACCTGAGCCAAAGTCGGACGCTCAACCAACTGAGCCCCCCGGGCGCCCCCCTCCATTCTTAATTTTAGAAAAATATGTTATTAAAATAGGAATAGATTTTATGCTTCAGCATGATAAAATATGTATAAACGTATGACAGCAAAAGCCAGCATTATGTTCTCTGGCGAAACACTAGATGCATTCCCATTAACTTCTGGAACAAGGCAAGTATTTCCTGTCACCGCTATTTAATGCTGCTCTGGGGGAACTAAGCCATGCAATTAGACAGGGCACATAAATAAAAGGGATAAGTGTTGGAAATGCAGAGGCCAAATTCCTCCGTTTTTACATTATTACTTGGAAAAGCTAAGAGAATCAATTAGAACCACTATTAGAAACTTTAAGGAGATTAGAAAAAAAATTACTACTTAAAAATCAAGTGAAAACTAGTCTGTGTGATACTTTAATGGTGCACACACGTCATTATGCTTTTGTCCAAACCCATAGAAGGTACACCACCAAGAAGAAAGCCTAATGGACTGGGTGACGATGACATGTCAATGCAGGTTCATCAACTGTGACAAATGTCCCACTCCATTGGGGAGCGCTGATAACAGGGAGTCTGCGCATGTGTGAGGGCTGGGGGTTTTAGAGAAATCTCTGTTATCTTCCACTCAATTTTGCTGTGAACCTAAAACTGTTCCAAATAATAAAGGCTATTTAAAAAAATCAATTGCCTATATATAGTAATCGATTAGGATATGTATCTGAAGAAAAGACTTGATTCATAATAGCATTTAAGAAAAAACAGGAAAGTACCAGGAAATAAATTTAGCAAGGATTGTGTAAGTTCTATGTGAAGAAAAGGGGCAAAAAGCAAGACCTAAATCAAAAGTCGAGCTTCATTCTTGGAGAGAAACCCACTGTCATTAAAATGTCTATTTTTTTCTAAATTCCTTATGCATTTAATGAAATCCAAACAAATTACTTAAAACATTAATTAAATAATTCATCCAGAAGAGTAAATGTATGAAAATAGCTAGGAAAAATTCTGGAAAGGAAGTGTGATGAGCAAAGACTGACTCCATTAGCTATCAAAAGATGTAGTACTTTTATAATTATCTAAGTTAATTGAGCACTTAATATGTTCCAGTAAAAACAACCATTCGATCCTCATTTAAACATTTGACGTAATAGATATTAGGGCTTTAGGGGTTCAAAACAGGTACTCTTTTCCCCCCGCCCAAACTCAAACCCACTGAGAGGACAGAGAAGTCAGGGACACATCATTCTTACTGACAGAAGCTGGATTCGGGGTCGAGGCATAGGTGGTGGCAACAATGAGCTTCTCTTCCTCCTCCCCCTCCTCCTCCTCCTCCTCCTCCTCCTCCCCCTTCTCCTCCTCCTCCTCCCCCCCTCCAAATGTTTATTTATTTTTGAGAGAGAGAGAGAGAGATCACGCGAATGCGCAAGTGGGAAAGGGGCAGAAGGGGGGAACAGAGGATCTGAAACAGACTCTGCGCTGACACCAGAGATCCCAACATGGGACTCGAACTCACGAACTGACGTCATGACCTGAGTCGAAATCGGACACAACCCGCTGAACCACTCAGGCGCCCCTTCTTCTTCTTTTTTTAAAGTAAGCTCTATGCTGGGGTGCCTGGGTCCCTCAGTCTGTTAAGCGTCCAACTTCAGCTCAGGTCATGATCTCACTGTTCCTGGGTTTGAGCCCCACGTTGGGCTCTGTGCTGACAGCTCGGAGCTTGGAGTCTGTTTCCGATTCTGTGTCTCCCTCTCTCTCTGCCCCTCCCCTGCTTGCTCTCTCTCTCTCAAAAATAAACATTTTACAAAATAAATAAAATAAGATTTATGCTCAACGTGGGGCTTGAACTCACAACCTGGAGGTCAAGAGTCACATGCTCTACTGACTGGGGGGTGTCCCAATAATGAGCTTCTTAAAGCAGAACTCCATTAAGAGATTGAAAAGATAAGTCAGAGTCGGGGGAAAAGTATGTGCAAAATACATATTTGATAAAGAACTTGTATCCAAAATATACAAAGAACTCTTATAACTCCATAGTAAGAAAAATGAACAACCCACAAATGGGCAAAAGATCTAAAAAGACACCTCACCGAAGAAGACACACAGGTTGGCAAATAAGCGTAGGAAAAGGTGACCAAAATCACATGTATTAGTCAATTGCAAATTAAAACAACAATAAGATACCACACACAACTATTAAAATCAAAATGGCCCAGGGGCGCCTGGATGGCGCAGTCGGTTAAGCATCCGACTTCAGCCAGGTCACGATCTCGCGCTCCGTGAGTTCGAGCCCCGCATCAGGCTCTGGGCTGATGGCTCGGAGCCTGGAGCCTGTTTCCGATTCTGTGTCTCCCTCTCTCTCTGCCCCTCCCCCGTTCATGCTCTGTCTCTCTCTGTCCCCAAAATAAATAAAAAACGTTGAAAAAAAATTTAAAAAAAAATCAAAATGGCCCAAATCAAAAAAAAAAAAAAAAAAAACTAAAATAAAAATACCCAAATGCTGGTGAGCATGTGCATCAACGGAACTCTCACTCATTGCTGGTGGAAATGCACAACAGTACAGCCACTTTGCAAGACAGTTTGGTAGTTTCTTAACAAAGCTAAAATGGCCTTCCCGTGTGATCCAGCAGTCACACTCCTTGGTATTTACCCAGCTGATCTGAAAACTTATTGGTCACACAAATCCCTGCACATTAATGTTTATAGCATTTCTATTCATGATTGCCCCAGACTGAAAGCAACTAAAATGTCCTTTAGTAGATGAATAGATAATGGAATGTATATCCATTCGATGGGATAGTCTTCAGGGCTAAAAACAAAACAAAACAACAACAAAAAAAACTTAGCTATTAAGCCATGAAAAGGCATGGACTAACTTTAAACACATATTGCTGGGGCGCCTGGGTGGCTCAGTCGGTTAAGCATCCGACTTCAGCTCAGGTCATGATCTCGCGGTCTGTGAGTTCGAGCCCCGTGTCAGGCTCTGTGCTGACAGCTCGGAGCCTGGAGCCTGTTTCAGATTCTGTGTCTCCCTCTCTCTCTGACCCTCCCCCGTTCATGCTGTCTCTCCCTGTCTCAAAAATAAATAAACGTTAAAAAAATTAAAAAAAAACCCCACATATTGCTTAGTCAAAGGGAGGCCAATCTGGCATTGTAATGATGGATACATGACATGATGCATTTATCTGAAACCACAGAACTGTGCAACTCAGACAGTGGGCCCCAGTGTAAATTGCGGACTTTAGTTAATAACCGTGTACCAGTATCGGTCCATCAGTTGTAACGAATGCATCGCCCTAATGTGAGATGTTAATAACAGGGGAGCAGTGGGCAAGGGAGGGGGGGTATATGGGCACTCTCTACTATCTACTCAATTTTCTGTAAATCTAAGACTGCTCCAAAAACCAAACTCTGTTCATTAAAAAAAGGAAAGGAAAACCAACCCAGAGAGGGACGGGCTTTCCCCATCCAGCCACAAGCAGCCGGGAATGCCACCAACCCCACATACCTAGGAGTGGGAGGGGCTCTCTGGGGACTGGGCGATGGGACAGATACTGGCAGCTTTGTCCTCATCCCAGTTCACCGATCCTGGTCCCATGCCTGGGGCCAGAGCTCTAAGTACTGGGGACAGGTTCAGAACAAGTTACACCAAAATATGCAGCTTTGGTATATTGACTACGTTGAGCTGAAGGCAATTAACAAGCAGTAGCTGGAGCAAGGGCTCCCGCCCACCCCCTTCCTACCTAAAAGCCCCTCGAACATTTGCCAAGAGAAGCGGGCCCTCCCTGCACTGAGAAGAGAACATTCTTATCGCCGGAAACTAGGGGTCCAAGCCACATAAGGTGTATAGAAACAAATCTAAAATAAGCCGCCTCTTCCAAGAGTTTCCCCATAGATTTCCTACTCACTGTCCCACAGCTCTACTGCCCCAGGCAAAACCCTTTGTCTTGTCGCATCCCTACACGGTACTTCCTTCTTCTTCTTCTTCTTTAATGTTTATTTCTTTTTGAGAGGGGGGAGGGACAACGAGAGAGGGGAAACAGGATCTGAAGCAGGCTCTGTGCTGACAGCAGACAGCCAGATGCAGGGCTCGAACTCACGAACCCGTGAGATCATAACCTGAGCCGAAGTCCCATGCTTAACCAACTGAGCGACCCAGGCGCCCCAAGGTATCTCGCTCTTTATGCAAAGAAAGGTATACAAGCTTTGGGGCCCAATGGCTTCTTTGGGTCTTTATTTTTTCTTCTAGAGATTCCTGTGTACACATAGGAACACTACATAAATCTGTATGCTTCCTTCGGGATAACCTGTCTCAGGTCAGTTAATTCTCAGGCCAGCCGCAGCACAAGAGAATAACCCAGGCAGGTAGCAAGGTTCCCCTCTGCTGGGAAACAGAGGGGGTGGGGCCGAGGCTCCCTGGTTCTGTCCAATGCAGAATAGACATCAGGGGAACATTTGAAGTCCAGTGTCAAGGTGACATTTCAAATTAGGAAGGCAGTGATGAATTACTCAGTAAGTGGGCTTGGGACTCCCCTCCAGCCTGTCACTGGCCCTAAAATTCCACCATCACAGCCACTGGCGCTGCGGTGTGGTGTGGTCACAGCAGCCCTTAACCCACCCCACTCTTACAGCAGTGCTAGCTAATCCCATCTTCTGCTGGCCCAGAGCTTGGCACACGAGGGGGCTCTGTGTGCCTTGGGACTTGAGTGGCCTGCCCCAGAAGGTGGCACCACCTTGGGATTCTGGGCAGCTCAGGAATACTAGCTCTGCCCTGCAGCTGACCTGAGCAGCAGGTGGGATTTGGGGGGGCGGGGTCTGAGGGCCCAAGGCCTCGATCTTGGATCATGGGGGGCGGGCACCAGCAAGCCCGGTGATGAACCCGGTGGAGTGAGCAAAGGGTGAACCACACTTGACAGAAAGAGCGGCGAGTCAGCGTGTGCGCACATGCACGTGTAGGTGGGTGAGCGCGCGCGTGTCGTGCGCACCTGTGAGTGCGTGTTTGCAGGAGTATGGTGGGGCGAGTGTGTGCCCCCGGCACATGCGTGTGTGCCTACGGCGTGCGCGTGCCATCCAGCGGGGGGCGGGGGGCGGGGGGGGGGTTGGATAGGGACGGAAAGGTCTGTCCGGTGGTGGTGGATTCAGATCTGCCGGACTTCGGCTCCCCCTGCCCGCTCCCTCCCTGCGACCCCGGTATTCCTGGAGGAGGCGCACGCTCTTCACAGACTCCCAGCCGGTCCTCCCAGACCGAGAGGACGCTGGGGAGAGGTGGGGTGGGGCAGGACAGGGGACACCGCCCTAGGGGCCCCGGGAGGCTACCCGGCCCTGAATCAGCGGTGGGGGGCGTGCAGAGTCAGGGTACGCGCCCGCGGGCAGGCCCCGGCCACCAGGGGCGCCCAGGGCCAAGAAAAGTCTCCCTGCGCGGGTTTGCGGGCCTGCGGCCTCTTGCACCCCAAATAACCACCCCTGGCGGGGGTGTGTCTCCCTACGAATTGTGCGTGCACCTCCGCTGTGTGTGTGTGTGTGTGTGTGTGTGCGCGCGCGCACTCGTGTCTCCACCGCTCTAGGAGATGTTCCCGTTAAGCCGGCGTCTGTCCCCCTTGCAGACCCCTCGGCGGGGAGGAGAGGCCGCGGCCCCTCTAGGAACCGTGCACTACCCTCGGGCCGTGGGCTCCGGGGAAGCCGCAGGGCGGGGTGGGCGGCCTGGGGAGGCTGCCCGGGAAGGCCTGGGAGGACCAGCAGGAGTTCAATGGGTGGAGAATGTGTTCTGGCCGAGGGCGTGGCTCGAACACAGGCCGGGAGGTGGGAGAGCTGGGGGGCCTGGTGAGGGGCCGAATCAGCCTGTGGAGAGCTGCCTCCCTTGTCCCCCCCCCACCCCCACCCCGCGCTCTCTGTCCGGGGAGCCTCAGACACCCGGAGGGGCTGCGGGGCGCCCTCTGGAGCCTCGGGGTCGCCGTCTTGGTCCCCCGCGCAGCCTCGAGGCGGTGGCACCCGGCCACCAGCGCTCGAGATGAAGTTCCCCTCCATCCCGCCCATCTCCTTCCATGGCCATCCCCTCCTCGGCTTATTCCCCCGCCGTGCTCAGCACTTCTAGCCCTGCCCCTAGTTCTCCAGCGCCCCGGAGGCTCCCGGCATCGGCAGGATGAAACTCTAGAACTGGGGTCCGGATGGCATCCGCGGGGGCGCGCACGCAGGGCCCATCCCCTAGGCGTCCCCACCTGATGGGTTCAAGGAGGTCCTGCGTCAGTGCTGAGGGCAGAGCCTGGCGCAAAGAAGGTGCTTAATAATCGTTAGCCCTTGGTAATAGCTGTCTTCCCCCAAACCTCCCATAGGTGCCCATTAACTCCTCCAAATTTCACACTCTGGAACTTTCTTCTGTCCCTTTCCACCTACCTCCTTTCAAAACAGACTGCTGCCTTTTACTAAAAATCAGGAAAGACACCTTAGCCCCTCCCTGGCTGTCTTCTACCCGATTGTTAAGACTTCCTAAAGTCTCCCCTCTGGGTAGCATTTCTATTTTATGAGAAAGTTCCGGCTACACAGCAACTTAAACCCAAAGGAAGTGATTATGACAGACTTTCAGGCACCGCACCAGGCCCTCTAACCCACCCAGGGGAGGATGGGGTCCCGGGGTGTTTTGGTCCAGACCCCGTCTCCTTCCACCCAGTCGGACACAGGTGCTGAGCCCAGAGGGAGAGCCAACATTTCCCAGGGGGCTTTCTGCACAGCCCTGAGCAGGTGAGGCCTGAGCAGGGCAGCCTGGAGGAGGCAGGCTACTGTGGTACCTACACCATCTTGGGCCACCTGTCCTCTGGGGCCACCTGTGCCCTGTGTGAAATCCTGCAGAATTCAAAGCGGGGGATATTACTGAGGGCAGAGGTGAGGCCTAGGCCAGAGAGGTCTAGGCCTGGACCTGGCTTTGACATTGACTTTGACCCTAAGCCCATTACTTAGCTCCCTTGAGCCTCAGTTTTATAATCTGTAAAATAAGAATAATTACACCCATTCTGTCTCTGGCAAACGTTTTAATGCTCCGGGCTTCAATTTTCTCATCTGTAAAATGGGGCTAATTATAGCCTCTTCTGTCTACCTTATAGCGTTGTAATTAAATCCATCCATCTGTTCATCGAATAATAATAAAGAAAGGAGGGTGCTTTTTGTTATGCTATAAGGGACATTATAGACACACTGTAACACGTCCATTCCTCCCGACCGGTCTGGGCTGTCGGCTGTATTGCCACCACTCCAGAGAAAACACGTCACTGACTCGCTTCCCAGCATCACGTAGCTGGGATCCAGGCAGTCTGGCCTGGCAGGTGCCTCTCTGGACACAGCCCCCAGGGACTGCTGTACGGCCAAGTCAAAGAGTGGTGGGGTGAAGGGCACCGCCCAAGTGCCCTTCAGAGAGAGGAGCCGGCCCAGCTATTCTGACAACGCTTAAGTCAGACTGGGATCTGGGGTCCACACTGCAGCCTGCACACGGACACAGATGAGCATTGCGGGTTGTTGCGCTGTAACAAGCAAGGATGGGATTTGTCATATATTTTTGTCCCCATCTGAGATCTGGGTCCCCTGGGTAGTCACAGGGCAGGGGCTTTGAGCGAAAGCCTGGACTGTCTGGTGTGGTTGACCGAGCATGAGTTCTGTCCTCCGAGAGACAGTGATTCAAGCCTGGACCTCTCTGAGGCCTCAAGAGCCCCGTCTCTAAAATGGGAATCTTTAGGGGCACCTGGGTGGCTCAGTCAGTTGAGCATCTGACTCTTGATCTCAGCTCAGATCTTGATCTCAGGGTCGTGAGTTCAAGCCCTGTATTGGGCTCCACACTGGATGTGGAGCCTACTTAAAATAAAATGGGAATCTTTATTACAACTTAGTAAGGTGGTTTGTGTGAAATAAACAAGAAAGCTAGGTGAGAAATCCTGCAACGTGAAAGGAAACAGACCACTTTCTCTGGGGAATAATGCTGTGGCTGTTGCGGCAGGACCCTCCCCCCCCCCCATAAAAAAATTAACTTTGCCTGGAAAATAACTTCTTCTCCTTCTTTTTTAATGTTTATTTATTTTGGAGAGAGTACAAGTGGGGGAGGGGCAGAGAGCGAGGAAGACAGAATCCGAAGCAGGCTCCAGGCTCTGAGCTGTGGGCACAGAGCTGGACGCGGGGCTCCAACTCACGAAGCGTGAGATCGTGACCTGGGCCGAAGTCGGACCCTAAACTGACCGAGCCCCCCCCCTCCAGGCGCCCCCCCCCCTTAGACACCTTTCCTATGTTCTACAACAGCTGGGCTAAGTGCTGTGGTATAAAGACTAAAATTAAAGCCGATATTGCGTACCGCCTTGACTTCTGGTGAAATCGGAAGGCCCTCAAATGTCCTAACGGTAAGTCCCCCTAACCTCAGCTCTGCTCCTGTGGTTGGATAAGGTCCCCTAGCCAGACAACCCTCCTTATCACCTGCACCAGGTACAGTTCCCTCTTACGTGTGCGTAGCGGGTTTCGGTTCCCTGGCAGCCCCAGGGAGCTACACGAACAAGCCCATCACATCCTCCCGTGGGAGCCAGGGGCACTCCACCCTCTCGATACTACAAAGCTTGCCTCCCACCGCCCCTGGTTGTCGCGCCGTGCCCGGGTCCGGCCCCGAGTGGCCCTGCCTGGCCTGCGGTGACTCATACGCTGCTGTCTGTCCCACCTGTCCGGTGGGGGGTGTCGTGTTTTCAGCCATCCCGTAATCCCCCGTCTCACCCGTGAGATGAACGGGAGGAGATTAAAACAAGTGTGTGCTTGTAGTCAACTTGGGTTACATCACCGGGGTCCCATTTTCCTGAGCAGCCACCCGCAAGCTCCTCACTGTGCGTGCACAAGACCCTTCGTACCGTCTGGTCCCCAAACCAGTGCCACACGTATAAAATGCTTGTTTCAGGGAGAGGCACCTGGGTGGCTCCGTTGGTGAAGCATCTGACTGCGGCTCAGGTCATGATCTCGTGGTTCGTGAGTTCGAACCCCGTGTTGGAGCTGACAGCTCGGAGCCTGGAACCTGCTTTGGGTTCTGTGTCTCCCTCTCCCTCTGCCCCTTCCCGGCTCACACTCTGTCCGTCTGTCTCTCTCTCTCTCCTCTCTCTCAGAGATAAATAAACATGTTTAGAAAATGTTTATTTCAACAGCATCCTACTTCTATATACAGGCTGTGTGCTGGTCACCCGTTTCTTCGTAACCCATCCCCTTCAAATTTAGTAGCTTGGAACAAAGATCCTTTATTTATTTGCTCACACCTTGCAATTCCGTGGGGTCGGCAGGATCACGTCTCAGCTCCACGGGGCATCAACTGGGATAGTTGACCGCCTGGAAGATCCATTTCCCTGATGGCTCATTCACACAGCCGGGAGCCTCGTTCTTGCCTGTGGGCCTGTCCCTGCACCTGCTTGGGCTTCCTCACCGCCTGGCGTGCGGGTTCCGAGAGGGAGGGAGTGGAAGCTGCCTGTTCTCTTAAAGGTCAGGCCCAGAGTGGCACACTATCCCTTCTGCTGCCGCCCTCCGCCCAGCCCAGACTCAAGGGGTGACCAGTAAGCTCCCCATCTTGATAGGACATGTGGTGTGTGTGTGCCTTGAGTGGGAGAGACTGTTTGGAGCCATCTTTGGAGACTAGCCATCACACCTGTGAGTTAAAAAGAATTTTTTTTATGTTTTATTTTATTTTATTTTAATTTTGAGAGAGAGAGAGAGAGAGAGAGAGAGAGAGACAGATTGCGAATAAGGGAGAGCCAGAGACACAGAATCCGAAGCAGGCTCCAGGCTCCGAGCTGTCAGCACAGAGCCCGATGAGGGGCTCACACCTACCAGCGAGAGATCATGACCTGAGCCGAAGTCGCACACTTAACCGGCTGAGCCACCCAGGCGCCCCGCACACCCATGATTTTAGAGATGAGCAAAGTGAGACTGAGCAGTGGGACTGGAGGCTAAAGGGGCAGGGGGAGTAACAACGAAATAACAGCGTTTCCCGACCTTTTCCTACATGCCCAATACTGTGCCGGCCATGCACTCTCACGATCATACGAGGCAGGAACAATTACTATCCCCATTTTACAGATGAGAAAACGGAGTAACAAGCAGGTAAGGAATTTGCCCAAAGCCATATGGTTTACGGGAAGAAGGCCCAGAATCACACCCGAGTAGTTAAACCAGAGTCAAACTCCAGAACTCATCCTGGGATCCAGTAGCAGAGTCCAAAAAACATTACATTTTTATCTTGGGACACGGTTTTGGCATTAACAACAAAGTGGGACCGTGCCCAAGATGCTAGCAAGTTCCAAAGAGAACAAAGTTTGACATTCGTCATGCTTTAGCGTGGTGCATTCTGGAAAACTGTGCCATAAAACGATCTGTATTTTCCCACCGGAACCCTCTGTGGCAGAAATGGCCAGTTTCTCCCAAATAACTATTTCCCTGTCTAATGTATAACAATAGACTTTTTAGTTGGGCACCTGGCACCCCGTCTAACAACTGTTTTTCCCAGCTCCCCTTGCAACTAACAGGAGTAGGGTGTAGCCAATGGGATAGAGCAGAAGTGATGGGAACAAGCTCTGGGTTGAGTCTGCTGGCTGAGTGTGGGTGCAATGGCAGGAGCTAGAGCAGCTGCTTTGGACCATGAGATGAAAGCTGGATATGGAGGGACAGAGCAGGGTGGCAGGAGCCTGGGTGTTTGGATGACTTTGAGAAGCAGCTAAATCCTTGAGCCCTGACTGCCGCCCTTGGCTTCTTACTTTTAGAAATAAAATGCTACTTTCTCTAAGCCATTGTCAATTTCAGTGTTTGTTTCTGCATTTGGAATCGTATCAACACTTACAGGCTATCTTCAAATGGAAGGGTGAGTGTTTGTCCAGGGATGTCGCCGCTGGGCCTGTGGGTCTGCGGTCCCTCACAGTCCTGGAATTCTGTGGCTTTGTGATGGGAAAGGGTTGCGTTGGGTTGAGGACTTCCAGTAGTTTCTAGGCTCTGGACAAGATGCTGATCTTTTCCTCCCTTTCTTCATGTGAACTACTTTTCCACAACCTTGCTTTGGCCTTCTGCGGTCGAATGGACGCGTTGGACTACATTTAAAGCCCAGTGGAAACTAAGAAGCTGTTTGAGATAAATTTTCCTTTCGGGCTCTTTGGGAGGTTGAGACAATTTATGATCATTTTGCAATGGCCAGAAATCTCCTTTGTAAAATGCTGTGTGTGTGTGCGTGTGTGTGTGTGTGTGTGTGTGTGTGTGTGTCTTTTTGCTCTACGAAAACATCATGGAGTCTTTTGGGACTTTTTTTTTTCCTTTTACTCTGATTTGGGGAAAAAAAAAAAAAAGCTTTGTTTCCCCATCATGGCTAAGATGTGGAGCTTTCTGGTGAAGAAATATTTGGTTGATTTGGCCTCTCTGGGCATGTGGGGACTTTCCTGGGACAGGGAACAGGACGAGGAGGCCCAGTAGTGGGGGGAGACAAAAGCGGCCCTGAGAAGGGGGAGGGGTTGCCAGGGGATGAGGCTTGGAGCCCCAGCCACAGGGAGAGGCTCGGGCAGAAACACAGATGCAGGAGAGGGGAACAGGGCAGTGCTGGTGACAACAGAGGCCTGAGGGCAGGGAGCCAGGTAGCTGGTTCCAGGGGCATAGTCCCCCACATCTTGGGCCTCTCTTGGAAGGCGTGCTTCTGTCCAAGGGGACGTGCCTGATGTGTCTCACCAGAGGAGTCAGGAGTCAGACTGGCCAAACATGGGAGATGTAGCAATTCGTGAAAGGCCAACCTCAGAATGACCTTGACCACAAATGGCTCATCTTAACCCAGAAGAGGCTTCCAGATCTTGCAAAGTGGGTCAATATGCCCCTTCTTCAAAGGGTGACTGTGAGGGTAAGTGAGTTACACATGTAACAGCTGGCTGACAGCAAGGGCTGGAAAACTGTCAGTGGCCACCCCCGCCATCATCGCCACCATCATCATTTCCCCTTTTAAATAGATAGTCGCTGGAGTCCGCTGTGGCCTTTCATGACCAAGAAAGGGTTTGTCGTAACCAAGTTTCATGTTGCTATTAAAACAGTGGGTTGCTAAAGGCAAATAAGGAAGCCACTTCAATTTCCCCGAGATTTGAGGAATTTTAGGTTTGGGGTTTTTGTCTCGTAAGCACAGTCAGCACTGACACATGTCTTTTGGATGGGTTTCAAGTTCAAGGCTTTGCCGTAGTGCTTCCTGATCTCACTGCATACTTTCCTATTGATTTTTTTAAAAAACTGTTTATTTATTTATTTTGCAGGGAAGAGGGGGAGAGAGAGAGGGAGAGAGCGAATCCCAAGCAGGCTCTGCACGGTCAGAGTGGAGCCCAACTCCGGGCTCAGACTGATGAACCGTGAGATCATGACCCGAGCCACCCGGGGGGCATCCCTGTTGGGCATCTTTTTGTGTGCTTATTGGCCATTTGCATATCTTCTTTGGAGAAATGCCTTCATAATCCATTGCCCATTTTTTTAATTGGGTGATAGTCCTTTGTATATTCCAGATATGCAAATATTTTCTGCCATTCTGTGGGTCCTCTTTTTACTTTCCCAATTGGGTGTCCTTTGAAACATCAACATTCTAGGGACGCCCCCCTGGCTTAGTCAGTGGAGCATGTGACTCTTGATCTCGGGGTTGTGAGTTTGAGCCCCACGTTGGGTGTAGAGACCGCTTAAAAGCTTTTTAAAAGGGGGGGAGGGCACCTGGGTGGCTCAGTCAGTTGAGTGTCCGACTCTGATCAGCTCAGATCGTGCTCTCACAGTTTTGTGAGCTCAAACCCTGACTGGGCGCTGACAGCACAGAGCCTGCTTGGGATTCCCTGTCTCCCTCTCTCCGCCCCTCCCCCACTCACACTCTCTCTGTCAAAGTAAATAAACTTACAAAAAATAATTTAAAAAATTCTTTTTAAAAAATTAATTAATTAATTATGTAAAATGTGCATCCAAGTCAGTTAGCATATAGTGTGCAACAATGATTTCAGGAGTAGATTCCTTAGTGCCCCTTCCCCATTTAACCCATCCCCCCCGTCCCACAAACCCTCCAGCAACCCTCGGTTTGTTCTCCATATTTAAGAGTCTCTGATATTTTGTCCCCCTCCCTGTTTTTATATTATTTTTGTTTCCCTTCCCTTATGTTCATCTGTTCTGTCTCTTGAAGTCCTCATAGGAGTGAAGTCATATGATTTTTGTCTTTCTCTGACTAATTTCACTTAGCATAATACCCTCCAGTTCCATCCACGTAGTTGCAAATGGCAAGATTTCATTCTTTTTGGTTGGCGAGTAATACTCCATTGTGTATATATACCACATGTCCTTTCTCCATTCATCCATCGATGGACATTTGGGCTCTTTCCATCCTTTGGCTATTGTCGATAGCGCTGCTATAAACATGGGGGTGTATGTGTCCCTTCGAAACAGCACACCCGTGTCCCTTGGATAAATGCCTAGTCGTGCAATTGCTGTGTCGTAGGGTAGTTCTATTTTTAGTTTTTTTGAGGAACCTCCATACCGTTCTCCAGAGTGGCTGCACCAGCTTGCATTCCCACAAACAGTGCAAAAGAGATCCTCTTTCTCCACATCCTCGCCAACATCTGTTGTTGCCTGAGTTGTTGATGTTAGCCATTCTGACAGGTGTATGGTGGTATCTCATTGTGGTTTTGATTTGTATTTCCCTGATGATGAGTGATGTGGAGCATTTTTTCATGTGTCAGCTGGCCTTCTGGATGTCTCCTTTGGAGAAGTGTCTATTCATGTCTTTTGCCCATTTCTTCACTGGATTATTTGTGTTTTGGGTGTTGAGTTGATAAGCTCTTTATAGATTTTGGATACTAACCTTTTATCTGACATGTCGTTTGCAAATATCTTCTCCCATTCTGTTGGTTGCCTTTTAGTTTTGCTGATTGTTTCCTTCGCTGTGCAGAAGCTTTTTATTTTGATGAGGTCCTAATAGTTCATTTTGGCTAAAAAAAAATTCTTAAAAAAAAAAAAGAAATATCAACATTATTTTTTTTAAGTTTTTTTTTTTTTTAATGGTTATTTATTTTCAGAGAGAGAGACACACACAGCATGAGCAGGGGAGGGGCAGAGAGAGCGGGAGACACAGAATCCGAAGCAGGCTCCAGGCTCCAAGCTGTCAGTGCAGAGCCCAAGGTGGGGCTCGAAACCATGAACTGGGAGATCATGACCTGAGCCGAAGTGGAGTGCTCAACCGACTGAGCCACCCAGGTGCCCCCCAATATAACATTTTTTATGAATAAAATAACTGCTAAGATTTCCGTTTTCCTGACTTGACCCTCGCAGATACATGCTTCCATTCATTTATTCTTCATTCATTCATTCTCTCACTCAGTTCACACTTCTGTGATGGGGCCCAGGCAGGGCAAAGCTGGGGGCTCGCGGATAAATCAGACGTGGTTCGGGGTGCCTGGGTGGCTTAGTTGGTTGAGCGTCTGACTTCGGCTTGGGTCATGATCTCTCATAGCTTGTGGGTTCGAACCCCGCGTCGGGCTCTGTGCTGACAGCTCAGAGCTTAGAACCTGCTTCGGATTCTGTGTCTCCCTCTCTCTCTCTGCCCCTCCCTGCTTGTTTTCTCTCTCTGTCTCTCAAAAATAAATAAACATTAAAAAAAATAAATCAGACATGGTTCTACCCTTGAGGAGCTCACAGGCCGATAGGAGAGGCATTCACAGACACAGAGAGAGTCCCGAGACCAGCTGCCAAGGAAAACCAGGACCACAATTTGAAGACCCATGTAAGCCTTTCATGCTTCCTGTCTCCTCCTTGTCCAGTCCTGGGAGACTTCTGGGGGTGGGGGTCTCACCCCTGGGAGCTGCTGGGGGGAGTAGGGACAGATGTGAGTTGCATCAGCCCGGCTGGGGTCCCCCGGGGGCTGCTGAGATTCAAGCCAGCCCACGGCAGGCTAATGGGACCCAGATGCCACAGCAGATTCCGGCACATGCAGAGTCGGGTCTGAGGCCTCTCAGAGGAGCCGGGGGTGGGGGGGTGGGCAGTGGCTGCCCACAGGGGAGGAAGCGTCGTTCTGCCTGGATTCCCCCATCAAAGATTCCGTCTCTTGGCACAGAAAGGCCTGAGCCTTACCTGATGGGATGGCCCGGACAGTGGGCTGGATCTGAGGGTGGTCCTGTGACCCTCTCTGCACGCCCCCCACCCCAATAATGAGTGGGTCCTTCTTGGGTTTCCCTAGAGGACGGCCGAGCGGCGTATTCCTGGGCTTGGGACAGGAATCCAGCTCAGACAGACCTGGATCACGTCCGGCTCTGCCTCCCACCAGCTGTGGACTTTGGGCCCGGGCTTCTCGGGGCATGGGTGTCTCCGCAGTGACGTAGGGCTCACACTGGCCTCACAGGAAGACGGGGCGCTTTGTGAAACATCAAATCCTGCACCCATGCAAAGGGTCGTGTGATGACCTTGTCCTTGAAGCTCTCAGAGCCTGCAAGGGAAATGAAAGTGCTGTGTGTGGGAACTGCCGCGAGGGACAGGGGGCAGAGAGGGGCCAGGGGGCCAGACTGTGCTCCAGATGGGTCTGTTCCGGGCGTCAGGAACCCGCTGGGAATCCCTGGCCCCCTGTGGTGCCCATCTCCTGGCAAAATGATGGGTCGTGATACCCGCCCCAGAGAGTTGGGTGAGGTGACATAAGGCAGACACTTTCTTGCAATCTGGGGACACGTTGTCTCAGGCCTTCGTTGCCTCCGGGCTTTGAGGTGTGTGATCTCCTGGCCTGGATGCCCTATAATGGCTCTGCAGGCTGTATCCAGAAACTTCCTCCCAGGTGCTGCTACAGGTACTCCCAGGGCAGCCGGGTCAGAGCCCCCTGTCCCATCCAGGCCCCACAAAGGTCCTGTGGCCACATCCCAACTCTAGCCCCTGAGGCCCCTTGAAGTTTTTCATCCATTTGGGGATTCTATTTATTTATTTATTTATTTATTTATTTATTTATTTTTGAGAGAGGGCACAAGTGAGCGAGGGGCAGAGAGAGAGAGAGGGAGAGAGAATCCCACAAGGGGCATAGAGGGAGAGAGAAAGAAGGAGGAAGAGAGAGAAGCAGGGTTCACCCGAAGCGGGACTCAAGCTCACCCAAAGTGGGGCTCGAACTCACGAACCGTGAGAGCATGACCTGAGCTGAAGTCCCACGCTTAACCGACACTGAGCCACCCGGGCGCCCCTGTTTGGGGATTTTAGAGCCAGAAACTGCTTAAGGGCTCCTTAGTACCTTGTCCCCACTTTGCAGATGAAGAAACTGAGGCCCAGAGAGGGTGTGACTTTCTTCAGTCCCACGGGGGGTTTGTTGGCCCATGGAACACATTTCTTCCCACTACCCTGCAAGGCAGCCTTCCAAGGGGTCTTTATCGAGTATGCTTTGCACACCGCTAACTCTTTCGACTTCCTAAGGTAACATTTGGGCTGAATATCCCAAAGGCCCCGAATCCCAGGGCCCAGCCTAGCCCTCCCCCTCCTGGCTACGCTGGAGTCCTAGCCCAGCCCGGCTCTGTCCTCCATACCGTGCAGCCCGGGCCGCTTCTGGCCCAGACTGCTTGGGCCCCCTGCTCATCCTCCGCTCCGAGAGCATGGGCTGGGCTGGCAAAGAGGGGCCAAGTCCCCATCAGCCCTGCCAGTGCCTCCTCTGCCTGGGATCCCTGCAAGGCCTCCCTGATTACTGCCGGACCCTCTTCGTAAATGCTCACTGCCCGTGCCTGGAGGGAGAGAGGCTGGGACTGCTGGCCTGGGGGCTCAGAGGCCCCAGCTGTTAGCACCAGGGGCCTCTCTGAGCCCCAGAAGGACTGACCCCCCTTCCCCACGCCGGCTCACTTCCGGGACACTGCTGGCTTCTGGCCTCGCTCCACCTCCTCCAGCTGCTTCTCCAAGACTCACTCTCCGAGGGGTAGGCATCCCCCTCCAGCGGGTCTCTGGCCTCCAGGGTCCTTATTTGACACTCTTGCCTGGGACCAGCTCGTCCTTTCTAAGCCATCCCTGGCCAGGGCCTTGGGTGAGCTCAGTCTGGGCTGTCGTGGAGCCCGAGCCGCATCTCCAGGGGCCGCTCACATTCAAGTCCCGTCTGAGTTTCTTGTCCGCTCACGCTCCCACCAGGCCAGCGGACAGGCCGTACCCCAGGTCCCCACGTCGTCCTGCGCTGCGGCATAACAGCCTCCCCCGCCCTCTCCCTCCGCCCTCAGAGCCTCCGTCCTGTTATTCCAGCGAAGCACATAATCCGTAAACGTAAGACCAGCGGATTTTCTTGATCACCAGATCAAGAAATGGTAACCGTAGCCCCGAGCCCCCTCCCAGGGCGACCGTGATCCTGACTTCCAACACGATGGATTATGTTGCCTGTCTTTGAGCATCGCGTGAGTAGAATCTCACGGTATTGGGGTGGGTGCTGTGATGAACTGCCCAGGTTCCCCCCCTGGAATGGAGAGCTTAACTTGCTTCTGGGAGAGCAGCTGGAACATGGTCGGCAGTTCTTGGCCCTTTGGGGGCTACAAAAGCTGCCTTGCCCAAGGTCATGTCTTCTAGGGACTGCCTGCATCCAGTGACTCGTCAGCATGAGCTGTAAAGACCCAGCCCCTTGCCCTAACTGGGGACAATCCTGCAGGGCCGTCCAGCCCCGGGGGTGCTGAGGCTGTAAAGGGAGGGCATCACGGTTCAACTCCTCCTTTGCAGCTAAGTTGTCCTATGACTTAAGTTCTGGCAAATGATGTGAGGTGCAAATATCACATGCCACTTTGGGGGACTCCCTCTAAGGGGCAGAGGGTGCCCTGC